>NC_053160.1:50575974-51214474 GCF_016835505.1 Polypterus senegalus | reverse complement strand
GGTTTGGGAACATTATGTTGTGCAAATTAAGGAAATGTTTGTTATAAGTGTAAAGGGAAAACGATAGAATACAACAGAGGGATTAAAAGATGAAAAGTGAACATACACTAATTAAAATCAAAAGCAGATTTCCCAGGAAAATTAAATCCTCAGTATTTGGTCTTACACATTGGAAGCTCCCAGAGGCTGCTGTGCAATTTGTCTGTGAGTAGTTAAATGAGCTTTTAAATACTGGAAGTGAGATGTGCCCAGTTCTTAAACACTGTTGGTGAACATTACCAGTTCGTGCCACTTCCATTCATCTGTTTATACTTCACAAAATGTTGCTGTAGCCTCAGGGAAGGAGTTCACAGGGTGTTTCATGATTACTGTAATGGAAGGTACAACATGAAAGCAGCTTAACTTTAGCTTGTCAATGTGTGTATTTTGCTTTAGTGGCAAATCTGCATGCCGTGTATCCATTTAAAACCCACTCAATTCACTTTCCGGGATTGCAGGAGCCAGATCCTGTGTACTAGGTGCAAGACGGGAACAAGCCCTTCTTGGAGAGTTAGTTCATTGCAATGCTCAGTTATTAAGATGTCCATACCCACTTGCAGAGGCCCAGACTAGTGTTGCAAGTTGCCATCAACCGAGGGAACACTTTGTTTCAAGAGAAAATATTGGGGCCTCTTTTAATATTTGTAATGTCCAAAATAAACAGATCCTCGATGGCATGTCAGATAATAACAAACACAAAGCAGTGAAAAAAACAAAGAGTAAACAAGAGGATTCTGGGTTCTGTTAACATGGTCAGTGGTGGGACCACATTGTGGGGGTGGGTGCTCTGTTCTTTGGTCTGCTCTCTCCAAAATGAGACAAAGCTTGTCGGGAGCACCTTAGCTTTATAGTGGAGGGACTGGAAAGGGTTGAGTCAGATGCCTTCAGCAGGCTTTAGAGGAAAAAGAGATGATACAGAGACAGCGTCCCCTTTTGTCCCAGAGTGGTACTACTTACCTCTGATGAGCCTGGAAGGTGAACCTCAGACATGCAGGTAGAATATGGAAACTTTCTGCAAACAGTGACTATGTCATGAACAAAATCATAAAAAAACTAAAAACTAATCTGTCAAAGTTGTAAGGGAGCAGTTCAAACCACTGTTCTGCTTTGCATCCATTACTTTCATACCTGGTGGTGTGAAAGATTTGTAGCCAAAATCTTGTTATCTTTATAGTATGGAAATAATCTTGGCCATGTTTTTCATATTACAGTACATCTGCTTGGACACTCTGCAAGTAGTTGGGTGGCCTTACAGGATTGATTACTTTTGTGCAGCTAACCACAAGGAAGAAGTGAAATAGTTGAGGTAATTGAAAAAAGTTTATTTTCAAAATGAAGGCAACATGAATAAATAGGCCACTGGTAACATCTTTTAAGCAGACATATGTTGATCATAGTAAACATTATTATAAGCAGACCCAAAAGCCTAAGGCTTGCTCTGACAATATCAACAAAAATTTTCTTTTTTGAATGTTCATTTCTATGCCACAATTGCCCTGCTCTGTCACAGGATTATACATTCTGACAGAGAGAAAAGCATTATTGTCCTCTTCATCTCCATTTGTTTGTTACAATTTAGTGCTTTCAATGGTCTAGCATACTATGTACTTGTACTTGACACTAATGTAATGAGCTCCGGTCCGCAAGGTCCTGGAATGGAGGATTATTAATAACTGCGAGGATTGATAGATTTTCAGTCAGTCAGTCAATCATTGTCCTTTTCAGGTTTGTAATTTTGCAGTTTTTGCAGTAATTTGCAGCTAAATCCAATCTCATTGTAGTTAATGTTCACATGAAACAATTTGTTGAAGAATATATAATATGTTGAAAGCAGTTGAATTATAATCAATGATACATTAAAATACATTGTCATACATTCTTATATTCAATTTCTCTATTGCAGTCAGGGAAAAGAAGAAGCAATGTGACTGTCCTTTTAAATGAAATGAAAGAAAAATGTATAATTGAGTGCCCAGCTACAATATGGCCTTCAGTGTCAAGGTGAGCTAATATGTTATTGTGATTTATAAAACACCATATGGAAGACTGCTGCAATTTTAAATTAATCATATGTATAATCAGTGTAAAGGTCAGGACTGCATTTTCCAAGACACTCTACATTCTACAACATCAGTATTGCTTAACCTTATAACCCTGCTAAGGTATATCTGAACCAATTATGAAGTTTAATGTTCATTTCCCATTGTCTGTTAAAACAGAAATCCTCTGATTTCTAGGCAAACATAATATAATGTTGTCATGCAAGAAACCAATAGGTTAAATGGAATAACAGCAGAATGTTTGTGAACAGACACCAGATACGGTAAATGTGGCTATATTTTAATGAACACTTAACTGCTCCAATAATGATATGACTAAATTGTTACATCAAGATAAAAAGATTTTTTAAAATTAAACATCTCACGAAGCTATGAAACCAAATACAACATGAGCTATAATGAAAGACAAACATTAAAAATAGTTAAAATGTAAGTAACCAAATTCATGTGATCAAGGAGAACTTGAAAATCACTAAGTGTGCAATCAGGTATGTGAAAACTATTATGCTGTAGAAAGTTTTCCATCAAATTAGATGGTAAACATTTTAACTAAATAATATGGCTATAATAAGTTAAGCAGAACCCAGGAGTTTCCACAACTCTCAAAACAAATTCATTTTTATAGGGCCAGGCAAAACTCCATTCATCCTTGCTATTGTAATGTGTAGTAGTCTTTGGGTTACAAAGGTTAGTTCACTGCTGACTAGAATATTCTGAATGTTTAAAAAATACAGCTGAACTAGATATCGTTTGAAACTTGTTGAACCCTACATGTTCCATAACAGAGAACATTTACTCTCACATTTTCAGCGTTAAGTACTGTTTTGTCTCACAGAATATTCTGAAGAGAGTTATCGGTTGTTTTCTGTTATTATGGTCCTTGATTCTGTATATGCATTATTTTTAAAGATAATTAACTTTGATTTTAAGAAGAGTGGATAAACTCTTTGTAAAGACTAATAACAGTTGATAGAAATTAATGTGTATAGCTCGCTTTTATTTCTATACCTTCCCCAATTTTAAGTCAGGTAATTGGCTCATCTGTACCCAGGCTAATGTTTAAAGCACACTTGCTACTGAAAAAGTAATCCTTAAAAAGTTTTATGCTCATTAATAAAAAAATAAATGTCTGTGTGTCCATCTGGTTGCTATGTGTGTGTATTTCCAACAGATGGCATATTTAATAAACATTAACACTGCTTATACAAACCCATATCAAATGGCATATAACAGAGACATTTTATTACTACAAATGCTTTTGACTCGCCATCTATTGGAATGACAGATGCAATGCATTTTATTACTACATGCATTGCAAAATACATTCCAATAAATGGCACACTGCAAACATTAATGCTGAGGTCTAAATTGATTACATAGGTTTAAATTTGTCCTAAACGGGTCACACAGCTAGTCTGATGTAATCCTAAAGGTAAAGATAATTAGAATTAATTTTTAAAACTTATATTTAATTATATGCAATTATAATGCCCTGTGGCTCTGAACTAGATTACTATAATTGACTTGAAGGACACATGCATGAATGGATGAAAATGTAATTTTATATTTGCGCTATCTTCATGTTTATATTTACATGTTGAAATGTTGATCTATGTCTAATCTATAAATTCAGCATTACAATTTTACACTTCAGGAAACTGTCAAAGCAATTATTTTCCATAAAAAAGAGGCACACTTCTCTTATGATGCAACACTGTGTACAGATCCATACATTTCTTTCTCGGCATCTTCTTGTCTACCTAAATTTTCTAATTCACTAATTACTATGGAATATAATGACTATTGATCATGAAGCTGCTGAACAAATTTTACTCCCAAGATTTTAATATGCATACTCGTAAAGACAAGATTCACTTTTATCACACAAAAGAATGGAATGAACTACATTGTGGTGTACTTTTTTCTTTAGTTTTTGCTATATTTAGGCATTACATAATATTAAAGGACAGCTCATTGTGTGCATTATGTGCATTTCCTACAATTCTCAGCTCTATTGTGTATTTGAAGTCTAGATTAAATGTAGTTTTACTGTAGTCTTCATTTTGTTTGGAGGGAAATGCCTGAAAGGATTCTATGCCTTTTAAAAAGCTTTCTGTGTAACTGCACTGTCTGCACACACAATATACAACAAGCATGGGCAGCTCTGGTGCTTGGTAAACAATCAGCCAATCTTTATTTTATATAGCACCATTGAAAGAGTTTACCTTTACATAGTAAACAAGAACACAAAAGGAGAAATAATTGAAAACAAGAAAGAAATAGCAAATGTACTGAATAAATATTTAACCCGAATGTTTGTAAAGGAGAAAGCAAATGGAATGATCAGTGAGGATGTTAATACAAGCACTGAGTTTATAGATGTGTAAGAGGTATGCTGAAGCTTTACAACACACTAGCTAGACCTAACCTAGAGTACTGTGTGCAGTTTTGATCTTCAGACTACAAAAGAGACATAACAGTGTTAGAAAAAGTCTAGAGAAGAATGAATAGGCAGATCCCAGGACTGCAGAGGATAAGTTATGAGGAAAGAAAAACCTGAGCCTTTTCGGTTTAAGCAAAAGGAGATTAAGAGGTGACATGATTGAAGTGTTCAACATTATGAAAGGAATTAGTACAGTGGATGAAGACTGCTACTTTAAAATAAGTTCAACAAGAACAGAGGGACAACAGTTGGAAACTTGTTAAGGCTACATTTTACTTAAACATTAGGAAGTTTCCCTTCACAAAGAGAACCGTAGACACATGGAAAATATTGCCAAGTGGTTTCACTGACCATAGGACTTTAGGGAACTTTAAATCTTGACTTGGATGATATTTTAGAAGAATTAAGTGGATAGGACTGACATGATTTGCTGGGTTGATTGATCTATCTTCATCTAAATCTTTCTAATAATCTCCATCTAATGTTCTACTGTCTGTCTAAATTGCTGTCACCTTATACAAGCAGTACAATGACATATTAGGCCATAGGCTGGACAAACAGTAAAGTCTCATCTCATTTGTCAATGTTCCTATGTTTATGCGTATGTCAAATATTTAAAAGCACAGATAATTCAAAGGTACGATCAAGCAGTAGGGTCAGTGCTGCTGCCTCACAGCACCAAACTACTCCAGTTGTCCTTCCAAATCACAATGCATGTTGGGCAATGTGTACGTATGCATAAATGAGCCTTGTGGTGGGCATTGCTTCTGAGAATTGTCTTCCCTTAAATCTCATTTGTTGTATTAAATGCCTGCTGGAAGTAGTAGTCTAAATCATTCATTCAGTTCCTGAGTCCTTGGTTCAGTTTTACTCAAACACACACATACAGATACAATTTATGTTTAAATAAATATGATGGGATGTGGGAGGAAAACTGGGGACTTGTATATAAACTACACCTTGTGACCACAAGGGGGCACTACCAAGATTCAAACCAAAGACACAATCTGACCAAAGACAGTTCCAGGTTCAAATACATTTCTTTTATTTAAACAAAGTACCCTTATAATCAGCCACAGCCACAGCCACAATAACACAGGTAAAGATAATGTTTCCTACTCATTCAGCTCCTCTGTGTGAGTGTTGTCCCTTGCTGATACTTGACTGTCCAAGTGAAGTGAGTTGCCTTCTCTTATGTTACAGTGCTACAGCATTACATGTCAAAAGCACTTTTGATTTATGTGGAAAGCAAGGACGTCCTCCCTTGACAGCACCCTCTGGATGCAACCAAGGATCCTCACAGGACTGCATTCCCAAACTCCAAGCCCCATGTAATCCTGCGGGTATCCACACTGAGACTAGTCAAGAGGGACGCTGCCACCTTTCATAGGAAAGGATAAACAGTTCCAGGTTTCCAGCCTTGCCCAGTCAATCCATTATTCTTTTATCCTGACTTAGACAAGGATTGCAAACCATACCAGACAGGTTGCACTTCCATCTACGATGTCCTTTCATTATGACCTCCTAGCCAGGTAAACTATCACCCTCCAGCCTAGTCAGGATGCAAGTCCAATCATTCAGACATTTACAACAGACAACAGTTAGAAGGTACAAACTTCACCCGGAATTCTCATCATTTTGGATGAAATAAAGTGTAGATGTGTTTACCAGTCTGATTGTGTGATTCTAGACAGGGCTGCCATTGTTTTAAAAATTTCCCTGTGAACTTTAATTTCTTGTGACAGTTTACCATGTTAATTTCATTAGGGAATATGATTATCCCAGTGTGAATATGTGTATTTGTGCACTCTTCAATGAACGTCTAGGATCAGTTCCTTCTCTGCACCTATTAGTGCTGTAGCAGGCTTCTTTTGTATATTAGTCTGTTTTAGGAAATGATAATTCAGCAAAAATACAATTGTGTAAGTGGTGTGATAGAGTAATGGAGGATGTGAGTTGTTTGTGAAGTTTGTCTTCTCTTTGCATGTTCAATAACTGCCAGCTTCAGATTAGCCTTGTGTAACCGCTGCACAGGGATGGATTCTACTTCGTCCTTGCTGCTTCTACCAGGAAAAATGATTTTAGAAAGAGAGAAAGGAATTAAGCTTTGTACTCAGAATGGTTAAGTTTTAACTATAAATTGCTTTTTATAGTATACTTTAAATCCTCAGGTGTTATATTTAAAGGTTATGTTCTTAGGGAAATCAGTTTTTGAGTTATAGTGAGATGTGTCATTTAGATCAGATCTTTCTTGATAGCTTATCTGTGTGACCGACAGCTGACATTGGCAGTGCCAATGATTCACCATGCAGTTTGTTTAATTTAATAGCTTTCTCCCTGTTGAAAGTTTTCATGTTGATATAAACCATTTTCAAATAAGCTATGCTTAATTGTATGACAAGATTAAAAGAATAATTTAATATTTTTTATTAATTATGTTTTTACAATTAAAAAAGTGACATTGCAATTTCTGTCATATTGTGTACCTGTTGCCACAGCACTATCTTAGATGTGATTGGTAAAATAATGGCAGTTAGTTAATTAAAACTGAGTGTCATGTCAAAATTTTGAACTGTAAATCTTGATTGCTAATCCCCTATTTCTAGCATTTTGACCATTCTTTTGGGAGTTGCACTTGAAACTTAAGACACTTTGATTTTTTTAACCTCATCGATCCACCCCAGGGCTCCAGACTGTGACTAAAATGGTTGCAGATGCGACCAAAAATAGGCTTTGGCAATTATTATTTCTACTTTGTTCACCAATGGCAGATGAAATTGTTGATACTTGAAACAAATTACTGTATATTGTAACAGATGCAAAAGGCCATTTTTATTGTTGACGGGATGTACTATTAACATAAGTGTCGGTACGGGGGGAGATTCCCCATTGGAGATTTGTAAATCGCATTCTACTAAAGGCTGGTTTATACTTGACATGTCCCCTATGAGTACAAGGGATATGCAGATACATAAATAAACACAGAACAGATAAAACTGAGCTAAACCTTTAAAAAGATTCTAGGAAGCCTTTTGTCATTTTTTTCTCCAATGTGCTCTTCTGTCCAGTATACTGGAAGGGGCACTTATTTCCCCAGCTAGAGCAGGGCTATAGAAGTGACAGCTGAAATTCTTCTAAATGCATTTGGAAATTCTTTAAATAACTTTCATGTCTACTCTGGCTTTCTGTCTCAGCCACTGAGGGACATTAATTTCTATGAATGGAGCAGAGCTATATGCATGCCTCCTGCCTGATGCTTGCATGATGAATACTGGAAATGTAAAATTGTCCAATATTTTTTTTTAAATTGAAGGAAGTCTTCTATATCACTTTAATGTCTACTGTGCCCCTCTGTTCCATCCATTCGAGGAGACACTTATTTCTTGGCTAGGGCTTTGCCTATGACTTACTACAGCTGATGTAGAAATAGACCAGCCCCAAAAGCAAGCATGAACTGAGATAAATCAGTGTGGAATTAGGCTGTTCTGTACACACATTTTCTGCAGCGAAGACCCTACTTTAAATGTCTCGCATTTATTGAGCATTTTCTGTTTTTCTGTACTGAGATCACACAGTACAGCTGTGTAGGCAAAGATTTTAAGTGTGTATTGTGCTCTGTGAGGTTTATTACAAGTACATTATTTTATAGTCAAACAAACTAGCTGACAGGATGAGCCTGACAAGGAGATGAAATGAGTCAAGTGTTGCACAATGCTGAAGTGCTGATGTGCCCTATTTGGTAATGATCAATATTATCGCCAAAGTTGTCAGGGTCGAAGGCTAATTCAAGGTTTCCCAAGCAAGCAACCTCTGCAGTAACCATGTATTATTCCCTAATCATGCTTGTCAGCAAACCAATTGTACCCATGTTTGGCGGTTGAATGTTCAAAGAGAAGGTATAAAAATCGAACAACTCCATTGAACTCCAGAGTTTGCTATGGATGGATAGAATCCATGGTTATTGTTCCTGCCCGTGCCTAGAACACAATGCTATCCCACGCTCTTTCTGTCGAAAACTGAACAAGCACTGATTGCAGCAAACCCCCACTGCATCATAGCTTTGGCCAAGTATAAGCTCTCCTTCGATTATTTTTACTATTTTATTGTGAGTGTTAACCTGATATCAAACTGAAGCTAAAATATAGCCTTTCTTTAGTGTTACTGATTCTTTCTTCCTTTTAGAATCACCGCCATACCACTAGGGAATGATACTTTATTTTATATTTTTTTATGTTTATTAGTGGTATAGTAAAAGCTGCAGTCTCTAATGAACCTCTTCCTAGGGAGCATGTACCCCCTGCTGGATACAAGCTGTGCATCACTATATGGAACACCTTGCTGCAAGCTCAAAAAACACTGATATTAAAGAGAGAGCAAAGCACATTGTATAGCAAATAGGAGAGATTGCCTTTTGTTCCATTTGGACACTTTTCTCCATGTCTTGTTTGTGGAAACCTCAAAGTTAAGTGGAACACCTCAGAAGGACTCTTTGATTTTGCCTCAAGCTAAGCAGCCATTGATAATTGTATTCTTACAATCAAGGGCATGTCAGACCGACCATTAAGGAATGGAAAGTTGTAGGAGTTTCTGCAGCACACTAGGCCAGAATTGCTTACTCAGCATAAAAATGTGGTGCCCCAGGATAACACACAGATCTCAGACAGACTAAAAACTGAAAAGCAGGGAACGTCAGTGAGTAGTGGAAATACAGACATCATATTTCAGAATATCCAATTCAAAAGCACAACTTTAGAGATGACTTTCAATTGCATGTTGAGAAAACAGTGGAGGTTACAGTCAAGGAACTCGAAAGCCAGTTTGAAAGCATGAGGGGTAATACACAGCAAGAGAGCCCATGTGAGTCTGTGATCATTTGCTGTTTCTCAATCTTCTGTCATGACTCATGGCCAGATGATTTAAACACTTTTGGAGAAAATGAGATTGACACTTTGTAATTAACTGGAATCAAGAAGTCCTCCTGAAGAACACCTGTGATGTCAGAGCTATACAAATGTAATGGAGATTGCTAAAAAATCTGATTAAAGGCAAATTCTCAGACAAGTCTTATAAAAATTTGTGGGAAGTCTTTCTATGCGGTATTGTTTTCCACAATATTGTACATTCTGTAGAGATCATGCTTGTTTTTCCTATTTCAGCAGCTTAGTGTGAACATTACTTTTCAGCACACAGCAGAATAAAATCAAAAGTGCTAAACTTACTCAATATCTCAGCCTTGGAGTATTTAGCCAGTGTCAACACGGAAGGCAGTTTGACCCTGAGCCCTTTGTCAAACCCTAGCTCATTTCAAATAAGAATAAAAGAAGACCCAATTACACTGGATGGCCTCTGACACTGACATTCAGATGGCCACTGAGACAGATTCAAAGCCTGAGTAAAATACACAATTCTTAATGATTATGCATAGCTTGAATGTTATAATAACATTCGGTTACCCAAATAATCAAAATGGACACAAAAGCACAAGGGAAGGATGCACTGCACAAAGGAAGGAAAAAAATTAGGCACACATACATGGAGGTTAGAAAGGTAAGAGACTGAAAGATTAATATTTTACACAGTTTATTATTTGGCACCAAAATCAAAGCTATTGGCTCCTAATTTTTTTTTCTTATAGGAGCCACTTTCTCCTTGAGGAGAATTTTTGTCTGCAACATGACCCCTCACAAGATCAAAGAATTCAAGATAGTCTGCCAGTTTTTTTTTTGGATTCTGAAAATGAAACTGCATTACATACAGTATAATACAAATCTTACTGGTATCTCTTATTAAGAAAGAAGTGTAAATGTTGTGCTACTGTTAACTAGGAATGACACCAGAAAGTATTCACCCCTTGGACGTTTTCACATTTTATTATTACACTACATTGAATCCCAGTGGATTTAATTTGGCTTTTTTGACAGTAATTAACAGAAAAAGACTCTTTAATATCAAAGTGAAAACAGAACTCTTCAAAGTGATCTAAGTTATTTCAGCTATAATACACAAAATACTTTGTAAGTATTCGCCATCTTTGAGTCAGTATTTAGTAGATTACCTTTAACTGCAATTGTAGCCTTGAGTTTGTGTGGACAGGTCTCTTATTAGCTTCGCAATCTGGACACTGCACTTTGTCCCCATTCTTCTTTGCAAATCTGCTCACGCTCTGTCAGGTTGCTTTGGGACTGAGTAAACAGTCTTTTTCAACTCCAGCAACAAACTCTCAACTAGAATGAGATCTAGACACTGATTTGGCTACTCCAGGACATTAATATTGTTGTTTTTAAGCCACTCCTGTGGAGGTTTGGTTTTATACTTCTGTATCCTTTCATTTTTTATATTAGAATATCATGTTTTAGTTAACTCAGTTTTTATACTATTTCCGCACTCTCTATGCATACCTACATTTCACTAATCTATATGAGCTGGTAATAAAGGGAGGCTTTCAGCATCATTATATGCCTCTGATTTGTACATCATACAATATAGAGCTGTGGCTTAAAGGTAATGCAGCAAATTAGCAATATTTAGATTGCCAGGTTTAAGCTTTTTCTACATATTTTTATTAGTATGAGCAAATATATTTTCTGCAAATGCTTAGTCATATAATGCAGTTGCATTAGTGTCTCAGTCTTTCCTTTTAGATTTAAACAAGGCAGGGACCATCCCATGACATCACCACACCATCATAGGCCACACTCTACCAATAGACAGATTAGAGTTTAAATCAACTTCACCTGGATTTTGAAGGTTAATTAGATTAATCACATAGAAACAAGGAGAATATACAAGCTTATAACACTGTTAAATAATACAATTGTTTTAATGGTATTTATTAATATAGTTGGAAAAGTAATTTTTATTTTTGCATTTTAGAGGTTTCTTTTTATTTTTGTAAATCAAACTCTACATTTGTTGTTTTATTCTTATGAGATATTGCAAAGCAAGAAGTTATCTGAGGATGCAATGTCTGTCTTTGACTGTATATGTGCTGATAGCCTAGAAACAACAGTGTCAGCATTTCCTGTTAATGAATCATGGAATGTGCTGTGTTGGCAGTTTAAAGTGAACTTAACTCTGATTCTGAAAATGGAAACTTCTGTAGCAAAATGTCAAACTCAGCCAAAAGTGAACAAAATACCAAGCAGGAGTGTATGTGAGTTGTAGCACAGTGCCACCAGTACCTACCAAATAAAGAATTTTAACTGAATCATTCCATTTAATGATGCACCATCATTAAACTTTGGAAAATAATAGTATTGGGACATAAAAAACAAAATAGTTGTTCATTGAAGACATAATTTTGTCTTGTCTGGCTAAAAATGATATTTTTGCCACTATGGTAAAACTAGATCAGGTAATATTAAATGATACAGTAGTAGTCCTGGTCAGTTCTTCTTGTACAGTCTACATTCCCAGCAAGGAAAATCCCTGGTTTTGTTTATATCTTAAAGATTCAGCCATTTTCATTTCTCTTTTTTCTTGAAAGACAGTATTTATTAGTTGATAGGTTGTAGAAATGCTTATTGACTGTTAGCTACACAGTTCCAAAAAGGACACTTACTGTTTTCATGCATTTACATTTATTCATTTAGCAGACGCTTTTACCCAAAGTGACTTAAAAAGAGGTCAACATAACCGAGGAAACTTCCAACTGCGGACTATTAATACAAGTGCTACAGAGCAAGATTATAAAATTGACCATCACAAGTGAACAGCTCTAAACCAAACTGAAAAGCACAAGACTAATTGCTCTTTTCTTAGTTACTAAGAACTATGCATCAAATCCTTATATCAATTAGAAAGATATTCACAGAGCAAGAGAGCCTTTAAATACTTTTTAAACGCACTGTCAGCAGCTCCAATGGTGGTGGGAAGCTCATTCCACCATCTAGGAGCTACACATTAAAAGAGTCTGGATTGAGATTTGATGCCATGTGGGGATGGTATCAAAAGATGCTGTTCATTAGCAGACCTGAGTGGGTGAGAAGTAGCATAGGACCTCCATGTACATGGATGCTAAACAACTGACTGCTTTGTAGGCAAGCATCAAGGATTTTAATATAATGTGTGTTGTTACCGGGAGACAGTGGAGTGACCTGAAAACAGGAGTGTCATGTGCTTGCTTTGGCTGGTTGTTGAATCTTCTGCAGTGGCTTGGCAGTGCATGGTGGTATCCCTGCCAGGAAGGAGTTGCAGCAGTCAAGATGTGACAGGACTGATAATAGGAGAAGTTGTGCTGTAGATACCATCTGATATGGCCTTATCTTACATATGTACAGTAGTACAGAGTGAATCTGCATGGATTTGAGACAATTGCAGTGTGGTAAGTGATGGATGCCCCGTCATTGATCATCATCCCAAGGTTACGCACTGGCTTGATAGGTGTTAATTATAATAAGCCAAGCTTTATGGAGATAGGGTGTTAATAGACAGTGTAGATGTCACTTGGGATGGACCGGTAGAAGTGGAAGTGGAAGAGGTCGCTGGGGACTTTCTATTTCTCCCAGACGCTGGGTGGCAACAGTCCTCCATGAAAGCCTCCATTTGGGAACCAACAAGGAATGCTGGGAGATATAGTCCCAATTTATGAGACTTTCGTGTGACCCGGAAGTACTTCCATCGGACAATCAGCACCGGAAGTACTCCTGGGTACATAATGAATCGTTATCCAGGTGAGCCAGAGCTGGGGGGACGTGGAGCAGCACTCAACTGGAGGAGGGCAGTGCAGTGGTAAAAGGAGAGGTATTGTGAAGAGAGAAAAGTTGCCTGTTTGTACTTGTGCAACTTAGCGAAGGAATTGTTTAATAAACCCTCCATTATTTGAACCTGGGACTTGGTATAATCATATTTAGGTGTTTGGGGCATGCTGACGCCCCTGGTTTCCATCACAACAGATTGACTGGGTTAATAAGGAGCACATCGTTTGAGCAAATGAGCTGGAGATTTTCTTCATCCATGTTAAGATTTCAGTGAAACATGTCAAGATTTTAGATGTGACTATGTGATACTCTGGAGGGAATAGCAGGTACAGTTGGGTAACATTAGCATAGAAGTGATGTGAGAATCCATGGGACTGGATTATGGGGCCAAATTAGCTGGTGGAAGGAGAAGACCCAGCACCAATTATTGAGGGACCCCTGTGCTTACCCATTGCAAACTTTGACATGTCTCCTTCTCCAAGATACATGGTAGGATTAAAACCGTCAGAGAACAGGTTGGCAAAAAGTACATGATGGTTAACTTTATCAGAGACAGAAGAAAGGTCTAGCAGAATGAGAACAGATGACATGATGATGGCCCTAGCCAGTCGTAGCGTGCAACTGACAGCAGAACTGTCTTGGTGGAAAAGCCTTTCCTGAAAGTAGACTGGTTAGGACTGAGCCATCTGTCCTATAGGAGGAAAGAAAAGACTTGGTTAAAGACAGCACATTCAAGAGTTAGGGTTGAAAAGGGGAGACAAGAGACTGCTCTGTAATTTCCTTCTTGAAACAGGTAAGTGTGGGCCTTTTGAATAACTGAGTTATTGGGGCCTCTTTGAACAAAGTAGGAAAAGTGCATGATGTGTTTGACTGCATAGGCTGGAGAAGATGTAAGGAAATGGGGTTCAATAGATCCATAAGAAAGTGGTTATTAAGCATAAAAGTAAAGATGAATTTGTTAGTTAAAAAGAAATAAGGCTAAAATTATTTGTTCCCATCCATCTGTCTTCTCATATTTGTAATTAGAAATAATGACAAGAAAAGGTATCATTTATATTTAGCGGTGTAACAACAGGGATGATTTTATAGCAACATGTAATAGCAAGATTTAGGCCAAGATGCTCAACAAGTCCAAAATAATGGTATGTTTATTACGGCATGCAAGAGAGGAGTAAATATAGAAATCCGTAAAAGTGTTTAGCCTTTATATAGTGAGGTGGTTTGCATACTAGCTCATCTCAAAGAACAACAAAGCAATGTGCTTTCCTGTGGGCTCTTTACCTGTATCAGGGAGTGGACTTAAGACCCCTCTATTGATCTTTCAGTATCTCATTAAGTGGCAGATCTCTCCATCAGCTTTCATGCTCATTCCCTCAAAAAGTGTGAGCTTCCACTTTAAAACACAATTGGAATATTCTTGCTATGTAAACAAGATTAGCAGCGTAATTTTCCAGAAGGTGACATAAAGGTTAAATATTTTAACAGCTGTGACTTTTAATCTCAGTAAGTATAGCGAAGGAGAAAATCCTAAAATTAACAGAATACAATGGGAAATGATTATTTTGCAATGGTAGACTAGTTTCATATTCAGTTAATCAATGACCCTGGAAAGCTATTAAAGACCTGAGATCTTAATTCAGTATATTATATACAATAAATAATTTTAGTTTGTTTTTTGTAAGTGGTATTATGATGGATTGTACTGCTACCTATCAGGCCTTTGAATTTATGAGCTGCAGTCCCAAAATGCATTCTCTTAAATGAAAGTATTTTTATAATTTTCTTCATTCTCAGGGTTGGTAAATATATTTAGCATAGTCGCTACAAACGGCTAATATTCTTCTTTTATTCAGAATCAAGAGGGAAACAGATAGGAGAAGAAAACTAAGAGTGATGGAAGGGAGATCAGAGTCTGAGGGAGTTGTACAACTGTATGTTTAATCAGACCTTGTTAACTGAAGCATAAAATAAATAAGTAAAACTTTATGCCAAAAACCCACATCAGGGTGAGAAACTGAAGAATCCTTGGACATTAAAATATGCTTTATTGTGCAATTGTGTGTAATGAACTGCGTGAAGTTTTTACAATAGCTGGAGTGCCAAACCTGCTACCAACCCCCAAGTTTTCCCTGCAAGTTGGAGGACCATTTTCAGGGTAGATGCAATTTAACATCAAACCCAGGATAAAAAAAAACCTCTGAATTAACAAATATGACACCTTTCTTCTCTCGGCGGGAGTAGCTCTGCTGCAGCCACCAATAGGAAGGCTGCTCGCATTATAACGGGGATGGAGGAAAGCCCTCAGGAGCCTCATCCCTGGACGAGACAGAACTGCCGGAGAGCCAAAGGCATTAGGCCTGTTGGGGATTGGAACTGGTGTGCTGCTGAGGCATCTCCTGCTGCACAGCAGCACCCAGGTCCCAATTTAAGGCAGCCCATCCAGGTAGGCATGTGGAACGTCTTGTCTCTCCAGCATGATGATCATCTTCCTCTGCTGTCGAATGAGTTTCGTAAACTCTGTATTTCAGTGATGGCATTCTCTGAGGTGCGCAGACCTGTAACTGTCCTGATCTCTGTAGGTGAGTGCACCTTTTATTGGTCTGGTTGCTCTGACAGTTGTCATACTCGAGAAGTAGCTGTTGCTGTGGTAGATCAGCACCTTCTGATGGTGTCCGATGTTACTCCTTTCAACGAGCGTATTATGAGACTCAGATTAAGGCACTCTCTGGGTGCCTTGTCTGTTGTCTCTGTGTATGCTCCAACCGTGGTGAGTAATGTCTAGGTGGTTGATGGGTGCTCATGAGGTGACACTCCTCTGGTCATGGGTGATTTCAGTGCGACCATTGGCACTGACAGAGCAGTCTATGAGGATTGTGTAAGTCTCCCTGGGTGTGGTGACCATTTTGAAAGTGGCTCCATGTCCCTTGACTGCAAAAGTTCAGGGGCTGCAGATCGCTGGATCCTGGCTCCAGTGCCCTGAGCCGCATTGTTGGACTTGGTACTTGGTACTAAAGGAGATTGATTACATCCTTGTGTGCAGATGCCAAAGTAATCTTACAAAATTTCATGGGCTACAGATGTGTCCAGTTTGTGTATTCTGACTCTGAAGATCCAGCTTAGGTCTAGCAGGCTACTACCTACTAGGGGAAAGAGGCTGGACCTGGTGAGACTCCAAGATCAGGGTGTTTCTTATGTGTTTGCACACAGTTTGTACAACTAATAGACTTGAGTGTTACTGTTGACCCTAAAGTGATTTGGGAGAATTTCCATGACAAGACCCTGAAGGTTGTTGAGGGTTATGGTGGTGTTATCAGTGTTCCCAGAAGGAGGTGTTTTATCTTGCAGGGCACCCTGGATATCATAGGGAGGAGTTATAGCACATGTCTTGATGGCAACTCCGGTATGTACCCGGAACTGAGAAAGATGGCTGCAAGGGCTCGGAGGGCAGATAAGTAGGTGCTTGTTAGAGGAAGTTGTGAGCAAATGACACAGCATCTATGGTCAAGTGACCTTGTTCTGCTTAGAGGAATCAAAGCATTACGCACATCCGTATCTGTTCCTCAGAGAGTTGCAGTCACAAGAACAGTCATTTACAGATGACACTGCAGTTGTGACCTCCTGGGCTGGCTACTTTGAGCAACTATTTAAAGCTAATCCAGCTAGGACAATGAACATCTCTGGGTTCTTAAAGCTGGTCCTTCAATTAGCTGTGAAGTACCCTGTCTCACTGAGATTGCACAGGTGGTGAACCAGCTAAGGGTAGGGAAGACTGCGGGGATCTGTGATATCCAGGATGAACTCTTCCAAGGTGGTGATAAGGCTGTCCTCCTTGCATTTCAGGCAATCTTTGCTTCCATTTGGGAGATGGGTGTCTTCCTAACTGACTGGAAAACAGGACTTGTCGTCTGTATCTGGAAAGGGAAAGTTAACCGTCTGGATCGTGGCAACTACAGAAAGTTCACACTGCTCTCATTGCTGGGTAAGGTCCTTGCTAGGGTCATCCTCAGTAAAATCTGAGATCACTTGCTTACTTACCAGTGACCAGAACAGTCTTCTTTTATACCTAAGAAGTCTACCTGTAACCTGAATCCTGGCACTGAGGGTTCTCATGGAGCATAAATGGAAATATTGGTAGAGTTTCTTTGCGGCCTTTGTTGATTTTCATAAAGTGTTCGACTCAGTTTCCATGTGGGACTTCCTGAGACTTCACGAGATTCCCCCCAAAGTTTCTGGATATCATGGATGGCCTGTATACTGGTATTGTGAGTGCTGTGCAAAATGGAGGCAGGACATCTTTTCCCTGTTGATTCTGGGGTTTATCAGGGGTATGTTCTTGTTCCTACACTGTTCAGTGCTTGCATGGACTGGGTGTTGGGCAGGGTTGGAGGGTCCACTGGTTCTGGGACATCTGTTGGTGAGGAAAGATTCACTTATCTTGACTTTGCCGACGATGCTGTGATCTTTGCTGAGTCAATGGAGGCTCTGATCGGGGCTCTTGAGAGACTGAGTGAGGAGTCTGAGTGTCTGAGCTTGCGAGTGTCCTGGATAAAAGCCAAGATCCAGACATTTAGTGATCTCTTCAGCACAGTGTGTCTGTCCACGGAGAGAGTGTCAGCCTTGTCAAGTGGTTTACTTACCTCAGCTTCGACATTCATGTCTCTGGTGACTCTTCCTATGAGGTCAGTAGACAGATTGGGACAGCATGGGGGGTTGTGAGGTCACTGGAAAGGGGTGTGTGGGAGGAAGGTCCAAATCTTTTGAGTCCTGGTGCATTTCTCATTTGCTACATGGTTGCGAGACATGGACACTATCCAGTGACCTTAGATGAAGGCTGGACTCCTTTGGTACTGTGTCTCTTTGGAAAATCCTTGGGTACCACTCGTATGACTTTTTTGTGGAACAAACAGTTGCTCATGCAGTCCCAAATGATGCATATTACCTGCATTGCAAGGGAGCGTCAGTTACAACACTGCAACCATGTGGTGTATTTTCCCAAGGGTGATCCAGCACACAGGATTCTCATTGGGGAGGCCCAAGTAACACCTGGCTGTGGCAGATAGATTGTCATCTCTGGGGGGTGGGAATGGACCGCGTGTCTGCCTGGGGGGCTGCCAACCGCAAGCCTGAGCTGCTTCATTGTGTGGTGGGTATGGCAATGCACAGTACTAGTGCATGCTCCCCAATCGGACCTGACGTGATATGAACTGGAAATTTATAATACATGGATTCCAGTATGTACCCGTAGTTGCCTGTAAAGCTCTTAACATACTGGCTGTGAAATATAGTGTAATTTTGCAAAATTACACAACATAATGGGGCAAACAAAGTAGTTATTTATTATTACTACGTAAACACACACAAAACAGTTTATACTAGAAGATTTATGTCTTCAGCCTGTTCAATATGTGATTGCTGTCCAATAAATATTGCCACTCAACCAACCCAAATAGGAGGAGACTGGGACTAAAGTCTGGTAAATAAAATGATTTGTTCCTGAGAGACTAGACAGCATCCTTCAGTTTGTAAAGAATTTTTACTGACACATTCATAATGAGAACCTCCTGTTCTGCTTTGTTTGAAACATATTTTGTGATTTCAGATCTGGGGACTGAACAGCTTCAAAAGTGCATTTTATTTCTTACTTGCATGAACATTCCACCCACGACACCGGCACTCAGCACACAGCTGAAAAGAAATGCATTCTCAACTCAGGAAAAATACTTCCAAGATTCATTGATAAAATATATTACTTCCAATTTACTTTTGTTGTCATAAATATAGCTCAGAAATGCAAAAGGCATATTTTCTTAATAAAAGTCTTTGCTGCTTTAAAATGTATGAAAATGTGCTAAAGAAATAAATGTTTTTGTTGTTAATCACTGTGCCATCAGAGCAACGTTTCTGGAGCTAATGTTGTTGGTTCATCTACTCTCATCTTGACTGTTAATAGGCAGTCAAGTCTGGCTCCTGATGAGCTAATGACTATATTTGTCCTAGTATTCTTTGTTCTTCAGTCACACAGTGAAGCTCAAGCTACCACTCCTTATTCTCATAGGTGATTTAAGCAAATCAACCTAAGTGTAACTCAATATGACCTACATTTTCTTTCCAGAAAAAATATGCTTTCTTCACCTGTTGTGGTTGAGATAAGAAACCAACGCCCTTGTGATTTCCTGCAGTACTGCTTGATTCTTTCTTCTGTGTTTCTGTGGATAACATAAGGATTTTTAGATGGTTCAACATCTATAAACCTTCCGGTCCAGGTGACATTTCAGGTTACACTTTAAATACCTGTAGCAACCAATTAGCTGATGTTTTCAAGGACATCTTTAATATATTATTGAGAGTACTAGATCCCCCTGTCTGCTTCGAAAAGAAAATTATATTAGTGTCAAAAAAACATAAATGGGCAATCTTACTAACAACAGACTAGTGGCCCTCACTCCCATTCTGATGAAATACTATAAGAGACTAATGCTGGCAAATATTAACTATAATATTCCAGAAAGCTTGGGCTATCTTCAGTTTGAATATCATCATAACCAGTCCACAGTGGATGCCATATTTCTTGTACGACATACCTGGTTAATAAAATACTGATACTTGAATATTTCATCAAAGACTCGCCTGTGAGAGAGTTTGATACAGAATGGGAAACACAAGTGAGTGCTGTGAGCAAATGCTCAAGCCACCACAAAGAACAGCTATGAAACAAGCTGATATATAGTAATGGGCTTGTTACCGCTATGTGTCTTTGCATATTTTAAGTTACATATTTTAGTTGTTAACTCGGTGTTTTTCTTCTAAAAGCCTTTATAAACCCTTTCATTAAAGCATCAATTTGTGACTACAATGTACCACAATGATAGCTTATTAACAGGTAACACTCCCTCTTTTACTTCTGCCAAAAGAGTATTTAATGAATTAAACATTAAACATAACTCATATTCTGCAAATATTTTTGAAAAGCTCAAATAGAAACAGTAATAAAGCCATGAATGGGAGATAAAATCAAGGCAGTGATGAATAAAATAATAAAGTTTTTTCATACTATTAAACTTCCAGCCTCAATATATGTTGCACAATCCATAAGATAATTCCAGCAACAGAACAAATAGTTCTGACCTTCCATTCAACCAGTTAACCTTGGTTTTGCACTGCATATCACCACTTCAGCAGTAGCTACTTTGTAAAGCTAACTCGTGAGGTTATGCTATTTTTATAGAATGCAGTTCAGCTACAGTATATAATTGCTGTATATTGATGTTCCTAGACTGTAAACCTTGACATGGCTTTTACCATTTCAATATAACATAGAAAGTACAGTCTTTAATGCTTTGCTATAAATTCACAAAACTACAAAGAGCTTCAAGCTCATAGTATAGCAACTGCTTTTATCTCCCCGTCAATGTCATTCCAAGAAGTGGGGGCATTGTGAAAAAAACATGTACTGTACCTCCCTCTCAAGGAATGGTATGGTTATTATTATACTTTGCCTATGTAATATATTCTCCCCTTAGAAGTATTCAAATTTTATTATTATTCTTATTATTATTTGGCTTTTTTGATATTGATCAACAGAAATGGACCTATTTTAATATCAAAGTGAAAACAGATTTCTGCAAAGTGGTCTAAATTTACTACATATATAAAGAAAAACTGATTGCATTAGTATTCACCTACATCAAGTCATTATTTAGCAGATGCATATTTGGCAGCCAATACAGTCTTGATCCAGTGTAGACAGGTCTCTATCAGCTTTCAATATCTGGACACTGCAATTTCCCCATTCTTCTTTATAAACTGCTTAGGCCTTGTCAAGTTGCCTCAGGATCTTGAATGAACAGCCTTTCTCAGGTCCAAATTCTAAATTTGGATTGAAATCTGCACACTGACTCGGTGACTCCAGAACATTAACATTGTTGGATTTAAGCCATTCCTGGGTATCTTTGTCGTTATGCTTGAGGTTGTTGTCATGCTGGGAAACAAATCTCTCAAGATGCAGGTTTTCCTCCAGGAATTTTGCAGCATTATTTTTACAATCTACACTCACAAGCCTTCCAGCACCTGCTGCAAAGAAGCATCTTCACAGCATAACACTACCAACACCATGCCTTATGGTGGAGATGGTGGGTTTATGATAATGTCTAGTGTTTGACATAAGCCAAAAATGGCATTTAGTCTAAGAGCCAAAAAGCTCAGTTTTGGTCTATTCAGATGATAATTTTCTTCCAGCTGACGTTGGTGTCTCTCATTTGATTTCTGGTAGACTCGTGCAGAAATGTCATGTCTGCTTTTTTAACCATGTCTTTCTCTTTACCACTCTCTTGATGAAATATCAATGCAGACATTGTATGCACAGTGTTTCCAGTCTCAGCTACCGTAGCTGGTAACTCCTTCAGTCATCACAGGCCACTTAGTGGTTTCCCTCACTAGTCATCTTCTTGCACAGTTTTTGTGAATGGCTTGCTCTAGGCAGATATACAGCTGTGGCATATGGTACCTTTTCCTTTTCTTAATGATTGAGTTAACTGAACTCCAAGAGATATTCAGTGACTTGGCCATTTTCTTGTATTCATGCCCTGACTGTGCTTTTCAGTCTCCTGTTAACAGAGTCCACTATACTGTTTTACCACAAGCTGGGCCTTCCAGATAAGGGGTATTTATATTATAATCAATTGAAACCCCTTGACTACAGACAGGTGATTTTCACTGAACTAATTATGTGACTTCTAAAACCAATTGGCTGCACCACTGATGATTTAGGTGTATCATATTAAAGAAGGTGAATACTTATGTGACCAATGGTATACATTGAAAAAATGTTTTATTATTTCTTGTGATTTGTATATATTTTTGGGTACTAAGTTCAAAAATCAAAGCCATTTGTCTCCATCATAAACATTTATTTCAGAAAATACATTTCTTTAACAGTCAATTACAGTTTTTTTTTATTGTTTTTGTACTATAATTAATTAATTATCAACATTGTATTTTAATAATAATTTGTTTGAATTTAATATTTTCTAATATTAAAATCTATGTTCAAAGCAATACAGTTATTTTATTTGACAATAATGTCAGAATACCTGAAAGTTCTGTATATTTTACTGGGTCTGCAGTCAGAGCATACAGAACACCCAGTTTTTCTCTGTAAGTGAGACAGCAGAGCCAAGAATTGACATTGTGTTTAGAAGTGGTGGCTGGCTGGGATACAGCTACAGCTTGGTGCCACAAACATCATCAGACCTAACTTGGTGAACTCCAGACAAAGTGCTGCTTCCACCAATTCAAATTAACCTTGGTTTAATGAAGCTTGAGTAATGAAGTTTGTCAAAGCCGTATTAAGAGTTGAAGCCTGTTTTATATATTTTTGTTAAAACTTTCCAGGTTTTTCTGTGGTTAATTTATAAAGTGTAGTTTTACGAGAGCTGTTATTAGAAAACTGACTTCTGATGCAGAATTTGATGTTGTGATGAACATCCTTGAACAAAAGGTTTGGGTATCATTCAGAGAAGTTATTTCTGAGTTTTTAGGTCACAATGAAGACACACATTATAAAGAAATTGTGAAAAGTGTTTCAGTTAAGTTTAAGGAATTGGGATGCACCAGGATTCTTGAAGTTCACTTTTTGGTGTCACATTTAGGATTTTTCCCTGGAAATCTGGGAGCAATGAAGAACAGAGTAAAAAATCTGATTATCCAGACCATGGAAAGAAGCTACAAGTAATACTGGGATGTCACTCTGATGGTGGACAACTGCTGGATGATTCATAGGAATGCACCAGAAAAAGTGGACAAATGACAGACAGTCAAATAAAGTTTTGAAACTAATAAGATGTTACATGTAAGTCAATGAATATATATTGTTGCTTTCCTTGCATATATGTTTTAAAATATTAGATTGACTAAATATTTTGTGCTTAATTGACTTATATGTGATATTTCTGTATTTACTGAATGGTATTCTTGCATTTTACCTTGAGAGTTTAATGGCAGTCTGCAGCTGCACTTAGTGAGAAGCGCTCTGCAAGAACAAAGTAGTTTCTACTGTTGTATTATATTTCTGAGGTGACCATGATAGATTGGCCATCTACCTCTGTGAAGATGAATACTTGTGTTCTGTTTTGTGTATTGTATTTACCCCATTTTCCATTAATCCATCCATTCATTATCCATCCCGCTATATCCTAACTACAGGGTCATGGGGGCCTGCTGGAGCCAATCCCAGCCAACACAGGGCGCAAGGCAGGAAACAAACCCCAGGCAGGGCGCCAGCCCATTGCATTACCCCATTTTGTGACACCCATTTTCACACCCAAACTACCTGGAAGGGGGTCTCTCTCTGAATTTGCTTTCTCAAGATTTATTCAATTTTTATTCCACACAAGGTTTTTTTTAGGTAGTATTTTCTTGAGAGAAAAGGCTATTAAGGGGAGGGCTGTAAAAAAAAAACAGAGCCTGTGTAAAGCATATTGTGTAATTTTGTATATAAAAGAAAATCAATTGTAGTTTTTGTTTTTTAGAACAATATTGTTTCTAAGAATAAATAGTGTAATTTGTTAATTTTTTACTAAATGTCTTTTCCTTAATTTTGTACTTAAATGTCATATGATTGAAATATTTGAATTATATTTTTATTCTACTCATGAATTCAAATAAAACAGCTATTCACAATTAGGAACTTTTATGTGTTTAATTTTGCAGATCAGTGTTATTTTGTGTGTTATATTTGTAATTAATTTAGACCACTTTGCAGAGATCTGTTTTCACTTTGACACTAAACAATATTTTCTGTTAATTATTGACAGAAAAGCCTAATTAAATCCATGATGTTACAATACTAATAAAATGTGGAAACTTCCAAGGGGGTGAATATTTTATATAAGAACTATAACACCAATAAGAATTACTGTATTTCAGGAATTAAACACAGACTGCATTATTTACAATTAACCTGAGCACTGAGATTTCTTTGAAAAAGGTAAGACAAGTAACCAATCTGCAGAATGTTCATTACCCAGGGATGGGGAACATATATAAAGAGGAAGAGGAGATATTTATACATAACAGAATGGAACATAGTTTTGTGTACCATCTTAATAGCAAGAATACAACATATTGTGGTGCCAATGCCACCTGACTTTATATCAGAAATTCACCATAATTTATATGGAGTAGCCTGTGATGCCCCAATTCCTTTTACATCTTCTTTTGACTTATAGGGAGCAATTTAAGGTTTCACTGAGGAAACTGGGGAGTGGATTACACTATGTAACAGCAATTTCTACTCCTGTTCCCTGAACAAAGGAAGTGCCACCTGAAGTCCAGTGACATTATGTCCACCCCCCTCACACTCCTCTGCTTTTGGCCCAGTCAAAACAAGAAATAGCAACTTCCTCTTTAGACCAGCTGTAACTCTAAGAGCTGCACCTTCCCATTCGCTGTCTATCTATGATATCTACCAAAACTCTGCAATTAAACAGGGCTTCCCTGGTTGGGACTCTAGCTCCTTTCATGAGTTTCTTATATATACTGTATATATATACACACATACATTTGGGGTTCCACCCCATATCATTGTTGTGTGTGCATCAATGTCAAGTAGGCTCATAGTGGGACCAATTGGGAAAGGCAAGTGGCTGGCTTTATAGGTGGTGGGAAGGAAGAGGAGGGTTCAACAGGGCATAGGTGGAAGTGAGGTCAGTAGGATGATGTGCTCTGTAGATGAAAGTGGCACTTGATTGGGGTTTAGTTGCTCTTTCTTTAGGGTGATCTGCAGAGGAGGGAGAAAAGACATTAGTGCACTTCGTTAACCCCTGACCCAGCGTTATACCTTTAGTTAAGCCCATTGACTGCACATGTGTGTGACAAAATATATACATATTTCCAAATATAATAATCTCCAATTTAAATATAAAACCAAACAAACAGAAGAAGAAACAGTGTCTAAACAACCATGTGTATAATGAAACTGCAAAGTGCTCAGATTGAAAGTTCTCATGCCTTCAGTAACATACCAACACAAAGATGGAGGTTACCCTTTAAACATTTGATTTCATAACACAGGTACGAGGGAGAGACAGCTAGGTTGGCACCCTCCTAAACTCCATCAGTCTTCTGCTACAGTCTTGGAACACTTGTGGATCTACACAAACCAGGAAAGACCTGGAGCCATAAATGTTTTACTGCCTTCCTATGGGAGTAAGTTAAAAAGGGCATTAGTTACATCATATTCTCCCTGTTTTCATTGTTTACAAAATACAGATATATTTATTAGTACAGCAACATTTTTAATAATCAGAATGTTTTGTTTAAGTAACGGCGCACACCTTCCAGTGCCACTTCACAATGGTTGAATTCTGGAATCATGGCTGAGGTACCTTTTCTGTGTTCTCTTCATGTTGCTGTTCCTGACCAAAATACCCTCCTGTTTTCTACATGTGTTCATTTTTATTACTTTCAGGAATTCCTGTTTAATCCGCAGTACAAAGACAAGTTATTCGACTCTAAATAGGCCCATTGTGAATGAGTGTGCCATAAAGGGGACTGGGGTCCAGTACACTTAATCAGGTTTACTGGATTTTTATTTTAAGTAATTCTCTCCTTAACATTCCTTCTTTTTTCTTCTGACATACAGTATACTGTCAAGAACCTATGCGTTTCAACAAAGCCCAGTATGGATTGTGTTTTTGAGTGTGAGCTGCAATACATTTGCCTGCCATCCAGGACTGGCATGTGCCATACCCTACTTGGGTAAACTGAAGCTCTGTGGCAGGGACAGCAAATTGAAAAAACAAATACATTGACTGAAAAATACACTTTGAAATAGATACCAATTGTGTTATTCTAATGAAGTTGTAGACCATTTTGAAAATATAGAGTATTTGCTACTGAAAAGTATAATACATATAATATAAGCTGCTTTCTGTCTTTCGTGCCATTACAGTTAGATATATTCAATTCTAACATTTCTGATATGCCATCTATTGGAATGTGTTTTGCAATGCATCCAGCTTAATAAAAGATGTCTGTGTGACTGTCTGGTTGCCATGTCCCTGTTATTCCAAAAGCTGACACATAACAAACATTTTTGGTAACATTTTTTGCACTGTATTTGTCATTCCAATAGAGGGCGTCTCACAAACATTAACACTGCTTTTATGAATCATGTGCCAAATGGCATATAACAGACATGTGCATTTGATGGTGTACTGCAAACATTAACACTGAGGTCTGCATTGATTATTTAGATCTCAGCTTGTCTTACACAAGTAGCACAGTTAATTTAGTAATAAAATGTATCGCATTTTTTATTCAAATGGCACATCTCAAACATTAACACTGCTTGCTGAAGACCCTATACCAAAAGTAATACAAAAAGAAAACAGACAAACTAACACTATATTTTAATGAAACATTTAAATAGAAAAAGTATAGAAAATAAAAAAATGTGATCTCTGCTGATTTCATTTGAGTCCATTAAATATTCTGGGGATCTGTCATAATAAATGTAGAAAATGTGAGCAGAAATAAATCATTTAAATAAATAACAAACTCTATTAACAGCTAAAAAGAAGGCACGCTTGCTTCACATGACTTGAGTTTCAGACCCTGCCTTATTTATTTATTTCATTTTGTTTTGTATTCAAAGTTTTCCTTATTAGGTTATGATGTCAATTATATATATCATCAGTTGGAATTAAAAATGCAATGCATTTTATTAGCATGCATTACAAACACCTTGGATTGGGTATTTTGAAATGACACACTCAAGTGACTGTGTTGTGCAACAGACTGCAGACTACAGTTACAAACTGTTGAATTCATCTCAATTAGTTGATACAGTTAGATTTAAGGTTATAAAAAGCTAGACAAATTGTCTACAATTTATCTTGAATTGGGCCCTCTAGTTTAAAATAAAGGTTGTTTTTTATGTTTGTTTCTATCACATTTTTAAGCATTCAAACATAGTTTAAGTGTTCCATCATGCATTTGTCTCAGACATGTGGTTTTAAACTTATGCTAGGTGAAAACGTAAAAACAGAAATCAACATTTGTTTCCATATTTAGCATTTGCTTTCTTGCCAAACTTTCATGGACCGCTTAGATGACACTTTGAGTCATTTAATTTTATTATAGTATACCATTGTTTAATTGAAATTGTAACACCTAGCCACCTCTATCTATTTGATTTACCATTGTTGGTCCTATTTAACTATAACAGAAATAGAAACTCATCAACAACAGTATTTCTAGACTTCTGGCAGTACTAGGTGGAGAGCTGAGCAAGGCTATTGAAATCCTGCTGCTGTGTGAAGACTTGCATAGGTGTACTTTGATCATGTTTTCAATTTCTTACGTCCAGGACTTGTTTCCTGCCTTTTGTCTGATGCAGCCAATATGCACTCTGGCCTCACTGACCCTGAACTGGCAAAGAATTGGATTAAGCAAGCTTGAAAAAGGATGGGTGTTTATTAATTTTACAGATGTGATAAAGAATGGTTAATCACTGCCCTCTGCTGTTCAATGCTGTCAATTCACGCTGACAGTTTTTTGACTTGTGCGTACCCTTAAAAATGGTATTACAAATGGTATCCATCCATCCATTATCCAACCCGCTATATCCTAACTACAGGGTCATGGGGGTCTGCTGGAGCCAATCCCAGCCAACACTGGGCGCAAGGCAGGAAACAAACCCCAGGCAGGTTGCCATCCCACCGCAGTAGAATTGGTATAGTCAATGGAATAGGCATAGCTCAACTGTCACACTTGAAATAGCCACACTGAATAAATTTAACGTCACAGTAATTGATGTATTTAAAATCAGTTTTGCCAGATATTCTAATAGTCTACAGTAGCAGACCAATGGCATACAATTACACTTGTATTTCTTACTACAAATTCCTAATAGACTTAAATATTATATTTTATAAATTTTATAAAATATTAGATTTTACATTTCTAGAGAACATGTAAAGATTAGATAGATAGATAGATAGATAGATAGATAGATAGATAGATAGATAGATAGATAGATAGATAGATGAAGTGAATAAAATAAAAACAAACAAGAACCTAACAAACATGCATAAAACTTCTGTCTTGGATAGCAAAGAGCAGCTACTGTCACTAACAGGCTTGTTGGTGGCAGTAAAATGATGTCAGACCTGCTTGGATTGTGCCACAGGTTTTTATTTAAAGGCATTAATATTTGGATAGAGCAGCATCCACAAAGGAAGCAGGCCTAATAGGTTTTGACTCCTTCTTTGAAGTCACCAGCATTAAGAATGATTCATCAAAAAGATGTTGGCACATAGTTAATCATTGCAGTTGCTGAGCCAGCTAAGATGATGTAGCTTATTTTCCCTAGCAGCGAAGTGGACAAATTCCGTCTGCAATTCAATGCCTCGATCACACATTTAGCACATTCACAAAAATCTCCAATCCTCCTCCTGCTTTTTCCATCCACAGTCATTGGACTAACACTGTCTTGATAAATTGGATGGCTTGGAAACCAGACTGAAAGACTTCAAATCAACCATTTAAGTCGAGATACGACTGTAATTGCAAGGCGACAGTCTTCTGAAGCATTTTACAAGTGAAGGAGAATTTGGAGATGGGGCAGTATTTACATAACATGGCAGAAACTAGATTCATTTTTTTTTCATTATTGACATAATTAACAGCAATGTTCAAACCAGGGGGATCTCTGTCAAATAGCGAGAACGTATTAATAACAGCAGTGACTTGAGGAAAATTTATTTTAAGACATGTTTTTAGCAGAGTACGAATAGAGTTTGAAGAACAAGTAGAATACATCCTAAAAGTGTATGTGCAAGGACTGACTCAGAGATCTCTGCAAAGCTATCAAAGAGCTGTTGTAATACAATATATAATAAAAAACATGACTAAAAGCAATAATAGTACAGAACAAAGAAAAATGTTAATATGTAATTTTATTATAATATCAAATCAAATTAATATGTGATATAGAATTTTACACACTGTACAATATGTTGTGAAATATTTAGTTCCTAAACACCAAGAATATTAAAGGACAACAAACAATAATACACACATTTATAAATATGAATAAAAATCATTATGTTAAATGATATCACTAGTATGCATTATATTAGATTCATAAAAATATATAATAGAAAATAAGTAAATAATAAATAAATAAAATAATGTATCTCTAGACACTCCTCCTCAGTCTCTCTGAACTGGACTTCAGGCAGCAGTAGTGTTTCCCTGATCACATCACAGAGAAGAGGCCGTTCTTGGGATGGCTGGTATCTTTGATTTTCTTTTCCCTGGTTTAACATCGCTTGGTACAGAAGTATTGGAAATTGGAGAGTGCACATCCGGTGATGCTTTCAGCTGACCACACCACTCTTTGCAGAGCCTTTCAGTCCTGCTGAGTGCTGTTTCTAAACCAGGCAGTACTACTTCCTGTCAGGATATGTTCAATAATGGATATGTAGCAGTGTCTAAAATCCATGAGATGTCTGAGGCGATAATACATTGTTGTGTCTTCTTCTTCTCTAAGGCGTCGGTGTGCTTGGATCAGGTCAAATTCTCTGTAATGTGGACAATGAAGTATCTAATACTGTCCACTCTCTCCACCCATGTGCTATTAATACAGATTTAGTGGTAGTGCCTCTGCTGTTTTCTCTCAAGAGTCCATAATCAACTCCTTTGTCCTGTTGACATTCAGAAGAAGACTGTCGTTCTGACACCAGCGTGACAGACTCTGCAATTCATCCAGGTAAGCCTGCTTACTGTTCTCAGGCCCAAAACAGCTGTGTCATCAGCAAACTTGACAATGAGTTAGAGTTATGTGTAGCCATACCTTCATATCTATAGAGAGAGAGCACAGCAGAGGACTTAGACCACAGCTGTATGAAGTACCTGCGTTAAGATGAGGGATGTTGAAATGTGACCACACACTTGAACCACTTGGAGTCTGCCTGCTAATGCATAATGAAGTGCTCAGATGCAGGTTCCTGAGCTAGATGATGGGCTTAGAAGGTTTTGTTTTTGTATCAAATGCAGAACTACAGCTTATACATAGCATGCACATGCTATTTCCTTGGGTTGTCTATGTGGGCTAGTACTGCACACAAGATCAAAGTGATAGCATCATCAGTGGATCTACTGGACCGATATGCAAACTGTAAGTCCTAGGTCACCAGTAGGCGGGCCATGGTCCGGACCCGGACCTATTACTATATTTTGTCGGAACATTTCTATTTTAATCTGCGCAACTTTTCTCGAATTTACGATAGTCTTTTTTTAACCTTTTCTTTTTGTCTTTTCGGTAGTCAATGTATATACACAGGTAGTGCCTGTGCTAGGTTTTTTTGCACCCTAGGCCAAGCTTATTAGTGTGCCAACCGACTGTTCAGTAGTTAACTGTTTGGCTGGGTAACCCCGACCCCCACAGTAATCTGCGGCCGAGGCAAATGCTACTCAGCCAATCAAATCATTTACTCAGAGCAATATTGCTTGGGTGAATGGGTGTGTGTTTGTGTGCGTGAAGATACACAGGAAAACACACATGTAGCCAGCCGCGAGGAGACAGAGGCACAGATATCCGAAGAAGTGAGTCAGGGAAACAGACAGAGAAAACAGAATTATTTAATCCAGAATGGATATATGTTCATAGTTCCCACAGGGAGTTCAAAACCAGTTTACCTCATATGCACTGAGATCATGGCTATAATTAAAATTGGCAATATGAAGCGTCACTATGAGACAAAGTACAAATCTTTTGAGCAATCATTCCCACTCAAATCCAAATTGAGTGCACAAAAAATACATGATCTAAGAGCCTAATATGATCAATCGATCCACCAGAAGCCTGACACAATCATTCTCTGCCCAACAACATGTCAATGACTGTTTGCTTAAAGCTGTATGGATTTGGGGACAACATAAAAAACCTTTTACTGACTCAGGAATTGTCAAGGAGTGCATGAGTGCAGTTGCTAAAACCTTACTGGAAGGAAAACAAAAACAAGAGGTATGTGAAAAGGCCAATCAAATCCCCATATCAGCATCAGAGCCACAAAAAAAAAAAACAGAAATATTAACACAGGATGTGCTAGAACAGCTGGATGAAGCAATTTGCAAGGCACCATATATAGGCTTAACTGTAGATGAGTCAACTGATATGTCTGACAGTGCTTAGCTGTTAGTTTATGTAAAATTATTCTACAACAAGAAAAAGGAGTTCTGTGAAGACCTGTTGGGTGTTACATCCCCTCAGACCAGTACATGAGGAGAGGACATTTACCTGTCCATAAAGATTATGTTATCAAAGAGGTGAATTTGAGCCAAAACAAATGGTTTCAATGACCACAGATGGAGCCTGTGTCACGATAGGGAGAGGGGAGCTGTGGCAAGAATGAAAGAGGACAATCCTGAACTCATCTCTTACCATTACATAATTCATCAAACAGTCCTGTGCTCCACCCTGTCAGACAAGTATACTGAGCTGATGAATACAATGACGAGAATGATAAACTTTCTCAGGGCATCTCCTTCTCATCACCATTGCATGCTCAGGGAATTCCTCAGAGAAATGGATGTAAATGCTGATGACCTGCTTCTGCACAACAATGTAAGATGGTTCAGTAAAGACAAAATGTTGGAGCACTTTTGTTTCCATCAAAATGGAAACTGCAATTTTCTTGGCACAACTGAAGAGACAGAAGGCAACACAATTTTCTCATTTTTTGGAAGATGAGAAGAAGATGGATATTGTGGCTTTTTGGTTGATAAAACTCCACAACTGAGTGAACTGCATTTAAAGCTACAGGGCAAGGACAATTCAGTTTGTGACCTGATGACAGGTATCCAGTCCCTCCAGAAGAAACTTGAGATGTTCAAGAAGACCTGCAGAGATACTGCACACAATTCCCATCAGTGAAGGAACAGGGGTAAGGTGAGAGAGAAGGATCTGCTCCTTTACATTTATTGACAAGCTTATGGAAATCCTCAGCAGCTCACCCTGTTCATTCATAACCCATTCCTTATCACAGATGTCACCAGGTTGTCAAAGGAATTCACAAAGCACTTCAAGTGGGCAAATGCTGGGCCTCTTCAGATGCAATTGATCAATCTCCAAACAGATATGGCCCTGAAAGAGCAATTTAGAGGAACTGACCCTGCAACTTTCTGGTTCCAAATAGTCTAAGAGACAGCTTTCCTAGGTCTAAGGAAAGTAGCCATTTACATCTTGACCATGTTTGGCTCCACATGCAACTTTGAGGCAGCTTTCTCTACTGTGAACATTATTAAAACGAAATATCACTCCAGGATCACAGATGAGCACCAACACGTGATGACTCTGCCACCATTCCAGTCCAGATTTTACATCCTGGCAGCACAAGGTACAGCTTAATGCTCTCATTGAACAACAGAAAGTGGAAAACAAAAAGTAAAGGTTGCGTTAAAACTGTTTAGCTGTTAATATTTGTTGAGATTGTTTATGTGTCTCTCTTAGGAGACCCCCTAGCTAAAACTTTCAATGCGTCCTCCTTTGGCTACTCAGGTATCTGGTAAATCTATCTGGGCAGGGAAGAGCAGGTTTAATTTACATTGGTTTTTGATTTTAACCGCTTTTTTTATTATTATTAAAGGCAATTGCAAACCGGCACAATGACAAATCCTGTCATTTTTTAGCTTGCTTGTATGTTGGGATATTAATTTCTAGGGATCGCGAAATGTTGAGACAGGCGCTATATACACCAGCCTTTCGTGCTCACTAAGAGATCATTTATTTGCAAAATAAAAAGAAGCTGATGACACTTCGACCAAAAAAAAAAAATGGCACGTCACAAATTCAATTAAAGCCATTAAAAAGTATAATACACAACAATGCATATTACGTAAACCAAGTAACATTAGGGTAATGAAACTGTCGTTCGTTTCCTCGATCACAAAAATTTTGATGCAAACATTACCAGAAAAAAAAAATCTTAAAAAAGAGCGTTCCAGGAAGTTGGAGGTGCGGTTGAAGGGAAACGCCACCAATCAACGTCCACGCTCTGTGGCGGCGTAAGGCTTGTCGGGAAGCCGAGGCCCAAGGAGTAACGACCGCCTTTTTGTCGAGGTTGGGAGTGGAAAGGTAGGTGGAAATTACTGGCGGCTAGGAACTATCGCCAAGCGCCTAAACCTAACCAGGGGTCGGTTTATTTTATATGTGGATAACTGATCTGCATATGGCATGGTCTTTGTTTGGCATTCAGCGGGTAGAATATATATATTTTTATGCGCGGTTTGATGACGTAACGTCGACGGTCTGTCTGACAGGCAACATTGAATGGCGAGGGGGGCTTAAAATATGTCATTTGTAAATGAACCCTATATAATAAATCTTTAGTTATTCGCCTTTAAAAGGTGTTTTGTATTGACTGAGGTAAACATAATAGATTTATTTTCTTTCTTTTCAAAAAGTAATTTCGTTTTCTGAAATGGAACGTAACGTAGGCCTTCCGTTCAAGGCCCCTATCCTTATGTGATGCTTGGATGCTGAAGGCCCGCCTTTTCCTTTATCCTATTTGATGTTTCCGAAGAAGTGACATGGCACTGTTTACTTTTGATTGGATATATTTTACATATCCCGCCGTCAGGGAGCGTAGCGTTGCCGATTGGTGGGTGTTTTTGGCTGTGTTTCTGTTTATTGGATAACTGTGGAAAGGAAGTGCTATATTCGCTTTCTCTCGATTGGCCTACTTTCAGATGTTGTACAAACATCAATAAGAGGTTGTGTGTGGAATTGGGAGGTGGAAGTTAGAGGATTTGTGTATTTTGACAGGCAGAAGAGGGTAAAGAAATTGGGTAATTGGAAAGTAAGGAGAATGCAGAAGCAATCAAATTGAAAATTAAGGGTTTAGGTGTTCCTGTAGGTTTCTTTCTTTATATCTTATTAGCGGTCCCCTGGGAAAAAAGAGTTTTGTATTGTCTTTATTGTCTCTGAATTTTTAATTAGGATATTGAGAACTGTTTGACGCGCAGTATAATATAGTTACGCAGCAAGACTCGCAAATAAATATTTAAAAGTGTCGTTTATATTGTGTCCACATGCGCATGGAAAGCTTGCGAACAGCTCCCGAGAGTAGCTTTGGCGCTCTTGGTTGTTGCTCAGTTAAAGATTTAACAATGCAACTTGTTTTTACCAAAGAACACTTAACTGGCAACGATAAGTGACCTATTTCACTTTGATTTTAGGAAAGGCTTGAAGTATTGAGGCTTGCAAGATGTAATTTGTTGCATCAGCAACATTTAAAAAATCTTTTCAAGAAACATCATTATACACTTTTTTAAATGATGACTCTGTTGTGATATATATATATATATTTAAACTGGCTATGTCTAATTAGGGTCAATGCACGTAAGAGTCAACCGAGGCATTCCGACCAATTATTTCCGATTTGCTTCATACTTGCTAAAAATAATGTCATTGTACCCAATAACCAGCGTGCAAACCTTTAGGCTTATATGTTAATCAGTTTCTGAGATACTGCGGTTTTAAAAAAGGGGGTGTGGCCCTACTTTTACTTGAAAATGTTCTACTAAAATGCAGTGTTCTATAACTCATAACTTTTTAACTGTCAATGCTAGATCCATGACATTCTCAGGGGTTTAGATGAATTACTTATGAACACTTTGAAGTAACATTTTAGTCCGGCACCCCCTGATTCAACTGATACAAGAAAACTCCCACATATGATATGCCGTTCGAGTCATCTTGATGTTTACTTGATGCAAGACGTCAAACTTCTTCGGTGTTCCACTGTATTTTTCGGACCTTATTTTGTGTAAGAAATTCCACCCTTATGATAAAGAGTACAGTAAAGCAATAGTTAGTAATCTTCAGCACATATAATCAGAAGGACTGAAAGTTGTGCATGCCACATCAACTTATACCTGTGTTTTTGCCTTCTATAGTGATATGAGGGACAAAGTTAATCTTTTTCCCGAAAAAATGGGGATCAAGAATACAAGCATGTGTAGTATTATCTTATGCTTTTTCAAGGTTGCTGATTATAAGCACAATTTTTTTATATTTGATTCTTTTCCATTCCTAGCCCACTAAGGGCCACTCTTGGAAGGTTAAAAATGACAAATATCAGACATGATCATGTAGGGTATCATTTTAAACTACCTCATGAAGTAAATCATTACATTTCTTATCAACACCCCGAATTAAGGCAGCTTATGCCAGTTCAGACATTTATTAGTAATAGATGCCTTTAACACCTAAAATAGTCCACAGTTACATACTTGCTAATTTGTTTGCTGAAAATTGTATTAAAAATCTCATCCTTTAAAGAAACTGTCCCTTTGCATCTCCATATTAAACCACATTAGATGTTTTACATTTTGATAGATCTTACTGATGCTATAGTTCTGCTTTAACACCTAGTTGCCTACCAGAAAGAAGTAAACATTCTGATATATAAGGTATTAAAAAGGAAAACAAATTTCACGTCTATGTTTCAAATGCATATTGCCATTGTATGACAAAGTCTGCCATGAAAGTAATTACGTAACTGAAAAATTTTGTGGATTTACAGGTATTAAAGTTTAAAGTCTATATATACTACCACTAATAACAATATTTTAAGTACCTTAAAACAAACATTGCTGTGTACAAGTTGTATAATATGCTGTATAATATGCTGTGTTAGATACCTTAATAAATATAATTTAGTTCACTGAACCAACATCACATTTTGTGCATTTACTAATTAAAACTGTGCTCTTTCCAGTGATATAGTATGGTGACGTTGTGATGTGTGAGCAATATGTGTTTGAAATATATGCATGAATTTATTTTTTTCTTCATTTTTATTGCCTCCTAAATAAAAAAAATGATATATTTCAAACAGGCTGCTAGTTGCTAAAAATACTGTAACATGAGTAATACCCTTTAGAATTTGAAATGTCTGATATGGTTTAATGTGGCAATAATTCAGGCCAAAGTTCCTCTAAAGTACAAAAGAATTTGTTTTTTACACTGTTTTAAGCTTACTATAAACTGGAAAATATGCAACTGTGCACAAACTATTTAAATACATCTAATTCTAAATAACAATCCTTGAAAATGTAATGCATCTAGCATTAACAGTTCAAAAGTTGTGACTTATGGTACATGGCCTTTTTTTTTTTAATAACTTTCTTTTTTTCTTTTTAATCATAATTAGACCCATAGAACCTTTTTGAAAGCCCCCATATCTCAGAAATTAAAGAACATCTTGCACACTAGTTATTAGGTGCAATGACATTCGTTTCAGCAAGAACAAGGCAAATTGGAGATGGTCAGTTAGAAATATTTTCCAAAATCTGTTTATTTTGACACAGATTGACTCATTATCATATTTTCTTTAACACAATACATTTTTTCCTATGGAATTTTATGCACCATTCAAAGCATACCTATTATGGGTGTAATAATCTGGTCCAGAAATAGAAAAATCCCATTGTTTAATGATTCTTTCATTGGCATATTAGTTTTTAGGGTCTTTGCTTACATCTTCATCTTAGCTGAGGGCATCAGTTATTTAATGAACCCAATAAATAATGAAAATGTTTCTTTAATCACCTTAACTGTCATCTGCATTTCCCCAAATGCATAAATGATTGCTGTATGAAACCTCTCACCATTTGTTTTCTTTGTATAGAAGTGAAAAATCCCTTTCATTTATTAACTGGTCAAAATGCTTTTATGTAGCGAATCAATCTGTTTTCAAATTTGCTTGAACTGTTTCAGGGCTACAGGAACTGAAACTAGTCCTGAAAGCATAAGGCATCAGGAGAGGAACAACCCTGAATGGAGTGCCAGTCTATCTTGGGATATATTCATTCACACACCTACACTCATACTGGACCAATTTAGAATCATTAGGTAAACTAATATTCACATCTTTGTATGTTGGGGGAAAAAACAGAGTAACCAAAGAGAAATGCCTAAGCAGACATAGCCAGGATTTTAAAAAAAAACTGCAGGTGTGAGGCAGCCGCAGTAACCATCACTCTACTGTGCCACCCACATATACCAATTTATTAGTCTATTACTGGAAAGTCATTTACAAATTACAAATGTGAGTCATTCATCTGCTTTATTGAAGTACGATCTTTGTGAAATAAGTTAATTGCTTCTTATTCATTGCCACTGAAAGCAAGCTGGTCAGACTGTCTTCCCTGAGGACCATGGGTCAAGAAATGGGATTTATGTTTCAACTAAACCTTTAGAAAATTCCTCCATAAATCTCTAAGGTGTTTATAAAGGGAATTTCTCTTGAAATCTAAGAATTATTGTGGTTGATTATGTGTCTTTTCATCATCACATACACTTGTACAAAGGTAAGCTGTATGAGATGTACAAGTATGTAAAAGATTGATGTGAAAGGAACCAAGCTCTCTCCAGCACTATGGGATTTGTGTTTTCTTATGTTAGCGCCTAATTTATTATTTATTTATTTTATTTTTATTTTTTTTAAGACGCCGTATTTAATCATGTCAACAGCAGAGACAACAGACTGCGAGAATGAGTTTCCAGACCATTACAAAGTCATGATGGACAGACTGAATGAACAACGGAAGCTGGACCAATTCACTGACATAACTTTAATTGTGGATGGTACGTTGTTTTAAAATATCCATGATGGTCTCTAATCCTGTCCTTTTTATCTCATTTAGTCAGTGAGGTAATAAAACCCAAAGCATTCAATTAAATTTCTTTTACTGATGTTTTATTTTTCATGGTAAGTTTGATATTTCCAATTTAGGCCTTTTTTCCTCAATTTTTGTATTTTTCTGAAAAATGCCATTTCTTATTTACTTTGGTCTCTTCTCAGCTCATTATATCATACAGCATGATTTTTACATTGTCTAACTTGTCTTTCTGATGACATATTAACTTGACCATTTAAGAGTTTTGTCCTAGGCACTGAAAATCTTGATACATTTTTTATTTATTTTCATATTATATATGATTTTGTATACAGGTAGGTACTGTAGATTTCATGAATAAGTTTGCTCCAAAAAAAGAATGCATAAGCAGAGAAGAACATTGATGCAAATTAAGTATCTTTAAAAAAAAAAAAAAAAAGTATGGAATTCCATCATTAAACAGACGAGTACAATTGTACATGTTTAAGGTGATCTAAGGTAAAAATAATCAGGTACCTGCCTACTCAGCCCAGCGTTCAGATTAATCAGAGCTTTTCTTGGCTGCAGCTCCTGCAAGTTAGGAGCCACTCCTAGTTGTAGTACCAGTGCCAAGCAAATTATGAACTGACACAGCAAAACATAACTGAGGATCTTGGAATGGTCACTTAAACTGATAAGTGTGTCTTTTGACCATGGAAGCAAGCCGATGCAAAGACAAGGAAGACACATAGATTCCATACTGAGGCTGCCTCAGCTCTGTATTGAACTTGAACTATTTTTGATTTGCACAATATTTAACTGGAGCCTAGATCCAGCCTAGATAAAACAATATTTGTCTGTCAAGGGTTAATCATTTTAAGTTTTTTTTTTTTAACTTCTTTCATTATTAACAGTTTGTATTATGTTGTAAGTAAATCACTGATTTCATTACATCAATAAAGAATAAACTTTATTGTGCTTACCAAGCCTTGAGCTCTCTGTAAATATATTCTTCCTGATATTGGCGCAGTTAACATGGGTGACATATTTAATTTTTGGCATGTAGGTTATAGCAAATTTATGCAGTAGCTACCTGAAAAATGAGTTCCACTGTAAAGTGATGAATATTTCCAATAAACCCAGCTGTTGGAAGTTTGAACAAAATGATATTTGGCTTATTTCATTATTTGACTTGCAATGTTTTAATTGCACTATCTACATGACTAGATAATGAGTAAATGTGAGGCTCAGTAATTTAGGAGAATTGTTTGGATAGAGGAAGTTAATGTATAACCATTGCCAAGATTTTGCTCAGGTAGACTTTTTTAAAATGTATATCTCATTATAGTTTTGCAGATTGTTGATAGAAATTTCAGCTAGGAAAGTAGAAATATCTAAAATTCAGATATAAAGAAAATTGCCTCAGTATAATGGGACTTTGAACTTCTGCCTACAAAGCTGTGCAGCAGACCAAGAAAGTGTACATCTACCCTGTGTACTCTGATTTTGTTTAAAAATTATATACATTGTCAGGTTTTGGGTCCAGAGTTGCACACATCATACTCAGGATAGTCCTTTTAAATACACTTTATTCTTGAACTTGAAAGAACAATATTGATGTCTATTAAAGGCACATGGCAAACCCGATAAACTGCATGGAAGTACAATATTCTTTAGAATCAAGTATTTTGCCGTTTCTGTTGACCATAGTGATGGCTGTGTTTTTTGTTTTTTCTAAAATTATTAAAGTTCTATATTCATGTTTTTGTTAAGTTTGGCTTAATTTAAAGTTATTGAGTATTATTAAAGTTCTCATTATACTGGTGTGGTTCAGTGATCCAGGCATTGGAGTCGGCATGTTCACCCCATGGTTGCATAGGTGTTTACTCACATCCTCAAAGACAGGCATGTTTGGTTGATTAATAATTCTAAATTGAGCCAATGTAGATTGGGTTGTGTGTTGGTCCTTATACTAATTGTTGTCTAATGCTGCTGGAAAAAGCTTTGGCTCTTCCAGACCCTTAATTGGGTTGATAATATATATGTGCATGTGTGTCATTTTACTTTTCATGATGTGTAATATTACAGGTTTACAAGGATCAGGTATTCCAGAAACCAGAAATAATCATCTCACCATTATCTAAATTTCTTCAATACAGTTTTGGTGTGGTGGGTGGTGTCACAGTCTGTCCTAGCAGCTTTGAGCTTAAGGTAGTAACCAACAGAAGACAAGATGTTCACACATATTTACTAATATGTTGTTTGGGAGGAGAAAGGGTAGTACCAGGAAGAAAATGCTTGATGACACAAGGAAAATGTCATTGTATGTTTTAACAGCAATTACCAGTAGTCTTTCTACAAGTTTGTTGTTGTGGCTTCCAAAACTTTAAAGGTGAAATTATTGCCCATTACTTCAGCCTAATAATAAAGTATTTCCTTCATCTTCCTTCTTTTTACTTTTATTTCTTCATTGTGTTAATTGTAACCTCTGCATATGTCTTTAGTAGAGCAGCTAATTACATTCACAGATAATCCACTTTGTTCTTTATATACCACAAAGATTAAGTTTCTACATTTTAACATATATGCTGCTGACTCTCTTTTTTTTTTGTAAGTTATTAATGCCTTCTTTTCATTTTAGGCCACCAGTTCAGGGCTCATAAAGCTGTCCTTGCTGCCTGCAGCCAGTTTTTTTATAAATTTTTTCAGGATTTCAAAATGGAACCTTTGGTGGAAATTGAAGGTGAGTGTTTTAAAGCTCAGGATAGATTAACAATCAGTCCACTCATAAATGCTTATCCTGTTGGATTTTGGGGAGCTAGAATGTGCCCGTGGCTGACCGCATTAGGCATGATCCAACCTTTGACTGAATACCCATCCATTGTAAGTCAGGTTCACACATCTACAGCATGTACAGTTTAGAGTTCTCTTTCACCTTAACATGAACATATTTGTGATTTAAAGAACCAGAATATCTGCATACAGTCCAAACAAACACTGGGATATCATGCAGATTTAACAAAAACATTGACCCAATTGGGAAATGAGGCCCTGGCAGTGAAGATGCATTGATTACCATTGCATCACCATGTTGCACCTAGTCTAATAATTAATTACATGTAACTGTGTTTCCCACTACCTGAGATTATTCATGAGATAAGCAGTTTGTCCAGAGAGGTCCAATGGCAAAAGATAGACTCACAGGAAAGTGATAATGTTTAAAATGGAAGAGTAATTTCATGGAATAAGGGTGATCCACTGCATAAATAAGAATTTTCATTTATCTCATCATCTCAATAAGATCATGGCCACTCATTCTGCTCCCAGGCTGCTTTGGTCAGACTGTCTTTTGCCTTCAACCAATAAGCTTTAAGTTATGTTTGACATCATACAGGAGTATCTTACCGCTTGACAACAGAAGCTCTATGATACTCAGTTTACTGAACCCACTGTGTCAAAGATTCCATATAACCTATATTCTAAACTGGACGATCCTTAAGTTGTTTTCCAGTGTTCGTGAAAATATGTACAGGAGATTTGAGTGATGCTGGAATAAACACATGCATGTGAACTGATTGCTGGGTCAGCTTTTGTTATTCAAGCATACTGTAGCTGTGATTCTTGGCATTGTTCTAAAATTATATTCCTAATTTTATTTGGGAAACATACTGTTTAGGCTAAATATTGTTGGAGATACTGAAGCATTACAATATGTTACTGAGCTGTGGAATTATTTTTACTAGCTAGAAAAATACTTCCTCATATATGACAGAGAAACAATGTTAGGCAGGTTGCAGTGGAGGTGTAACGATGATTAATTACACCTGTGACCTCAAATTACATTAAATGACTTCATAGACTATATGGTCCCACTCCAGTGTCTTGAAGGAAGTGAGAAAAAAGTAAAGGAAAAATGTTAATTTTCAGGAACTGAACATGGACTCTCTGCTTGAAAGGTTCTGCGTGAGTTTTGTATGTGTTATCTCTGCGATTGCCTTACACTGCCTTTTCATTAGAGGATTGCACAGTAAAGATTTTTCAGTCCTGCTCCTGCCATGGTTTCATCACACTTCTGGCCAGTCCCTAAAAATACAGATGTTAGTACACTAAAAAAAAAGTTATTTTTTTTTTGTTATTACGGAAGAGATTTAGCAACCCTACAAGTCCTTAAAAGGTTTGCTTAGTAGTTGAACATAAACTAAGACATTGAAATAATTGAAAAAATCCATTGTATATGTAGGCTTTTGTCCAGTTTTGATTATACCCTGCCCCAGGACCTCCTCCTTTGAATGCCCTGCCGCCCATGGAGCACAGGTTGGTTTGGAGCACAACCATTTTGCTGGAATCAGTGGACTTTAGTGGGTGAATAGGAGTACAGTTGTGCTTGAAAGTTTGTGAACCCTTTAGAATTTTCTGTATTTCTGCATAAATATGACCTAAAACATCATCAGATTTTCACTCAAGTCCTAAAAGTAGACAAAGAGAAACCCGTTAAACAAATGAGAGAAAAATATATTATACTTGGTCATTTATTTATTTATTAAGGAAAATGATCAAATAATACATATTTGTGAGTAGCCAAGTATGTGAACCTTTGCTTTCAGTATCTGGTGTGACCCCCCTTTGCAGCAATAACTGCAACTAAACGTTTCCGGTAACTCTTGATCATTCCTGCACACTGGCTTGGAGGAATTTTAGCCCATTCCTCCATACAGAACAGCTTCAACTCTGGAATGTTGGTGGGTTTCCTCACATTAACTGCTCGCTTCAGGTCTTTCCACAACATTTCGATTGGATTAAGGTCAGGACTTTGACTTGGCCATTTTAAAACATTAACTTTATTCTTCTTTAACCATTCTTTGGTAGAACGACTTGTGTGCTTAGGGTCATTGTCTTACTGCATGACCCACCTTCTCTTGAGATTCAGTTCATGGACAGATGTCCTGACATTTTTCCTTTAGAATTCTCTGATATAATTCAGAATTCATTGTTCCATCAATGAAGGCAAGCCTTCCTGGCCCAGATACAGCAAAACAGGCCCTGACCATGATACTACAACCACCATGTTTCACAGATGGGATAAGGTTCTTATGCTGGAATGCAGTGTTTTCCTTTCTCCAAACAACGCTTTTCATTTAAACCAAAAAGTTCTATTTTGGTCTCATCCGTCCACAAAACATTCTTCCAATAGCCTCCTGGTTTGTCCACATGATCTTTAGCAAACTGCAGATGAGCAGCAACTTTTGTTTTTTTTGAAGAGCAGTGGCTTTCTCCTTGCATCCCTGCCATGCACACCATTGTTCAATGTTCTCCTGATGGTGGACTCATGAACATGAGCCAATGTGAGAGAGGCCTTCAGTTGCTTAGAAGTTACCTTGGGGTCCTTTGTGACCTCGCCGACTATTACACGCCTTGCTGTTGTAGTGACCTTTGTTGGTCGACCACTCCTGGGTAGGGTAACAATGGTCTTGAATTTCCTCCATTTGTACACAATCTGTCTGACTGTGGATTGGTGGAGTCCAAACTTTTTAGAGATGGTTTTGTAACCTTTTCCAGCATGATGAGCATCAACTCTATTTCTGAGGTCCTCAGAAATCTCCTTTGTTCATGCCATGACACACTTCCACAAACATGTGTTATGAAGAGCAGACTTTGATAGTTCCCTGTTCTTTAAATAACACAGGGTGCCCACTTACACCTGATTGTCATCCCATTGATTGAAAACACCTCACTCTAATTTAACCTTCAAATTAACTGCTAATCCTAGAGGTTTACATACTTTTGCCACTCATTAATATGTAATAAAATCGATCATTTTCCTTAATGAATAAATGACCAAGTATAATATTGTTGTCTCATTTGTTTAACTGGTTTCTCTTTATCTGCTTTTAGGGCTTGAGTGAAAATCTGATGATGTTTTAGGTCATTTATGCAGAAATACAGAAAATTCTAAAGGGTTCACAAACTTTCAAGCACAACTATTGGTGTGGTCTGGAGTAAGGCCATTTAATGCTTTTTAGGTTAGTAATAGAATTTTATATTCAGTTCTGTATGACACAAGAAGTCCGTGAAGGTGGAGCCATTCACAAAAATTTGGTGTGTGGTATGACAATATCCGTAACTTTCTAAGATTGACAAAAATATCCATATTTCTTATGAATTCAATATACAATAGTATAGTATCCTAGAGTTACAGTGACAAATGTAGATTGTGACTGCAGGAGAAGTAACATTTTCTTTTGAACAATCTAAGAGTTTTGTTGAGTAAATTTCAGATTTCACCTGGGCTGACAATAACGTCAGCTGTTTTTTTTTTTTTTTTTGTTTTACTGTTTTAACATTTAGATGAAAAATAAAAATTCAGGAATCGATTGTTTCCTGTTAACTACTGTGTCAAAGTGGCAATGAGTGCCTTTACTTAATATAAAATGATCTTTTCATATCAGAAAAGTTAAATTCTGAAACATAGCTGCTGTAAAAGAAGGTAGCAAATATTTCGGTCACTGCTTTCCTTAGAATATCTGTTTTTTTTGTAAGCTGTTATTTTATAATTATATGATGTATATTTGGGTCATGCAGATGCACTCCTATGGTCGTTCCTTTCAGTGTTTTACTATAACTTTATATACTGGTACAAGTGCCTTTGTTGATGATTATTTATAACATCATGAGCCTTGCCAGGCATATTTTTACCAACTTCAAGCATAATGGATTATTCACAGTAATCTTTAAAATGGTTAATGTTGGTTTTATCTCTATCTTACTCAAAGAATGAGTAAATGTCACCTAGGAGGAGTTTACAGAGTTTTACAGAGTAGTGTAGCTGTATTAAGAAGTGTGCCAATTGTGTGTATGTGTTTTTTTTTTCTTTATATAAAGTGCTTTCTTAACAGCTATGGTTAGAGAATGCTGGTATTTTTCAATACTTTTGTGTCTTGCTTAAAGAAGGAGTTGCCTCGAAAGCTTGCATATTGTAATCTTTTTAGTTAGCCAATAAAAGGTGTCATTTTGCTTGGCTTTTCTCTCAATGCTTGTTGAAAACTTGGGTATTTTTGTCAAAGTTATTTTATGTATTTAATGACTCTGCAATTCCATTTAAGTGTAAAATAATTTTCTCTTGAGCTGAATACAAGTAAAGCAAAAAAGGAGTGTCCATTTTGTTTAGTTTTTAAAAAATGACTTTCAGTTATGGAATATTTGTAAGTTTGAAACAGTAGATCTTTCCTTTTTTCTCCTTTCCTTTTCTTAAAATTTTAATTATGCTTTCATCATTTACTTGCTACTTTTTAAAATAAATAAAAAATGTTATTTATTTCATACTTTATTAAATGTATTTTTACAGGTGTAAGTAACATGGCTTTTCGTCATTTGATTGAATTCACCTACACAGCTACACTTGCAGTTAATGGTCATGAAGAAATAAATGATGTATGGAAAGCCGCAGAGTACTTACAGATGCAAGAGGCAATTAAAGCACTTAAAAGCAGGTACTTGAGGGTTTCATAATGGGTTTTATGACTGGTTAGTTTACTTAATTTGTACATTTATAATGTGATATTACATAATTTCCCGGGTATACTACATAATGTGAAGTGTATTATAAAGCTCTACTGTATTTATTTATGTAAGGATTGCAGTTTTCTTGGTTTTATTACAAAACGGATCAAACAAGTTGCTGTTTATTAGGGTTTACCTAGGAGTTTAAGAACAGTGACACCAAAGAACTAGAAGTAGCTTAGTATTCTTCAATTGAATGTTTGGAACAGATTCTATGTAGTGGTTTGTTTAAATAATTATTGATATATTGCTAAAAGACAATTATATAGCAGTTGTGAATTAAGGAGGTGCTTGTTTTTTCTTTCTCATTCTTTATTCTTTGAATCCACTTATTTGAATACATGATTACAAAGGAGCTGGAGCCATGAATTTATAGTAATCAGTCTAACCTACAGACAGAACCGATGTGAAAAATTATGCAACCACTGGAAGAATGAATAGATTCCAAGGAGACAGTGCTAAGTTATAATTTGAACTATGGGACAAGTAGCTGTAATATTGGCCTAATACTTTCACAGTGTAACATAACTTAAAACTGGCAATGAAGAACAAAACACTTTAATATTATCAGAAAAAAAAAAAAAAATCTACTATATAATAAAACAAGACCCTCAGAGAAATCCGATTGGCCAGGTACACACTGAGAGAGATGCTTTCAAAAGTGGAAAGTATAAAACTAATCCGGAGTTTAGAAAGGTGCCTCAAAAATTATGACAGTCTGAGAAGCAGGCTTTACAGGAATACACTCAAGAAATGGACCGCCAGTAAACAGAGATTCGGACGCATCAGAACATAGAGGAAAGGCACTGAATTTACATGTAAGGCAAGAGACCGCAAGTATTTTTATTCTCTTAATAAATAAAATAATTACATAAATATATGATGATGTACTGCCTCTTTGTGTCTTAATCATTATTTATATGAAGAAGTTATGTTACAGAGTAACGTGGATTGTGGAACAGAGGTGAAGAAAAGAGTGCAGGCAGGGTGGAATGGGAGGAGAAGAGTGTCAGGAGTAATTTGTAATACATGAGTATCAGCAAGAGTGAAAGGGAAGGTCTACAGGACGGTAGTGAGACCAGCTATGTTATATGGGTTGGAGATGGTGCCACTGAGCGAAAAACAGGAGACAGAGCTGGAGGTGGCAGAGTTAAAGATGCTAAGATTTGCATTGAGTGTGACAAGAATGAACAGGATTAGAGGGTCGACTCAGGTTGGAAGGTTGAGAGACAAATTCAGAGGCAAGATTATGTTGGTTTGGACATGTTCAGAGGAGAGATGCTCAGTATATTGGGAAAAGGATGCTAAGGATAGAGCTGCCAGGCAAGAGGAAAAGAGGAAGGCCTAAGATAAGTTGTATGGATATGGTGAGAGAGGACATGCAGGTGATAGGTACAACAGAGCAAAATGCAGAGGACAGGAAGATATGGAAAAAGGATGATCCACTGTGGCAACCCCTAATGGGAGTAGCCGAAGGAAGAAGTTTACTTTTTTTTTTTTTACATTATTTAAACAAAGTTTAGGCTTCACAATTTTTTTCTTACTGTATTTTTCTAAGTCAAACTAAAGTGACAAACCTATATTTTTTTCAGGTTATCAGTTATTTAAAGAGAACAAAATATCCTTTTTGCCTTTTTAGTTACTTTTGTGCACTGGTTAAGGATAGTAATGAATTGACATGGTCTTCAAGACTTTCTTTATAAATTGTATTTTCCAGAATAATTGTATATTATATTTCTGAATTCTTTTTGTAAGACTTTAAAATTACATTTAATTTCATCTATCACATGATTGCTTAAATATGTATTTTGCATGGAATCCATCTAGATTTATTTTGTCTGCAAATTTCCTTTTTCAATGTTCTGCACATAACTTTAGCACTAACCACTGGGTTTATTTCTTTTACAGGCATTGTTAAACTTCTTTTTTCTGACATAATGTGTTATCCCTATTGTAACAGGTCTCTTCAGTAGATTAATAATATTACATGTTGCTTTCTGTTTCTGGAATGAACTAGTCCTGCATCATATCCACTTTGTTCCCTCTAAAATAAATATACTGTAAAAGTGCCCTGTGTATTTCGTTTAAGAAATTATGTCATCTTTAAAAAAAAAAATGCCTTTATGAACTTAAGTGTAGCTAGTTAACGTTTTGTAAGAATACCTTAATTTATGATATCTTCATCTGATAACTTTTTTATTGCATTCTATCAACAGATTTCGTCTGCATGGTTTTTCTCTAAACTTTAAACAGTTTTTCACTATAAATTTTCTTCTCTCATGTAATATTACTCATCAGGTTACTATATAGTACTATGTGCTGAAATTAAGCAAACCATGTTTAATGTAATTTCAGGCATTGTCTGGGTGAAGTTTTCCCTGTATCTGTGTGGGTTTTTCTTTGGATTTTCAGTTTTTCCATCCATATAATAATGATAATACTACAACGTTAAATGTTTTAAATTTGATAAGTAAAGAGCATTATTATATAAAATAGCTGAAATTTCATCTACACATTGTTACATTTTTTTCACCTTAATTTCTTGTAGGATCAAAGCTGGTTCCCCAGTTTCAACAACCAAGGGACCAATACAGAAGAGCAAAGCTAAAAAACGAAAGATTGCTGAAACATCAAATGTGATTACTGAAACTTTGCCTTCAGTAGAAACTGAGCCAGTAGAGATTGAAGTTGAGATATCAGGTGGAACTATTGATGTAGAGGAACGAATTGAAGTTTTGGCAGAGGTAGCAGAGCCAGTAAAAGAAGCTGAGAATTCCCAAGGGAACTCTGATGATTCTGCATTAGCTTTGCTAGCTGATATTACTAGCAAATATCAGCAAGGGGAACAGAATTTGCAAGCTGCAAAAAAGGATGAAATACAAACTGTTTCAGAGAATCAAGAGGAAACTGATGTGGTCAGTCCCCCAAAAGCAGTCGAGAGCATTGAAGTTGTGGAAGTGCAAATCTCCCAACTCAATAATGTGTTTCATTGTGACAAATGTGATCGATCTTTCAAACTATATTACCACTATAAGCAGCACTTGAAGTTGCACTCGGACAAAGCCTATGTTTGTCCTCACTGCAGCAAGATATATTCCCGTGAAAGCGCTCTCAAACATCATGTGACATGCAACCATTTTGATGTGGAGCAGGCTCGTCGTCACCGGCCTCAAAAGAAGGTTCATGTGTGTGCTTATTGCGAAAAACAGTTTGACCATTTTGGCCATTTCAAGGAACATCTCAGGAAGCACACAGGTGAGTGCTGGTTTGATTTTTTTTTATTATTTTTAATATATTTTGTGTGAAGCAAAAATCTTAACTTTCTTTTAGGATATTAACCAACAAGTAGGGTGAAATGGTTAACAGTTTATACTTTTTTCAAAGCACTACTTTATAATGTAATCACTTTCTTATGCATTATGGTTTACATATGTTATAATTTTTTGCTTCAGACAAGGTTAATTACCCAAAACAGCTTGAGTGTTCAGTTGCTTAACATTTTCTCTAAACTAAAGAAGTATTTTGATTTAGGGAATTACCTCTCCATTTGAGGTACGAAGAACTTTTTAAGCCAAAAGTCCACCTCCTTCTCAGAACCTGCAATCAGCACAGGCTAGGCCATCACTTACTTCCTTTCAAAGAATGTACATTTCAGTAGAATAATTTAAATGTATCAAAGACAGTATTCTCACATTTTTGGTATGATTTTCAAATAATCTTAATTTCTTTTTAGAAAACAGATATTTGTTAGACACATACATATATAGAACACAAAAATGTACAATTAAAAAAAACTAAAGAAAAAAACAGTTTTGAAAAACGCATATGACATTAAAGTTAATTCAGTAGTGCAGTGAGAAAATCGGGACTGTGATGTGTCTAATTAAAAATAATGATTATAACTGTTTAATTGCTAGGGGTTTCACAAGAACTCTAATTACTTGATTAGCTGGATTAAAATAAATCCTTTACTAAAATTTTCCTCAAGTATTTGGGTAATGATGTTAATCAAACAAAGCATATATGATGGTTCCAACAGAAAACATCAAAAAATGTCAGTGGTTTAGGTGTATTTCACTTTAAAAGAAAACAGTTGTCTGCTGACAGTGCAAGAAAGAATGTACCGTAGATACTCGCCTATTAGTTGACCTCGCAGATAAGTCCAGTGTATTGTTTAAGCCGAAAATTATGAAATTTGTTATGACCCGCGTATAAGTCGAGGGTAAAGCTTGACAGCCTATCAAATTCTTTGAATTTCATAATTATACCCAATGTACCTGGGCCCAGAATTTCAACATTTTAATCTTTGAAGAATTTTATTAAGCCAAAATTAAAACTCCAAAAACATTTTTATTCATTTACTTACAGTTAGAGTATTTCAATTAGATTCGTATTCAAATCCCTCGCATATAATAGTGGCCCTAAGTGTCTTCATCAAATCCTTCAAAGTCTCACTCTTCGTCATCAGAATGTCTGAATAAAACATGAAAGTTTTCTTCCGTGACGTTGTCAGCATAAACATCATCCTCTTCGCTGTCGCCGATTGTTGAATCATCTGCTGCTGATTCTTTGTCTTTCATAGATGGCATCATCTTCTGATCCATCCATAGCATTACTGATGCCGCATTTTAAGAATGACTTTTTGATCATTTCTGGTGGAACTGAGTCCCAAGCTTCCTTTACCCATTTAGCTACTAAATCAATGTCTGGTTTCTTCAAATTCCCTCCTTTTGTTAATTTTACTTCTCCAGAACACAATCCACTGCTGCCACATGCTGCGTACTCTGTCCTTGAATGGCTTGTTCAAACAAACATCTAATGGCTGGAGCATCGATGTCAATCCGCCAGGAATAACAGCTAACATAGTAGCCATTTTCCTGGCTTCATCCTTCACATCCTATGATGTATGAGCACGGAACATGTCCCACACCAAAAGTGACGGGCGTTTACTTTGTCTTGCTCCTGATCGCCTATCCCACACATCTTGAAGCCACAATTTCGTTTCAGCCTCATCCATCCAGCCTTTGGGGTGTACACGAACAGTAATGCCTGCAGGAAATTTTATGTTCTTTGGGAACGAATTCCTCTTGAATATTATCATTGGGCGTAGCTTTGTACCATCTGCCAAGCAAGAGAGGACAACGGTGAAATGGGTTTTTTCATGGCCTGTTGACTTAATAAGTACAGTCTTCTCACCAATACCTGCTACAGTTCGATTCCCCGGCATATCAAATGTCATTGGTGTTTCATCCATGTTACCAATGTTACTGAGATCAAAGCCATGCCTTTTTCTTTGCTTGATAATAAATTTATGAAAGGAACTGACCTTTTCTTCCAGATCTATCGGCAGCTTCTGCGCGATTTTTGTTCGCTGACAAAGGCACAGCCCATATCTGTTCATAAACCGCGTACACCAGCCAGCTGATGCTTGAAATTTCAACAAAGGCTTACCATCGATCGTTAAATACTTTCCTCCTTTTGCCAATTGAAGTGCCCATAACTGAATGCTCGAACGAGTCACAACATATTCATTTTGCCTGCATTCCACAATCCAGTCATTCAAGCCCTTTTCCAGTCCACTGAAAGGCGAAAGTCTAAAATGCAATGTTTTCTTAGACTTTGGCATTGCTTGTAGAGAAGACTTATTTTTTCTCCAATCTCTTACAAGTTTTTCGCTAACGCAAAACTCTCTACCAGCCACACAATTATAGGTTTCCTCAGCACGCTGAATAACTTTCAGTTTGAACGATGCGAGATATGATGCTCTTGTCTTCTTTTTAGAATTCATGATCGTACCGGTAAGAAGTTTAACTTAATATATTAAACTATTTTACTAATAAACTGCAATTAAATATACGTAGGCTAATAATGCAATAATAGTGGGGTCTTCAAGCTTCTTCCAGAGACAATTCAATGCAAATTTAATAAAAGAGCTGCAAAACGTTGTGCCAAATGAATGTTGAGTAGATTGTATTAAATCCATCCATCCATTTTCCAACCCGCTGAATCCGAACACAGGGTCACGGGGGTCTGCTGGAGCCAATCCCAGCCAACACAGGGCACAAGGCAGGAACCAATCCTGGGCAGGATGCCAATCCACTGCAAGACACACCCACACACCAAGCACACACTGGGGCCAATTTAGAATCGCCAATCTACCTAACCTGCATGTCTTTGGACTGTGGGAGGATGTTGATTATTTTTCGGACAATAAGGCGCACTTAAAATCCTTTAATTTTATCAAAAATCGACAGTTCGCCTTGTAATCCAGTGCGCCTTATGTATTAATTCTGGTTGTGCTTACTGACCTCAAACCGATTTTATGTGGTACACGGTGCTCAAAAATCTGTCAAAATGTTTTAGAATGACTTTGGTAAGCTACGAAGCTGCACCGCTTGATGGATTGTTGTAGCATTACGGCTACCGTAGTCAGGAAGTTTACCATACGTCAGGAGACCGGATGGCTTTTTCCACAAATCTCTGTCTCTATTGATCTGCGACTCCATGCGTGCCCATCCCACTGATACTGTCAAAATCCAAGTGAAGCAAACTAATTCAGAGCTTGCCATCACTCCGGGTGGATTAACCAAAGAACTCCAACTGTTAGATATCGGTGTCAACAGGTCGTTCAAAGTTAAATTGCGGGATGCGTGGGAGCATTGGATGACGGAAGGCGAACACACATTCACTAAGACAGGCAGGCAACGCCAGGCGAGTTACGCCACTATCTGCCAATGGATCGTGGATGCCTGGGCTAAGGTATCAGTCTCAAGTATCTTTGAGCTTTCACGGAGGGCGGAATCATCACTAAACCGCTAAGTAACAGCAATGAGACTGACTCGGATAATGACGAGAGAGATCCGGGCATGCTTGATGCTAAAATCGCCCAAATTTTTACCTCAGACACTGAGGATGAAGAATTTAATAGATTTGTGGAAGAGGAATGAACTGAAAAAGTGAGTGTATTGTTTTGTATTTAATGTTACAACTGAGCAATGTTGAGAGTTACTGTGAATGAGTTGAATAAAGTTTGACTTATCTATTTTGTTTTGCTGAATGCGCTTTATAATCCGATGCGCCTTATGTATGAAAGTAAACCCATTCATTGATATTGTGCTTTAAAATCCGGTGCACCTTATGGTCCAAAATACTATATGTTTCCGGTTACCGCCATCTACTGCCAGCTAATGGTATGTTTGTTATCCAAAACCTGCAAAAGCTAATGCTCAAATTCAAGTACGGTATTTTACAGTTTAAAGAATTATTTAATGAAATTAGTGTTGCTCTGAGGATAAGTCGACTTTGTGTTTTTGAATGAATTTTAAGGCATAAATTTTTCGACTTATACATGAGTATCTACGGTATCTGGGTTTCACTTGCCTGACACCATAAGGTGAGATATGAGTAACCACAGACTGTGTGAAGTTGGGGTGTGCTACTTGTAGTTTTTCCAGCTTATTGTATTGCCTGTGCATATCTGCCAGCTGCCAATATTTCAAGCATTCGCTTTCATACCCTTCGTTTAAATGATAAAACAAAGTTAGACAAATATTTTATCCTCATTGATAGAGTAATGGCCTCTCATAGATTCACACAGTTTTTTCTACTATAAGATAATAGTTTTTTTGGGTTGTGTAATTCAATGAATAAACTTCATGAGTATTTTCAAGAGCATGTGCATGCAACTTGATGATTTCCCAAACTTGTAACTATTGTTTGATCTTTTTAACCTTAACGAAGCTGTCAAATGGCTCAACATTATTCTGACTCAGTTTCTCACAAAAATTCTTGGGTAAAGGGTTATTTGTGTTATGGTTTCTAGCTTATATTTATTTTTCTTTGTTTTTCTGAGGTATTATTTTTATGTGTTGAAATTATATAAATTTTGTTACTGTTATTTTGTTTATTTATTATTTACTTTCTGTGTGTAATATGTTCACCTATGCACCAGTGTGTTGTCGTTGGAATCCCCAAGAGGCGGGTTCAGTCTTTATGTTCATAGGTTGTGGAATAGATCCTTCAGTGGTTTATTGTGAGTATTTGGAAAAGTGCATAGTTTTTGAGTATTATTTTTTCTGGTTTTTACATTTTTGCTACTTTTGTTTGGTTTGCAATTACTGGATTTCAGATTAGGGTTTTTTTTTGTATATTTCCTTCTTAGGCAAACCTTTTGCCTTTTTTTCTTTTGCCATTTTTGCTTCTTATTGATTAAATTAAAATACTGTAAATCCTTTTTTATAAAGGTGTTTTTTGGATTTGCCTCTACAGTAATCCCTCACTATATCGCTCTTCGACTTTCGCGGCTTCACTCTATCGCGGATTTTAAATGTAAGCACATCTAAATATGTATCACAGATTTTTCGCTGGTTCGCGCTTTCTGGACAATGGGTCTTTTAATTTAGGTTACATGCTTCCTCAGTTTGATTGCCCAGTTGATTTCATACAAGGGAAGCTATTGGCGGTTGGCTTAGAAGCTACCCAATCAGAGCATGTATTACATATTAACTAAAACTCCTCAATGCTATAAGATATGCTTCCCGCGCGGTGCTTGTTTGCTTCTCTCTATCTTTCTCACTCTCTCTGCCTGACGGAGGGGGTGTGAGCAGAGGGGCTGTTTGCACAGAGGACACGGGACACTCTTCTACAAAATGCCGCTTTATCACGGTGCTTCTGTATACTTAAAAGCACGTATAGATTTTTTGATTGTTTGCTTTTCTTTGCGAGCGCTCTTAGTCTCTGACATTCTCTGCTCCTGACGGCACTCCTTTATGACGGCGCTCCTTTGAAGATAAGATATGTTTGCTTTCTTTTAATTGTGAGAAAGAACTGTCATCTCTGTCTTGTAAAGGAGCACAGTTTAAACGTTTGACTAAAGGGTGTTATTTCATGTCTAGAGGGCTCCTTATAATGTTAACAGGGTGGGAGAGTTTATAAGGGCTTAAAATATATAAAAATAACCATACAAACATATGGTTTCTACTTCGCGGATTTTCACCTATCGCGGGGGGGGTCTGGAACGCAATCCCCGCGATCGAGGAGGGATTACTGTATATCTATGTTTCTCTTGCCTTCAGAGGCATTTTGGTATGTTTTGGGACATTTAAAGTATTTTAAACTTTAAAAGCCTGTTCACCATTTTTGGGGCCTGGACATGCTGGAGTGTGTCGGTAGAGTTTGGGGTCTGACTGCCTGGGTTGAGGTCTATCATTAGGCAGGCCAGTAGACACTCTGGCCTGGTTTTGTGTATCTTTTGGAAGCGAATATAATCGGACCTAACAATAAGTGGGAGAAGGTGCCTAGATGTAGGATTTAGAAAACAAAAGTGTGTAGTACAGCAACTATGCTTAACAGTGCAGTATAATCCTTTGGGAATGCATAGAAACACATGTGCCCATCTACTGACAGCTCAGATTGCTAGTTTAAGAGAAGATTCAATATTTGCATACCACATTCATTTGGACTGTTTCCAGCTAATAGGTTGACATCAGATTTGTGATATTGATGCAGAATGGCACACCTGTCACTTTAATATGAAAACAAGCGTTTGAATCCATGAAGTGCTTCATCAGACCTGCACCCAATCAAACTACATCAAAAACAAGTAAATTTACTTTGGTTTGAATGCTAAACATCACATTTTTTTTTTTATTAAGTAATACTCTCTTAACCAGTAGAAACTCCAATTCCCCTTCTCACCCAGAAACAGCTATGCAGATGTCTCTTTTAGAAAGATATCAGAACAAAGGAGGGCTATAGAAAAGTATGGAATATGGCATTTTAACATGAAGGTCTTGTACATCAAATATAACATTTAGTTACTTCAGACAGCCTGCCCCTTTGTCCTATAGTTCCATATATTGCTCCCATTCCACTGCGTATTTCTGTTGCAAATGCAAGAATAAATTTATTGAGTTACCACTTTTGCAGTCATTATCCACTGTTAAAAATGAAGTGTGTATGAATGAGTCAAGGACTTAAAGTACTTTGGGTTCATACTTTTCAGCAATGGTATAGGTGATAATGAAACTGACCAATTAGAATCCACATGTAGTGTTAAAGCTTTTGATTTACCAGTCATTGTGCAAGTGGAGGACCCAAGAATTCCTGGAGTTAATCAATAGCACATGAGTAGGGTGTAGTTATCTAATTTACCACTCTGTATTATATGCATCGCATCATTCCATTGAGTGCCATCATGCTGAGTTGATCAAGTGCATTTTTTTTTTTTGCAGTTACACAGGTGACAGTAACTTTTTTTTTTTTCCTCCTAATCACCATGGCAGATTTTCAAAAGACAATGATGATTGAGTTTTTAGACACAGGTGGACCTGTTCATAAAGAGTTTGTTACCCATGAAAAGACCATTAATCAGTGACCTTACATAGACAGGGCAGCAGCGCATTGCCGACTTCAATGGTATCTTTTGTTCATTGTTTGTTCCTGCTTTGTGCCCTATGCTAGCTGGGATAGGATCCAGGGTTTGGATTAAGTATGTTAGAAAATGACTTTACATTGAAGTGCAGAGGCATCTACGGGAATGCATTAGGAAAAAAAATCTAGAAAATTGGCACACAAAAAACTGTATTTTGTACTATGACAGTACAGCAGATACCACTTATCAGTTTTTGACCAAAGAAAATGTGATTGTTGTGTCGCCACATCACCACCCTTCACCCCAGACCCCTGTTTTCTGCCAGTTCTCATTCTTTATGACTTCTTTAGTTCCTGAAATTGAAATTGTAACTGAAAAGAAGATTTGATTCCTTAGAAGAAATCCAGTAAAGTTGATCAGAGGCTGTAGACATGGTAACAAAAGAGGAGTAAAGGAAATGTTAGCAGGAATTCGAGAAGGTCTGGGACAAGTGTATTGCATCACATGGAGAGTATTTTGACTGTGACTAAAGGTAATTGCTGTAAGTTTTATAATAGTTTTTTTTAATTACAGTTCCAGGAGTTTTTGTGTACTCTTCATACATCTACATACTATGATGACAAACTGAGATTACCCAAGGAGCATAATTCCTTAATATGCTGGAAAGATATAATCTCTTAGTTAGCCTGGGGGAACCACAGAACTAATGTTTAAGCATAGTGGGTGACCTCTGGCTTCAAGCATAAAACATTGCTTATGTGAGCATGGGAAATGTGCTATCAGGTCAGGTCAGGTTTGGGAGCATGCACTGGTACAGCGTGTTGCTCCACCCAACACATGACAAAGCAGCTTGGGATCCTGTTTGGCAACCCCCCTATACAGACACGCGGTCCAGTCCCACCCTCCGGAAATGACCGTCTATCTGCCGCAGCAAGGTATTATGTGGGCGTCCCCTTGGCCTTGTCCAGCCATTTGGGTCATCAAAAATGAGAATCCTGCGTGCTGGATCACCCTCAGGAAATCGTGCCACATGTCCGTAGTGCAGTAACTGACGCTCCCTCACAATACAGGTAATGTGCCTCATTTGGAACTCAATGAACAACTGCTCATTAGTAACAAAGTCAAACTAGCGGTACCCAAGGAAGAAGAGACACAGTACAGCAGGAGTCCAGTCTTTGTGTTAGGTCACTGGATAACGTCCATGTCTCACAACCATATAGCAAGACTGGAAGCAACAGTACTCTAAAGACTTAGACCTTCATCCTTTTGCAAAGATAGCGGGAGCGCCACACAGCCCTTTCCAGCAACCTCATGACCCCTAATGCTTTTCCAGTCCATCTACTGACTTCGTAGGAAGAGTCACCAGAGACATGAATGTCACTGCCGAGGTAAGTAAACCTCTCAATAAGGTCAACGCTCCCTCCACAGACAGACACACTGCTGATGGCTGTGCCCAAGAGATCATTAAAGGCCTGGATCTTGGTTTTTATTCAGGACACTTGCAAGCCCAGACACTCTGACTCCTCGCTCAGTCTCTCGAGAGCCCCACTCTGAGCCTCCATTGACTCTACGAAGATCACAGCATCGTCAGAAAAGTCAAGATCAGTAAACCTTTCTTCACCAACAGATACTCCACAGCCACTGGACCCCACAACCTTGCCCAACACCCAGTCCTTGCAAGCATTGAACAGAGGAGGAGCAAGAACACAGGCGCTATATAAATGTATTATTATTATTTATTACTTCCTAAAATCTTGCTCACCATAGGCAAAAATTGCATACACACAAGTAAGATTTATTAAACTGTAAGTGTGCCAGGTTTCATGCCAAGTTTCTTTATAAATCTCAGGTCAACTTAAAAGTAAGCACTCATGCATATCCTATTAGCTACTCCTGGTCAACCTTCTGCCAGTAACCCTGTATGGCATGATCTAATCACCATATAAATTAGGCCATGTTCCTGAGTTGCGTCTTTACTTTCAAACCATGGGAGAACATAGAAGATGAAACTTATTGTGAATCTGAGCTGTTACTGACATTTGGCATTTTAAGGCGTGGCCAGCAGGGCCCAGCTCCATCAATGAATATGTTATGTTACTAAAATAATTCTTAACGGGATTTTTTTTTCTTCAATCTGTAAGGCCACAGTTAATGTAAATATGATAATCAATAAATTAGGCATACAGTGACACAGTGGTAGTGCTGCTGCCTCATAAGGGGTATTGTCATTGGTGCTTCCTGCGTGGAGTTTGCACATAGTTCTACATGAGTTTTTCTCAGGTTTCCAAAGGAATGCAGGTTAGGTGAATTAGTGATGCTACATCATCCTCTGATGTATGTCTGTGTTTGTTTGTGTGTGTTTTCACATTGTGAAGATCTTGCGCTTTCTCTAGGGGTTGTTCCTGCCGCTGCTAACTGGGATATGCTCCCGCTGTCCTTTTCCCTGGATAAGCAGTTTAGAGAATGTACAAGCAGTGGTGTGGCAAGATGGGTCTAACTGCAGCCTGCAATACCTATGATATAGGTCAGGTAATGCCCACAATGTCGGTCATGAAACACCCTTTGAGTCAGATAACTTTCCCAAAACCCTAATCTTAATCATAGTGTAATGCGATGAGGATTTCGCAATTTGTGGGGTGTTACGTGACTGAACTCATTGGTACTGCAGTCTGCAATTACGCAAAGTTGGGTGTGGCAGTGTAAGCTAAAGTCTCTAACACATGTCATACTGTGACAAATAAAAATAAAAATGTGTTATCTGTTTTCTTTGATTAAGCAATTAAATAATAGAAAAACTTATGGATGATTGTAGCTTTCTGTAAGTTTAAGCCAATTTCTGTGGAAAGTTTGGGTTTTATAGATCACATTTTTTGCTTAAGAAATTACTTTTGTATGTTTTAGAGTGTAAGAAGGTTTTATACATGAGGTCTCTGGTTTTTTCTGATCAGCAAGGTGTTTATCATTAACACAAACAAATGCAGATTAAGCAAAATTTACTAATTTCTATTCTTGTTGTTTCAATTACTTTCTGCCACATTCAACAACAACAACAACAACATTTATTTATATAGCACATTTTCATACAAACAGTAGCTCAAAGTGCTTTACATATTAAAGAATAGAAAAATGAAAGACACAATTATAAAACAAAATAAATCAACATTGACATTGAATAAGAGTAAGGTTCAATGGCCAGGGGGGACAGAAAAAACAAAAAAACTCCAGACGGCTGGAGAAAAAATAAAATCTGTAGGGATTCCAGACCATGAGACCGCCCAGTCCCCTCTGGGCATTCTACCTAACATAAATGAAACAGTCCTCTTTGGATCTAGGATTCTCACGGAAGGGCTTGATGATGATGATGGTCACATAGACTCCTGCCTTTTACTCCGTCCATCATTGTTAGAGCATCATGAAGCTTTGAGTAGGTGCGCCACCACCACAAAGAAACCGGAAAAAGAAACAGAAAAGAGAGTAGGGTTCAGTACCGATTTTAGAGCCACCATGAATAGTTATTTTGAGGAGATTGAACATATAGAGTATCAGGATTAAGTTAAATTACGATTAAAATGAAGTTATAAAAGGCCATGTTAAAGTAATGTGTTTTAGCAGTGTTTTAAAGTGCTCTACTGTATCAGCCTGGCGAATTCCTATTGGCAGGCTATTCCAGATTTTAGGTGCATAGCAGCAGAAGGCCGCCTCACCACTTCTTTTAAGTTTTATTCTTGGAATTCTAAGGAGACACTCATTTGAGGATCTGAGGTTACGATTTGGAATATAAGGTGTCAGACATTCCGATATATAAGATGGGGCAAGATTATTTAAGGCTTTATAAACCATAGCAAAATACCCGCGCTTCGCAGCGGAGAAGTAGTGTGTTAAAGAAGTTATGAAAAAGAAAAGCAAACATTTTAAAAATAACGTAAGATGATTGTTAATGTAATTGTTTTGTTATTGATATGAGTGTTGTTGTCATATCTATCTATTTATATATACATATATATATTTATATATATCTGTGTGTGTGTGTGTGTATATATATATATATATATATATATATATATATATATATATATATATATATATATATATATAGCAAAATACCTGATTGGCAGCAGAGAAGTAAAAAGAAAAGGAAACATTTTAATAATAACATAACATGATTGACAATGTAATTGTTTTGTCATTGTCATGAGTGTTATATATACACACACAGACACATATATAAACATATATATATAAATATATATATATTTATACACATATATATACAGTTATATATATATACATATACACACATACATATATACACATATACATATATACACATACTGTATATACACACACACATATATATATATATATATACATATATATATATACATATATATATATATATTAGGGGTGGGACTCGATTAAAAAAATTAATCCAATTAATTAGAGGCTGTGTAAGAATTAATCTTGATTAATCGTATGTAATCGACACGTAAATTTGCCCCAAATCGCAAATTTTTTTTAATTTAAAAGTGTTTTAGTGGGCGACAGAATCAAATAATAGACATGTACATGAATATTGTAAACTGAAGCTGTTTTAATTTCTGAAAAAAAGCCTTTAAACTGCATTTGAATTCAAAACAGAAACAAAAATATCATCCCTGGTTAAAATTGGGCAGACTTAAAAATAAAGTGGTAGTTTAAGTACTTTAAGTAGATTTTCAGAATAGTATTGTCTTTAAATAATAATAACCAAAATTTCAACATAAAGTGCAGTTTTCTTCTTAAAAAATAAGTCAGAAACATAAAAGGTAATTTGACCAACTTAATCTTTAAACTCTGAGTAACCTTAGCCAAAATTATTTTGTACATTAGGCTAAAACAGTGTGATCATTGAACATTTTGTAATTAGATGTATTTAGAATTACTAACGGTCACGGAAGTCCAATGATCCCCAGTAAGAGCCACAAAGTCCGCTTTCTGTAATGCATCTAATTTTGCTTGCTTTTCAGTGTGCACAAAACCATGCTTTTATCAAGGCTTTGCTCGGGAAGTCGAAATGATCAGTCGTAGGACGCGCTTTATTCCGACTCTAACATTTTTGTAGCTGTGATGTGTGCATCAGTGTAATGGATGTACCAGGAAATCATGCATTGACAAAAGTTCCGTTTGCTTGGAATTGAAAGTGTGATTAAATCGTTATTTTTAGCGCGTTATGGAGTACATGCATCGAAGCTTCTCAGCTGTGCTTGTGCTAATAAAGGGAAACATTTTAAAAATAACGTAACATGATTCTGCGTTAACCTAATATTTTTCATACGTCCCAAACCAAGGAGATGCGAAGGTAAAATGAATCGGTAGCGCGCGTACATACTCAGTGCTCCCCTCTCGGGAATCGAACCTCGAATGTCGGCATTAGAGGCTTAAGACTCTACAATTGAGCCACAGCGTGTGGCTTGTTTATGCGAGAGTATGTACTGTAGATTGGGGTATATATATACATTTATATATATACCCGCATATCGCAGTGGAGAAGTAGAAGTTATGAAAAGGGAACATTTTAAAAATAACGTAACATGATTGTCAATATACAGCAATTGTTTTGTGAGTGTTATTGAATGTTGCTGTCATCAAGGATTTGATTATCATTATTTGTTTCAATCAGGTCGTATTTGTATGCGATGTGTTGTGTTCAAGTTACATTCCGTGTTTGTCAATCGTTGTAAAGATAAGAGGTTTCATTCATCGATTAGTTTCTTACTGCATCAATAAACAGCTCGTCTTCCTCTTTATCTGAGATGTGACAAACTGCATGCACAGGTTTTTTTTTACACTGTCTTCCTTTAGCGGGACATTCACTTTTTCCACCGTGTGCTTTGTTTCCGCAGTAGCTGCACTTATGAATATGATTCTATGTATCAGGCGCTTCATATTTTTTTGCTGCCTTCTCAATTGTGTAATTCGGTTTTGTTCAGCACTCTTTGGAACTGTTGCTTTTTGTCTGTGCACTGCGTCAGTTCACGTGAGCCGCTTGGTGTTCTTGCATCGAAGGTTCCCAGCTGTGCTGGTGCCATCTCGTGTAATGTCAGCTAAGACCCGGCACTTAAAAGTTTCTCTCAACTTTCGCTGAGTTTGTGCCAAACACCACCCTGACCATCTCATCTTCCTCTGCATAAGCACAGTCCTTCACACGTGAATATTTACCGGCAGTGTTTGTATTGGATTGCCGCTGATGGGCGGCCTTATATGGGCAGGCACTAAATTACAAACGCTAGTGGCAGCCTGTCTATGAACTTAATTTAATATAAACTTACGGTTCACGCCGTGCTTTGTTTCCGCAGTAGCTGTACTTATGAATATGCTTATTTGCTTCATAATGTTTTTCTGCCTTCTCAATTGTGAAATGGCGTTTTGTGCTCATCGCTGTTTGGAGTTTCTTCCTTGTTCTCTACGTACTTACGTAGGAGGCGTGATGATGTCACACGAAACTCCGCCCCCCACGGCCATCTCCAACTCAACTCTATTACATTATATGTAGAAAAATAGGTTCCAGTTATGACCCTTACGCGTAGAATTTGAAATGAAACCTGCCCAACTTTTGTAAGTAAGCTGTAAGGAATAAGCCTGCCAAATTTCAGCCTTCTACCTACACGGGAAGTTGGAGAATTAGTGATGAGTGAGTGAGTGAGTGAGTGAGGGCTTTGCCTTTTATTAGTATAGATAAGCAGAATTTTAAAGTCAATTCTGAATGACACAGGTAACCAGTGTAGTGACATTAAAACTGGAGAAATGTGTTCGGATTTTCTTTTCCTAGTTAGGATTCTAGCAGCTGCATTCTGCACTAGTTGCAAACGATTTATATCTTTTTTGGGTAGTCCAGAGAGGAGTGCATTACAGTAATCTAGTCGACTGAAAACAAACGCGTGAACTAATTTCTCAGCATCTTTCAGTGATATAAGAGGTCTAACTTTACTTATGTTTCTTAAGTGAAAAAATGCTGTCCTAATGATCTGATTAAAATGTGATTTAAAATTCAGATTACAGTCAACAATCACCCCTAAGCTTTTTACCTCCGTCTTGACTTTTAATCCTAATGTATCCAGTTTATTTCTAATAGCCTCATTGTATCCATTATTGCTGATCACTAAAATTTCAGTTTTCTCTTTATTTAACTTGAGAAAATTACTATTCATCCATTCTGAGATACAGTCAGACATTGTGTTAGTGAATCAATAGAATCAGGGTCATCAGGTGCTATTGATAAGTACAGCTGTGTGTCATCAGCATAGCTGTGGTAGCTCACGTTGTGCCCTGAGATAATCTGACCTAACGGAAGCATGTAGATTGAGAATAACAGCGGACCCAGGATAGAGCCTTGTGGAACACCATATTGGATATCATGTGTCTTCGAGTTGTAATTCCCACAACTAACAAAATATTTTCTCCCTGTCAGGTAGGATTCAAACCAATTTAAGACACTGCCAGAGAGGCCCACCCATTGACTAAGGCGATTTCTAAGAATGTTGTGATCAATGGTGTCAAATGCAGCACTCAGATCTAAGAGGATGAGAACAGATAAATGGCCTCTGTCTGCATTTACCCGCAAGTCATTTACTACTTTAACGAGTGCAGTTTCTGTGCTGTGATTTGTTCTAAAACCTGACTGAAATTTATCAAGAATAGCATGTTTATTTAGGTGGTCATTTAACTGCATAATGACTGCCTTCTCAGAACTTTACTTAAGAAGGCAGGTTAGAGATGGGTCTAAAATTTTCAAGAGCTGAGGGTCAAGATTATGTTTCTTAAGTAGGGGTTTAACTACAGCAGTCTTAAGACAGTCTGGGAAGACCCCAGTATCTAGTGACGAATTTACTATGTCAAGAACATTATCAATTAGCACGCCTGATACTTCTTTGAAAAACCTTGTTGGTATCGGGTCAAGGACGAGGTGGAGGGTTTTAATTGAGAGATTATTTTTTTAAATCAGGTAAATCTATCCTAGTGAAAGAGTTTAATTTGTTTATAACAGGATGCTGGGGTTTAGGAGGATCCTTAGTGTTGGGGAGATATACTATGTTATTTCTAATATCATTAATTTTTGATTGAAAATACAGCGACAGCCTCACAGGTTTCACTGGAAGCACTTAGGAGGCATTCCTTTGAGCTACCTGGGTTTAGTAGGCGATCAATTGTTGAAAATAAGACTCTGGGATTACTAGCATTGTTATTTATAATCTTGGAAAAATAGCAGCGTCTCTCAAGACGGACAGTGTTATTGTATTCTGTTATTTTGACTTTTAATATTTCGTGGTGGATAGTAAGTTTAGTCTTCCTCCATTGACGCTCAGCTCTACGGCATGTTCTCTTTAAATCAAACACTCTTTGGGTCTTCCATGGTATACAATGCTAGAAGATTTTTTCACTGTCTTTTCAGGTGCAACTATGTCAACAGCAGCTCTCACTTTAGAATTAAATCTTTCCACCTTACTATTTACATTGTCCTCGCTATTATAGCTGGCACTATAAACGGACTGATTGCTTAAAATGTTTGTAAGTTTTAAAGCTGCTGCGAATCAAAGAAGCGTTTTTAACAATATGCTTCTCATGAGTGTTTTTATCATTATTTCTATATTAAAAAGTAGAAGAAAATGGTCTGATAGACCAATATCAATGATCTGTTTTATATCAACTTTCAGTCCTTTAGTAATCACTAAGTCTAATGTATGACCTGCTTTATGTGTAGGCTGATTTATGAGTTGTCTCAAATCAAAAGAATCCAGGAGGTTCATAAATTCTTTTACTTTTAGATCACACTGATTATCTATATGAAAATTAAAGTCGCCAACTATTAGGAGTGTGTCATAGTTAGTAATTAAAATTGACATTAAGTCAGAGAATTCCTCAAAAACGCGTTATATTTAGGAGGTCTATACACGGATAGTACTAGAACTTGAGAATCTCCATGAATAACAACGGCGAGATACTCAAAGGACTTGAACTTACCAAAACTGACATCTTTACATTTTAATCGCTCGAGTAAATGTTAGCCAATCCGCCCCTTTTCCCTGGCGGTTGCGAGTAAAACTGTAATCCGGGCGCAGATTCGATTAAAACTGCGCGCATCTGAACAAGCCATGTTTCATTTAGTGCAATAAGATCTATTTTTATCACTAATAAGATCGTTGATAAAAACGTTTTGTTAGTTAAAGCTCTAACATTTAATAGTGCCATATTTAATGTTTCGAGGTGCAGAGATGAGTACTATGTGCGTTATTGTTATTTGGAATAGGAACTAAATTATTATTATTAGCGCTCTGTGTATTTTTGTTTAATCTGTGATCTGTTTTATAGTTTTAATACATTGTTCCTCTAAAATAGTGATTTTAATTAGATTATTGGAGTTTATGCCGTATTTCCTAGGTTTTCTACGTGCATTGAGATTGCTTATTACAGTATTAATGGTGTGCACTTTAACGGAAGACTCTATTAAACATTCATCATGTCCTGGCACAGCAGTATTATTTCGGAAGGGGTTAAGAGCAGAGATAGATAGTCAAGAAAACGAATTACCTTCGATATGTTTTCGGAGAGGACCCGGCGCGAAACTGTTTGCAGGCCATCACGCTTGAAGAGACGCGCCTTTCCAAAAGAGATTCCAATTGTTGATGAAACCGACATCCTTCTTCTTGCAGAAACCCTGTAGCCAGTTGTTCAACCCTAGCAGACGACTGTAGTACTCGTTGGATCGTCTGACGAGAGGTAGTGGACCAAACGAAGATCTTTGCCGATGGGGTCCTCTCCTTCGTATCTTTAATCAAAGCTGCGAAGTCAGCCTTCAGGATTTCTGATTGTCGGTGCCTTATATCGTTTACGCGGCATGCAAGACGATTGATCCAACTGCCCTCTCCTTGTGTTTCTCGTAGACTGCTGGTGCACGTTTTCATTACATCTCGGACACGAGCACCGGGAAAACAAGAAACAAACGATTTTGCATTAGGGCATGAGACATTAAGGTTTCTAACGATAGAATCACCTACCACTAATACATCACCAGGTGCTGAAGGCGAAATGGGGACGCGGAGAGGGTCAAACCGGTTCTGAGATAAAATGCTCGCCTGTGCCGATGGAGGTGCTCTGGCCTTGAACCCCCGCCTGCATAGCTGAAATCCACCGAGGTCAGCAGCGCGCGCTCCTACGAGACGCGGGGGTGAGGTCGGCACAACGCGGGGTTGATGTTTCGCGGTTCCAGATGGCAAGGACGGTTTATCCAACAGCCGGGCCTTCAGATTTCTCAGGTATTTCCGTCGGGACAGGAGTTTCTGAATCTGTTCATCAAGTGCTTGGAGTTCCTCAATTACGATTTCAATGCGCGTTACTCCACTGTCGGCCATTTTCTGCTTCGTGCCCTAGGAGAAATGAGAGAGAGAGAGAGAGGTTAGAGACATTCTACTAAATACGTGTTGTTTTACATTGTCAATGTGACCTTAAGACTTGTGTGTGCTTTGTAATGTAGTGGTGTCCATACCAGGGATGACTTTCACTTTTCATCTAGTATTCCTCGGTTTATGCAGTAAATGGATGAATGGATTTATATATATTTTCATGTAACTGTAGCATATTTTTAGCCTTATACTTTTTGTTAAAATATACACCTGTAAACTATCTGAGGCTAAGTCCATCCTTACATCTAACCAGTTCATCCATTTCAGGTTCATAGTAGTTTATGGTAATGTCATCTTAATAAAGTTCCACCTTCATGAACATAAGTTATCTATGTTTTGTCAGGCACCGTATCTTTTAAAGAAATCTGCTACCATTCTTCTGTAGCACTGTCATTAAAGGTATGGGAGAGCAGCTTATTTTATCAAGTAACTTTATGGATTGGTTTAAATTTGTTTTTCTAGTGGACTAAGAGAGATTTTAAAATGTTGCTTGTTAATTGTAGACGACAAAACAAAATGTGAAAAAGTTGACATGGTTGTAACATTTCTATAATGAAACCATGAAAATAACTTCTGTGTTTTGAGATGTTTTATTAAAAACATTATTATTTTAAAATGACATCTGTGATTTTATATATTTAGATGCTTTCTTTCTGCAGGGGAAAAGCCATTTGAGTGTCCCAATTGCCATGAACGCTTTGCCAGAAACAGCACTCTAAAATGTCACTTGGCAGCATGTCAGAATGGTGCTGGTGCTAAGAAAGGAAGAAAGAAGCTCTATGAGTGCCAGGTATTTTAGCATTTTATTAAATCATAAAACTATTTCCCTAATGGCTGTTGTAGCCAAGTGTATTAATTGTATTTTTGGTGAAGTTTATTATTTGCATAATGTCTGAGCTGAAGGCAATTCTGAAAAATTAAACCTGCTTCCAAAAACTAGTGCCAAATTATGTGATTTATTTAATTTTGCCCAACTTAGTAATTACTTTTGAATATTAAAATGCATCCTACAGCTTATAACATATATACTGTATATATATATATATATATATATATATATATATATATATATATATATACATACACACACACACACACACACACACACACACACAAACCGGATTCCAAAAAAAGTTGGAACACTAAACAAATTGTGAATAAAAACTGAATGCAATGATCTGGAGATGGCAAATGTCAATATTTTATTTGTAATAGAACATAGATGACAGATCAAACGTTTAATCCGAGTAAATGTATCATTTTAAAGGAAAAATATGTTGATTCAAAATTTCACGGTGTCAACAAATCCCAAAAAAGTTGGGACAAGTAGCAATAAGAGGCTGGAAAAAGTAAATTTGAGCATAACGAAGAGCTGGAAGACCAATAAACACTAATTAGGTCAATTGGCAACATGATTGGGTATAAAAGGAGCTTCTCAGATTGGCAGTGTCTCTCAGAAGCCAAGATGGGTAGAGGATCACCAATTCCCACAATGTTGCGCAGAAAGATAGTGGAGCAATATCAGAAAGGTGTTACCCAGCGAAAAATTGCAAAGACTTTGCATCTATCATCATCAACTGTGCATAACATCATCCGAAGATTCAGAGAATCTGGAACAATCTCTGTACATAAGGGTCAAGGCTGTAAAACCATACTGGATGCCCGTGATCTCCGGGCCCTTAAGCGTCACTGCACAACAAACAGGAAAGCTACTGTAAAGGAAATCACAGAATGGGCTCGGGAATACTTCCAGAAACCATTGTCAGTGAACACAATCCACCGTGCCATCCGCCGTTGCCATCTGGAACTCTACAGTGCAAAGAAGAAGCCATTTCTAAGCAAGATCCACAAGCTCAGGCGTTGTCACTGGGCCAGGGATCATTTAAAATGGAGTGTGGCAAAATGGAAGACTGTTCTGTGGTCAGACGAGTCACGATTCGAAGTTTTTGGAAATCTGGGACTCCATGTCATCCGGACCAAAGAGGACAAGGACAACCCAAGTTGTTATCAATGCTCAGTTCAGAAGCCTGCATCTCTGATGGTATGGGGTTGCATGAGTGCGTGTGGCATGGGCAGCTTGCATGTCTGGAAAGGCACCATCAATGCAGGAAAAGATATTCAGGTTCTAGAACAACATATGCTCCCATCCAGACGTCATCTCTTTCAGGAAAGACCCTGCATTTTTCAACAAGATAATGCCAGACCACATTCTGCATCAATCCCAACATCATGGCTGCGTAGGAGAAGGATCCGGGTACTGAAATGGCCAGTCTGCAGTCCAGATCTTTCACCTATAGAGAACATTTGGCACATCATAAAGAGGAAGGTGCGACAAAGAAGGCCCAAGACGATTGAATAGTTAGAGGCCTGTATTAGACAAGAATATGAGAGCATTCCTATTTCTAAACTTGAGAAACTGGTCTCCTCGGTCCCCAGACGTCTGAGTGTTGTAAGAAGAAGGGGAGATGCCACACAAGGGTGAAAATGGCCTTGTCCCAACTTTTTTGGGATTTGTTGACACTGTGAAATTCTGAATCAACATATTTTTCCCTTAAAATGATACATTTTCTCAGTTTAAACATTTGTTCCGTGATTTATGTTCTATTCTGAATAAAATATTAGAAGTTGGCACCTCCACATCATTGCATTCAGTTTTTATTCACGATTTGTATAGTGTCCCAACTTTTTTGGAATCCGGTTTGTGTGTATATGTATATATGTATATGTATATGTATGTATATATATATATATATATATATATATATATATATACAGAGAGAGAGACTGACTAGCAACATACCCGTGCTTCGCAACGGCGAAGTACTGCATTAAAATTTTTATTAAGAAGAAAATTTAACCTTTTTAAACTGAGGGAAAATATGCCAATAATTATTTGTTAAGGATCTCTTTGTATACCATGTTGTCAGTTCGGCCCTCGGTTGTAATATGACCAAGCTGTGCGCTGAGCTTACTCTTGAGCATGCAACTTACAGTTGGCCATGTGAACAGTAATCTTGTCTCAAATCTCACAGCTTGAATTGCTGCTGTCATAATCGGTTTGAGTTTCATGGTTTGTTTCAATTATTACAGTATTTGCAGGATTTGTTGTATTGAAGTGACATTCGGCATCTGTCAAGCGTTGTAAGCACACAACCGGTTTCAGCGATAAAATCACATCCAGCTTTTGAGAGTTTAAACATTCATAAACATCAAAGTGTCCACTACTGAAATCGTCACCTGTGAATCTAAGATGTTTAAGTGGCATTGGCGGTTGTCGAAAGGTGTAAAATATTTGGCCATTTCGGTACACTTGAAAGCGACAACCGAACAATTCGGCGGCAGCCATCAACTCACATGCAGAACCATAGGTGAAGGGCTTAAGCATTTCACTCTTATAGTGCTCCTGTGTAGTATAATTATCTCCTGTACTGTCATCAGTCCACACCTTGAACCTGTCCCAGTCATTCAATACATAAGACACAATGTTCCTCCAGATATCAAGAGTGAGCCTGCTATGGCTGTGCAATATGTAACAAAGAGAATAGAAAAGGTAGGTGGTATCTCCGGGCATGGAAACAACTCGGCAAGTGATAGTTCTTTGATCGATAGTGATCACCTTGATAGACATGTTAATGGGGGTTGGAATGATAAAGGAAATGGGTACCTGAGAAATGTAAAGTAAGTGTAAAATACCTATACAATAACTATAATTGTAATAAACAAACAATAAAACAGCGGAGAAGCCGTGGATTAAACAAAAAGGCTGTAGTTATCAGTAGGGAGACGTGAATCCCGTGGCGGAGCAAGGAAGGGAATGTAGAGACTGGAGCGACGGACGGCCTTATATAGGCAGGCAGCCAACAACGTAGGAGGCGTTGCGATGGGGGACCCAATGCCGCCTCACACGGTGACCGAGCTGCAGGCTATGGACGTATATATGTACGTAAGTAGGATTCAGTTAGCGTTGGGAACCCGTGTACCAAATTTCTTGAAGATGGGCACATAACAAAGACTGTTGAAAAGTTCAATATGGCGGCCGACAGTGGCATCATACCACCGAAATAAGTACAGTACATTGGTTTCGGTTAGCGCAGGGAAGACGCCTACCAGATTTCGAGAAGATGGGGCCATAAATAAGAAAGTTAAACATGGCGGACGTTGTTGACCGTTATGACCATTACGTGTAGAATTTCGAAATGAAACCTGCTTAACTTTTGTAAGTAAGCTGTAAGGAATGAGCCTGAAAAATTTCAGCCTTCTACCCATACGGGAAGTTGGAGAATTAGTGACGTTGGAAAGTTCAATATGGCGGCCGACAGTGGTGTCATACCAACGAAATAAGTACCAAATTTCAGCCTTCTACCTACACGGGAAGTTGGAGAATTAATGACGTTTGGAAAATTAAATATGGCGGCCGACAGTGGCGTCATACCACCGAAATAAGTACGTACGTCGGTTTTGGTTTACGCAGGGAAGCCACCTACCAAATTTCGTGAAGATGGGGTCAGCCTTCTACCTACATGGGAAGTTGGAGAATTAGTGATGAGTCAGTCAGTCAGTCAGTGAGTGCTTTGCCTTTTATTATTATATATATGTAAAATCATAATTTTTGAGAGATTAAGGTTTAAATTGAGAGAAAAAAAAACAGTATTTTAAAAGTAAAACGAGGGGAAGTTATTAATTATGCATATAATTATTTTAAATATAATAATTACTTACAAAAGGTAGTCACTTTGGAGTTTTTTTTTCCCCTCCCTTAAAATTTTTGAAGGTTTTTCATGGTGGAATGACGGAAAGAAGTCTACAAAAATAAACTCATTCTACTTTCCACTATAATGTTTCTTCATTTGAGCTGTCATTGTGTCATAGTAAAAATAAATATTGCATACATTATACTTTGCTTTATTACCTTTTCCTCTATTTTTAGAGGAAAAAAAGGTATAATTTGTTTTTCTGATATGTTAGATATATAATTCAAATATACACCATAAATATAAACTACATCCCACTTTATGTGCACATTCAGTGATCAGATTGTTTATGTGAACTGAATGGCTGTTATCACCAAGCAACTTCAAACCATGTCCTTTTTGTTATTAAAAAAAATGCTGCTGTAGTTTTCGAATTTGTGAAAGCTTATGCATTGATTCATAGTTTAGTTGAGTGACTAAGGCAGTTACTGTGGCACTTGGAAGGGACAAGTTCAGTGAATTTCTGGTAAACAAAGTTAAATAAGGTAAGCCTGAAATTTTGCAGTATGCATTTTCAGATATTAGAAATTATATATTTCCATTTATGTTTCAGACATTTTCACCTATAAACCTAACAAATGACACATATTATACAGGAATGGAAAGTTTCCCCAGAATTCTGCTTTTCCCAAAACAGAAGTAAGATCTGCTATAAGATACAGTTTTCATAATTAACAGTGACTCTAAAACCAAAACTAATGTTCAGTCTTTGCATTCTCCTGTTATTCTCTGTTATATTGTTGTCTCAAATATATACTATATAAAAGGAAAATTCACTAATACAATAGTAAGGGTGGATGAACTGGCCAGCTGCCCATTTAGTTCAAGATTTTGCTATCAAAGCAAGCAAATGCTTCAATGCAGATAAGCTTCATATCCTCAGAAGTTGAGCCTTTTGTTGATTCTTCTCTCTCAACTTATCCTCATTTATTTCCTTTGAGATGTCTATTCCACTACGTTCTGGTTCTCTGCCAGGTCATGAATGTTTACAGATTTTTTTATTGCTGAATCTATAGTTTGGACTTAATGCTACTCTTATTAGGGATTTTTTTTTTCTCATCCAGTGAGAGAGCAGCCAGTCGTATTAGGCTTCAGTTAAGAGGCCTCACTACTTTCTGTGCCCATTTGAATATTTGTCTTAGTAAGAACTGTCTAATGTTCACAATATGTGTATTTACAAGCACATACAAATTTGGAATAATGTGAGTAATCTGGTTTCTTAAAAACCTCCATCTAGATGCTCGAGTCCACTTATGGAACGGCCTTTGACACAATCCCCCAACATCATTAAACTGCACAAAAAAAAGAGTTAAAGCATTGTTATCACTCACCATAATTCTGAAAACAAGCATGGAGCCAGTGTCTCACAAGTGGTGTAAGGAGCATCAAATTTAAAAGTAACTAAGTTACATTACTCATTACTTAGAAAAAAGTAACTAAATATGTTATATAGTTACTTATTATAAAATGTAATGCTATACAGTGCATCACCTTTGTGTTACCTTTTCTTCTTATTTATGAAAAACTGCAAATTTGACTGGCCAGCATTTGTTATTATATCCTAAGCCCCAATTAAAATCTTCATGAAACTGACCAGAAAAACAGCCAAATGTGATACTTTTCTTGTGTTTTATAGTCCTTCATGCCCTATGAAGTAAATAATCTAATCTATCACATTTTTACATCCTTGACCTGACTTCCCCAAACATTTGCTTTGTGAACACTGGCCACTATGACATCCAATAACACTGTTTCAGGTAGCTGGATTAAAACTAATCTGAGTCTTTATTATTATTAATAATAATGTTTCTGTTATCAGATTGCATGCAGCACACTCTTTACTGCTTGGCTATGCAATTGAGCCCTGCAAAGGAGCAGCATAGTGATACATTGGCTTCTTGCCTTATACCCCAATTCTGCTGGGACAATAGTACCTACCGCAGGTAGTTTTACTTCAATAAAGTACAGGTGCCGGTCATAAAATTAGAATATCATGACAAAGTTGATTTATTTCAGTAATTCCATTCAAAAAGTGAAACTTGTATATTAAATTCATTCATTACACACAGACTGATGTATTTCAAATGTTTATTTCTTTTAATTTTGATGATTATAACAGACAACTAATGAAAGTTCCAAATTCAGTATCTCGGAAAATTAAAATATTGTGAAAGGGTTCAACATTGAAAACACCTGGTGCCACACTCTAATCAGCTAATTAACTCAAAACACCTGCAAAAGCCTTTAAATGGTCTCTCAGTCTAGTTCTGCAGGCTACACAATCATGGAGAAGACTGCTGACTTGACAGTTGTCCAAAAGACAACTATTGACACCTTGCACAAGGAGGGCAAGACACAAAAGGTCATTGCTAAAGAGGCTGGCTGTTCACAGAGCTCTGTGTCCAAGCACATTAATAGAGAGGCAAAGGGAAGGACAAGATGTGGTAGAAAAAAGTGTACAAGCAATAGGGATAACCGCACCCTGGAGATGATTGTGAAACAAAACCCATTCAAAACTGTGGGGGAGATTCACAAAGAGTGGACTGCAGCTGGAGTCAGTGCTTCAAGAGCCATCACGCACAGACGTATGCAAGACATGGGTTTCAGCTGTCTCATTCCTTGTGTCAAGCCACTCTTGAACAAGAGACATCGTCAGAAGCGTCTTGACTGGACTGCTGCTGTGTGGTCCAAAGTTATGCTCTCCGATGAAAGTAAATTTTGCATTTCCTTTGGAAATCAAGGTCCCAGAGTCTGGATGAAGAGAGGAGAGGCACAGAATCCACGTTGCTTGAAGTCCAGTGTAAAGTTTCCACAGTCAGTGATGGTTTGGGGTGCCATGTCATCTGCTGGTGTTGGTCCATTGTGTTAACTGAGGTCCAAGGTCAACGCAGCCATCTACCAGGAAGTTTTAGAGCAATTCATGCTTCCAGCTGCTGACAAACTTTATGGAGATGCAGATTTCATTTTCCAACACGACCTGGCACCTGCACAAAGTGCCAAAACTACCAGTACCTGGTTTAAGGACCATGGTATCCCTGTTCTTGATTGGCCAGCAAACTCGCCTGACCTTAACCCCATAGAAAATCTATGGGGTATTGTGAAAAGGAAGATGCAATACACTAGACCCAACAATTCAGAAGAGCTGAAGGCCACTATCAGAGCAATATGGGCTCTCCTAACACCTGAGCAGTGTCACAGACTGATCCACTCCATGCCACGCCACATTGCTGCAGTAATCCAGGCCAAAGGAGCCCCAACTAAATATTGAGTGCTGTGCATGCTCATACTTTTCATGTTCATACCTTTCAGTTGGCCAACATTTCTAAAAATCCTTTTTTTGCATTGGTCTTAATTTATATTCTAATTTTCTGAGATACTGAATTTGGGAATTTCATTAGTTATCAGTTATAATCAACAAAATTAAAAGAAATAAACATTTGAAATACATACGTCTGTGTGTAATGAATGAATCTAATATACAAGTTTCACTTTTTGAATGGAATTACTGAAATAAATCAACTTTGTGATGATATTCTAATTTTATGACCGGCACCTGTAAGTATTGTGTTAGATTACTTGTTACATTAAAATATAATCAGACTGTATAACGCACGTTACTTTTAATCCATTATTGCCAATCATGGATTTTGCCAAAATTTCAGTTTTCTCTTTATTTAGCTTGAGAAAATTACAATTCATCCATTCAGAAATACAAGTAAGACATTGTGTTAGTGAATCAAGAGAGTTGGTGTCATCAGGTGTTATTGATGAGTACAGCTGTGTGTCATCAGCATAGCTGTGGTAGCTTACGTTGTGCCCCGATATAATCTGACCTAACGGAAGCATGTAGATTGAGAAGAGCAGCGGACCCAGGATAGAGCCTTGTGGAACACCATATAGAATCTCATGTGCCTTTTGAGTTGTAATTACCACAACTAACAAAGAATTTTCTCCCTGCCAGGTAGGATTCAAACCAATTTAGGACCCTGCCAGAGTGGCCCACCCATTGACTAAGGCGATTTCTAAGAATGTTGTGATCAATGGTGTAAAATGCGGCACTGAGATCTAGGAGGATGAAAACAGATAAATGGCCTCTGTCTGCATTTACTCACAAGTAATTTACTACTTTAACGAGTGCAGTTTCTGTGCTGTGATTTGTTCTAAAACTTGACTGAAATTTATCAAGAATAGCATGTTTATAGACTGCCTCTAGAATTTTACTTAAGAAGGGCAGGTTAGAGATGGGTCTAAAATCAAGGTTTCTTTAACTGGAATAAGGGTATTCATGGCATTTCTGAAGCTGGGTGTCTGTGAAAAACCGGATTATTTAAAGTGTATATAAACATATTCGCTCGTGACATTACATACCAGACTGGAGTGTACTTGATATTCATTTTGGAGCTGTCATAAAGATATATTACTGGAATACTTGGAGATCCGCATTAGAGTGATCCAGCAATCACCCAAGTTCTAATTCTTTTAACGTTTTGTTAGGCTGTACAATCAGTCTACTACCCTCATCTTTCTTTTACTTTAGACTGTTGGTGCTAATTTGTTAGGAACTGTAAAATCTGTTGGGAATTATAAGATTAATGACGTACTTCATCAGAGGTTTATAGGTAGTTATGCTTAAGTCTCTATCTGCAAGGACCTGTCTCCATATGGTTCTAAGAAAAAATAGTCATCTCTTCAGCATTTTGAAAGTAAGAAATTCTGCGATACTTGAGGCTGTGTTTGATCACAGTCCTTTACATCTGCCAATATTTGCTTTTATAGCATCTGTATTTGAGTTTGTGTGAAGTGTTCAGTCAGTTTAACAAACTTGTATTCCTTGATTCATCAAAATAGTAGTGATCTTTCTTTGAACATTGCATAACAATAGAATAATTGTGCATACATATTATTTAAGCACAACTTTAATGAACATATCAGACTACCTCATCCATTTTGTTGGAATTGGATACATACAAGAGCCTTGGTGCTAGCTTGTTTTAGAAGATTTTGGGATCAGCAAATTAATTACATTTTGCAAATATACTAAATGTTTTTTTTTTTCTTTTTAATAAACATATCCTTTTCATTCTTACAGGTATGCAGTAGTGTGTTTAACAGCTGGGAACAATTCAAGGACCATCTGGTAATACATACTGGGGAAAAACCTAATCATTGTACTATTTGTGATCTTTGGTTTACTCAACCATCTGACATGCGCACACATCTTCGAGACTGTCACAATATTCATGAAAGAGTTTTGACTGAGGTAATACTTCAAGATCATGTCACAACAGATGAAACAGCAGAGGCACTGTTGGAGGATGTCCGTGTAGAACATTTGACTGTGGAGGAAGTTCATATTGATCCATCTCAAGTGGTTGAAGCTGTTCAGGTGCATGTAGACCCTGTTGAAGTAGAGCAGCGTAAAGATCAGCATATTCAGGATAATGAGGAAAAGTCGGCAGAGGCTGAAGGCCGTGAGGTAACTGATGGACAGACTACAGAAGCACAGGTGGAAGAGCACATAGAAATTGGTTCAGAACAAGTCTCAGATAGCACTGTACCACACTATTTAGAACATACTGTGCAAGAGGTTGAAATGGAACATGAGCAAGTGGAAATTCATGTGGAAGAGACTGAAGTAATACAAGAGGAAGAAGTATAAGCAACATATTGAGAAAGTAGTATGTGAAGAACTTTGACCTCCTATAATGCAGAAAGCATAATGGATTTTGCTTTTTCAATTAGAGGGGAATATTTCTTCCTCAATGTGTTTTAGCCTATTTAAAACTGAAAACCTAAACTCCAGGAATATGAGTGTACATTTGAAAAATAGACATGCATATTTAAAAGAATTACTAATTTGCACCCTGTCATCTTTGTACTTCTCATTTTCTGAAATTAGCTACTGTAATTGTTTTTATGTTTTTTGTAGTTTGCATAAATACTGGTATTTTTTTTGTAAAAAAGACATACCAGTTAATATATTTCCCCTACCCAGGGAAAACCATGCTTCTAAAAGAAGAATGTAAATGTATATTTTAGACATAACGCAGTACACAGGTCATGCTTGCCTATTAAAAGGTGCAAGAGACCTCTGAAGCTTAATTATACTGTATGTTCAGTTCTTTATCAAATATTTAAAAGGTAGATTTCAGGCAATGCTGACAGCATGGAGATTTTTCTGTAAAATTATTTGATGGTACTCTGCTGCACTATGTATAAATAACATAATAATTTGTCCCACACTGATTATGATTCAACCAACATTTCTAATGTTTATTTGTTATAACTAATGTGTCCATGTCATTCCAATTTGGAAGAACACTAGATATTGTATTAATATTGTACATGCTTTTTAAAAATGATAAAATCTTATTTGGCTGTACATTTTTTTTTCTTTGAAGTGGGGGAGGCCGTACAATGTCAAAAAAAGCTTTAAGTCTTCTATGTGATATCCCAAGAATATTGAGATTACATACTTGAAAGTCACTCTTAACTGCTTAGTGGTCTTTGTACATGTCTTTTTCCTGTCTTCCATAGATAAAGAATCCTAAGATACTTTAGGTATGTGTAATATTACGGTGGTTTTACAGACATTTTAAAGACCTGAATTCAGCTAAGTGTTTGGTTCCTTTTGGTGCCAAAAGAAAATTGGAATAAGTGTGGCCCATTAGGGATACAGTTTAAATGTCATTAGTTACAGCTATATTTCAAAGTTACTGATTCTTTTAATTGATCCTTACTGTTTATTCATTTTTATTTTGACGTGGCAAGGTTTTTATTTATTAAGCTTATAATTTTTTGTAATCTGATAAAAATGTAAGCATAAAACCTAGTAACCATTCATATTTACATAGCAACTATTCATTTTTGTATATTCATATTTTACAGTGGATACTAGTGACCAAATAAATATACATGAAATAACTTCCTGCTCTCAATAAAAGTCAGTATTTTTTCTGTATTGTACCTCAGATCCTAAAGACATACTGAGAATCAGGCAAAGGAAGATTTTAAATAATTATAGACATAAAACTTTAAACTGGCCTCTATTCAGAATTGGTTCCTGTCTTTTTAATGTGTTGCTTTTAAGATGGTTATTTCTACCTGCAGTCTAATAATTGGAAAGGTAGTTTCTAAAATTGAGTGAATGTGCGCAAATATTTTAGGGCAAAGCAAGTAAAAGTAACACTAAGCAAATCCAAGATATGTGCATGTCTAAGTCTTTTTGAAACGGCTTCTACTTATTGACTATAATGTGCTTACTTCTAATCCTCATGCGATTCAATTTTATGCATACTACTTACTATTTAAATGGATAGTGTTCCTCTAGTGTTTCAGTGAGTCATTGGGAACTATATCCTCAATTACGGTAGTTTGTGCTTGTCAATTATATTACACCCTTAGACTATAGTGTCAAGCTGCTGTCACATAAATCTACATTGGTCATAGATGTAAAGGCTAAAATGACAGTAGAATCCTTTGTATAATTTTTACTCTTGTCAGGAGTTCATTATTGTATCACTCAAGTTTTATATGAATGTGATCAACTAAGCATACCATTTCCTGCATTTTTTTTTCTAAAGTTGGTATGATTCCTTAATACTATCAAAACAGACTGATCACACAGTTTAATCAGCCTCTAGTGACACCAGTCAGAAGGATGAGGTGTATGATATTATCAGTTTTGCATATTTAAGGAGTTTGATGTGTACTGTATGCCTGGTTTGAGATAATTCACATCCAGTATGGTCCCAAGTTATAAATTCACTTGTCTTTATTCTCCCAAGAAACAGTATATCCAAAATGAAACTTTCAAAAATATTTTGGTAGTTTTGAATGTATTAAGTGATGTATTTGTCTGTTTTAATTTGTGCTGCTTTTATTTACATGTCAGCTGGAGAATTACTCTACATCAAGAGTGCAAAACGTGCATTTTACACATCGATCTAAAGCTGTGAATCATTGTTTTTGCCGGCATTTGTAAGTAAAACATTGTCTAATATTTGAGTTGTCCCAGTATATCCTCTAGGTACTTTTAAAAGGTTGTCCAAGGTTTCTACTTCAGCTAAACCCTTTGTGTGTTGAGTGAGATGTTCCATGGATTCTGTCATGAATGCATTTTTCCCTCATTTCCACCAGTATTTTTAATTATGTGATTCACCATTGAACTGAAAGAATTAGATAACTGACTGGTATTTTGCATGAGTGATTGATTTTTAATTGCTGCAGTTTTCATTAGGCCACTGTTGTAGTAATTAAAATTCCTTTACTAGCATATCTGTCTGCCTGATGCTTTACTAGGTATAGTTGTTGAATTATTGATCATAAATCCATAATACATGTTGTGTGTGTGTGTTTTGTCTTCCTTTTTTTGACATTTTTTTTTTTTATTCATGCAAAGTGAAACATTCTTATATAGTGTTTATTAGCATACAAGTTATTCAAGCTTACTGTGTAGAAAGTTTCTTTGGCTTTGGATCAATCAGACTGCATGTGTCTATTGTTATTTTTAATGTCGTAATTTAAAATCTTTGGTCCTGTATCGACTGTATTATTAATAACCTCTTTCACATGCTCATGCAATCAATAATTGCTTAAACCTTTGACAATTTATCATATATGCATCTTCTTACTTGCTAATCTATCTATCAATATTACAAAGAGTTGATACTATGCATATGACAGCTATGTACAAAGTTCTGACATAATCAAATTAAAGGTAAAAATGGCTCTTAAGTTTTTAGGGCGGTAATTTGCAAAAGTTCTGAACTCTTTTATTGGTTTTATACATGCATTTTTTTAAACTTTTATTTGTTCATACTGTTTTTTATATAAATAAATGTGCCTGGTGAATAAATAAATAAATGCAGTTGTATAGCATATAATTCTATTGTAGATGCATTTCACACAAGTCATTGAATAATAGTACACAGACGGGTTTTTAATGGCTTATTATTCCATATTAAGTTTGTAATTTAGTGTAAATTATGCTGTAAATAGATGGAATTGCCTTGTTTATTTTTATTTAGTGTAGGAAACTCCTCAGTATAGATTTTAATGTTAGCACAATTTGTATGAACCTTAGCTATATTACTCTCCTTTACATTAAACTAATTAAGATGATAATAATAATAGATTTTTAGTACTTTCATCTTTACTGCAGGGTTAGTGTTGTATGGATCCATCATTATATTGGAGTATCTGCCTGTAATTTGAATTGGTAGTAAGTTTGCTGTTTCAGCATTTTTGTGAAGCCTTCACTTGGGAAGATTATACATTTTCTCACCAAAGCAAAAAAAAAAATTGTGGATCCCCCTCATCATTCCACATATTTGTGAAATTTTTTTATCTTTGAAAGATTAAATAAAGATTCTAAAGTTTTCATGGGTGAGAGAGGGCTGAAATGTTAGGCTGCAGCTGTAGGTTCTTTGTCTCCTGATTAGTTAAAATCTTGTAAAAGTTAGGCATTTATCTGGCAGTTATTCACGAGCTTGGCACACAATAATGATCAAACATGAGAAAGCAGGACATTAGCTGGCAGTTTACTAGCTGTTCAGAAATCTGATTTACTGTGGTACAGGTCAGTTTTAATATAGCAAATCTTTAAGAATGACATTTAAAGCTTTGTGGACCTGAGGTGCCATTACTCCTGGTTTCAAGTGAATATCTTTGCAAACAGTAAAGTGCACTCGAGGCCCTTTGTCCATGTCCGTGGTATGGCATTGTCTTCTTCAGCTGGTTTTTGGTGTTAGTTTTGCCATGTTCTCTGTGGATTCACAGGTAAAAAATGGTACAAGAGTTCAGGTGCTAAGATAAAATTTTTCAAAGTAAGGCTTCTTCCACATTTAGCTCAGTCAATAGCATGGAGCTTGGATTGGAAGAGTGGACATTAGGCCTAATGATTCTAGCCAAAAGGTATTCTGCTGCATTCACATGCTCTTGGACTACTAGGAGCTCTGTAGCTGCAAGAACTTTAGGGTAGCTTCCAGACCCCAAAGAGAGTGAAGAGATACAGTGCCCTCCATAATGTCTGTGACAAAGACACATTTTTCCTTGACTTACCCTTTTTGCGCCACAGTTTTAAATTACAAATCAAATAATTCAGACCTGATTTTAAATGCTCATTGAAGACTTTCATTTAAGGGTTGTAAGAATGACGCTGTATAGCACCCAAACCGACAGAAATTGGAAACGGGAGGCACATGTAAAATAAACTATTTATTTTCTTCCCCTGTGGGCGCACATCTTCCCCGCGTCCCACAGGCAATACACAGTACCAAGCACACTAAATCACAGCAAGCACTTTCTTCACCACCACTTCTCCTAGGCAACCTTGTCCTCCTTCACCCGACTATGGCTTCCTAGTGGTGGTCTCTGGCTCCCTTCTATTGGGTACCCGGAAGTGCTCCAGATGCTTGATTGGCGACATCCGCCTGCACCTCCGGGTAAGGTGAAACCAGTGCCAAAAGGGGCCATCAGCGCCTGCAGAACCCCACAGAGCTGCACACAACTCCAACCCCCATGCAGCCCTGGGGGAGTCCGAGGCACTGCTGCAACCCAGGGAGGCTGCCATCTAGCAGCCAGGGGGAGATACTGGGCTTCTCACCCTTGTCCCCATGGCAGATGTGGTAAAGGGGTGTCCCGGCCTGGCATGGACCCCAGCCATCCGTCACAGGGTATTTGCATACATTTCGTTCACAGCATGTACAAATGACCGTACTTTTTATACATGGTTCTCTCTTCTCTTCCCGAACACCCCACCCCACCCATTTTAAGGCACCATAATGTTTGGGACATTTGGTGTCACAGGTGTTTGATTACTCAGCTATGTCTCATTGCTTTATTAGTGCAAGTATAAGATGCTTGCTTCTTCACTTTTGAGTCTGTAGTTGCCATTGTTCAACATGAGATCAGGAGCTGTGTCAATGAAAGTCAAAAGAAGCCTTTATGAGGCTGAAAAACAAGAATATAACCATTAGAGACATTGATAATACCTTAGGATTACCTAAATCAACTATGTGAAATATCATTAAGAAGAAAGAATGCACTGGTGAGCTCAGTAATCACAAAGGGACAGGTAGACCAAGGAAGACCTCCACTGTTGATGTTAGAAGAATCCTTACTGTAGTAAAGAAAAAGCCCCAAATGCCTGTCCAGTAGGGCAAAACAGTCTTCAGGAGGCAGATGTGTATGTGTCAGAGACAACTATCTGCAGAAGACTTTGTGAATAGAAGTGCAGAGGCCACACTGCAAGATGCAAACAACTAGTAGCCACAAAAAAATAGGATGACCAGATTTCAGTTTGCAAAAAAGTACTTAAAAGGGCCTGCAGAATTCTGGAAAAAGGTCTTGTGGACATACGAGACAAAGATGAATCTGTATCAGAGTGATGGCAAGATCAAAGGGGGAGACAAGAAGAAACTGCCCAAGGTCAAAAGCATACCACTTTATCTGTTAAACATTGTGGCGGGGGTGTTATGGCTTGAGCGTGTATGTCTACCGCATGTACTGGCACACTTCTCTTCATTGATGATGGAACTGTTGACAGCTGTGTCACAATGAATTCTGAGGTGTATCAAAACATCTGCTCAAGCTTCCTGTAAATGCCTCTATTCTCATTGGACTCCACTTCATCCTACAAAAAGATAATGATCCAGAACATACTGTTAAGGCAACACAAGAGTTTTACAACGCTAAAAAATGGAAAACTCTAAACTAGTCACCCGGTTTAAATCCAATTGAGCATGTCTTGCATAACTTGAAGAGAAAACTTAACGGGAAGCGCCCCCGAAACAAGAAGGAGCTGAAGATGGATGCATTAGATACTTCGCAGAGCATCACCAGAGAAGATCTTTAGCCCCTGGTGATGTCTAGGAATAACAGACTTCAATCAGTCATTGCACACAAAGCATATGTGACAAAGGCCTAAATATGACTCTTTTAATATACTTGCCACTACTATGTCCCAAACATTATGGTGCTCTGAAAGTGTTGTCATTTCTACATGGTCATATATGAGGATTGTTTGCATCTCTCATCTACAACTCATCTACAGACCCACATTGTATTGAAAAACTCATCAGAAACTTCAAGACTTTTTGGGCAGTTCTCTTATCCAAAGATCTTGACTATACATCGGTTTCCTCTATTGCTTAATTAATCTTAGCCTGAAGAGGTCTATTAATTTTGTATCACTTCAAGGTTTTCCAATGTTGTATCTGTCCTTGTGTCTATATAAACACGGGGAACTCCAATAACTGTATTACAAACTGCCTGAAGAAGGGGCCTGATTTGTCTCAAAAGCTTGCATATTGAAATCTTTTTAGTTAGCCAATAAAAGGTGTCATTTTACTTGACTTCTCACTACATTCATAATGGCTAACAATGTAAAACACCCTAGTACTACATAAATGGTGTGACTGAAATATATGCAGATACCTTTAAATTATACTCTGCAATGTGCCTTTTAATCACTGTCTCCATTATTTGATTTGTAATGTTAAACTGTGAAGCAGAGGGGTGAATCAAGGAAAAATGCATTGTCATCCCAAACATTATAGAGGGCACTAGACAGTCATCTATTTTAGAAGGTAAAGTGTAGTTTCTGCGGACTGGATGAGAGCCCACTGCTAGTCACAGGGCATATTAGGTCAAGAGTGTATCCATCATAGTTAGACAAGTTCACTTAGAAAGTACGAGGGATGTTCAAAAAGTTTACGTATTTTCATTAGAAACAGTGAAGGCGGGAGTAGCAGTAATTGGGCATTAAAAAGTTGGTAAGATGCTGGGAAAATTGCATCGCAAAGGAAGGTGACTATGTAGAAAAGTGAAGTAATTTGTTTTTGAAGTTCTTAATAAATAGAGTTTTAAAAAAGTGCAGAAACTTTTTGACTGTCCCTCATATAAATTTAGGATAAATGTAATTTTAGACACGTCTTTGGTCTGTAGACACATCAGCTGATTTGAGGTTAACATCTTTTGTTATCCGTTGAAATTCTGGAAGCAGACCCCAATAGCATTTCTTGACACACTTCTGCTGCATAATTCCTTTGGTAAAAGTGGTCAGTGCTAGTGTATTAGAGAGACTATGTGTAGCATTTTTCATAATGGCACTCCATTTTGTTTTAATTCTCTCCTCCACTGCTAATTCCAGGGAATCCAGAGTACATCCTATAACCGAGTCTGCCAACTTAATTAGTTTGTTGATTCGGTGGGCCTCTCTTGAAGTGATGTTTCTGACCCAGACCACCACAGGGTAGAAAAGCACACTGGCCATCACAGAATTACAGATCATGTAAAGAATAATGTGCTGATGTACATAAAATGCAAGATTGCCAATAATGTTGACTATAATGGTTTATAAATATAAGCAAAGATAGGTGTAAGACAGGAAAACCACGACATAAATCGCAGAACGTTCTGTTCAGTGTTGTTGCACACTCCTGCATTATGAACCAAGTAAAGCATTTAACTTTCACTTGTTTTTTATGGAGTTTTCTGTGACTCAGGTGAGATTTAAAAATGGTCTTTTCCCCCTGCTCTGTGATACTCTTTCACTCACTGTAAAGCACATCCAAAAGTGAGAAATGGACTATATAACTTGTGAAACCCAAGACAGCCCATCCAATTTGGATATTCTAATCCTGTGGGAGCCTAAAGCTTAGCTCTATATAAACCTTATTGATCTTTGCGTGTCAGTTATCAACAGCCAACAATAATTTTATGCACCCATGTCTCCAATGGCTGTTCCACCAGCCTCACTCAGTACTGAACTGCTAAAGTTTAATGAATGCTTTGCCCAGTTTCCCTTAACTGATAAGATGAATCTATACCTCTGTGATTTGGGCACCAGAGGTGTGCAGTCAGTTGGGTGGCGTGCATAAAGTACAGACTAAATAAAGCTAGTCCCTTGGTCATTGTGACTTTCATATTTGGTGTCTGCAGTCTGTTACTCACATCCAGCCTTATGACTTCTTGTGGTAATGCGCGACTCCGCTCATTACCAAATTTAAGTTGAAGAAGCCTTGATATTGAAGTAGTGACATTTATATGGTTATAAGGAAGTGCGCTTACCATTTGTGTGTTGAGGGCGCTGTCGCGGGAATTCGGGGCCGTCTAGCGGATGAGCGCTGTGAAGCGCGAAGTGTCTGGACACACATAGAGTCGGTATAATGGCCAGTACGGGCTCCACCGCACGTGTTCATTTTCACACGCCGGTGTCCTCGCAGTCTGCCCAGCTATGGCGGTTCGAGGTGCGGCGCGCTTGAAAGAAAACGCCGGCATTAGACTATGCAAAATAGGCTGAGTCAGAGAAGGGGATCCCATATTGTAAAGAAATCATTTTACATACAGGTGAGTCGGCAACGGATGTGGTTGAGCTCAGCATAGCCGACCCGGAGGGATATTACGCGCGCGACCCGCAGTTCGGTTTTAAATACATAGTTGCCCGGGATGTGTCCAGGCGCGTGGCGTGAACGCGCTCGCGTCTACCTGGATAGGTGCCTGAGGTAGACGGGTTGGCTGGACAATCTTGCTGGTTATATTTAAGGAGTCACCGGCCAACAGGGGTCGTCAGTGGACCTAAAGGCGAGGTGTGAGTAAGCACTGCTGAGCTATTTGGAGGAGCAGTTGTGATTTTGGCTTCTTTTGTATATAGACTGATATATCTCCTAGTGATCGTTTTTGGTGGAGGTATGCTGTATATACTTATTTGGTGCTGGGATAGTTTTTGATTTTGAGTTTGGTGCAGTTGTTTTTGTATATACACACACTTGTTTTTGTGCATTTTTCTTTCCTGCTGGAGGAGCGTTTTGAGCCAGGGATAAAAGAAGACAACCTTCATTATTAGAGTGTGTATATGTAGTTTTTGTAGGAGTGCGCTGTTTTTGTAAATACACCATATTTTTCCTTATTGTTTATTTGTATTTATTTCTGAAGAAGTGTCAGTGTTGAAGGACAGTGCCTCAAAGCCCACCTGACAATACTGCATTTTGGTTGTACTGTACAGCCCTCTTGTAAACAACTTGCACCATTCACCCTTCAATTTTTGTCTGTGTCTCATGTCTCCACTGATCCTGTTCGGTTCATGAACTATCAGATGTCCAGTGTAGGCTGGGGCCACTTCCCACTACACGGGATATCACACTTCTACATGTATTATGTGGTGCTTTCCTGTTATAAGGCTGACATGGTTACAAGTGGCACCCTGCACTGCTACTTAAAACTGAGTGTTGCATTTTTAAATTCAATTTGTGCAGACCTCTCCCCCTGTAGCTGGATGGGGTGACTTGCTAGTCACTCATCTGCTTATGTTGGTTCACACGGTGCACTGAAGGGATTAGTTTGATTGTATTTTTATTTGAAGTAAAGTAGCTTTAGGAGTGTTCTGCGGTTTCACCAAGCATTTCCTTGAATAAATATTCAGCAGATGTGTAAGGGAAAAATCCTCTGTGCCTGCCTGTTTAACTAGGCCAACATGTTAAAATTTGTGCCAGCACATTTAAAATCCGAGATGAGGCCATATGACCCTTTAGATAATATTAATCCATAAGGGTGTTCAAAACACTATACCATTTATCTGTGTGCTGATTAGTGTAAATGAAAATATATTTAAATATTTATGTAAATGAACCTATACAGGAAGCTGTTCTGTTAGATTTGTTCAATCTTGCCTTTGAGAACTCAGCTGTCCACATGGCGAGGCTCCACTCTAACTGGTGTAATAAAAGCCACCCGTCTCAATTTCTAGTTTGTAACAGTGACTCATCCTTACTCTTTAACTACTAAAAATTGTTTCTAACCAATGAAATTTTGCTACACAGTTTCAGATGTAAATATACAATAGATTAGCAGGAGCAAAGCTGCTTGGTGTGCCAACATGACCAACATGGATCTGCTGGGTGGTGGTGGAGGGTTGTTCAGACTGATCTGACCTTGTCAGAGAGAGCACAAAGTAGTGGGAATTACAGCTGCTGGAAGAGAGAAGCCTACCACAGGAGCAGAGGTTAAAAATGGAAGAAATCTGAAATTTCCATGGTGGTGCAAAAATGTGTGTAAATGTGTGGTTCAAGATGGCCTCAGACCAGTTCATTGGCCCAAATTGCTGATGTAATTTAATTCTTTTCCACAAAGCAAAGACATACATGAAAAGCACACTGACATCTGTGAATTATTTTGGTATGTACAGACGTAGGGGTGAGTGTAGCCTTTGATGATGTTCTGTCATTGCTGGTTACTATTTTACAACTGATGCTCCTGGGATAAGCTCTGGCTTCCTTCATTGCTGTTATAAAGAAAAAGAGTTTAAAAAAATTAATGTGTGGAAGACTAAATCAAAAGAATATCTCATTGGTTTGAGGGCGTCTACGCGCTTTATTAGCCATTTAAAGAGTATGCAAGTGCAAAAGTAGACACATTTCTTTTAAATGTTAATATATGAGTGCCTGTTTTGAAAATCACATTTAAAATCCAAATTAACATAATCCTATCCTTTAAATAGTTGACTCTGTGTTTCCTTTATTATGTAAAATTTATGTGGGCAAATGTCATGTTAGCCAATTAATATGATTATTGTCTCCATGTCATGCTGGGAAAATGTCACTTTGAATTTAATTAGTAGGGTCTGCCTTTGATAGAATGAAAACACTTTAATAGTTCAGCCTGACTCAACCTGGTGAATGTTTCTCTTCTCCCTCATTTTTTGTGTGCATGTGCCCTGCTTACTTGCCCTCCAGTTAGTGGTAATGAATTAGTCAAATCTGAATTCAGAGTTGGGGTGTTATGGAATGTCATTTGTGCCAAATGAAATAAATAAAAATTCAACTAATAAATCATCACGTGATAAAGGGAATGATTACATTGGTCAACCGACAAAATGTTAACATTAATAAAAATCATAAAGCAAAACATTTCAGACAGCATTGTCATGGAGTTCCTTTCATCCTACCACGGATTGGGCTGTGCATGACTTGTCTCCCAGTTGGACTTTCCTCCTGGAAACTGTGGTGAACTGGTGAAATTGCAATGGAGGTACCAAGGGAAATGGAGCATGGCAATGCTTGCAGACTGCTGCTGGATTGTGATAGGAAATGCCCGTGACATTGGCTACAACCACCGAGTGAAGAAGAAGAGGACATTGCAGGCTTGGCCTACAACTTTGTTACAATTATGAAACTATTCATTTTTAACCTAGTTTAGTGAAAATGTGATACATACAATAAATTTAATATATAATGATTCCCTGAATTAAATATTTAAAAGAAATGTTTGTTTTCCCTTTATGTATATGAAACTCTTAACATCTTACTTTTTAGAACAATCTAGACAAGAACAGGCAATTCAGTCTAACAAAGCTTGCTTTAATTCTTTCATTCTTCAAAAAAAACAAAACAAAAAAAAACATTAAGTCTAGTTTTAAAAGTCCAACTGTCAACCACACTACTTGGTAGCTTATTCTAAGTGCCTGTGGTTCTCTGTGTAAAGAAAATTTTACTAATATTTGTGTGAAATTTACTCTTAACAAATTTCCAACGGTCCCCGTGTTCTTGATGAACTCATTTTAATGTAACAGTCTCGATCCACTGTGCTAATTCCCTTCATAATTTTTAAAACTTCAGTCATTTCTCCTCTTAATCTTCTTTTGCTTAAACTGAAAAGGCTCTTTTAATCTTTCCTCATAATTCTTCATGATTCATCCCCTGTAGCCCTGGAATCAGCCCAGTTGCTCTTTTCTAGCACTGCTATATCCTTTTTGTAGCCTGGAGACCAAAACTGCACACAGTACTCAAGATGAGGCATCACCAGTGCATTATAAAGGTTCAGCATACCCTCCCTGGACTTGTGCTCAACACATCGTGTTATATAACCTAACATTCTGTTAGCCTTCTTAATGGCTTCTGAACACTGGCTGGGAGTTGATAGTGTGGAGTCCACTACGACTCCTAAATCCTTCTCATAAGGTGTATTCTTGATTTTCAGATCTCCCTTTGTGTATTCAAGCCTAACATTTTTACTTCCTGTGTATATACCTTACATTTACTGACATTAAATTTCATCTGCCACAAATCTATCCAAGCATGTGTGCTGTCCAGGTCCCTCTGTAATGATTCAGTGGATTCCAGATTTTTACCAGTCCAGCTATCTTGGTATCATTTGCAAATTTAATCAGCTTGTTACTTATATTCCTGTCCAAATCATATATAAAACATTAGTGGCCCTACCACTGACCCCAGCTGGACACCAACCAATTATGATAAGGTTCCTTGCACCATAACCCTCTGCTTTCTGTGTTTAAGCCAATTTGGCACACATCAACACACACAGCCTGAGTTCCCACTTCTTTTAATTTGATGCCCAACCTCTCACATGGCACCTTATCAAGTGTCTTCTGAAAGTGAAGATAAATAATATAATTTGCACCACTTTGATTGTATCCCTTTTGTTGCCTCCTCAAATATTTCCAACATGTTAGTAAAACATGGCCTCCCTCTTCTGAACCCATGCTGACTGTTCCGAAAAACTCCTGTACTTGCCACATGTTGCTCAATCTTATCCTTAATAATTCCTTCCATTAATTTGCCTGCAGTGCCTGTTAAGCTTACTGGCCTATAGTTGCTTACATCTGCCCAGTCACTCTTTTTATATTCAGTCATATGAAAAAGTTTGGGAACCCCTCTCAGCCTACATAATAATTTACTTTCAACAAGAAAGCTAACAGTGGTGTGTCTCTCATTTCCTAGGAACATCTGAGTACTGGGGTGTTTTCTGAACACAGATTTTTAGTGAAGTAGTATTCAGTTGTATGAAATTAAATCAAATGTGAAAAACTGGCTGTGCAAAAATGTGGGTTCCCTTGTAATGTTGCTGATTTGAATGCATGTAACTGCTCAATACTGATTACTTGCAACACCAAATTGGTTGGATTAGCTCATCAAGCCTTGAACTTCATAGACAGGTGTGTCCAATCATGAGAAAAGGTATTTAAGGTGGTCAATTGCAAGTTGTGCTTCCCTTTGACTCTCCTCTGAAGAGTGACAGCATGGGATCCTCAAAGCAACTCTCAAAAGATCTGAAAACAAAGATTGTTCAGTATCATGGTTTAGGGGAAGGCTACAAAAAGCTATCTCAGAGGTTTAAACTGTCAGTTTCAGGTGTAAGGAATGTAATCAGGAAATGGAAGGCCACAGGCACAGTTGCTGTTAAACCCAAGTCTGGCAGGCCAAGAAAAATACAGGAGCAACATATGTGCAGGATTGTGAGAATGATTACAGACAACCCACAGATCACCTCCAAACACCTGCAAGAACATCTTGGTGCAGATGGTGTATCTGTACATCGTACTACATTCAGCGCAATTTATACAAAGAACATCCGTATGACAGGGTGATGAGAAAGAAGCCCTTGCTGCACTCACACCACAAACAGAGTCGCTTGTTGTATGCAAATGCTCATTTAGACAAGCCAGATTCATTTTGGAACAAAGAGCTTTGGACTAATGAGACAAAAATTAAGTTATTTGGTCATAACAAAAAGTGCTTTGCATGGCGGATAAAGAACACCGCATTCCAAGAAAAACACCTGCTACCTACTGTCAGATTTGGTGGAGGTTCTATCATGCTGTGTGGCTAATTTTGTTATGATGCATATTGCATATTGTCTGTTAATCCAATAAGCTTAATGTCACTGCTGAAATACTACTATTTCCATAAGGCATGTCACATATAAAAAGGAAGTTGCTACTTTGAAAGCTAAGCCAATGATAAACAAAAATCGAAAGAATTAAGAGGTGCTCCCAAACTTTTTCATATGACTGTAATGGGATAATATTTGCCATTTTCCAGCTCGGCAAAGTTCCCCCAGTGCATAGTGTCTTTCTAAAAATATGAGTCAAAGGTGTAGATATGTACTCACTAACCTCCTTAGAAACTCGAGGGTAAATATTATCTGGTCCTGGAGATTTTTTGGATTTTTGTCTATTTAATCTGTGCAGTACTTCTTCCTCTACAATTTCCAAATCCCTCAGTACCTCCTTAGTATTCCCATTTACTGCTGAGAGGTTATCCACTTCCTCACTTGTGAAGACCTCAGAAAAATGCAAGTTTACAGCATCTGCTATTTCACTGTGTGTGTCTTTTAATTCCCCTTTACTATTTCTGATGCACTTGACCTCCTCCTTGACTGTTCTTTTACTACTAAAATAATGAAAGAATCTCTTTGGGTCGTCCTTCGCTTTGTCTGCTATATTTCTCTCCAACTGTCTTCTAGCCTCCCTAATATGGTTGCCCTCATTTTCTCACACACCCAACAATTCACTTTGGAGTTAATAGTCTTATACTGGTATGCCGTATACAGCTGTTTTTTCCTTTGCAGCTTCTTTTTTTAACTCTTTATTAACCTACTGAAGTTTTTTTTTATTTCCTATTAATTCCAAATTTAGGTATGTACCTGTCCTGCATTACATGTGAAACATTTTTAAACCTCTTCAACTGCTCTTCGACTTTCTCCACACTTAAAAGCTTATCCCAGTTTACCCTCCTTAGACTTTGCCACATCTGCTCAAAGTTTGCCCTACCAAAGTTAAACTTAACAGTATAAATCTTAACATCCACACTGAACTGTATTATATTATGGTCACTTGGCCCTAGTGGCTCATTCACCTCTACAACCTCAATTCTATCCTGATTATTACAAAATACTAAATCTAGACATGCTGCACCCCATGTTGGTGCTTCTCATACTGTGTTAAAAAAAGTCACTGATTACTCCTAAAAACCCTATTACTCCATTTGCAAGGTTATTCCAATGAATATTTGGGCAGTTAAAGTCCCTAATGCCTATAATATGCCCCCGTAAACTTACCTTTTTAATATTTCTAAAAAGATGTGCATTGAAATTACTGTCTGCATTGGATGGTCTATAATACACTCCTAAAATGAGGCCTCTTTCTCTAAGGCTTGCCAGACGAAGCCACACGTCCTCACTAAGATGAGGATCATCGTCCAACTGAAGATTTATGTTTAAATTCTGTTTACCACACCTGCTTTTTGGTTCTGTCTATCCTTCCTAAAAAATGTGCATCCCTCTATTTTACCCTTCCTCACCCTTGGTATTTAGCCACTTGAATATGACCAAAGACTATATTTTTAATTAGAGCAAAGTATTTTTTCCTGGGTACACATGTGGGCTCATTACATGTGACATGATATGAAAAAAGTCATTTCAGAAAAGAAACCAAACATGTTTGAAAATTTATTGCCACATGTTTTTGATTTCAGTATTGTTTTTTAGTTTATTTAATTTGGCACAAATGGGATTCCTTAAGGTATATCTTTTTCTAAGCATATGAAAAAAGGTAAAGTAATTTGGTAAAAATGTAGTTGCTGTTCTTGGTGAAATTGAATTTTTATTTATTTTTTTCTCTTTAGAAATCATATAAACAAAGTGCCTTAGAATGAAATAATGACTTTTTTAGTATAGAAGCTAGTTTAGAGCTGTTAATTAACCTAATGTCTGAGTCTTTGGAAGAATCCACTCAGAAAAGGGGAGAACATGCAAACACCAGCAGACAATGGCTAGGGCAACAATGCAAACAATGCAGTTCAAGGCATTGGACTTGTTGGGCTGTAGTGCCAACAAGGCCAAATCAGGGATGTAATCTGAGTGAGTGCGCATGTGTGTGTGTGTCATATGTTTTATTTTTGTTTGCTCTTTTTTGTCTCGGACTGGACCAATTACAATAAAATTTAAAATACAAGACGTTGTGCAATGACATATATAACAAAATCTTGTATCTGAAATGTATTTAATTCTTTTAAATGTCATTTTACACATCCTTGCTGGTGAATACGTACAAAAAACTGCATAAGAAATACAGAATATCTGCAAGCTGTCACTGGGCCGGAGAGACATTAGAGCAGGTTGACTGATGGCTCTAAATTGCATTAAACTCCCCGCCGTCCATGGCCGATTCTTTCAACCCTGTGCTTGACATAAACAAGTTCATAAAATGGAGGCATATTTTGAACGATTAGAATCTTATTAACTCCTAGTCACGGTATTTCAAGCAATTTATCGTGTTCATTTTATACCATCCTAGGAAACTAGGTCTTAAATACCAGCCTTGCCACTGCCTTTATAGAGTTTACATTTTCAGTACACTAATACATTACTGTCCATACGTTCATTTTCATTTTTATGATAATTTTCTATCGAAATCAAAAGAATGAACAGGTACTAATGACTAATTTCAGTATTTGTCAGAAATGCAATAAAATGGGTAAAATGAGACGTAACGAGCTTGAGAGCAGAAGAGGAAACGGAACTCCACAACAGGACATTTTAGAAATTACGATTGGCATTCGGACGCGGGATGCCCACCCAGTCGCTCAGCAATGCCGCGTATTAAGTTCAGAATGGCCGAGAGCCGGCAGCATAGAGCATGCAATGACACTCTCACTCAGACCGAACCCGTTTCGATCCACCAATTAACCGAAAGGAAGCATGCGCCGACACCGGAGTACCTTGTAAAACACCGCACCGTAAACTCTCCACTGAACCGCTTCAAAACGGTCTCGGTGCCGTTGTCTTAACACAAAATCTTGCCTGTGTTGTGTGAAATCTGCGTGGCTCCCTTCAGCACCACGGAGAGCTCCGGCGTTTGTTCGCACACCTTCACCTACCTGGCGGGTTTTTATGTCTGTAGTTTCCCGGATTATATTTCAGTTGCCTGCACACGTGATACAGTATTTAATCATTTCGCGGCACGGCAGTCTATTCGCAAAAGTGAAATACTTTTGAACAACATCAACGTCAGACACCGTTCCTAAACTGCAGAAACTTTGCTTGCTCCTTAAATCCATTCACTCGACATGCAGTCAGAACGGATTCGCCAAGCCGCAAAGACTGCCGGCCTCTCTTCCGCGCCATTGGTTGCTCCTCCGTAGCTGGTGACGTGTGGCACGGCGCTGAGTGAAGTGGACAGGCTAAGCAGCTGGACACCAATACACGAGGCGTGATGTAGCTACCCTGGGCCTGCAGCGGGTTTTGGGGGTGTATTTGTTGCTACCCGTTGGCGTTTGTAAGTCTTTTCGGAACTACAGGCTGGAAATTAAACAGGTAAGTAATGGTGCTTTCGTGTATTTCCTAATGTGACCGCAGATGAGGAACGGACGTCGGAGTTTGGCTTAATACCCACGTAGAAAGCAGGATATCGGATTGTGAGAATTATTGCTATAAACGCCGCGCATCCGGCTTCACTAAGAAAGGGGCGTGGAGCGAGAATCGCGACCCTGCTTGTCTGCGTTCAGGTTTGGTGGCAATCCACGTACTGTACTGTTCATCCACTTCGGCTTGAGCCGCTGATGCTTTATTTTCGCAATACACCGTATTGGATACGGAGAGAGTTTATTATTCCACGCTCCCGTTATTCCGAAGCCGTTTAGTTCGAGGTGAGTAGGAGCCAAACCAGAGAGCAGCAGCGCCAGGCAGGAATGCATCCCATTGTAAGGGACAGCCCCGGACTCATGGACTTTAACGAGGGCAGTGGAAAGGGAAAGGAGGAATTCAGCACCAACAGTATTAATCTGCGTAAATCACACGTGTGGGAACAAAAATTCAACTTGGGATCGTGCAGCTCGAGAAACAAGCTGTCCAAAATGCACGTTGGTAGAATCAAAAAAGTAAGGCGTTTTTAATGCATTCTATAAAATCTATAGACGTCAAGTGTTCTGTGGTCTACCATAAAAATTATTATCATTCATCTCTATATACACTCACTGAGCAAATTATTAGGCAAACCTGTGCACCTGCTTATCCATGCAGTTCTCTAATCTGCCATGTCATGTGGCAGCAGCGCAATGCCTGAAATCAAGCTGACACCAGCCAGGAGCTTCAGTTAATGTTCACATCAAACACCAGATTGGGGGAAAAATGTGATCTCAGTGATTTCGATCGTGGCATGATTGCTGGCACCAGAGGGGCAGGTTTTCTGGGATTTTCATGCACAACAGTTTACCCAAAAAAAAACAAAAAAAAAAAACATCCAGCGATTGGCAGTTCTGTGGACAGAAACGCCTTGTTGGTAAGATAGTTCAGAGGAGAATGGCCAGACTAGTTTGAGCTGACAGAAAGGCTACGATAACTCAGAAGAGCATCTCAGAATGCACAACAGAACAAACCTTTAGGCGGATGGGCTACAATAAACCCAAGGACATGTTGGATTCCATTTTGGGGCCATAGTTGGCACAGGCTCAACAAAACTGGATAGTTGAAGATTTGAAAAAAACAGTCTGGTCTGATGAATCTTGATTTCTGCTGAGGCATACAGATAGCTGGTTTAGAATTTGGCACCAACAGCATGAATCCATTCATGTAGCCTGCCTTGTATCAACTGGCAGGCTGGTGGTGATGTTGTAATGGTGTGAGGAATGTTTTCTTGGCATCCTTTGGGCCTGTTAACACTAATCAATCATCACTTGAGTGCAATGGCCTATTTGAGTATTGTTGATGACCATCCGCCCCTACTTTGCTACTGTTTACCCACTTTCAAATGGCTACTTCAATCCTAATAATGCACCATGTCTCGAAGTCTACAACTGGTCTTGTGAACATGACAGTAAGTTTAGTGTTTTTCAGTGGCCCTCCCAAGTCACTGGATCTGAATCTAGTAGAACACCTGTGGGATGTGGAGGAACATCAGATTTGCAGCATGTGCAGCTGACAAATCTACAGAAATTATGTGATGTGATCACGTCAATAAGGACCAGACTCAGAAAGGATTTTTTACGAAGAATTGAGGTGGTTTTGGGAGCAAAATGAGGCCTTACCCAGTATTTGCAGAATAGTATAGTGTTCAGGTCTCAATCCAGGTGGTTCATCGACGTGCTATCAGAGCAAGCTTCTAATTATTTGTTCAGTGTGTGCATATTCATTTCTATAATATAATCACTCTCTTTCATTTCAGCTTTTTAAAGATGAAACAAAACGTACATGTATGCTAATGTTAAAATATTTTTTTTTCTAGATTTTTTGAGTTCAAAATCCCAGATAATGTCACCAAATCCAACTCAACAAAAAGTAGTTCATTCTTTGACTTTAGACAACATGGATCAAGTCGTTTTTGACATTTTTTTCACTGAGCACTTTGCAGTTAGTAATCCTTGGAGGCACTTTGGAAGTGCATCTTGCTACCTGTCTTTCACGAAGGTGTCAGGAAGATTCACTATGACTCAATTTCGTTTTTTCTGTTTCATTATTTTTGCAGATATAATTGAAAATTTGCAAAATGATTCATCATCATCATCAACAACAACTTCTTCTTTCGGCTGCTCCCGTTAGGGGTTGCCACGGCAGATCATCTTTTTCCATACCTTTCTGTCTTCTGCATCTTACTCTGTTAATCCACCGTCTGCATGTCCTCTATCACCACATCCATAAACCTTCTCTTAGGCCTTCCTCTTTTCCTCTTCCCTGGCAGCTCTATCTTTAACATCCTTCTCCCAATATACTCAGCATCTCTCCTCTGCACATGTCCAAACCAGCACAATCTCGCCTCTCTGACTTTGTCTCCCTACCATCCAATCTGAGCTGACCCTCTAATGTCCTCATTTCAAATCCTATCCATCTTCGTCTCACCCAGTGGAAATGTTAGCATCTTTAACTCTGCCACCTCCAGCTCTGTCTCCTGCTTTCTGGTCAGTGCCAGTGTCTCTAACCCATATAACATAGCTGGTCTCACTCCCATCCTGTAGCCCAGTGAAAGGCGACCTTTTTCGAGTTGCGGCGCACTAAGTCCAAAAATTTTCTTTCGCGGCGCACATGAGGGACTGCCCATAAATAAAGTCGTGACGAGAATAAACTATGTATGAATTTTAATTAATGAAGTTTAATTAAAATTAAATTAAAATAAAAAGCGAGTGATAATCGTTGAGAATTAAATTATAAGGAAGTATCAAATGCTTGCATCACAACAAAATGTTTTTCACCACGAAGAAATGGAAAAAGTCACGGAGTTTAAAAAGTTTACTTTGTTGATCAGCGGTGTTACAGTCAAAATAAGGTTAATTTTTCCACAGTAATACTCAGACGATTAAGTGGTGAGGGCTGCAGCTACAGCGATACTCTCTCGTCGGCAAGAGCCGAAATGTAGCGTTTGTATTTTCTCGTTCTGTATTTGCTCCGCCTTCTTCTATTTGAACAGTGAGCGAGATCTTCTAACAACGAGACTTTTTAAGTCTCACGAGATGTGTTTTTGACACCGCTGGTGTTGATATTATGATGAATGGTGAACAGCGAAAATTTTAACTTGCATTCAAAATAAATACATTCGTTTATTCAACAATCTGATTATCCATTATCTGTTTTTCCAACATACATTTTTTATGTTTTTAATCAACCAAAAGTTCAAAAACACTAGCAATTTTAAATATTTTACAAAAGTTTTCGCGGCGCCCCTAGAAAATTCCACGGCACACCGGTTGCCCGACAATGCTAGACCTTCCCTTTCACTCTTGCTGATACCCGTCTGTCACAAATCACTCCTGACACTCTTCTCCACCCATTCCACCCTGCTGCACTCTCTTTTTCTCCTCTCTTCTACAATCCCTGTTACTCTGAATTGTTGATCCCAAGTATTTAAACTCATCCACCTTCACCAACTCTCGTGAACAATGTAGCAAAAGTGCTTTACAAGATTAAATAAAAAGGAAATTAATATAAAACATAAAAAATAAGATTTGGCAATAATATTATACACTGTGTAACAAAGAAAAAGGTAAGGTCAGTTAAGCAGGAGGACAGAAAAAAAAACTCTCATTAGGCTGGAGAAAAAAACAAAATCTGCAGGGGTTGCAAGGCCAAAAGACCGCCCAGCTTCCACTGGGCATTCTATGTAACATAAATGATCTCAATCAATCCTCATGGTTTTCAGGCTTCAGATGAAAGAATTTGATGATGATGGTCATGTGGGCATCTGGGACACCCGCCATTCAATCCATAAATGCAAGGATCAGCGTGGTACCTTGCTCAGGTAGTAGTGGTGCAGATCGCCACCACAGAAGGACAGGAACAGACAGCAGAGGATATCACAGATTAGTACAGAATTGCAGAACCCAGATGAAAATGATAATTCATTGCCCATACAGTAATCCCTCCTCGATCGCGGGGGTTGCGTTCCAGACCCCCCGCGATAGGTGAAAATCCGCGAAGTAGAAACAATATGTTTGTGTGGTTATTTTTGTATATTTTAAGCCCTTATAAACTCTCCCACACTGTTAACATTATTAGAGCCCTCTAGACATGAAATAACACCCTTTAGTCAAACGTTTAAACTGTGCTTCATTACAAGACAGAGATGGCAGTTCTTTCTCACAATTAAAAGAATGCAAACATATCTTATCTTCAAAGGAGCACCGTGAAGAGCAGGCGCTCGCTAAGAAAAGCAAACAATCAAAAAATCAATACCTGCTTTTAAGTATACAGAAGCACCGCGATAAAGCGGCATTTTGTAGAGGAGCGTCCGTGTCCTCTGTGCAAACAGCCCCCTCTGCTCACACCCCCTCCGTCAGGCAGAGAGAATGAGACAGAGAGAAGCAAACAAAACAAGCGCCACGCGGGAAGCATATCTTATAGCATTGAGGAGTTTTAGTTAATATGTAATACGTGCTCTGATTGGGTAGCTTCTAAGCCATCCGCCAATAGCGTCCCTTGTATGAAATCAACTGGGCAATCAAACTGAGGAAGCATGTAACCTAAATTAAAAGACCCATTGTCCGCAGAAAGCGGCGAACCAGTGAAAAATCTGTGATATATATTTAGATGTGCTTACATTTAAAATCCGCGATAGAGTGAAGCCGCGAAAGTCAAAGCGCGATATAGCCAGGGATTACTGTATAGTCTTAAAAGCTATAGGGGAAATGTAGCTACAAAAAGCCATTTTAAAATAATGGGTTCTTAGCAGTTTTTTGAATTGTTCTACAGTACTAGCCTAGCAAATTTTATATTCATTTCATGTTCAAGTCAACACGATATTAAGTCAGTTAGCTTTTGGTAATCTTGCAAATAGTGTTTGAACTGTTTAAGATATTAAGTATCAAACTTTGTTTTATTTTTTGTTTGGTGTTCTAAAGGTGTGTATAGGAAGAGTCCATGGCTGGTTTGTTTGTATATATTTGACTTCTAGGTGATGGTCGGCAAGAAAACTGACAAAGTAATCGTGTAGATGTTTAATTCCAGACATGCTAGTCTTGTTTCTTTACATTCTCACTTTCTTTCTCCCTGTCAGGCCATAACAGAGTTGGGCTCTTTAACCTCCTTGACATCTCAGTAAACAGCATGACAGTTGTCATAATATTCACAGAGCTCTCTTGTTTGGCTTGTACAAACGTTCTTTTCTGGCTGACTTAACATTTTCTTCCTTGGCATAGCACGATAGCACGTTCCACAGAGGTAGCCTTTCAGATTTTTGAACCACTGGTAGACACATGGGACACATCTAGAGAGCAGGTTGGCTGTGACATGATTTTGAATGCTCAGAGGAGCCTGTACAATCTGCACAGTGTGAGTTGGTGGCATTGGCATGAAGCACAAGGGTAACGGTTGACAGATTTCCTCTGTACTTTTCCCTGATTGACTACTGCAGAGATCAAAGCAAATTGCCATAATAATGACTGGTTGTTTCAAATATTTGAGACATGTATTTAAAATGGACATCAGCGCACAGTCAACATCATGAAAAATTGTAACTATGATCTTGACAATAATGGTTTGGACTTTCAATTTCTTGCGTGCGGGAGAATCAACGTGCATCCATTGTTTCAGTTGTTGTTTGGTTGTGGCGATTTACTCAAGTTTCATCCCTAGTTATGGCACAGTTTTTACATTTTTCACTGTGCAAACTCATTAGCTGAAGATTCTTCTTGGAACATTGAATGTGTTATCGCTTCATTTCAGGAGTCAGTATTCTGGGCATGTGATTGTCATGAATCTTATTGTTTTCAACTTCTCATCAAATTTCATATCTAATTTTTCATTGAAGTCCATTTTTGTAGTTTTTTTAATCATTTTTGTTACTGTCCAAACACCCCCATTTTGTAGAAAAATTCTGTCATTCGCGCTGTAGTTTTGTGTTGGTGGTAGTAATCGCGGTCATAGGGTTTACTGGTCGCTGCCATGTAACCAGTGCTGCCACCGCATGATCAATGTGACATTGTCACATCTTGAAGTCATACATTTTACGTTATTGCTCAGCAGTAATCACAATAGTGTCCAAGCTTTTGTATAATCTTCAAACAAATTCTCTGTGTCTAAATCAATTTCGTTTGGGTTTTCTGAATATCAGTTTGGTTTTAATTCTCTGCCTTGCTTACTGGTATTTGAATTAGGTTTGTCTTTACTATTGTTTGATTTTCTGGTCCTAAATTTCTGCCTGTCATTATGACTAAAAGCTTGCCATGTTCCAAATTTAAACCCCTCTTTTTATTTCCTGATCCTACTTTATTCACAATAATTAAATCAAAGGGTTCTGGGTACTAGCTGAAGATCACGGCCTGATGAAGCAAACAGGACAACATCATCTGCAAAAAGCGGTGACCCAATCCTGAGTCCACCAAACCGGACCCCTTGAACACCCTGGCTGCACCTAGCAATTCTGTCCATAAAAGTTATGAACAGAATTGGTGACAAAGGGCAGCCCTGGTGGAGTCCAACTCTCACTGGAGACGGGCTCGACTTACTGCCGGCAATGCGGACCAAGCTCAGGCCGTGATCTTCAGCTCTCTCTGGAGCGGTTCGCAGCTGAGTGTGAAGCGGCTGGGATGAGAATCAGCACCTCCAAATCCGAGACCATGGTCCTCAGCCGGAAAAGGGTGGAGTGCCCTCTCAGGGTTGGGGGGGAGATCCTGCCCCAAGTGGAGGAGTTTAAGTATCTCGGGGTCTTGTTCACGAGTGAGGGAAGAATGGAGGGTGAGATTGACAGGCGGATCGGTGCGGCATCCGCAGTGATGCTGGCTCTGCATTGGTCTGTCGTGGTGAAAAAAGAGCTGAGCCGTAAGGCAAAGCTCTCAATTTACCAGTCGATCTACGCTCCTACCCTCACCTATGGTCATGAGCTATGGGTAGTGACCGAAAGAACGAGATCGCGAATACAAGCGGCTGAAATGAGTTTCCTCCGCAGTGTGTCTGGGCTTTCCCTTAAAGATAGGGTGAGAAGCTCAGTCATCCGGGAGGGGCTCAGAGTAGAGCCGCTGCTCCTCCGCATCGAGAGGAGTCAGATGAGGTGGCTCGGGCATCTGATCAGGATGCCTCCTGGACGCCTCCCTGGTGAGGTGTTCCGGGCACGTCCAACCGGGAGGAGGCCCTGGGGAAGACCCAGGACACGCTGGAGGGACTATGTCTCCCGGCTGGCCTGGGAGCTTTGGGATTCTCCCGGAAGAGCTGGAAGAAGTGGCCGGGGAGAGGGAAGTCTGGGCCTCTCTGCTTAAGCTGCTGCCCCCGCGACCCGACCTCGGATAAGCGGAAGAGGATGGATGGATGGATGGATGGGTACTAGCTGGTCTGGGCATAACGCAGGGTTCCACGGTCATGGAAATCCTAGAAAAGTTATGGAAAATGAAATTTGTTTTTCCAAACCTGAAAAGGCTTTGAAAAATAAATTCTCAAATGACCATTAAGTTTTGGAAAGTTGTGAATTTTTTTAATGTACAGGAAATTAGATCAATGTTATGTAATTTTGTAAATTAGGAAAATCTTAGAATGAAGATTGCGTTTATTAATATTATGAGATCTCGTGACAATTGTGTAGTGGGCCAGCCTTTAACGCGTATGCCAAAATGCTGGGTAAATGTGAGTTATCGCTGGTTAGTAAATGAAAAACTCAAACTTTGGCTCCATAAAGATGAAGAAACAGGACTTGCGAAATGTAAATGTTTGATGTGAAGAATATAGGTGACGCTACACTACCAAGTCACTCAAAAGATAAAAAACATTGATTAACAACAAAAACAATAACAACATTTATTTATATAGCACATTTTCATACAAAAAAGTAGCTCAAAGTGCTTTACATAATGAAGAAAAATCAAAAGACAAAATAAGAAATTAAAATAAGAAAACATTAGTTAACATAGAATAAGAGTAAGGTCCGATGGCCAGGGAGGACAGAAAAAACAAAAAAAAAACTCCAGACGGCTGGAGAAAAAAAAATCTGTAGGGATTCCAGTCCATGAGACCGCCCAGTCCCCTCTGGGCATTCTACCTAACATAAATGAAACATTCCTCTTTGTATTTAGGGTTCTCACAGACGGACTTAATGATGATGGTCATGCAGACTTCTGGCTTTTAATCCATCCATCATTGTTGGAACATCACAGTGCTTTGAGGAGATGGTAGAAAAGGACCCCGGAAAAAGAAACAGAAGAGAGAGTAGGGGTTAGTACAGATTTTAGAGCCACCATGAATAGTTATTATAATGAGTTGGATATACAGAGTATTAGGATTTTAATTACAGTGAAGTTATGAGAAGGCCATGTTAAAGTAATGTGTTTTCAGCAGTGTTTTAAAGTGCTCTAATGTATTAGCCTAGTGAATTCCTATTGGCAGGCTATTCCAGATTTTAGGTGCATAACAGCAGAAGGCCGCCTCACCACTTCTTTTAAGTTTTGTTCTTGAAATTCTAAGGAGACACTCATTTGAGGATCTGAGGTTACGATTTGGAATATAAGGTGTCAGACATTCCGATATATAAGATGGAGCGAGATTATTTAAGGCTTTATAAACCATAAGCAGAATTTTAAAGTCAATTCTGAAAGACACAGGTAACCAGTGTAGTGACATTAAAACTGGAGAAATGTGCTCGGATTTCCTTTTCCCGGTTAGGATTCTAGCAGCTGCATTCTGCACTCATTGCAAGTGATTTATGTCTTTTTTGGGTAGTCCTGAGAGGAGTGCGTTAAAGTAATCTAGTCGACTGAAAACAAACGTTTAAGAGAAGATGGCAAGAGGAATGACTTAAAATGTAAAATGAAACAGTCTCTGCCACACTGCAAAAGAAAAACAGGCATATTTAGTGGTCATCAGCAAGCAAATTATGGAGAAACTGATTGAAATAAAGCAGTAATCATTGAGACAAAATATACCTATCAGTATTAATATTCCACTTACCACATTCAGTTTCTCACAATGTTATTCACACTGAAAATAGTTTGTGTTTATGAAGAGCAGCATTTCATGAATGAGTTGACCTGTTTTGGCTAACCGTTGAGAAATGTTGCTAATTTTCTATGAGTGAACACATTGTTGAGATTAAAGAGTAATGCCAAGTAAAGGTGTTTTTCTAATTAGTTTTAACTCCTCAAAATCTTTGGGAACTATACTCCATTTTATTTATTTATCTTTGATTTTTATTGTTTTTTTTTTTTTTAAGTTTAATAAATCATTTATGTCACCTTACACTGTTAACGACTTTCTTCATGTTGTAGTTCATGGTTGTAGCCAGTACTTACAAATCATTAGCCCCTTAGTGCAATTAGGTGGGCAAGAATTGAGCTAGCGGAAGATTTGCAAAGTAGGAGCCTAAAAATATAATGAATTAACTAACATTGTTTTAAATCCCACAAACCTGTCACATCTGTGTTATTTTTGTAGCAGTTGTAAGGGAAAATGTATTCACAAAAGTGCAAAAAATTAAGTCGTAGATATTGGGTTACAAGCTATGGAAAAGTACTGGAAAGGTTTTGGAATTTTTCTGGTAAAAAAGCGTAGGAACCCTGATGACAGCAATGTGTGCAGCCCTTGCTTATAGTTAATTGTTTATGACCGATGCACTCAACTAAGCCATAACTAAACCCTATAGTGTTTGTCATCCCATATACCATCCTACTTTAATTCTCTATCATACTGTCTTCCACAGTGGCAGCATTCTCTTGTTTCGTCTAGGTCGAATACTAGCAATATCTTGGGTCATTTCTCAGAGACATTCTGAAATTCTAAAAGGGACTGGTGCTGGCAGAAAAGAGTCTCTGAAGACATTGTGTTCTTTAGAGTTAGAAAATCAATGACAGCCAGTTCTCGATTTTGTAGTTCTCAGTGTCCACATTGACTTAGTTCTAAAACAAGAAAACTACGCTGTAAGCTACAAATGCTAGATAGTTGAAATTTGGAAATTTAGTACATAGAAAACCCTTACAAAATCTTTGAGCATAACACAAAATATTGTCAAACCTTCTCAGTCCCATAGGCATTTGGCTGCAAAATGAGTTAGCTCAGTTGTTTTAAGTTTGTAACTTTTTTTGTTTGTATCGTTTCATTGATCACATCATGTTGTCAAAAATTGTTGTAATCTAGTCAGCTCCACAATTTATTGTCAGAATGCATACATACATCGAATCAACTAAACGCAAGTGACGAAAAGTTTCACATGTTCTGGTTTGGTAGAATTAAAGTACCAGTGCATGCAGGTTGTTTGATTTTAACTTTAGCTACATAATCCATGAAAGCACTGAATCATTTATTAATTATGTAATGCATCAGTTGTAACACATTTATAAAAGTCACATCATTGCGTGCAGTCCTAGTATGTCTTTCCGACACCTGACTACTGCAGCTGAGCTGTTTTATTAAAGAGAAGAGCAATGCAGCTGTTAAATAAGCTTACTGTATATTAATAAAAAATGAGCATTGTGGAAATCATATACACCTTGTGAAGATGAGTGACATCAGTAGTCAGACTTCAGTATTAAAACTGACTCTGCAAACAAAGGTGTACTTACAGGCTTTCAAAGCCATCTGCCCACCCAGCCATTTTCAGGTTGCAGGACAAATATGGGTGTTTGTATTGAACATCACGTCATAGTGGTTTTGGACTCAGTTACCCATTTTCAAGAACAAATTCCAGTCACCCTATAAATGAACTTAAAATAATGGGTTAGAAAGTGTTCATTCATGTTAATTTTGCCTTTATTTTCTAGTAGAATATTTCAGAAATTAATTTTTTTGCGTTGGTTTTTGGAATTGTTTTGCTCCTTTTGTTCCTGTAATCGTATTCATTATTTAATTGTGTTTCACTTACTGTGCTCCACTTATTAATTGTTTTGTAATTTTCTTATTGTTTATTGTTCATATTGTTTGGTGGCCCGTTTTTTTCCTCGCCTCTTCATGTTGTGCCCATGAGAGTGAGTCTCCTAATTATGTAGCTGTGCAGCTAACAGGACAGCCACTTAAGTCCGTATTTAAAGGGTGTCGCAGACCCCAAGCTACTGGCTGGGGCATTGAGACTTTTCTCTTTGTTTATGGCTCCCTTTTCTGTCTTCATGAAATAATGAATAATATTAGTTGAAGGTTATTGTGGGTTTGTTGTTCTTGACTTTTGGCCTTCAGTATTTCTTGGTGTTTTTTTCATTATTGTATTTTTCATGTTTTTGCCTTTTCTTTTTACTGTCACGTCTCTGCCAGAGTTCCTCCCATAACTGTTCATGTGCATCATTCTTTATTTTTGGTTTTATCTATATATTTAAGTTGCCTTTGTTAAGTTTTCATGTGTTTGTGAAACTGCTTTCTGCCCTGTAAATCTGAGGAGTCTCCCACAGTTCCTGGCAGTTCATTTTGAATGAGCCTAAATGTGGTCAGTTTCCATGTATTTATTGGGAATTCTGTTAATTAGAAGAACCCTAACTACAAAGAGGACTGTTTCATTTATGTTAGGTAGAATGCCCAGAGGGGACTGGGTGGTCTCGTGGCCTGGAACCCCTGCAGATTTTGTTTTTTTTCTCCAGCCGTCTGGAGTTTTTTTTTTTGTTTTTTTCTGTCCACCCTGGCCATCGGACCTTACTCCTTTTCTATGTTAACTAACGTTGTCTTATTTTTTCTTATTTTGTCTTTTATTTTTCTTTTCTTCAGTATGTAAAGCACTTTGAGCTACTTTTTGTATGAAAATGTGCTATATAAATAAATGTTGTTATTGTTAATTACTGAATCTTTAAAATGTCAACATTCTGCTTTGCTTTTTGACCTTGCCCTCGGAATCTGTTTTAGGTCTTGTTTGATTTGGATTGCCTTCATGTTTCAGGCAATTCCATTTTGCCTTTTTGCTTCACGGAGCTTCATAGTGATTGGAATACTTTTTGTGAAGAATAAATGAGTTATTTTATTAAGATTTGGTGCTTGCCTTTATTACTAGCTGGGGGTTGGCAGTGATATCCCCTGTAGTGGGCATTATTGGATGTGGTTTGGAACTCTTTAGTGCTTGAGACTCCTAGTTCACGACAACTGCTTGCCGGTAAGTATCGCATGGCATATTGTCTAGTCTGGCTTTTACATGTTGTATGTTTTTTTTTGTGTAGTTTAGCCATTTCTTTATTTTGTGTTTTTAGTATTTTGGACTTTATTTTGCTTGTTTTCTTCTTCATTATTGTATTTTTGGTATTTTGGACTTTGTATTTCTTTACTTTTTCTTAATTGTAGTATTTTTGCATCTTGGCTTTTTATATAGATCAGTCTGTGTTATGTCTTAGCTTTTTAAACCGGTTTTGAATGGCTTTTGGTTATTTGATTTGTTCAAGTGACTAGTAAATAAATCAGTTAAGCTATTACAATGTCATTTTTGGGGCTCACAATCTGTCTTGTCAATTACATTAATATCATATCATATTTGAAACAAACCTGCACACTTTAATAACAAGTATTTCTTTTTTGCTTTCTTTTAACAAGGTTCATTTACAAAGTGTGTTAAATACCACACATTGTACATTAATAGCATTGAGAAAGTTCTTGAGCATCTGTACACCAATGGTATTTGTTTCATTTGGTGTTAATTGAAAGGTAATGCAGTGCATTCACCCATCCAGACATCCATCCGTTTTGAAACAGTTTCTGGCCACGTGGTAGAAGCCAGTCTTCCATTGGATGCCCCTCCGTCACAGGATGCACACACCCACCATGTCAATAAACGTAGTCACTCAGTAATTTCAAACTGTACTTCCTGTTTCCATGGTGATCACATTTAATGCCTCACCTAGCCAAGTGGCGCAAAGAGTTTTGCCGTAAGATTTTTTTAACAGTTCTGACATGTGCTTATGTCTGCTTATGTCTTTCTACACATAAATTATTTTTATATTTAAGACATCACAGCATTGCCATTTTTAGGTTTTGTTTTCGACACATGCACCACCAATTTGTGACTCAGCAATGTTCTTCATATGTAGCAGAACCTGTTGCCAGTCAGGTGAAGTGGGTCAATACATGATGACATTGTCACGTTTGTACTATAAAAGATGGTGGCTCATTAGTTTAAAAATTTGGGATAAAAACTCTAAAAAAGAAATCTTATCATTAGGAATATAGTTAGGGAAACGCTTGCAGTTAGGATTTAGGCCTTTTTCAATGAATTTCAAATTCAGATTTTCTGACTTTCTCTGGTATTTAGCGTCATATTGCAGCCGAGGTTCTTCCTGCCTGGAGTTTAAACTCATGTAGTATGTCTTTTTTGTTCATCTGTGATCTGTTTATTTATGTTCATTATGTGCATCAGTCTTACTTTTGATTTTGTGTATGTATTTAAGCTGCCTTTGTTATGTTCCACGTGTTTTGTGTAAGGTTCCCCTAGAGGTGAGGGTCTTCTGTCGCCAGGAACTGCCTCTGCCCTATAAATCTGAAGGGTCTTCCACAGTTCCTCTCGATTCATTTTGAATGTACATAGGAGTGGGGAGTTTACTTGTATTTTTTCTGTACTTTGTGATAATCTGGATTTTTTAAAAACTTGTGGTCTGTTTTCTGACCGTTTTAGACACATTATGCCTTTGTGCTCTTTATAATGTAACAAAACAGTGTATAAAAATTAACTTTGTTATTTGTGAAGAACCTGAGGACTCTACTAGTACTGGGCTGCAGGAGTAAGCCTCACCCCAGTCAATCTAGCCCCAAGCTCCGATGGCAGACTGTCTAACCTGAAAAGGCCCAAAATAGGGCTCAGGCTTTTATACTTTGAAATACTAACAAATATCCTTCAGGGAAGAGATGACCAAAAATTGCTAGCTTAAATTACAAAAATAAGCAAAGTTCCTTTATACATAAAGAATTTATTTAAATAATCTAAAAAGAACCACAAAAGGCAATGCAGGGAAAAATGGCAACCCTAAGCAAACATAGTCGGTCAGAAATTCAATGACAAAAGCCAGCAAACTGAAACAGTAATGACTCTCTGCAAGACCCAAGTCCTCTGCCAGAATATATAGGCTGAGGGTGCTCGTTCAGCAATGATGTCATGGTGGAGCCACCTCTTGGGATTCCACCCTCAGAACACAAGGAATGTAGCAAAGAAGCAGATATATTCACAGAGTTAACTCCTAGGATCACTATACTAATACAGTGTAGGGTCTCCTTTTGCTCTCACAACAGCCTCAGTTCTTCGTGGCACACTTCCACAAATGTTGCAAACACGCCTTTAAGATTCTGGTCCATGCTGACATGATTACATCATGCAATTTTTGCTGATTAGTCAGCTTCACATTCATGCTGTAAATCTATCTTTCTGCCACATCCCAAAGGTGTTCTATTGGATTCAGAAACTCTTACTGGGAATGCCACTGAAGAACACCAAACTCATTGTCATGTTAATGAAATCAGTTTGTAATGAGTTTTACCTTGTGACATGGTGCATACTTTTGAAGATGGAGTAAATTATGGCCATAAAGAGATGCACATGGTCAGCAAAAATATTGAAATAGGCCGTGACATTCAAACAATGATTGATTTGTATTAACAGGCTTTGTATTAAGAAGGTATGCGAAGAAAACATTCCCCACACCATTATACCACCACTGGCCTAGACTATTGACACAAAGTAGGCTGAGTGAATGGATTCATGCTTTTGGCTCTAAATTCTGATCCTACCATTTCTGTGCACCAACAAAAATTTAGATTCCTCAGACCAGGCAACGTTTTTCCAGTCTTCAACTGTCCAGATGTGGTGCCCACTGCAGCCTCAACCTTCTGTATCTCCCTTAAGGTTTTATATGTTATGTATTCAAAGATGCTTTCCTGCTCACCACAACTGTATAGAGTAGTTTAATGACCATTCTCCTCTGACCTCTGTCCTCAGAACTGCCACTCACTGGATATTTCTGTTTCTTACACCATTTTGAGTAAACTCCAAAGACTGTTATGTGTGAAAATCCCAGGAAATCAGCATTTACAGAAATACACAAACCAGTGCAGCTCACACCAACAATCATTCCACAGTCAGAATTACTGAGATGACATTGTTCCCCATTCTAGAGTTTGATGTGTACATTAACTAAAGCTACTGACCTGTATACTGTATGCATGATTTTATCCATTGTGCTACAGCCACATCATTAGATGAATAGATAATTGCATAGATAAGCAAGTGTAGAGGTGTGTACCTGAGCATTTTAACAGTGAGTGTATAAATGAAACATAAATAGTGAACAGTATTTAAAAGAAAATATTAAATAAAAAGTAAAAATGACAAAATATATATAAAATAATAATTAAAAAATAACAAAAACAACCAAGCAATAGGAAAACATACTTAAACCAGGAGTCAGATACTGGCTTAAACATAACACATGTTTTATCTTTCTTTTCACTCCTACTTCTAACAGCTCATACAGTTCATGCAGTAATTTTAGGAAGAGTAGAGCACTTTTAATCTTTTAAAATCTGTGAATACTCAAGAAAAATGTAATTTTAATGTATTTATATAAAACTTGTGTAGCTTACAACTCAAAAACTTGAACTTTATAATCAGTGTGTCCCTAAATGATAAATTGCCAATTTGGAACCTGGAATCGAATACCATGAGGCAGATCCACCTTCTGCCACACTATTATGTCCCCCTAGGTGCCCTTTTATATTATTTCCTAGAAATTATAATATATCAAAAGAATATATACCAGTATTTTTATTATAATAACTTTTTTATACCTCCTAAAAACATACTTTCAAAGCAGACTTCTGCATTTCAGGCAAGATAGCATGCAGCCAAGTAGCCTAATGGCATTGTGGAATACAGATGTTGACTTAAATGCATTAACAGGTTACAGGTCTCCATGCTTCCATTCGGTTACCTTGGTAGCAGATTACCAGAAGCTCCTAACAGCCCAAGTTAATCAGTACAAGGTTCAGAAATATATTAGCATAAGCACTCAGGGAACCATGTTATACTACTATATAATTTGAGTATAAAAAAACATAAGTACTTTGGATTCTATTTCTTTTGATGAATTATGTTTTCATATCAACGGAAGAGCATACAACATTTTCTGAAATATTACAGGAGTGCTGCATGAGGTGGAATTTATGGGCAGAATAATATTTTAAAAGGAAAGCCCACACAGGTGAAGTGACAACTAATATTATACCTCATACTGCAACTCCACCAATTTGGCTGTTGACTGGGGTACCTGCTTGTGGTTGTTACATGTTCTTCTTGTGTTTTGTTTTTTTTTGCATTTTGGTTTCCGACCACAGTCCTACGACTTACAGGTAGGTAGCTTGGCTAAAAGAAGACGAGCATAAGCGAAGTGAGTGATCTTTTTCTATAGTGGACTAATCTCTGATGCTTCTGCTACAGGTTTTAGCCCAGCCTTGACCATGAACTTGAGAAATGGGTTCATAAAGTTAGTGATTCATGAAAAACAAAAAAGTGTGAGTGTACTGGTCTGTTGAGATTGCTTCTATTTCTTTTTCTGCACTTGTCATTCTGCAGTTTTTTATTTCCTGAATGAAACCTCCTATAAGTATTTGTGGAATCAAACATTTTTACCAAGTGATGCAGAGTGTGCCGGTTTTATGCTGTAATCTTTTGAAAAGATGAGAAATGTACATAACTAAAAAGCAAATTAAGTTCAGTTGTCCCTGCCTACAGTTCATCAGATGTTGTGCTTGATCTTTAATATTTAACTGAGATAATTTGTTGTTCCTGTCTGCTCCAAAAGAAAAAAAAAAATATCCCTGTGCCAAAGAAAGCAAAATTAGACTGTCGGTATGATTATAGACCAGTGGCATTCACTCCAGTCATGATGAAATTCTTTGAGAGATTTTACATTACACGGAATATCCCAGATAGTCACAATCACATCCAGTTTACAAAAAGCCATAATTGGTCCACAGAGGATGCCATATCCCTTTCATTGCATACCAGCCTGACACATCTGGATTTTAAAAAAACTGCTGTGGCAGAATCCTTTTTATATATTAAGATCAGCAAAGCTAGCCACCAAACTCCTCACTTTAGGACTTGGTGCCACTCTCTACAACTGGATTTTTGGCCTTCCTAAATGAAAGATTTCAGTATGTGTATAGGCAGCTTCATATCCTCCACTCTGACCCCTAACACAGGCAATCTACAAGGCTGTAATCCTTGTTTATCTCTGGCTGTGTGTCCAGACACAGCTCCAGCTCCATTATTAAATCCGCTAATGACACCAACATCATAGGTCTGATCACCAGCAGTGACAAGATGGCTTACAGAGAAGTGGTCTACATACACATGAATGGATGCCAGGGAAATAATCTCACCCATCATGTCAGCAAAAGGAGCTGGTCATTGATGTCAGAAAGCAAAAGACAGACCACACTTCCATCTACATGAGAGAAGATGCTGTTGAGAGGGTGAACATCAACATATTTCTAACTGTCACTGATGAACTGAGTAGGCACTAAACATTTCAGATCATGTCTACTTTGTAAGACAACTAAGGGCAACTTGCATTTTTCCCTATGTTCTCATGAACATCTGCAAATGCACAGTAGGGTCCACCATCACTGGTTGCATCACATCCTGGTATGGTGCCTGCTCAGCTCAAAACCGCAAATCACTACAGAAGGTGGTGAAGGCGGGATGGAACATTACCAGCAATGAACTGCCTTCTGTTCAGAACATGTTCAACATTCACTGCCTTAGAAAGACAAACAGCATGATTAAAGACATCAACCATCCAGTACAGCCCCCTTTTCCCACTCCTCCTGGCTAACAGTACAGGACCATTGGCACTCACACCAGTAGTTTCAGGGACAGTTTTCACCCACTGATTGTAAGGTTGCTGAACAGTCAATCATAAGAACAAAAATTAGACCATAACACGCTGTATGTATAATATATAAACCTACAGATACATATGGTATACATTATATTGTTTTTAACTGTATACGTGCTGCTTAAAAAGTACACTTTTTATTTAATTATTATATTTAACATATATTTTTGTATTATATTTTTGGTGTCTATTCTGAGGAGACCTCCAAGTATGAATTGAATTGTTTTACAGTATATACAACTCATTGTTCTATGTATGACTTAGCAATAAACTTGACTTGATTGTCTGTAAGGCCTGTGGGCGGCCTCTTGTTTAACCTTTATATTATAGTTATCTGTCCTGACTAGTGGGCCACTGTGTACCTTACACTTGGCATTCTCTTCATCTTTTGTTACATAACAATTTTCTGTTTCCTCAATGCTTGTTCAAATGTAGAGACTTAAGCCTCCTAACCACACATAATGAGATTAGTGCTTCCCTTTCTAGGCATTTGCATTAGACTTTTTTTTTAAAGCAACTTACAGAGCCATATTCTCCAAATTCCTTGTTATCCTGGATAAATTGTTTTTTAATTTATTATAAGTAAGCATTGCCTAGGAGTTAGAAAAGGTACCTTACTTTTCTCCTCATACATTACAAATGTGCAGACAAAACCTGGCAACCATACTTGTTGATGATTTACTTATTTATTCTCAGAAATTTTCCAATGGATTTGGTAGTTTTTGAGTTTGTAGTGCATGCTTCTGGACTCCTAAGAGTTTACACAATGTATGCTAGGTAAGCTGATGGATGTCCAGAGCTCAGCCTGATTTGTAATCCTTTATTCTTTATAAATCAGCCACGTAAGAGGCTTGCTTATACAAATGGCACTCTAGCAGACAGTCTTGTTATGATCTGATGGCAGTTTCTGCCTAGCCTTCTTTGCATTTGTTCTGAGATCAAGGAATCCATTGTGTTAGCAAGATTGAGGCTGATGATATCATAAGCATTAAAAATGTGAAATAAGTTAATTGCCTGTGCACGAAGGATCAATGATATGAATCCAAAGCTGCAATGTTTTGACCAATACAAACCATTTAAATGTAACTATTAATAATAAATTAGCAAAAACAGTGTAGGCTTTGCATGTTTTGCATGTGGGCTATGCAACACCAGTAACATCACATTTTTGTCTTTTTTACATATACATTTTTCAGATCATTTGCTGTTGGACAGGACAGGTCACCATTATGTTCCATTATATCATAAACTGTTTTCTTTCATTCTGCATAAAAACAAGATAGATAGATAGATAGATAGATACTTTACATTTGTTTCTGAGCTATCACTACAAACTACATGAGGCAAGTAACATATAAAAAAATATTATCTTTGATTGGAATTTTCCTTTAAATAAGATGAATGACTTCTCCATCACATCACAAAGTCCTGGAGCCTATCCCATCAGCACAAGGCAGTTCATTGCAGTATGATATGATATATTAGTTTCATAACAGAATACAGTAAAATCTTACTGTACATGTTCTTATCTTGTACAAAACTGAATTTGTATTTGCAGATAAAATCAAATGAATGTGATCCTGTTTTTCTAATTGAATGCTGGCAGCTCCCTCTGGTCCCTCTTAAGTGCCATGTAAGGCCACAGAGGAATGGAGGTGTCAGCTACAGTCCAGGTGCTCATGTGTTTTTGTTTTAATTCCCAGGCTCCCAAAGCAGCTTGCAGGTATGCACTTGAGAATTCACTGGGTTTTTATACTATTCACTGCATGCTGCTGAGGGAAGTCTTTACTCTTACCTTATATAAGAAGAGGAATTAGTAAACTCTTGTTTGTAGTTTGCTAAGTTTAATGGGGTTTTTTTTCATTAACAATCCTGTCATCTTCCTGTGCTATTTCTAACAAAATGTTCCATTTCTGAATTAAGTTATTTATATTGATTCATTCTTATTAGTCTAAGAAAACTATGATATTGTTATATATATATATATATATATATATATATATATATATATATATATATATATATATATATATATATATATATATATATATATGTCTCTGCCTAGTATGTTTCCACCAACTTCCCAGATTCCCTTAGCTGGCTTCATTCAATCCACAGATGTAGTGTTTTTATTCCTAGGCACTCACAGATTGTGCAGATCCTGTTTATCATCTCATGGACAGGGAATCCTTCAACTTGATGGCAGAAAATCTTTGCAGCTGATTTTACCTGTCCTCTGAGTCTCTTGAGGTTTTTGCCCTACAATTGTGACACGATGAGTTGAGAACATGTTATTAAATTGACCAGTGAACTCAAAGTTTAGTCCAAGGACCAGTTTTATCCTTTGCTTTAACAGTACCAGAAAGCTCTTAACAACATCCCACACTTCACTAATTTGACATCGAATCTCAACTAGCCACATAATTTTGCCATTCTAGTTTTTTAAGCAGTGCAATACCCTGGGCCACACAAATTGACCCGAACCCACAGAAATGTTTAGGTCCTTACTTGACCCTGCTTTTCATGTATGTTTTGTCTGCTGCTCCACTCACTTGTTAACATTCCTACTTATCCTTGATTCCTGTCTTTTATTTTACTGCCAATAGAGGAATTCACAAAGAGTCCTTTGTGCTCTTAAGAGACCACAGTTTGACAATGAATGAACAATCCTAGCAATTGACACTGCTAATAATCAATAGTCACACATTGAGTTTAAACTTTTACTTAAAACTTGTATTTATTGAATAATAACCAGTAGCAGCAAATATAAGCACTATAAAGAATTTATACATCAGTGGGTTCATGCACTCTTCATTCATTCCCAGATTACATTTTCCAGATGGCCATTTCCTTAGTTATTGATTATGTATTGCTAATTGAAAAGGAAAAAAGAAACATTTCTTGCAGAGCTCCTTTACAGGTGTCCAGCAGCTAAGCAGATAGAAAGCAGCATTTAAATGTCTATGGATCCTTTCAAAGTGTCAGAAAGGTAGAAAATAAACCAGATACTCAATTCTCACAACAGAGCACCTATTGTACTAAAACCAAACTAAAAACTGGACTGAAAACTGAACTGACTCTTTTTGAAAAGACAGACACTCTCACACCCTTCCTTCTTGCCCAGATTAAGTGCATACACCCGACTTACAGCTCACTAGCAAAGTGGCTAACTCTTTTACAGTTTCTCAAAACACAGGAAAGTTAACACAGAAGTTTAATGTCAATCCCCATGGGAATCAAAAGCTGCATCAAGATGCAGGCACAATGGAAAATGTGGGGGTTGGTGGCAGGCTTGGCTTTCCAGCAGTCTTAAAAATCCTCACAGTGTTCCAGTGTGGTTCTGAGGTGTCACCCACTGCACTCAGGTCCCATTCCAGTGCGGCAACGCACTGTCAGTTCATGCTCAAAACCTCTCTCTCTTTCATTACAATTTCAAATAAAAAAAGAAAAAATTGTGCCTGCTTGGCACAATTTATATATATATATATATATATATATATATTTATTTATTTACTAGCAAAATACCCGAGCTTCGCAGCAGAGAAGTAGTGTGTTAAAGAAGTAATGAAAAGAAAAGGAAACATTTTAAAAATAACGTAACATGATTGTCAATGTAATTGTTTTGTCACTGTTATGAGTGTTGCTGTCATATATATATATATATACACACACACACACACACACAGACACACACACATATAAACATACTAGCAAAATACCCACGCTTCGCAGCAGAGAAGTAGTGTGTTAAAGAAGTTATGAAAAAGAAAAGGAAACATTTTAATAATAACGTAACATGATTGTCAATGTAATTGTTTTGTCATTGTTGTGAGTGATGAGTGTTGCTCACACACACATATAAACATATATATATACATATCCATACATATATACATATAAACATATATATACACACAAACTGTGGACGAAAACTCAGACCCGAAAGCAGGTGTGGTTATAAAGCAGCTTTATTTTTCAGAGTCACGGTGAGAAAAGTTTCAGAAAAGCAGACAATCAAATATACATGACAGCGTCAGGGCTCTTCTGAACCCCGTCTGTTGGGTGGGGTCCAGTTTTATACCCCTAGAATGCGTGAGTTAATATCATTATAAAATGTAACAGTCAACACATTTATTATACACAAACCTTGAGCCTTTAACATCCCTTGTAAAACATGATTTCTTGGCTCCTTTTGTTATGGCGTTCAGATGTAAGCTAAGGGAAAACGTGATAAGGCAGACTCATGTGTGGAATGCTCAGACCTTGAGTCCTTTGCACAAACATTTTTCTGTTTGCTAAAACAAAGCATGCTGTTACTTGGTTTCGTAAAGCTTACTTCTCAGACATGAATTAGTACAAGGGAACGAAGAGAACATTCGTATTCCACAACACATATATACATACATATGTATGTATATATATATATATATATATATATATATATATATATATATATATATATATATATATATATATTGTCACAAAACGAGACAAAGACAGAAAAGGTTTGGGGCAGCCACCCATGTAATTTGGTATCCTGGCTGCAACTTCGTTTTCTTTTAAATACCAGCACTGAAGTGCTTACAACAGAGTCCAAAACAAGACTGACACAGAAGGGAAAAGGGAAGGCTTTTAAAGGGGAGACAGGAAGTGAGGTCATAAGGGTGGGCACGTGTTCATTGTTCATTGGTTTAGTCCCGGATGTGACATCAGGGGCGGAGCTGGCAAGGTCTGTCTCCATTGGCTCGGTCCCAGAAGTGACGTCCAGAGAGACAGGTGGAACCTCCCGGGTTAGGTCTACAGGGAAGTGAGAAAGAGAGTTAGTGCGCTCTGCCACATCCCGGCATGGCTCAGAACTGCCTTCACTCGAGCCCTTTAGCTGCCTCCCATGCGCGCGTGTGTGACAAGGCCCCCTCAGCCCAGACCCGTCGGGGCGGGCGACCTTAACCGAGAGGTCGTAACCCGAGAGAGAGCATCGGCGTTGGCATGGAGAGCACCCCGCGATGAGCGGCGAAAACTTGTGCGGCTGCAGGTCAAGAAACCACCGGGTGACCCGCGGATTCGACTCCTTGTGCAGGGCCATCCACTGTAGAGGTGCATGGTCCGTGACAAGGGTGAACTCACGCCCAACAGGTAGTACCTCAGCTGAGTGATCGCCCATTTAATCGCCAGAGCCTCCCTCTCCACCGCCGCATACCTGGTCTCCGGTCCAACAGTTTCCGGCTCAGGAACATGACGGGTGTTGACACCATCGACACTTTGGCTCAGCACGGCTCCCAGGCCTGTGTCCGAAGCGTCCGTCTGGAGGATGAAAGGCAAAGAAAAGTTAGGTGCCATCAAAATAGGTGCGGACGTAAGGGCCTTCTTCAAGTCACCAAATGCAGTGTCTGTTTTGCAGTCCATACCACAATGTTCGGGCCCTCTTCTTTGTTAAATCAGTCAAGGGCGCTTTCTCCAAACCGGGTACAAACCGGCGGTAGTACCCGCTAACCGAAAGGCTTGGACCTGCCGCTTGGTTCATGGACGGGCCATTTCAGAATGGCATCAATTTTGGAGCACTGTGGCCTTACGGTACCCGACCCACCAGGTAGCCTAAATATTTGGCCTCGCTTAATCCAAAGAAACATTTCTTGGGATTAATCCGAGCCGGCCTCACCAAGTGTCCGTAATACCGCTTGGACATGCTGTAGGTGTTCCTTCCATGTGCTGGAATAGATGACCACGTCATCTAGGTAGGCAGCACTGTATGAGTTATGAGGCCGAAGCACTTTGTCCACCAGACGCTGAAAGGTTGCTGGAGCCCGTGTAACCCAAATGGAAGGACACGATACTGCCAGTGTCCGCTAGGGGTACTAAACGCGTTTTTCCTTCGGAGTCCGTTAAAGGAACCTGCCAGTACCCTTTGTCATGTCAAGTGTGGTCAGGTATTGAGCCTGTCCAAGCCTCTCGAGGAGGTCGCCCACGCGTGGCATTGGATAGGCATCAAATTGGGAGACTTGGTTAAGCCGACGGAAGTCATTGCAGAACCTCCAACTCCGTCAGGCTTACCGACGAGCACAATGGGGCTGGACCAGGGACTATAACTCTCCTCAATTACACCTAGTTCCAGCATGCGCTTGATCTCAAGCTCCACTTCAGCCTTTTTTGCCTCGGGAAGACGGCAGGCGTTCTCGGACAACAACCCGGGCTCTGTCACAATGTTGTGCTCAATCAGAGAGGTCCTTCCGGGTGTTCACTGACTACCTCTCGAGCGGTCCGGATAACTGTTTCCAGCTCCTGCCGCTGCCTGGGTCTCAAGTCTGCGCCAAAGTTAAGGTCGTGTGTGTGAGCGAAGAGTGAGCGGGCTGGGCGGAGGAGGGATCGGGTCCCTGTCCTTCCACGGTTTCAGCAGGTTCACATGATATACCGCTCCTTTGGCCGGCGATTGGGTTGACTCACCAAATAGTCGACCAGTCCCTTCCTCTCCTTAACTTCGTAGGGGCCCTGCCAGTGGGCAAGCAACTTAGAGTGGGAGGTAGGCACTAGGACCATGACCCGATCTCCGGGTGGAACTCCCAAGAGGCGTGCAGCGGTTGTAGTAGCGAACCTGTGCTGCTTGAGCCTCCTCCATGTGACTTTTAAGGACAGGCGAATCTTTCCAAATCTATCGCGTAACTGCGCGATATACTCCAGTATGTTAGTGGTGGGAAGAGCCTCTTCTTCCCAGCCTTCTTTCAAAATATCCAATATGCCCGAGGTTGTCGCCCATACAGTAGTTCAAAGGGGAGAACCCGTGGAGGCTTGTGGGACTTCCGATAGGCAAAAAGGACGAGGGGGAGGAGCTGATCCCAGTTCCTTCCATCCTCGCTGACCACCTTACGTAGCATTTGCTTGAGAGTTTGATTAAACCTCTCTACTAATCCGTCGGTTTGAGGATGATACACGAGGTTTTAAATGCTTTATTTTCAGTAATCTGGCAGTCTCCTTGAACGTCTCCGAGGTGAAGGGGTCCCCTGGTCTGTCAAGACTTCTTTGGGGATCCCCACGCGCGCGAATACCCTAGTAATTCCCGTGCGATGGCTTTAGAGGTAGCTGAGCGCAACGGAACAGCTTCGGGGTATCGTGTAGCATAATCCACGAGGACTAAAATGTACTTGTGTCCTCGGGCTGAGGGCTCTAGAGGTCCCACCAGGTCGACCCCGATTCTGTGGAAGGGAACGTCAATCAAGGGAATAGGAACAAGAGGAGCACGGTCCCTCCTAGGAATCTGTCGCAGTTGACACTCCGGGCAGGAAGCGCAAAAGCGACGAACCTCCTCATTAATTCCTGGCCAGTAAAACCGGAGCTTGATCCGCTCCAGAGTTTTTTCGGTGCCCAGGTGGCCACCTAGGAGGTGGGCGTGTGCTAGCTCGCAGACCTGCCGGAAGGTACGCGGACTAGCAGCAGCCTCGTCTCCTGCCCGTCATGCATTGCTACACGGTAAAGGAGGTCATTATCTAACACAAAGTAGGGGCCCTGTGGCATCGACTGACTAGTGCGCTGGCCATTGACAAGGACCACTGCATTTTTTACAAACTTCAGGGAGTCGTCATTCCATTGCTCCCTTTGAAAGAAGCCGGCGTCTTTTAAATTGAAACCGCAACACGGAGAGAGGGTCAGCGCCGACCTCAATGGGCGTGGTTTCCTCCCGCGCCGCGGCGTTGGTGGATGGCGTGTCAGCCTGCGGCGGCCCGGGAGTTGCCACGTCAGCCAGGACGGCTGCTTCACCTCTCTCTGCCGGCTGATTACACGGCGTGGAGGCAGCTTGAGACGGTTCATCTCCGTCCATAACGAGGCCCAACTTAACCCGGGAGTGGTATGTGTCTCACGCTTTTAATGTCAGACCAGTCCGCCCTAGTATCACCGGTGTGGAGGATCAGGAAGGATTGCCACGGTTACTTTCTGGACTGATCCTCCGTAGCTAATGACACAAGCGGCGGTGCTGTACCAGCGGTTTCCCCGTGGACACAGGTTATACTGGTCTTGAATTTTAGCCATTGTCGCGGTAGCACAAAACGGCGGGCAACAATGGAAATGTTGCTGCGGAATCGAGCAAGCGGAAGTTTTAAACCGTTAACGATCACCACGCCTGTATGCGGGACCGTCAGCGGGTTTGTCAGAGCACACCAAGCCCTCCTCCCCTCCACCTGCATTCCTCCTCGCCTCCAAGCGGTTTTGCGTGCCAGCGCGCCGCGACGCCGATGCAAGCTCCGGGTTATACAGGGAGGGGCTAGGTCTTGGGACATACCCGGCTGAGTTTGGCAGAAGGGCGGTTCTGCTCTCCCAGAGTGTGAGGCCGCCCTCTGTGTTTCCAGAAGCTCTATGAGCCCTGACATGTTCGTAAACTGCACGCCCCAGACCGGCTGGGTGAAGCCCTGGGGAAGTGCTTTCAGGAGCAGATAGCACGCTACCTGCTCAATGACCTGGTAGGGCTTGTTTTCCAAGGGCGTAGCCACTGCCATACTTTTGCCCATAAGGACCAGGCTTGTTTACTGGTCGGCCTCTCAGGGTCCAACCTCCACTTCGTTATTTTACTCACCTGCCAGTCTGGGGCACCCCAAGGTGGTAAAGGGGCTGTGGTTTCACTGGGGGGCAGGCACTCTCCCCCAAGAGAGCATACTGAGTCCCTCTTGTCTCCCCCCTCCAGGGCAGCCCAATTCGGTGAGCCCCACCCGCACACTCCCTGGCCTCTCTAGATGGCCTAGTTCTGCGTGCTGGGAGCGGAGCCCGCACCGGGTCTCGCCGAACCACGGGGCACCCTCCCCGCCTGAATACTCGGCCCCGGTACGCTCCCACCTGGGTGTTTTGCAGGTCCTGTCCCCTTCTCTTCTGGGACTTCTCCATCCTGCCGACTACGCCACTGTCACAAACGAGACAAAGACAGAAAAAGGTTTGGGGCAGCCACCCATGTAATTCGGTATCCCGGCTGCAACTTCGTTTTTCTTTTAAATACCAGCACTGAAGTGCTTACAACAGAGTCCAAAACAAGACTGACACAGAAGGGAAAAGGGAAGGCTTTTAAAGGGGGAGACAGGAAGTGAGGTCATAAGGGTCGGGCACGTGTTCATCGTTCATTGGTTTAGTCCCGGATGTGACATCAGGGGGGCCGGAGCTGGCAAGGTCTGTCTCCATTGGCTCGGTCCCAGAAGTGACGTCCAGAGAGACAGGTGGAACCTCCGGGTTAGGTCTACAGGGAAGTGAGAAAGAGAGTTAGTGCGCTCTGCCACATCCCGGCATGGCTCAGAACTGCCTTCACTCGAGCCCTTTAGCTGCCTCCCATGCGCGCGTGTGTGACAATATATATACATACATATATACACATACATCCACATATATATACATACATATCTACATATACACACATACATATACATTCACACACATATATACACACAAATACATATATATATACATACAGACATATATATATAAACAAATATATACATACATATACACACACATACACACACACGCACACATATATATATATATATATATATATATATACACATATATACAGTCTTTGGGGTGCGAGCAACTGTTGCTGGGGGTGCCAGAATCCATGAAGGAAGAAAAATGAAAAACATTATTTGTACAAAATCTTAATTTATTTATCCATTCCTAAATAATTAAATCGGCAGGCTATTTTATATCAGTGCAATACACTGTTTGTTAAAACGGATGACTCCCGCTCTTACGTGCAAGTCTGCGTGAATATTATGAACTATCGTTTCTGTTCAAGTTCTATTTAAATTTTAAATAGAAGGAATTTTTATTTAGTCGACAGAATATTATTCCAGAATAAATCAACTCAAACCTTAAATAACTTATAATATTTTGCTCTCCATAAAAATATATCCTGTCTAAATTATACAAGTTAGAAATAAAGTAAACATTAAAAGAACAAACATTCAAATTTCTTTACTCTTATGTAATTTTATATAAAAATAAACTTAAATTTTAAGTATCCCAAAATATTTTGCTCTCCATAAAAATATATCCTGTCAAAATTATACAAATTCAAATATGAACATGCTGCATAACAAAACCTAGAAATATAAATACAATTTGTTCTTTTCAGCAATAACAAATCAAATCATTCAGTTGTCTTTGCTCTTATGTCATTATATCAGAGCTGGGCGCCTGGCATCTTTTTGGCCACAAGTTCGTTTCTGTTTGGTGTGAGGTTCTGTGTTGTGGAGATTCTCAGGATGGACTGCAGGTGCTCATCAGTGAGGCGACTCCTGTGTGCTGTTTTGTTAGTCTTCATGACTGAGAAGAGCTTCTCACACAGATATGTGCTACCAAACATGCACAAGGTAACGAGCCGCATGTAGACGGAGCTGGAGCATTTCTGCGGGAATGGAGTGAATAAACTGTGCGGGCACTGCAGTATCGTACTTTGCCTTCAGTGTGCCATTACACTGCAGCTCAATCACCTCCATCTGAATCTGCACAGGTGCAGTTTCCACATCGACAGCAAATGGGTTGCGAAAAAACTCAAAATTCTTTTTTTGTTCTTCAAAGCCAACAAAGCGCCGTGCAAACTCAGTGCGCAGTGCGCTCAGTTTATCAGCAAAGTGCGTATTTGGGAACACCGTTGTGTTGACTTGGTTCAACATTACTTGGCAACAGGGAAAGTGGGGCAAGTTGCACTGGTGCATTTGTGTCTCCCATAAAAGTAGCTTCACTTGAAATCACTTTGTGATTTTGTACGGGTAAAAATGTCTGCTGAAGTGCCAGATTCTTCTTTAACTCTTCTGCTTTCTGTATCTTCTGCATTGCATTCAGGTCTTTCAGGTTATCTTGATGTTTTGTCTCATAGTGCCGTTTAGATTAAATTCTGTAATTACAGCCACATTAGCTCCACAAATGAGACACACGGGTTTACCGGCAATGTCAGTAAACATATACTCAGCCTCCCATCGGTTTTTAAAGGCTCTATGTTCAGAATCACCTTTTCTTTCGGCATCGTGTGGGCTAGCTTCGCAATAACTTGCAGCATCATAAGCTAGACTTGATTAACGCGGTAAAGTTCGGCAAGGCAGCTGAAGCGCTGCATTATGGGATCTGTAGTTTATTGTGTTACCAGCGCTTCATATCCCCGGGCCATTAATAACAATAATACAGTATATAAAATGATCTTGTGGGCCTTGAGTTTGACACATATGGACTAAATAGAACTTGAAAAAATGTATTTTTTCGAATGTGATCGCGCAATTCAGATAGAGTTGACGTGTACTACAGTACATCAAGCCCGCGTGCTATTGTGGTTTTGCCTGCGTGCCTCAATAAGTTACCCTCCCCTCGCTCTTACTTTTTTACCGTTCATCTAATGAATACACTGAGTATGGCTTTACCAAAACAATAATTGATCGTGAATAAAGTATCCATTATTAATAAAGCTTCAATTGGTGAGCTGTCTTTCTGTGTTAACCGCATATTTTTTCATACGTCTCAAACCAAGGGGATGCGAAGGTAAAATGAATAAAAATGCGTGCGTATATACTCAGTGCATCCCCTCTCGGGAATTGAAGCGTAGCAGTGTAATTCAGTTTTTGTTCAGCACTCTTTGGAACTGTTGCTTTTTGTCTGCGCACTGCGTCAGTTCACGTGAGCCGCTGAATATGGTTTTATATGTCACTTGCTCGCTTCTAGTTGTTTCGCTGCCTTCTTAATTATATAATGCATGTTTTCTTCAGCGCTTTTTGGAGCTCTTCCTGGTTTTCTACGTACTGCGTAATAACGTGGGAGGCGTGATGATGTCACACGAAACTCCGCCCCCCACAGCTTTCGCACTCAACTCCATTACAGTAAATGGAGAAAAATAGCTTCTAGTTATGACCATTATGCGTAGAATTTCGAAATGAAACCTGCCCGACTTTTGTAAGGAAGCTGTAAGGAATGAGCCTGCCAAATTTCGGCCTTCTACCTACACGGCAAGTTGGAGAATTAGTGATGAGTCAGTGAGTGAGTCAGTCAGTCAGTGAGGGCTTTGCCTTTTATTAGTATAGATATACATATACATATATACATATATACATATCTACATATGCACATATCTGTATATATATATATACATATACACATACACGCATACAGGTAAATATACATATATACACATACATATATATACACATACATTCACACACATATATATACTGTATATAGACACAGACACATATATATACATATATATAGAGATCTACATATATATATACATATCTACATATATATACACTGTATATAGCAAAATCCCTGTGCTTCGCAGAGACAAAGTACTGCTTTTAAATTTTTATTAAGAAGAAAAGAAAACCTTTTTAAACTGAGGGAAATATACCAATAACCATCTGTTAAGGATCTCTTTGTATACCACATTGTCAGTTCAGCACTCCAGTTGTAATATGACCAAGCTGTGCACTGAGATTACTTTTGAGAATGCAACGTATAGTTTTGTCCAGGAGTAAAGCAATGTTGCCTCAAATCAATGGCAACCTTTTGTAGGGTGTGTCCCTGAGACTTATTAATTGTCATTGCGAAGCAGAGCCTTACTGGAAATTGGAGGCATTTGAATTGAAATGGGAGATCAGAGGGTATAACGATGATGCGAGGAATACATTCAGAGTGTGGTGCTCTGCTGTTTTTTTTGTGTAGCTGCCTTCACACAGCTTCTCCGCTGCTTTATAAACGAACGCCATATAAGGCCGTCGTTTCTCCTTGCTTCGCGGTTCTGTACTGTTTTATTGTTCGTTTAATATGATTGCTATAGTTATTGTGTAGCTATTTGAGACTTACTTTACTGTTCAGGTACCCATTTCCTTTATTTAATCCGTGGCTTGTAAGCTATTTTTTGTTCGTTTATTACGATTATTGATATTTATTGATTCCCTTCTTTAGCTGACTGCCTGCTCATATAAGGCGCTCCGCTGGTTTTTTGTGAAGCAGCCTTTACACAACTTCTCCTGTTTTATAAACGACGACATATAAAGCCATCCTTTTTCCTTGCTTTGCCAAGGAAGCTGCCTTTTTATTTAATCCACGGGTTCTCCGGTGTTTTATTGTTCGTTTATTACGATTGTTATAGTTCTCTTTATATAGCACGTTGTCAGTTCAGCACTCCGGTTGTAATATGATGAAGCTGCGTGAGCTTACTCTTGAGAATGCAACATATAGCTGTCCAGGAGAAAAGCAATCTTGCCTGAAATCAATGGCAACCTTTTGTAGGGTCTGTCCCTGAGACTTATTATTTGTCATCGCGAAGCAGAGCCTTACTGGAAATTGGAGGCATTTAAATTGAAATGGGAGATCAGAGGGGATAAAGAGGATGCGAGAAATACATTGAGTGTGAAGAAACTTTAGAGACAGCGTGTGTATTAACTTGTGGATTTTTCTGTGAGTATTTGGTGGCAGCGTGACGAAGTTGCTTCCGCAAGACAGCGTTAGCTGTGGAGCTCAGCTCGGAGCATATTCTTTTCCTACCTTGTCAATTGTGTAATGCGTTTTTTGAACAGGTTTGATGCATGGAAGTGATCACTCGTACTGCGTTCAGTCAGTTCATGTGAGCTGCTCTCTTGTATGATGTTGCGATGTCTACGGCTTTATTTAATGTTAGCTAAGACCCGGCACTTAAAAGTTTCTCATTACAGCAATTTTAACTCCGTTACAAAGTGATCCAAAGTCTCGTTTATACCTCGTGTCTTCTCATTAAACTTGTACCTCGCGAATAAAGTATTCGACAAAGGCATGACAAACGGCAGCGGGAGCGTTTCCATAATCTTAATTTAAACTTTGTTTCCGCAGTAGCTGCACTTTCTACGTACTGCGTTCACAGTCAGTTCACGTGATTACGTGGGAGGCGTGATGATGTGCAACTCCGCCCCCCACGGCCATCGAGCTGAAGTCCATTACAGTATATGGAGAAAAATAGGTTCCAGTTATGACCGTTATGTGTAGAATTTCGAAATGAAACCTGCCCAACTTTTGTAAGTAAGCTGTAAGGAATGAGCCTGCCAAATTTCAGCCTTCTACCTACATGGGAAGTTGGAGAATTAGTGATGAGTCAGTGAATGAGTGAGTGAGTGAGTCAGTGAGGGCTTTGCCTTTTATTAGTATAGATTTATTTATCTTATATACAAACATTTACACGTGGAATTGTAGCCCAGAAGTGTGAGGCTACAGCATGAAGCTCAAAGAGCCAGCAAGGCGGCCCCAAGTTAACGAGTTGGAAGAAGAAAGAAATGCGAGGCTACAGCATGAAGCTGAAGGAAAGCAACTCTGTCGCCAAAATGAAACTACCGACAAAAGACAAATGAGAGAGAAACTCACTTAGCTGCTGATAGACAAGGGGGGCCAACACGTCTGGAAAACAAAACCTCCAACTTTGCATTTCAATTTTTTTTCTGATGATTTCAATAGTTTGTAGTTTTACAGCACGGGCTTACACAGGTAGTGTGTGTATATATATATATCCTTATATGTAATTTGATACTATCCATATGTATGGTGTTCGCGTCAATACCCCGTATGTATGGTGTTCGCGTCAATACCTCGACTCAATACAAATTAGAACTATGGGATGGGACTCTGCCTCTGTAGCTATAACATAACGTGGCAAACACAGATGCAGATTAGCTAAGAATGCTTGAATGTTTCAGTGACACCGCTGGATGGCCGAGTATAGTAAGTTGGTGTTGGTTCGAGCAGATAACAGTAAGTTCAGTTGGTTTTTGAAATGTTGGTTTGGTGGGGTGTACTTTCCAGGATTAACATCATCGACTGACTTAAACCCTTTGACAGCTCCGGAACGTAAGTAATTTAGAACATATCGCCATTTGCTTGGTACGTCGAAATCTATCTTTGGGCAGTTCGGTTTTGTCATCCATCCTTCTGAAATCTATTGGCAAACTGAGTAATGACGGCTGGGTATTAACAATGGTCATTGTTTAAATTTTAGCTGATCTCAGATCTAAAATGACCACGCCAACATAATTATTACTCTGACTCTGATTAGAGTCGTAAAATATGGTTTGTGTTGAAAATTTGTTTGCCGGAAAAAATCAAATGAAGTGCGCCGAAAAGGTCTATTTTAAGCACAATTCAGTGCCATGATAACAAAATAATTTTAAGTACTTAAAAAAACAAATAATTTTTTGCAGAGAAAGTATGGATTTCACAAACATAGAATTTGTAGCCGGATTCGATCGATATATATATATATATATATATATATATATCGTTGAAATAGTTTTACTGTCAAATAATGCAAAGAGTAACCGACACGCGTTTCGCCCTAATTCTGGGCTCACCAGGCGTACATACTCACTGCACCCCTTCTCGGGAATCGAACCTCAGACGTCAGCGCTGGCAGCGAAGCTAACCAACCAAAATCGTTACCTGGTGGGTAACCACCCATACAGTCAGATTGTGATACAGACTACGAATGCCTTGAATGTAATTACCCTGATCTACATACTGTCAAATAAATGAACCACACGTCATGGCGCAACGCAAGAGGCTTTACAAAAAGTAAAAGAAAGAATTACATGTACAAAGATAAAAGATTATTAAATGAAATGTTACATAAAGAATAGGAATACAAAATCAAATAAAAAGGAAGCACAGAGAAGTTCCTTATGAAATTATCTATTACTTTTACATTTACTATTACCTACTCCTAGTTGTTATCTTTATAACAGTGGTAATGATAAAAAATAGAGTCAACATCTGTGTTCAGCTGGCCAGGAAGGAAAACACCAGCTGAAAACTTCTAGGCCAAAAGACCACCCAGCCACCTGTGGGTATTCTACATTACACATTTATGCTGAAGTTCAGTCCCCGCCACTGAAATATGTAACATTGTCAACCCCAGGCTGGGTCTTTCTTGTCCTGAGCCTTACTGTCACCTGATTGCTATTGTCTCTTACAGATTGTGAGGTTGCATGTTGATTTTATGTGGTTCATAAGAAATTGCTTATCAGCAAACAATATCCCTAGTCCTGGAGCCACATTGGGATTCTGGTAGCCTTGTTCTTGTTCAGGTTCTCACAGTTCTGAATTGAAGCATCTTAGCAATGGACTTCAGGATTGCTTGTTTTCTTGTCCCTCCCTTCAACCAGTTTGCCAATGGTAATCCTTTGTACAGCATAGCTCTATTGATCTCTGAGCCACACGAGCCTCTGCAGCATGTTAAGCTCACAATTCGGGTAGGTCTTTTGCTTTCATTTGTCTCTCACTGACCTTAAGCCCATCTATTATCAAACCCATTTAATCTAGTTAAGGATTCTGTCTTGGCAGTGCTGAGTTCAAGGCAGGTACTAACCCTGGATGGATTCAGGTTTCTCACACTTGTGGACACATCAATATTCACTCACTAGGGGTCAAATTAAAGTCTTTAGTTAATCTAACAGCTATGTATTTGGGGTATGTGTAGAAAACCCAAGCAGACTCCACATGGACAGTGCCCAGATCAGAATTAGAGCCCACAAATTTGAGCAACACGAGGAAAACATTGCCTTTGCTCTTCTAATTGAATGGAGCCGCAGTTGTTTTTAAGGACTGCAGAGCTATAGTTGTTTTTATGGATTTCAGAGCTGCAGTTGTATTTATAGATTTTTAGCAGTGTATTTGCCCTGTGCCAATTTAATGCCTCACAGTCCATTACTGAAATTACTTCTGAAACTGACAAAGTGATGAATTGATTCTTAGAATTAGTCTGCCAAGGTCTGTGTGTGAGAAATTAATGAGAACCATGCATTCATTTGCTTGCTGAACAGGCTCTCTAGAATTGTTTTTTTTAACTTTAATCAGTGTATATTTTCATTTTGTGCAGTTTTTCTAATTTAGTAAATGCCCAATATTTACACAAATAGGGGAACCTTACAGAGCAGTGGTTAAAATTCTAATTTAGCAAAGAGTGACACTGTAAGTAATGACTTGTCTGTAATGAATGTATTTGGTTTCGGTGAAAACCTGCAGCCAATGTGACCCTCCAGGGCTGACACTGTGGTAGGGACAGCCTGAGTAAAACACTTCAGTTTAGCGCTGCTGCCTTAGAGTTGCAGTATCTTTGGATCAAATCCTGACTCAGTCATGGCCTATATGGATTTTATATGTACTCCTCATATCAGTGTATCTTTTCAGAATCCGAAAAATGTATTCATCCCAAGGGAAATTGTTTATGTTGCAACTGTACACATAGACAAAGGCACAAGTAGCACTAAGAGCAAGCATAAAAATTAAGCATGTAAAATAAAAAATATAATTAGAATATAAATTATCAAAATAAAGTACAATAAATCATCATTAACTGAGCTCTACAGGTACATGGTAATGAAATACAATAAATACTATGCATGTGAGTATCTTACAAAATCTCTAGGATGCTAGCATACTGAGCTTGAATTACTTCTCATACTGATATTGCACATTAAATGAAAATATTGCAAATTCTGAAAACAAAATGTTATTCATGTTAAAAGAAAAGAGAGGTTATTGCACATCTAAGTAGATGAAAATGTACTGGGATATCCATTAGAGAAAAAGGAAACAACTTATAATGTGGATGGTTGACCAGAAGAGGAGTTATAGAGCCTGCTGGCTGTGGGAAAGATTTCCAGTGACGTTCAGTGGAGCTCTTTATGCTAGTCAGTCTACTACTGAAAACGTTCTTCTGTCCAACTCACTATGAAATGGGTGATTAGCATTTTCTGTAATGGACTGAAGTGTAGCAACACTCTCCAATCTGCCACAGTTTCCAAGCTGTCCAGGTTCTCTCTTACCACAGAGCCAGCCTTCTGAATTAGCTTGTTCAGCTTCTTAATGTTTGCCACTTTCATACTGCTCCCCACCCCAGCACGCCACAGTGAAAAAATAGCACTGGCAGCCACACACTCATAAAACATCTGCAGCATAATGTTGCAGACCCTGAAAGATCTGAGTCTTCGTATGAAATACAGCCTACTTTGACACTCCTTACTGTATATACTGTATGGTCAGTGAGTTCTTAGACCAGTTTATCTTACTGTTACTTAGCTTCCTGAATAATCTTAACATCTCCACCCCTAATAGACAACTGAAGATTGTGATCTTCTTAAATCCACTGCTAGTTTTTTAGTTTTACTGGTGTTGATTTGCATGAAAAAGAAACGGAGATAGAACTGTCCTTTGTTGGAGCACCAGTGCTACACAGCACAGTGTCAGACACACGGCCCTGTAGTCACACATACTGTGGCCTTCCAGTCAGATAGTCCATGATCCATGAAACTAAGCTAGCATCCACCTGCATTGCGGATATCTTACTCCCCAGGCTAGCAGGCTGGATGATGTTAAACACACGTGAGAAATTAAAGAACATAATCCTAAGAGATCTTCCAGGTTTATCTAGGTGACTGTAGGCACGGTGCAGCAGGTTGATGATGGCATCTTCAACCCCAATCCTTACCTGATAAGCAAATCTTCAGGGTACTCCAGTTTTTTTGCCACATCTCCATCTAAGGTTGATTCCTGCTTTGCACCCAGTGCTGAAGGATAGGCACTGGCATATAATGACACTAAACTGGATAAGCACATTTGAAAATGTATGGATGGGTTTGCCAGGACCAGTGTGTACAGTAATATGGTGCAGATGTTAAAAACTTTGGTAAACCAGAAACCTGAACTTTATTTGTCCCCAGGGAGAAATTGGGCTTTTTACAGAAGCTCTTTAAATAAATACATACATAAATAGGAAGGTACATAAATAAATACATACATACATAAATACACACACCAAAATAACAATAAAGCAAGGAAATTAAAAAGAAAACTTCTGACGGTCACAGTTAAAGTGAAGCATTATGCAGACATATTGCTGTTGGTGTAAAGGACCCCCAGCAGCATTCCTTGACATTGCTTCTGCTGAATAATTCGTTGACTAAAAGTCCTCAGTGTTAGTTTGACAGAGAGAGGATGTGCAGCATTGCTCATAATGACACTCAGTTTTGTCATAACTCTCACCTTTACTACAACCTCCAGTGGGCCCAGAGTGTGACCTATAACTGAGCTTGCGCTTTTAATTATTATGTTGATTCTGTGGGCACACCACAGCACAGAATATCACACTGGCATCACAGAGTTGTAGAATATGTGAAGGATGTCACTTCCCACATTAAAAGAACACTAAATCAGCATGGCTGAGATGAATCACAGATATGGTGTGAAGACTTAAGAGTGTCTCAAAACATGACATAATCTGAAAAGAGAGCAATTTGATGATAAACTGAGCAGAGTTGCTATGCCAGCAACTCATTTAAAAAGGGAAACACGTGCAGTATTAATGCTTTATTTGCTTTCCACAGAGGCGGTTTTATTGAAATTATACAGTGATGCAAAATGTAATGTTTGCCAACTGTCAACAGTTGACGTGACTTATTTAAATCTTTTTGAATGGTTCTTGCCTGTGATTTGTCCTGAGTCATTCATCATAATTTTCAAAATATACTGCAAATAGAAAATTTTTAAAAAATACTTTGAATAGTCTATAACATTTATGTATATATATTTTTAATAATGATTTGATCTACGGTATCAATTTCATGCACTGACTCAAAAACCTCTTTGTTTAGCTCATAAAGTGAAAATAATAATAAAAATAATCTGAAACACTATCATTTAAACCATTAGCACTGGCCAACAGATTTATTTTTCCACATATCATTTTTTTTAACTCTGTTAATTTTATTGAGGTTGATATTTAGCAATTATTAAAAATTGTTGCTATCAGGACCAGGAATTGAAATTGGCAAGGTGAATCGATAAGGCATAGAGACCTGGCTGAGCTGTGAAGGCTCACACAAACTTCAAAGGACACAATTTGCACATGACCACATATACAGTTGATTCAGAAAGTATTCAGATCCCTTCACTTTCTGCACACTGTACTGTGTTGAAAATTGAATTTAATTGCAACACTGATTTAATTTAAGTCCAACATGGACACAACAATCTGATAATACACAATTTTCTGCAGCTTTTCAGTCATTCACATTGATATTTAAATTAAGTAATCTGCATGTAAGACTACTCACACATATATAAATTATCTTCAAGTTACAAATTAGAATAGTTCATAAAACTAATAATTGCCTGTGGGTCCAGTCATGACGCCATGGAGCTGTTGTGCCCATGGTGATTTTACTGCCCACACAGTTTAGTAATGCAGTACATGGTTACACACACTCAAATGATGAGAAGTGCCTTACTGGTTTCATCGTACTACACAAAGAGAACTGTGCTCACTGTGTGCTCACAAGTTTTGCATAAAGGTGTTTAGTGATTGTCTAGTTGAAATCCCAGTAAGATGTCTAATAGGCTGCATAGTAACCCAGTAGCTCCTCTAATGTGATCAGGACTGTCTACTGGTATGCAGACAAGGAGCTTTTAGTTAAAACAAGGAGAAGAAATTGCAGTTAATTGAGAAACTTTCCGGTCCATGGTGTAGAGTAGTTTGTGCTTAAAGCTGAATATTTCTCAATGGCAGCTCACAATCAGAATTCTCATGTTATTATGAACAACATAACATGACTGACATTGGCAAAGGTTGGCAGATGACTAAGGCTTCATCCTCAAGATTTTACTGTGTCAATTGTTTTGTGCACTTCACAAATTCCTTTTTTGTGATTACATAATTCCTATGTGTAAAATATGGAATATTTTATTTTTTGTTTTTATATAATGCCTAATTTGTCTAAAATTTATATTGACATGAAATGTAATTGTTTTGGACACGTTTTGTAATTTTGGAATACTTGTTAACTTTCGCTGGAGTTTATTTTTATTTATCATTTTCTGTTGACTCTTTGATGGCATTCTCCTGTTGTGTTCCGTTTTTATGTCCTGGATGTTTTCCCATTGCTGTAATGTTGTTGTGCTGTTGCACCCATGTCCATTCACTTGTCAGATGCTATTCTATGTAACACCAGGATGCTAAGATATTTCCTGGTTTGAACTCACCTAAAAAATAAAAGAAAGAGCCTTTGTGAAAAATGATAAAAAGTGTATAATCATCATTGTCCAATCCGCTATATCCTAACACAGGGTCACGGGGATCTGCTGGAGCCAATCTCAGCCAGCACAGGGCGCAAGGCAGGAACAAATCCACCGCAGGGCACACACACACACACGGGACAATTTAGGATCACCAATGCACCTAACCTGCATGTCTTTGGACTGTGGGAGGAAACCGGAGTACCCAGAGGAAACCCACGCAGACACGGGGAGAACATGCAAACTCCACGCAGGGAGGGACCGGGAAGCAAACCCAGGTGTCCTTACTGTAAGACAGCAGTGCTACCACTGCGCCTAAAAAGTGTATTTTCAGTTTAAACAATATACATTCATAATATTGCTCTCTTAAATGCGATTTCTTTTTTGCCATATTAGAAAAGTTCACCTGATCAATTGATCCTAATTTCAGTGTTTGTGCTTCAGCAACTCCTGCCTGTGAATAAAATAACTAAACTACCAGCAAAAAATACATGTGAAAATAAATTCATTTTGGTTGCGATTATAATCTTTTAACGTAATAAGCTTTGCAAAGTGAGAGAAAGCCATTATAGTTATCATGTTTATTTGACTAGTCCTGTGGTTTCCATCTTCTAACTTAAGGGCCATCATTTATACCTAAGTAAACAGCAGTTGGCCCCATTCATCAGCATCTTGATGTTTTTCAGGGTATGAGAAGTTAGGTGATGGAAATCATCTGGGATCAGTCTTAATTTATGTTTATAGCTTTACGGTACCCTGCTAAGATTGTTATGAAGCTCCTTGTTTTATCCTAACCCAGAAAAATGGTGAAAGTCCAACGTCTTGTATTTTACAAACAAAAAAACAAGGGCAAATGATCAGAGATTTATAGGTATAGAGAATACATTTTGTTGCATGCATAAAGTTCTGTGAAATTCTTACTTGAATGTGCAAATTAGCATGCAATATATAATGTTACACAGAAGTATCTGATTAATAAACGAAAAACAAATCTCATATCCCATACAGTACTTCCCTATTAGTAGAGCTTTACCCAGACTCACTTCCTGATTTCCACTTCAAAAACCCATGTACTGTAGTTACAGTGAGGTCCTGAGTCAGGAGCAGCCTCTGAAAGTCCTTGGATCATCTATGAATTGCTTGTGATGATGTCGCCAGCTGTCCCTGCCTCTCGGGGCTCTTTTCCCTAATTAAGATGTTAGGCACTCTTGATGGCTGTCTTCCCACCATAATTGACAGCTGGAACTGAGGTCTTCTCACAGGGACCCCATACATTACCATGACCACTTTAATTTCATAGAGTAGTTACATCTGGCATAGTCTCTGATGGATTGTTTTATGCCACTTCCTGGTGCCCTTTACCTACAGAGGCATTTAGAGAGTGTCTTGGGGAGACTGTACTGTTATCAGCATGGACGCCTCATTTGAAGTTCAGACCATGACTGGCCTGTTGCCTTTATTGTATTTGCCTTTTGCTCCCTGTTCCTCTGTGTGACCCGACATTTGCGCGATAGACATATGAGCGCCGATTAAAACGCGGCGTCAAAATCGCGCCGACAAAATCGCGAACGTTTCATTAAATATGAATTACTAGTTTAAAGCATATATAATAATGTTTATTTTAGAAGTCAATATTACGAGACGCGGCATGCCATCAGCACAGCACGCAGATAGTTCTTAAGATCACGCCCTGCATATGTAGGAAGAATTGCAACAAGATGTCTTGATAGTTGAGCGTATTTAGACTTGCTGGCTGCCTGACTGCCGGCAATCCCGCTTTGTATACGACGCGTTATGCCAACCCTCGACTGAGTTATTTGTTCGCGGCATGCGTTCAGCAGTTATAACAGTTATAACCTAGCACATAATGTGGACATAATGCGCACGTACGCGTCCCACTCTCTTGGCCTCTCTTGTGACTTTGTCGTGGCGTTTTTGTCGGCGTGCATTTGTCGAAATCCAGTTAGCGAGTTTGTGGTGCTCAGTTGTCCGTCGCGGCGCATATGTCAATCGTGCTTTTGTCGGTGAACCGTTTCTCTGTCACCCCATCTAATAATTATTACATTTATTACAGGTTAAGATATTATCTCAGGTAAGATTAAATATAAAGCACATATCAAATTAAATCGAAAATGTCCCACATATGCGCTTACAGCAGGTAGCACAGGAAATATTAACTATTCATTAGTCCATCTATTATACAGGTCTACAAAATTAAGTTGTTTTAATTGTGAGTAGTAATTTTTATTTGCATTCATGAACACAAAAAATATTATTAGAATGTTTCTATTGTGTCATATTTAAGTATAAAATTGAGATTTAATTAAAATGTAACAAATGAGTTTATTCATGTATACAATATTGTTCTAAATCAATTTAACACAAACATATTTGGTCGATCTAATATTTTTAAATATATATGTAAAGAACAGTACATGTTCATTGACTACTGTATAAGGTCTCTAGTTTTTGTCGCTTCTTCGTTGTTTTGATCCAAAACTTTGTTTGGTGGCCCGTCATTTATACACTTTTTTTTTGGGTGCAACCCTATGAATCACCCAGCAGTAGTCCAGCATTATGCTGACCTCCCAATGTCCTTTGCACCTTCTTTCCATGTCATTGGTATCTTGATGGAATTTATTACCCTGCTGTTCACTCACTTCTCTAAGAATTTTGTAGAAAAATTGTAAATGCAAATCCAAAAAGTGAACTTTGGGACTCACATTACATCCCAACTGCTTAAACCTTACCAACATATTTTTCACAATTTCTTTACAGTTTGGAACTTTCTCATTACCTAAAGACTTTGAAATGACTTTTCTTAATGATAACAAAGCCTTTTATTCCTGGTCATTAATTGTACCATCAGATTCTGCATCAGAAAATCAGTTTTCAAAAAGCAGATCAGGCAAAAATGCCTTCTTTCAATTTAGCTTCAGACAAAGCCGGAAACGTGGCACAGATACAGTACATCAAATAGGCTCCATCATTCGATAGTTCTTTGATAAACTGCTTGATTAAACCAAGCTTAATATGAAGTGGTGTTAGGAGCACTTAACCTGGCTCCACAAAACTAGATCTGATGAAGCTGCAGCTTCATTCTAGCTGTCCAATCCTTCTGAAGTCAATGTCAATTCTTGGCTCTGCTGTCCCATGTACTGAGAACACGTCGGAATTTTGTATACCCTGGCTGCTGACACAGTTGAATGCACAGAGCGTTTAGGTCCCAGTCAATGAACCAAAGTTCTTCATTGTAGTAAATTGTCTTGAGGAGATTTTCAAAGTTCTTGTAGGTTTCTTTCAATCTCCAGAATCAGCAGCAGGTATTGTTGCATATTTATTAGCATTATGAAGAAGTACTCATTTTAGGATTCTTTTAAAATTGACAACTAAAACGTGTTTTTTGTGAAAAAATGTTACATGATGGAAAGAAATCAGTGCCTACAAATGTATAGAAATCACATGAAGTAATTCAAACAATCAAAACAATAATCAGAAAAAGTTCTCCAATGCATACTTGTGTTATTGAAGCTGCCTGTATCTGCAACCAACCCCGGATAGGACATCAATGCATTACAAAGCAAAGCTGCAGCTAATGGGTCTTTATGGGGTTAGATAAACTCATACCATGTTATTTCAGCATGTACTTTGAAAGACTGCTGAGGACAGAAGCCATTTTTCATTTGATATTTGCCTGGCCAACTGACTTACAAATATAAAATATGAAAGTATTAGGTAGGTTTAGGGAAAAAATAATAAGTAATACAGTATGCGAAACAATACTTTAGTTTTCTTAAATGATATTAAAAAGATTGAAGTGCACAAGTCATTTTGTCAGTTAAATTTTCATTTGTTTTGAAATATTAGAGTCAAATTAAGATGAGCTTTTGATTAGATAATGCACATTTATCAATAAACATTGCAGCGTCTTTACTGAGAACTGTTTCTCATAAAAAAAAGTGTAGTGGCCATCTGAAAAGACTTCTCTACTTAAATGATTTCGAGAAAGGCTGCATTTTTCTGTTTTAATGGAAAATTACAATATGTGAACCAGGTCTGTAATGAAATGGTCAAGTTTACCAGTTTATGAGATTAAAACCCACCAGCTGTTAGCTGGCTAAGAACCTGGCACAGCATGTAGGAAAATGTCACTGCGTCTTGGGCACTGCAGCTGCCTTTTGCTGTTGAGGCTGCCAATATCATCACAGAGTGGCAGTGATGATGATTAATTGTATCGGATTAAGGGCGCCTCCTAAAGTTTTAACTTTTGCTAATTTTACTTTAACAGTATTTTGTAAGTAAGAGAGCCCACTCAGGTAAGTATAAATTTAAAAATTGTCATCTATTTGTAGTTACCATGTAGGCCCCATGCCAGGAAACCTGCAGTTTAATAGACTTTAAGGTCAATTTAGGGCAGCTGGTATTCTGACTGAGTGAATGATAGGCTCAGCTACCTCATCATCCTCAGGATTTTGAATATGAAGGAGTTTTCGCTAACAGCAAAAGAGACCAGTGGGGGAAAATGATGAGTGTGAAAGGAGTCGGAAGGAGCCAGATTCAAATGCAAAACTAATGGTGGGACTGTCACCTGAAGTGTGTCTGTGACTGTAACCAGTGCTCTGAGAAAGCTTGTGAAAAGAGGGCGGCCTGGATACTACATAAGCTGTTCATTGTCCAAGTCAGAAGAAGGAGTATTTGGTAAACCACCTTCAAAAGGATGGGGTTTAAAGGAATGGTGCCGTTATGTTGGATAGTTCCACAGTATAGAAACAATGTCATGAAATACCTCATTATCATTGCAGCGTGTTGGTGAATATAACGCCAGGAGGGAAATGGGTATTTCTACAATATAGATTTTTTTTTTATTATGTTTAATTTATAGTGAGTGCTTTACAGTTGGTAAATATCTTTTGAAGGATTTTCTATTAAACATTTAAACACATTAAACTAGCTTTTGACTTCTTATCAATCATCAGTTTGGTATATTTTCATAATGGAGGAGCTTGTGATAATCTGGAAATAAAAAGTCCTCATTTTGTTTGTCCCCAGACTTTTATGCATTTTGGAACTCATTTATCCAATTTAAAGTCAGCAGAACTGTCAGCACCAAGTAAAAGCTCGGGGCCCCTTCTTCATGTACTTGCCTAACCCTTGGTTTATCTTTAACTGATCCTGTAAAATCTCTGTAAAGCCAACCCAATTCATATTTCTCTCACTTTAAATGAAATTAGCATTAACAGGAACTGGGTGGTGCAGTGGTTATTGCTGCTCTTTCAAACTGTAGCCTTTCTGCGTGTGGAGTTTGTACGTATTACCTGTTTCTGTATGCATTTTCTAGAGCGTACTCTAGTTTTTCTCCCACCTCCCAAATGTATGGGTACTTGTTTGATATTAGCAAGTGTGTTTGTGTGCCATGCCCTACATCAAGGCCCCAGCCTGGGTGGGTTTGGTCCTGGCTGGCAACTGGTGCCGAACTGGATTATGTGGGTTCAATCATGAATGGAAGTTTATGAATTCATTTGAATAACAAGTGAAATGTAGCTTGAGTTCACAGCAGACAGCACTAATGTGTGGATTTTAGTATTAATAACAGCTAGGGTGCCTTTAATAAGCTCAGTGTGAGTTTCCCTTGAGGAATTGGGTTTGTGCCCATTGCCCACTGGGTTAAGCTCTGTTTCTCCAAAACAACCTTTAGTAGAAAATGCCAATTCAAAAAGAGTGGATGAATGAATTGAGTATGCTGTGTAGATGAATATAGTGCTGATATTTAAAACATATTGTGTGGCATCGTAAGGTTTAAATACTGTAGATGTCTCTCAGTTTGTAATGCCTGCTGCATTTAATAAACAATGAAAATGTCACATTCATACAGTAAACTTACACTGACAGGAGCAGACTAAACACAGAATGATCATCAGTGCCTGCCCAATTCTGAGTGCCTTCTGGTTGCCTGGAGCAAAGCGTTCAGTGCAAGGCCATAAAAGTTTATGGAGCTACAAGCTGAGAAAAGGAACTTTGCTCCTATATTCTCTTGTTGCCTGGCATCTATGCCAGCAGAAGCTACAAAATACAAAGCGGTGCCTATCCTGTAAGAGACGTTGTTTCTAAAACCAAAGATGCAGTCCTGGCCCAACATTTTTCCATGTTGTAAATTATTGCCTGATTTATAATGTGAGGAATAAATCCCAACAATCCACTGTTTTTGGAACGTTTTTTTTAGAATCAAAAGTGTTTTGATTAGTCCTGGAAAATATTACCCTAAACCTTTAAAAGCTTCTTTTCAGTGTTAGGTGGAGAAATTGCCTTGCTGAAATCTTTATTGTACATAGAGTAAGAAGTAATTCTTTATTCAGCATTGAATGTGAACTTTTATGTTTTTGTCTGAGAGGAAATGTAATTAAACCATTGCAATCTTATTGGCCATTACCTGACATACTGTGGACACATTTTATTCAGTAGTTAGCATATTATCTCTATTTACAATATAGAGGTCTGGTGTCTGTCCCTCTTGACGTGTTTCCATTATGACTCTCACAATGCAATAATGGTCCTTTGTGATCTGCTTGAAATAGCACGTTTCAGGAATGGCCAGGAGCATCTGAATTGGATTCAGGTTCATTCACTTCATGTTATTACGTCATTTCAGGCTGGGAAATAAAGTCTAGTCTCCATATTGTGCCCGGATAGATATCTGTGCCCCTATTTATCAAGCGTCTGAAGATTACTCCTAGGAATTGCACTAAAAGTCTGACTAGGATGAGAATTTGGCCTACCTCAGAGTAGGGCGTGAGAAATAATTATGAAGTATCATAGTTTTTTGTTGGCTTGTAGAACGGCCTCCCACCTGACACATCCAGACACCTGCTTTTGTGAACATGTGTTCTGCACCGCAATGATGCACCTCTCCTCTGCACTTTGGGGGTCATGGAAAGGCGCAAGGCATCAGCTTGTGAGCAGGTACCCTCTATCACATAGCACATGAAATGACTTGATTTCCACACAACAGATGGAAAAACTATACAGTATATAACATTTAGAACGCCTGTGAAATAACCCGAATCAATGAGCTAATAAAATAAGCAAATTCATGGAAGGCATGTAGCATTAACTTACAGATCTGAATACTTATCTTAAAATAATAATAAGATAAGTAAATGCAAATTCCAGATGTTTTTTTCTGTGTATCTTGAGATCTACTTTTCTTCATCAGTCTTCATTCATCTGCGTAGAAAGATGAGTGACCTCAAGTACTTTTTATTTGTTGGCTTTCATTAGTTTCATTCACTTCCCGTATACAAGTTAAAAATCGAATGTGTCCAGCACACGACTTTCACTGTGTTAACCTGTGAGTTCAGCAGTAAATTATTACACGGCAATATTTTACCATGCTGAATGTAACTGAGGATCTAGTCTTGTTGACTACATGTATTTTTCCGTTACCAGTTGTGATGCAATTGGGGTATGAATGTGTGCAGAAATTGAAAAACCATTGTCTGCATGGAATAAAATCTACTGGAGTGATTCTTCTCAAAATCAATGACTTTCTAGAATTTCACAGTGCAAATAATTGTGAAATGTTGGACTCCCCGACTATCTTTTTCTTGGAATCATAATTTAAAACAGACAATTTTCCAGAAAATGTTGTTCGGTTTGTATATTTTCTGAACCTTGAAGTTAAAATTTGTAACTTGTCACAGTATTTACCAATGGTATATATAGGGCAGGTTAAAATATGACCTGCTTTATCCTGAGCAGGGTTGCTGGGAAACTGAGGTCTATCCCAGCATGCATAGTTTGCAAGGTAGGAACAATCCCTGGACAGGGCACATAAATCCTATTGAATTTAAAAATATGAAAAGAATATCTGCTGAGATCTGCCTAAGCTGATGTGTGTAGCTGGTTTTTAGGTTCACTATGAACTCATTTAAAACATGGCCTTATAAGTCTTTTATGTACTATTCTTGTAAGTGTGGCCTTCCTAGAACTGACCACTAGAAACAATATTATTCTTTTCAGTTATCTTCTAGTGTGGATATTGGTGACTTCATAGGGACTCGTGGTTCTTTTTCATTTGCTCTCCTTCATAGCACTGAGTCTCCACTTTGTAGTTGTATTTCTGTGTTTTCCATCTCCATTACCTTACTTTAAATTTCCATGGGCACATTATCTCAGAAGTGACATGTAGTGATTGAGTTTAATCCCACACCTTTTATTGTCTGTATGGAACTTGTATGTTCTCCTCTTGTCTATGTGGATTTTTCTCCTGGCCCTCTGGTTTTACTGTGTTTTTACCCTAACGCCATGCTTGTTAATTAGAGGCTGTGATTGACTGCCTGACCTGTCCTGAACTTATTCTGTTATTTCACCTAATAATAATAATTATGTTTATATAGCGCTTTTCTTGCTTATGGTTAGATTCCAGACCTTCACAGCTCCAAGGACCTGGTTTCTGTCCCAAGCACAATTACTGATTGTCTGATGTCCGCTTTATGTGCCTGTTGAATTAGCTGGTTGGATTGTGTGAGTGGTAGCCTGGCATCCCATTCATGACTGGTTCCTGTCTACAGGGGAAGGCTCTGTCAGTCTTATATGTATGTATGTATGTATAAATACATATATTCTGTATTTGTATATATACCCATCCATCCATTATCCAACCTAATATATCCTAACTACAGGGTCACGGGGGTCTGCTGGAACCCCGGGCAGGGTGCCATCCCACAGCAGGGCACACATACCCACACACCAAGGACAATTTAGGATCGCCAATGCACCTAACCTGCATGTCTTTGGACTGTGGGAGGAAAGTGGAGTACCCAGAGGAAACACACACAGACATGTGGAGAAGATGTAAACTCCACACAAGGAGGATCCGGGAAGCAAACCCGGGTCTCCTAACTGCGAGGCATCAGTGCTACCACTGCACCACCGTGCTGCCCCATATATATACTGTGTATGTGTATACTGTATATATACAGTATATATATTCCATATTCCTTATATTGACATTTCATATATTTTGTGCATTTCCAGTATTGTAGCTTTGAGAAAAGGCATTGTACCTGGAGCAAAGTTGCCTTCTACCCTGCTACCTAGATAGGCACTGGCCTGTTGGAACCTTAAATCATTTTGGTGAATTAGTAAATGTGATGATGGGTGGATGCTGAATCTATTAAATCTGTCATTAAAGTATAGCGTTTTGTTGGTGTTCATTCCAGGGCTGATTCCAGCATTGCACCCAATAGTGGTGAAGTACACTCAGTCTCCACCATCGTTCTTAACATTGACTGAGTTGATTTCAGAGTATTATGTATGCTATCTATATTTTCTATACTGTACTGTGAATTAAAAAATAACATGTAGTACTTCACTGATGTCTTATCCAAGGAAGCGTTGCATTGTGGTGTAGTGGCTTGTGCTTTTGCTTCATGATGCCATGTGCTAAGTTTGAATCCTGCACTCAGTTTGGTGTTAGCACATTCACTCCAGCTCTGCATTGGTTTACCACCCACAGACCCATAAAAGGTGCAAATTAGGTTAACTGGTGGCTCTAAATTAGCCCTGCGTATGTGATTGAGCCCTGTGATGTGCTGGCACCCAGTTCAGGGTTCATTCGTTCTTTGTGCCCTATCCTACAATATTGCTTAGACTCTGACAATGAACTGGATTAAATGGATATGAAATAATGATATTATGCTGCATAAAGGTCATGATAAATAACTAGATGCTGAGGTGGACTAGTGCCCCATCCAGGTTTAGATCCTGTCATGTGCCCAATGCTGCTGGCATGAGCTTGGTCGCCCACAAACCATAAATTATAAAGAACAGGTTCAGACCACTAACAGATGGCATAGATTTTTTGATGCGGGGTGGAAGATCTTTTCTGCCATCTGCAACTGTTGTACATGTGGGGTACTCAGAATGTGTTAAAAGGAGCACAAGTGCTTCATGTACAATCACATTTCATCTTTAGGTTTCAATTTGCTATGTGACAAAAAGTTACTAAATCAGCAAGTAGGGCACACATTTTATTTAGATCTATGCATGAAGTTGACACCTCATAGCTTATTTGAGTCTTTCAGTTTAATTGGGAACATGAAAGAAAAATGTAAAAATCTTTACATTTTGTTAGATGAATATATTTGTAATAAAAAAAGACAACTATTCTGCATGGAATTGCTTAAGAATAAAGGTATATGAGACTCTGCAGACATTCAAGAGGTTGCTGAACTCGCCAGTCTGTTCCTCTGATCCCTGAGCTGTTCTTATTTTCCCCTTGCTCATCTGCTCATTTTCCCTTGGGATTTGGAAGCCTGTGCTTACTTCTTCTCTTCAATTAGGAGGGCATTGTGTAACAACACTTTACTGTGGTGCCTCCTCTCCGAGGGAGCGTCCTGCCACTCAAAGCCCGGCAGCGCCACTGCAGGCTCATTCTTCGGGCAGCTCACTTTAACAGAATGTTGGCCCTAATCAAACTGCCTCCCAGCTTTTGCTTTTTAGTTTTTCGAGCCATTCATTTTCCTTATTTGCCTCTTTTTATTATGAATTTTAATTGTGACTTTGTTGAGAAAAAGAAGAATGTGGATGCATTTTTAAGCCAAGGTTTGTCATTATTTAGGAACAGAAACTGTTTCCTTGCTTTTGTATAAAACTGGAAAACCAGTTTAGCAGAAAAGTGAAACTCGTGCCTGCTGTTTATTGACTGCCTTGGGATTCTGTGCCGATCTGCGGAGTCGAGATAAGGAAGGAGTGAAGAGCTTTTTGCTTACATGGCACATTTATTTATTATGACCATTTTCTTACTTGGAAAGCATTAACAGTAAGTATGGGATATCCTGTAAAAATTCAGTTCTATTTCAAAATGTCTTTTCTGCTGCACCAGGTCTTGGGCTTACAGTGTAAACATTACTAATCTTTTTTCTACTAACTGGAAAAAATGAAGCATGTCTTTTATTATTACATCATTTTTAGCAGAGTTTGGTTAAATTTGCACAATAACTTTAATGTGCCAGGAAAGTACTGATGTGTGAGAAGTATGGATTTATTGGATCACTAAATACACTTGATAGCCTAAATGGTAACCTCTCTTTGGTCAAACTTTTAATGTTTTATTACCAATCAGTGACAAATCCACAGACCAGCAATGTTAGGAATGAGCTTTTTTTTTTTTTCAAGTAGATCACATAAATACTGTATATATGAATGTATGGGGAGTTTAATCACATGCACATTTACAAATGTAAATTGATTACCGTATATCACAGTAACATGTTTGAAATTATAAACCTAAGTCATTGTTAAATATGTGAGACTAGTTGAGGGCAGTGGTACAGTGATGTGTGGTGTATATCCAAGGCAGGGAAACTCTGGACAAAAAGATCTACCGGGTTAAACAAAGTGCTGATATGAGAGTGGACCTTGTTTTGTTGGGGAGTTGGATAGCAGATTTATCAGTGTTAAGAAACTGGACATGACAAACAAAAAGCTTGTTCCAATGGAGGTAGGCAGCAGGGTGGCACAGTGGTTAGTGCCATTGCCACACAGCTCCAGGCTACTTGTGTGAACTTTGCAATTTCTTCCAATGTCTATGTGAGTTTTTCTCTAGGATTTCCAGTTTTCTCCCTACATCCTATAGTCACTTATAATAGATTCATTGGGAATTCTAAATTAACCTCATATACATGATAGTTGATGAGGAAATGAGTACATAGATAAAAAGATACATGTGAGAAGACAGATATGAAAGGCATTATATAAAGCGGAGACAAAGAGATGTGAAAGGCATTACATAAAATAGCAATAGATGTGAGAGGTGCTAAATAAAAAAAGAGAAAGAAAGACATGACGGGCAGGATGTAAAATACAGAAAGAGAGGCAGGTGTCTAAAAATAAAATAAAAAATATCAATAGATGTAATATACTGTATATAGAGGCAGACAGAAAGATGTGAAAGGTGCTATATAAATATATATATATATATATATAGATATATATGAGAGAGAGAGAGATGTGAAAGGCATTACATAAAATAGCAATAAGGTGCTAAATAAAAAAAGAGAAAGAAAGACATGATGGGCAGGATGTAAAATACAAAAAGAGAGGCAGGGGGCTAAAAATAAAATAAAAAATAAGAATAGATGTAAAAGGCATTATATAATATACTGTATATAGCGACAGACAGACAGATGTGAAAGGTGTTATATAAATATATATATATATATATATATATAGAGAGAGAGAGAGAGAGAGAGAGAGATGTGAAAGGCATTATATACAGAAAAATAGAGATAGATATGAGGAGCATTATATAAAGTAGAGACAAATAGATGTGACAGACATTATATGCTTTGATTACATCTTGCCTGAAGAAGGGGCCTGAGTTGCCTCGAAAGCTTGCATATTGTAATCTTTTTAGTTAGCCAATAAAAGGTGTCATTTTGCTTGGCTTTTCTCTATAAAAGTAAGTGATAGGTATTACAGAAAATAGGCATAGATAAATAATAATGAAAAATATATAACATAAACGAAAGAGGTGGATGGATGGAAGGATTTGAAAGGCATTATATGAAAGCATCATTTGTTATAATAGCGAAGTGGCCCTCAAGTTCCAAATTTAAATGGCAACTGAACAACTGAGGACACCCTGATCAATCAATATTTATATTACTAAGCGTCAGATACATGTATTAGGAGTGAAGATTTAAAATGGAAACATTGAATCATTTTTTCCATAAGGTGAGTCTTAAATAGACTGCCCAGCCATATTTTTGAAGTAGATTCCCCGTTCCCGCTTGACTGCTGAGAGATTAAGTCAATTTATCAGTTCACTAACAAGCCCAGCTGCATTAGCAGTATGGTGTTATTTGTATGCAAATAATATTAATTCATTTTCATATGAATAATGTAATAGTAATATGTTGAATGATAAAAGCGCTATTCCTGCTTACATCATTCAGTCTCTGAGTTTGATTCCTGACTGGTCAGTATGGGTTTGCTTGAGGGACCCTTGTGTCCTTATAAAGTTCAAGGACAAGTTGTTATGTATTTAATATTTCTGTGCAAAGCACTGGCTTCACATCCACAGTTCATTTGGGCTTGGCACTTATACCAACACCAAAAACTGATCTGAGTAAACAATCATCCAAATCAATGTCTCAATAATTCTATGTATGAGCAGTTTTTGACAATCTGTTTTATAATGCACTTGATCTAAGTAAGGGCTGTAAATGAAATCATTTATTAGGAAAATATTTTTTTTCAGTAATATTAATAAGAGATACAGAAGTATTTGCTGTAAACATACATACAGTAGGGCATGTGAACGTAATGCAGTTCTGACCTCTCCTGACCTTCGGCTTCCTCATTATTTATGTCTTAAAGATTAAAACAGGGGAGTCCAGCAAGAGAGCAGTCACTCTTTAATTAGTCTGGAAAAATTAATGGCTTTGGGAGACTGGGACTGAATAAGTGAGAGGGTGGTTGTCATAAACTGTAAGAAAGTGGCCACTGATATTAATTCTGGTGACAGAACAGAACATTGTCACACATGTCAAGGACAGTCTCACAGGTGTGCTATATTAGGAAGCCATATGCAGATGCAGGAGATTATATGATTTTGTACAAAGTGAATTGGAGGCTGTAACAAAAATGTAACGAAAAAGAACTCTTTGAGTGAGAAAATAAACTTTCTTTTTTTTTTTTTTTTAAATTATTCTGAAAAGAAAACTACAGTAGAAGCATAAGACAGACTTTGCAGTCTTTTTTCTTTTTACAGCATGCATGCAGGAATACTTTTTAAAGTTTCTTTTATGGTATAACCTGATGATACTGATTTCTTTCCGTCCATTCATTTTTGAGCTCAGTCCCAGAAAACTGAAGCCCATCATGGTGCTATTGGACAACGAAGCCTGAGCAAGATGACAAATCTGTTTGTGCACACAGTCAGCCTGACTCACACCAGGCCAGTTCTGAATCAGCAATCAGCCTAACATGCACATTTTATGGATGTGTGAGAAAAACTGAAGTTCCTGAAGAAAACCTCACACAGTAAGGGGCTGGCATACAAACTACATAGTCAACAACTGGGGAAAAGATTTAAACCCAGGATATTGTGCAAAATCCATGTAGAAAGTGGTTGTGCCAGAATTGGAACCATGATCACTGAGGAAGAAACACTAGACACTAGGACAACATGCTGCTCCTTATTATTATATAAGCAGAATATTCATAGGTGAGTCCTATCACTGATGCTATGAGTACTGCATTTTCATTTTGAAACTTTATAGGAGGAGAACTGTAAGTCTGATCATGCAACAGATAGAAAGTATGCCCACTGATCATCTTTAGTATTGTAAGTGTTGGCATTCTGGTTGTTTTTCACCATTTTGTAGTTGCTATTACTTCACGTGGGAGAAAAAAATAGGTACAGTCTAATTCCTCATTGAAACATTTAAATATATCCAGAAAAGTTTGTGTCCAGTCAGATACCTTTGTGACGCAAAATAAGCAGAAATAGTATAAATGTGAGAGAGGAGTGGAGGTGAACTGGGTGGAAAGTCTGAGGCAGTGGTAAAGACAACTAACTCAGAAGATAAAGAGTGAAGTTAAAACATTAGTTAGTCATTCATTTTGGACAGAGCATGAGAACCAAGAATACATTTAGGCTTTTTATTATGTTCATTTCATGGTTGTCTTTAAATGCTTTGAGTGAATTCAAATAGTGCGCGTGTAATCAAAAGAAGTGAAATGTGCTCCTGTAGGTTTGGAGATGGCGTTGATCTTGATGGCTCTGACATGTACCCATAAACAATCTGCCAGACAGTGTTTGTAAATTGCACAACACCTTCTATAAAAAAAAATCTAATAAGATTTTTGGACAGGCTGGAGATGATTTAAATAATATTAGATGTGATTGTGAAATTCTAGTATAAATCTTTTTATTCATTTGGTAACTTACTTAATTGATTTTAATGTCACATGGCAGGGTAGAACCTACTCTGACCTTACAGGACACAAGGCAGGAGTCAACCCTAAACTGGCTTCCAAGTCCATCATAGGGAATGTGCTGAACATCTTTGAAATGTTGAAAAAAAAAAAAGCCTTCCTATGCGCTCTCTGATGTTCTCAGCCACAGTCACCTTTTGATGACTGCTGTCTTTACCAGAGACTGATCTCATCAGGCAGTACACAGCTTTTCTCAGGTGTTTCGACCCTCGACTTAAACACCATCCAGCTGCCAGCTAGCAGTGGTGGCCAAATCACTGCATACAAGCACCTGGCTTTCAGCATGCATCCTCCTTCCTAAGCCATAACGAACAAGAGGCTCTTTTTGCTGCCTGTTTCCCCCAAACTCTGGGCTAGTGTTCTTCTTTCTACCCCCTCAGTGATGTTGTTGACAGAATGTTCCACACTGACTATGCAGGGAATTCTCTGCACACCACTTCCTCTTCTGTTTCTTTTTCCGATGCCACCACCATCTACTCAAAGCACCGTGATGTTCCAACAGTGATGGATTAAAAGCCAGAAGTCTGCATGACCATCATCATCAAGAGCGTCCGTGAAAATCCTAAATACAAAGAGGACTGTTTCATTTATGTTAGGTAGAATGCCCAGAGAGGACTGGGCGGACTCGTGGCCTGGAACCCCTGCAGATTTTATTTTTTTTCTCCAGCCGTCTGGAGTTTTTTTTTTTGTTTTTTCTGTCCTTCCTGGCCATCGGACCTTGCTCTTATTCTATGTTAACTAATGTTGTCTTATTTTAATTTCTTATTTTGTCTTTTATTTTTCTTCATTATGTAAAGCACTTTGAGCTACTTTTTTGTATGAAAATGTGCTATATAAATAAATGTTGTTGTTGTTGTTGTTACTTATTGTAGTTCTCCTCTGCTGCATCATCCCAAGATATTGTCAGTTCCACTAAGATGACTTTCTTTTCCTCAGCAGCCCATATGAATATACCGGTTCACCGACAAAAGCGCAATAGGCATATGAGCCCCGACAAAACCGCGACGGACAAATGAGCACAGACAAACCCGATAACTGGTTTTTGATCAATGTGCGCCGACAAAATCGCCACGACAAAATCGCGAGAGAGGCCAAGAGAGTGGGACATGTACGTGCGCATTATGTACACATTATGTGCTAGGTTATAACTGTTATAACTGCTGATGGCATGCCGCAAACAAATAACTCAGTCGAGGGTTGGCATAACGCGTCGTATACAAAGCAGAATTACCAGCAGTCAGGCAGCCAGCAAGTCTAAATACGCTCAACTATCAAGACATCTTGCTGCAATTCTTCCTACATATGCAGGGCGTGATCTTAAGGACTATCTGGGTGCCGTGTCTCGTAATATTGACTTCTAAAATAAACATTATTATATATGCTTTAAACTAGTAATTCATATTTAATGAAACTTTCGCGATTTTGCCTGCACGAATTTGTCGGCACGATTTGGACGCCGCGTTTTAATCGCCGCTATTTTGTTGGCGCTCCTATGTCTCTTGCGCAAATGTCGGGTCACAAATATACCTAGTCTTGACCTAGACAACAGAGCTGCTTAAGGAAATTTATGCTTTTCTGCCTTCCTCATCTGGATCCTATTAGGCGGGCTTAATTTATGTCTTGATGAAGGGGGTGATGCTTATTGTTTTGGCACTAGCTTGGCATTTCTTCCTTCTTTACCTCTCTAACACGTCTGCAAAGAACAACAAGACTTTGTCTTGACACCACCTATATCTCCCCTGGGTTAATGCAGTCTTGTAACCTGAAAAGATGTGTGATAGTGGCCTTCCCACCACGCGCATAGTGGATTCTTCCTCCTATCACACCAGTGTAAGTTCACTAACACTGGGAGGGTATCATAAACTACCTTCTACAGGACTGATAAATGAAATGGTTCCATCCTCCATAGGTCAGTACATGAGGTCTTTTTTGGAGGAGGTCCCACCTTGACCAGGCTTCTTAATGCCTTAACTTGGTGGTTTGCTTACCTCTTGTCTTCCTCAATGTTCTTCACCTCATCTTGGATCTTGTACTCCTTTCCCTCATGTTGGATGTTCTCCACTGTTGAAAGTGTGTTGATCCCAATCTTCTAGTCTTCTAGTGCACATGTTGCCAATGATGTGTCTGAGTTTAGGTGAATCATTGAGATGCATAAGGAAAATGTAAGTGTATGGTGAACAACCCGTGCAAACATAGTATTTGTGTGCCCCATGATTCTGATTTTGTAGATCCAATTCAAAGACCACTTTAAGAATTTTGTCACATACTTCTCCTGATCACAGCTGCTCTGATCTGTTGTGTGGATGTAAGAATTCAAAAACATCCATTAAAGAAAATTGGAAGCTAAGCACACTGTTAAATTAAAATACTGTACCACCAGCTTCCCCTCATGCTCACACTTTATCTTTACATAGAGCTGGCATTCTCACATACTTGTGATGAGTGAACCCCACTAAATTCGCTTCACGGTGAGTTCGGAAAAATTGCGGAAATGTTTGGGGACTTTGCTGAACTTGTTGAAATGCACTGAAGTCAATAGAGAAGGAGGAACTAAACCAGTTTTGATTTTTGAGTCTTTTAAGTGTCCCTGAGGTCTAGGGACACATCTGGCAACTATGCCGAACCAAGTTTTGTAACTCAAAAATATGCCCCGATCTGTTGAGGGAGCAGTGCTAAAAACTGTGCCACCATGCTTCAAACAAAAGTCAAAAGGTCAAAAAAGTTTTAGAACACCTCAGTTTTTATGTAAATGCATGCAGTTTAATGTCTTAATGTTTCATGAAATCAAGGCATAGAAAAAATAAACAATGGCAAATAAAAAAAACACAAGTCAAGGAATCATTAAGTGTACAAATTTTTATTCAGATTTTTGATTCATCATAGTAAGACTTTTTCCATTCTGCAGTAGTCCAGAGCTGGTATTTCAAGGCCCTGTTTTGTCCTTTAAAGAATGGCTTTCTTACTGCCACTCGCCCTGTCAAACCTGCTCACAAAGTCTCCTCTTCACAGTAGAAACTGAGACTTGCTTTATCTGACCACTGTTAAGCTGTGCTTGGAGATGTTGAGTTGTGAGGCGTCTTCTGATTGAGTTGTGACTTTGGGTTTGCCAGATCTCCATTCTTATCAGTTTCTTCCAGTTTCCAAATGCCTTTGGATTGTGTAGGATAACATGCTCACTGACACTTGGATTTTTTTGTAATTTCTCTAAATGAAAGGCCTATACTTCTAAGGGTAATAATGCTCTGTCTCATTTCATTTGGTAATTGCCATTTTCTTGGCATTATCACTTCAATATTGACCAAGTGCTACTTCAGAGAGTGTTTCAACTCTGCTTTAAGATCGACAGAAGGTTTTTAAGTAATCAGTTGAAGTTGGGACACCTTGCAGTCAGCACTGTATAATTAGAAGAGCTCAAAAATAAAAATAAATGCATATAAAATGCAAAATGAGTCCATCTTGAACGACTGCCTTAGGTTGCCTCCCCACGAATGTGGCTCTTCCGGTTTTCAGTTACTCTGGGAGGAAGGGGCAGGTCCAGGTGAACGTGACATCAGAGGTCCTTTCTGCAGAGAGAGGAGAAGAAAGGTTGTTATTTTACAGCGCCATCTCCTGTCTCAGCAGAGAGTTACCGTCACCCATCACCCAAGCCTTTAAGCTGTTTACCGTGTGCACGTGCTTGACACCGTCTTAAATGGGTAGCACAGTTAATATGTAGATATATATTTTTATATATAAAAATGGCATTGCACTCATAGAGCTCAATTCTTCAAAGCATAGGTCGGCCCTGCCACCAGCTGGGCAGTGCTAACAGATCTTGGAGCTCCAGTGCGACACAGCGCTTTGTCAAACAAACCTTAAACTCCGAAATAGTACTTATAATAATAATGAAAGATGTATTTCTTTTTAAAGCATACTTGCCACATTGGGCGGTTTCACATGCACAGCTGGGCTATTTTTGAATCCATTATGCATGACTTCTCATTTTCGGTTATTTTTTTTTTAAATTGTGTGCAATTTTGTTAAAACTAAAAATATCTATTTGCATTTTCATTCCTCTTTAATCTATGAACGCATTTCTTTTTCTTTAAAACCTAAGGACAGTCATATGTCTTCATTTAAAGTGTAAAGCATGTCAATTCCACAGACAGTTACAGTTCATTCAACCTTTCAGTCCTTTCAGTCACAACTACTGTTAACCAATTATTGATAAAACTGAGCAATGCCATGGGAATCGACCAAATATGACTGATTAAACTGTCTGTCTAAAAAAGAAAAGCAGAAATGGAGGGGCAACAATTAATACAAAGGTGGGATATCTGCAATGCAGAAAGTATTTTTTTGGTAACTCAAGTACTCAAGAAGTACTCAAGAAAGAAGGTTAAAAGCACAACGTCTCTGTGGCACTCCTAATGAGGGCAATACAGCCAAAACATCTTGTCTCTTAAAATTTTTACCTAGCCTTTTAAATTTTTATATTTTAAATATTTCCACTGCATCCACTTAACAGTGTCATCTCCAGACAGAGGAGTAGCTTCAGTGACAGACTGTTGTCACTGTCCTGCTCCACTGACAGACTGAGGAGATCGTTCCTCCCCCACACTATGCGACTCTTCAATTCCACCCGGGGGAGTAAATGCTAACATTAATTTTATTTTAATTTTTTTCATTTTTATTACTATTTAATTTAATATTGTTTCTTTGTATCAGTATACTGCTGCTGGATTATGTGAATTTCCCCTTGGGATTAATAAAGTATCTATCTATCTATCTATCTATCTATCTATCTATCTATCTATCTATCTATCTATCTATCTATCTATCTATCTATCTATCTATCTAAATTCTTTTTTCTTTGCAGATGTACACAAACATAGCTTTTCACCATCTGTAATGTTGTTTTACCTGAAGATGAACAAAATGCAACATACATAACAAAATGAGCTCTAATGATACTTTTTTCTGCCGTTCCACTTATGTATTTAAAGAAATCCGTTCACAGACTTCACTCTAGTAACTCTCTGACCCCACCCACTCATGCAAATTAAGGACTAATTGGCCAATCAGTGGACTGATATTCACAGATGTTGTTAGTGTTATCTCTGTGGCAGTTTGCTTGCTTGAAATGGACTAGTCAATATTGGGCTAGATTTGGTAGGATTGGGTAGGATGTGATTGGGATGGGATGACTGTGATTGGGCTGTAAAGTGCCTGTCAAATCTAATAACCCTGTTTACAAGGCCCTTTCACTTTTTTGGTGGTAGAAAAAACTGCAAAACATCTAGACAAATATATCAGATGCACCTGGCATGCCTTTTCTTTTTCTGAATGATCTTTTTCCCTCAAAACACTAGAAATGCCTTGTAAATAGTAATGCATTTTTTGTTATTATTATTTCACAGGGTCTCAAGATTCAAGATCATATTCAGGATTGTTTTGAGTAGGCATTGCACTGCAGGGCTAATTGTGTATACAATCGATTACATCCCCTTTCCTTTATACGAATCCAGCACGCTGCTGCTTGGACTCAAAGATCGATTTGTTCTATTGTGAACTGGCAACTTTCCCATTTGCACTTTGGAATACTGGCAGATAATATATGCATATACAGTAAGTGCATATTGACACACTCAGTGAGCCTGTGATGCGAGGGATCAGCATTATATACTCAGTTTGGCCTCTGCCTGTACGATATAGAGAGGAGAATAACATGCTCAGTCCAACAGTGAAGATACGGTGTGTAGCAGATAGAGGTGTAGTCCACCTCTAACACCCTCAGGTACCACTCTGAACATCAGGTGAAAGTATAATAACTATAACTTTTATTATTACACTGTGCACAAAGCACCCTCCACTCTACACTCATAAATCAATAACCAACAATACTCTTTCCTCCTCGCCCAGACACTTCGCCCTCCTACCTCCCAGCTCAGCTCACTGTCTGGGCCTTCCCACAATCCTTTTATACACCCTGACCCGGAGGTGTTCCTGTCCATTCAGTCCACAGTTCCTTATTCCTTCCGGGTCAGGGCAAACAGTCCTTTTCTTCACCCCAGTAGCACGTTGTTTCTTCCCGTCACATGACTATGACGTACTCCCGGGTTATAGGGCACATGCGAGCCTATGAGCCCTCCTACATCGACGCCTGATGGCCCCCAATGGTATCCAGCAGGGCTGTGTATAAACACTACAAAGTCCATGATGCTCTGCTGGAACTCAGGGCATGATCATGCTGTCGGGAGGGCTCCTCCTGGTGGCCTGGGGGTGAGGGAAGGAGTAAAATGCCGGCAATTCACCACAAGTGTAAAGTTACACTTGCTGGAGCAGTGACATTATGCATGTGGTAAATAAATTAGGCAGCAACGTGAAATGTGAGATGGTGTACGCTTCTGTGCATACCTTCTACAACTGTGTAATATCAAGCTTGCCTTGCAATCATCATGAGGCACTGGGAAAAAATGTTTGTCTAAACCAGCTGCACTGTGTATTTCAAGGAAAATATTTAGTCAACAAGGTCAACAGTGAACACAGAATATTTGATATTTAATGTGAAAAACATTCCTGACACCTACTCTGGCTTTCCACAATTTTCATGTCCTCAATTTTGTTCTTCTTTTTCACTTCCCATCCCTCTCCTGTTTGCCCAGTTCCACTTTAGGCATGTACCTGATCAAGTCTGAAAGGTTAAAACAGCATATTCGTAGCTTTATTTTTATTTTCATTTTCATATGATTACCTCACCCATGTTTCTTTCCTTCTAGACGTGAGATGACCCCATTACACATGGATGAGGCTTGTTATGTATAAATTCTGTCAATGGAGCTGTAAGCTCCTGTGTTATTCTGCTCTGTCCGATTTACATATTGGTGTTCTGTGGGATTCATTTATTTACGTGTACTGCAGTCCTCTAGCATGCTGTAATCAAATACACAGATATTTTAAAGCACTGGAGCAGTGAATAGAGGGACTAATAAAAACTAGCAAAAATGAATAAGAGCTTGGCTGTCATTTCAAAGGCCTGGGAGATCAATAGTTGTTTATGCAGACTGAAAATGAAATGGTTCTTTTGGAGGATTTACAGTTAAGACTAATTAATGTATTCACTTGTTTTGTAATGTAAAATGTTCTGTTTTCAAAGTCATGCATTTTATGAAGATCAATGGGAAAGTGGACGTTTGCTCGAAATCCCAGTAAGTACATGAAATTTGTTTGAAGAAGCCTGTGGTTCAGATGGTATTCATGAGGCCTTACTGTTTGATTTTAAAAAGACAATTTTGTTAAATCGTGTGCACTGCAATGGACTGGCACCTTGTCCAGGATGGGTTGCCATCTTGCACTTAGTGCTGCCCTTTACCACTCTGTATTAGAATAAGCTAGTATGATAAACGATAATATTGATAAATATAATCGCTATAGGTGATTTTAGAGTCCTAAGCAGACTCCAGTCCAAGAGGTGTATGCAAGGATTATTATTATTATGACAAAAATTGGCACAATAAACATAGAAGGGAACAAAGGAAAACAATAAACCTGCTGTCTCTAGGTGCCTAACTGCAGCCACCACCTAGTATAGTGGCTGCCTCCCACTTCTGGAGCCATGACAGTCTCAGGACCTCCACAGGCTATCTGGCTACAGCTATATCTGGAGTCCCCAGGTATCCCTGCAGATCTGACTCCCAATGCCAACCTCATGTTGCCTGTCTTATGTATGGGTCAATAGCAGGCTGTATAGATAGACTATGGAACTTCTTTGCTGACCCCAGATTACCTAGGGAATTTCTGACAACTCCCACACAGTAACAATTTGTTCCTTTGGTGTGATCAGCCATGACAGTTGAGGCGTACCTTGAGGAATCTTACAGGCTGAATCTTGTACTGCAGTGCTGGTCTCCTCTGTTACACCATATACTGTAAGGTAGTTATAAACAATGAAGCTCAATTCTGATTCAATTTGAATTATGAACATGGATTACTTTACTATATATGATGTTCAGTTTCATAGAAAGTTCAACTGTGCATACAAAATGTGTATATTGTAGAAATGACATATATGAGTATAGTAATTGACAATTGAATCTTATTCTTCTTATTCATTCAATTCATTCATCTGTCCTTTACAGTATCTGCTGATTTTCCGTTTTTTTGTGGATTCTTGCCTTGTTTTTGGATTCAGAGTTTGGATTACAGATTAGACTTGTTAGCATTGGTTTGTCTTTTTAGGCATTTCCATTTTTGTTTTTTTCTTGTTTTGCCTTTTCTTCTACTACATCTTTTATTATTTAATAGATTCTTCAAAACATAAGTAACTGTTTTGTTTTGTCCTTCAAGTCAGAATGTTTATGGTTATTCTTTCCCTTGAAGAACATTTTTGTGTATTTTAAGGGTTTTGAACCTTTAAAGGCCTGTGCCTAATTTTGGGCCTGTACAGGCTTTGAAACCTGCCTTTTGAATTTTGGTCCAGCCTTGGGTGAGGCCTGTTTCTGAGGCAGAACTCTAAAGCCTAGTACCTATGTTTATCACATGTTTCAGAATAGGAAAACGGTCCTAACTGGCTCAAAAATCTCAGAGTGAGACAAATTTGGCCGTACTTTTAGGAATACAGTAGGAGTAAAATTATTTTCCTAATTTAGGATACTACTCCTAATTTCACCAGAATGTAGGAGTGCTTCAGAGCTGTCTTAACCCTCTAGAAGCTGTCAGAAGATGGCTTTTTGACAGAGATCAACACACATGTCCTGGGAAACCCTGAATGTTTTCGAATTGCCAGCCAATAATGAACTCATAAAAAAGTATTGATCTGACAGAGTTGGATTAATAGTCGTGAATAAATCTTGTGCATTCAGTGACAGCTTTATCTATGCTGAGAAGACATGTGTTGTCAGCCAAAATAAAGTGTTGGTACTGTTACTTTTTTGGCCACAGGGAAAATGCAGCTTTGCATTTCCCCACCACTCCATGTGAGCTAATGTTAAAATATTTCTGCATTCATGCAAATTGGCAGGCACATAATCCCAAATGTGGACGAGCATACATATGTGAGGATGCCAACTGTATTGAAGTAGTCAGTATATTACTGTGAAGATCAGCAGGGTCTAGATAGGCGACTGAAAGCAAAATATCATACAGATATTTTGAGCTCTGCATTCCATGAACCCCTTAAACGTTCTCAGTAAGACTGGGAAAGTTCAAGAAACCAGGGGCAAACTCCCAGAGTCTTGAATAAATAGAGCCTTGCACAAAACAGGGGGCGCATGGAGAAGTGCACAATATGCAACTATGGAAGATGATTGGGAATACCGAGAGTATGTGACTTCAGTAAGAGCACTAGAATATTTGTGGCTAGTTTCAGTAACTGTTATTTTTATTATTTTAATATTTATAGTATAGCTATGGATCATTCATTGTTAAATAAACATACTTTACGTTTTAATTTAGTGTGTGTGTCTCAGTCTTTCCACCTTGGTGCTTGTTAACAGTATTATTTCTGATGATGCTGATGTTGTTTGACATTGGGCTTAGTGGTGTGACAGTTGCTTTCCCTCATGGATATCCTTGGCATCTGCTAAGGTGGAGAGGAGGACTCCAGTGATAGGGTATTGTTTAATTCTTTTGTCTTAAAATGACTTGTAATCACTTCTTGCATTGTTAAACTTATCATTGTTAAAAAAGGGGTGCTCTACTACCTTGTATCTCTAGCTACTTGAGTTCATATCATGGAGTGGTCACTGTATATGCAGAGTGTACACATTCTCCTCATCTTCACCTTGGGGGTTTTCTCCAGGTAACTTGCCTATATTCTCACATCCCAAAGACACACTAAATTAGTTACTGATTCTAAATTAGCCCCAGTGTGATTGAGAGACGTGTACATTAGTGGCACAGTAATACACATGCATAGTGAGTCCAGTTTATCCAGGATAGGCACTCTCCATAACTCTAAGCAGGATTCAATTAGTATAATAGCAGATGGAGGTATAAAATGACTTCAAGTAATCATATTAAATTGAATTTTTGTATTATGAGCTCACCACGATATTCACTATTTACAAACAGTACAGTCAAATCACAACACCAAATGACTCAAAAATGATGCAAAAAATGCAATATTGGTTAAAAATATAAAAAAATTTAATTGACACTTTGCAAGTTGGAGGGCCGGATGCAGTTTAACGTCATACCTAGGACAAGAACTTGCAGGGAAATCATGGGGATTGGTGGCAGGATTGGCACTCCAGCCACTGTAAAAAAAAAAACTTCACAAAGCTCCGAGACTACAGAAAGGACTCCTTTTTGCTCTCCGTGGGACTAGCTCTGTTGCAGCTGCCCAAAGGGAGGCTGCTCGCATCATGAAGGGAATGGGGGAAAGCCCTCGGGAGCCCCATCCCCGGAACATTTGAAACCATTGGATAGCCAACAGGGTCGGTCTGTTGGAGATCGGAACTGGTGTGGTGCTGAGGCGTCCCAATTTGAGGCAGCCCAGACAGGTGGGCGCATGGAACGTCTTGTCTCTTCGGCAAGATGATCATCTTCCTCTGCTGTCGGAGGAGCTGCGTAAACTCCGCATTTCAGTGGCGGCACTTTCTGAGGTGCGCAGACTGGGGACTGGCCTGATCTCTGTAGGTGGATACACCTTTTATTGGTCTGGTTGGTCTGATGGCTGTCATACTCGGGGAGTAGCTATTGCTGTAGCGGATTGGCTTCTTGCGATGGTGTCCGATATCACTCCTTTCAACGAGCATATTATGGGACTCAGATTATAGCACTCTCTGGATGACTTGTCTGTTGTCTCAGTTTATGCTCCGACCGCGGTGAGTGATGTCTCGGCGAGGGAGACATTTTATTCGCAGCTTTGCTCAGTGGTTGATGGGTGCCCACAAGGTGACACTCTTCTGGTCATGGGTGACTTCTATGCAACCACTGGCACTGACAGGGCTGGCTATGAGGATTGTCTCGGTCCCTATGGGTCTGGTGACTGTGGTGAAAGTGGCTCCATGTTCCATGATTTTGCAAAAGGTCAGGGGCTGCGAATCGCTGGATCCTGGTTCCAGTGCCCTGAACTGCATCGTTGGACCTGGTACTCCAATACTGGTGGTGCAGTGAAGATCGATCACATCCTCATGGGCAGACGTTGGAGGCTCTTGCAGAAGTGCCCAGTTTGTGAATTCCGACCACAGACTTGTTGTTGCTACTCTTAGGATCCAGCTTAGGTCCAGTAGGTTACCACCTACTAGGAAAATGAGCATGGACATGGCCAGACTCCAAGATCAGGCTGTTTCTAATGAGTTGTGCAGAGAGAGTGTCGACCTTGTTGAGAGGTTTACTTACCTTGGCAGTGACATTCATGTCTCTGGTGACTCTTCCTGTGAAGTCAGTAGACAGATTGGGAGAGCATGGGGGGCCATTAGGTTGCTGGAAAGGGGTGTGTGGCACTCCCGATATCTATACAAAAGGACAAAGGTCCAAGTCTTTAGAGTCCTGGTGCTTCCTTCTTGCTATATGGTTGCGAGACATGGATGCTATCCATTGACCTGAGATGAAGACTGGACTCCTTTGGTACTGTGTCTCTCCGGAAAATCTTTGGGTACTGTTGGTTTGACTTTGTGTCCAATGAGCGATTGCTCATGGAGTCCCGAATGAGGCACATTACCTGCATTGTGAGGGAGCGTCAGTTACGGCACTATGGCCATGTGGCGCGTTTCCCAGAGAGTGATCCGGCTCGTAAGATCCTCATTGTTAGGGATCCGAGTGGATGGACCAGGCCAAGGGGTCGCCCACGTAACACCTGGCTGCAGGAGATAGAGGGTCATTTGGAATTCCGGAGGGCGGAATTGGACCGCGTGTCTGCCTGGGGGGTTGCAAACCGGAATCCCAAGTTGTTTCGCTGTGTAGTTTGTGCGGCAACGCACTGTACCAAAGCATGCTCCCCAACTTGACTTGACTTGACTTGATTTTTACATTATATGTTGCCCTTTGTTTTGTGAAACCATGAGTGATAGTTCAGCAGGTAGCATTGCCTCCTCACAGCATTGAGTTCCAGGTTTGGTTCTGGGAATGAGATGCCATTTCCCTGGACTTGTTTCCATAATTCACCCACAGTTCTATGCCATCCTGTCATTTTAGTTGATGATTTGAATTGAAATGGTGGTACAACCCGATATAACCTTGTGTCCAGTTCTCTGGTGTCTTCACAAGAGAAGGCATGTTTATCTCTGCCGGATGAGACTTGACGTTTCTTTGCTGAAAATGAAAACTAACTCTCATAAACAAACAAAAGGAAGGACTGCATGGTGGACATAATTACTTTATATGATGTATTCACCTCCACTTTTCACTGTGTAGCTCCTAGGTGATGCCTGAAGGCCAAACATTTTTATGTACTGAAGTGTGTGTGTGTGTCAACAATTGTTTTAGTTTTGATTAAATGCAGTTTTTAAATGATTTTCATTTGATAATTGCCAAGTTTGGTTATACTTTCTTTCATTTGTCCATTTTCTATTTCACTTAACCCAATTCAGGGTCACTGGGGTGAGAGCTTATCCCAGCACTGACTGTCTATGACACAAACACACATGCACACTCGCTAGTACCAAGAGTCACCCATCAAGTTAAAACATGTTTTGGGAAGTAAAGCCAGAGTAACTGGAGAATAACCCATGCAGACAAAGGAAGAATGTGCAGACTCAGCCTAGACAATGACCAGGTCAGAAATTGACCCTACCCTCTGTGCCACCATGATGCCTATGTTGCCCATACTTACTTACAAGGTTCAATCCAAATATTCCAATAAATGTTATTAAAAAAAATTATTATAACACAGCAATTGAATTTGTGTCACCTTCAAAATACTCTCTTTGAGATGCAATACACTTGTCCCAGTGCTTCTCATATTCCTTGAAACATTTCCTGTTCTCATCTTTAGTTACCATGTCTAGAGCTATTTGCGTTTCTTTCTTGGAATTCTTCAAAGTTAGCAAACCTTCTTCCCTTCAGTCTCACTTGTCATTTCCGGGACAGAAAGCAGTCTTGTGCAGTGAGTTCTGACGAATACAGGAGATGTGAAGCAACAGCCACATTGGTTTTGGTCAAAAACTCTTTGACTGACAATGTGCTGTGAGCAGGTGTGCTGTTGTGGTGCAAAATCCAGTCCTGAGTGCACCACTTCCCTGGAAGGTTTTTCTTGATACTTTCCTGTAGTCGCCCTAGCACTTCATTGTACAGATATTACATGTCAAGCAGAGTATTTTCAAGGTGACTAAAAGGGAATTGCTGTTAGTCTTACAACAGAGTTTGTTTTTTTAACAGTTCCAGGAATTTTTGGGTCCCCCCTTTATACAAACACTGTGAGACTCACTAAGGATTATACTGGCAGCATTATGCACAAGGTGTAAAACAGCTCTACACGGAGTGCCAGTTCATCAGATTGATTCTTAACTCTTTCAGGGCAGATGTCGACTTTTGTCAAAATTCAGGGGTAGAGGACAGTAATAGGCTATAAACTGCGACAAAACTCATCCTTCTGTTTTAGTTCGTCTCTCTTTGCTAGAAGGAAAGTTAAGTAGCTTTTTGATTTGACCGAGATTCCCTGCATGAGTAGTGAAGAGCAAACAATTTCTAAAATGGCATCGACATCTGGCGAGAGACTAAAGCAGATATGCAAATAAAAATACTCCATAGACGTTTTACATATTATTACTGAATCGGACTCTGAGATGTCAGACTTGAAATTTGATGCAAGTGATCAGGAGATGGAGATCAAAAAAGAAAGTGAGGTACCAGCATCAGCTGATCAGTCCCCAGCTGATCTCGTGGTGCTGAACATGTTTTGGTAGCGTTCGCCTGGGAGGACCACCACTTATGATGATGAGAGATACAAACTATATTGTGTCACACTGTGACTGCCACCGCTGCCCACCTGCTGTGCAAAGACAGCCAAGGCAGCCAGCCCACCGTGCATTCCTGCTGGCCATCGAGGTGCCCCCACGCAGCCACAGAGATGCCAAACATGTAGCCACAGACGTTTTAGGTTGATTTATGTGTGAAACCATTGCTTTTTTGGAAAAAATATTCAGCCCTCAAAGAGTTCAATTTTGTAATTAAACAAATATTTTGTAAGTTAATTTTTCATCTTGTTAATTGATATAAACTTTCTCATTTAATTAATATTTTGTCTGCAACGGACTAACACCATGTCCAGGGCCAATTCGGCACTTTAGGCCCAATGCTGCCTCGATAGGCTTTGGTCCTCCATAGCCCTGACTCAATTAAGTGGTGTGAGATTAAAATGAGAGGAAATTTGTATTTTGTTTCTTTCTGTGGAGGAATCTAAATCTACATATCAGCGTGGAAGCCATACAGCTAATTTTAAATAGTCACTTTGTCATCAAATAGTCCATCCATCCATTTTCTAACCCGCTGAATCCGAAGACAGGGTCACGGGGGTCTGCTGGAGCCAATCCCAGCCAACACAGGGCACAAGGCAGGAACCAATCCTGGGCAGGGTGCCAACCCACCGCAGGACACACACAAACACACCCACACACCAAGCACACACTAGGGCCAATTTAGAATCGCCAATCCACCTAACCTGCATGTCTTTGGATTGTGGGAGGAAACCGGAGCGCCCGGAGGAAACCCACACAGACACGGGAGAACATGCAAACTCCACGCAGGGAGGACCCGGGAAGCGAACCTGGGTCTCCTAACTGCGAGGCAGCAGCGCTACCACTGCGCCACCGTGCCGCCCATCAAATAGTCTCCTATTCTAAAGAATAAATCTTGCTTTTGCATTCTTGTCGTTTCTTGATAGCTGCGTATTATCTGTGTTTGAGTGTTACATGATGGCATATTGCAGTGACACAATGGTTGGCACAGCTGTCTCACGACTCCTGCATTTTGGGCCGAGTCTCAGTCTGTGTGGAATTATCTTGTTCTCCCAGTTCCTGTAAGGATTTTCCCCCTCATATTAAAGTTGTTGATTGATGACACTCATTTGGTTTGTTGTGAATGTGCGTGTGGTGGTGTGTGGTACCTGTAATGGGATTGGTTCCTGCTTAGCACCCAGTCCGGCCAGGACAGGCACTGGCTTCAAGTGACCCTGAACTGGATAATTGCATTACAAAATGGATCATGAATGGATGTTACATAATATTCAAAATGACTTCAGAAGAGAGCTCAGGTGTGAAAAAGCAGACTTATGTTATGTGTGCATTCATCTGTCTGTCTACAGTACTTCTGCAACCAAGCAGGCACACTCTTCATTGTCTTTCTCTACTGTTGGTGTATCACATCATTTTTGCATTTATCATGGTTTTTAGAATTTGTCATTGTGTACAGGACACTGTACCTAATAAAGTGACAAATGAGAGTGTCTCTGCATAGGAAATGACGAGTTGCCAGTTTTTTTAATTGTACTTTAACAAGTTCCAGAGGTTAACTTTCTTATATCAAAATTATTGCTGGGATCCCTCTTGAACCAGTAGGGTTGATTTCTCCCATCAGTTCCAAATCCAATTGTTCATCTCCCCCTCTTTCTTCTCTTCTCATTCAGTTGATGCCTTTTTCTTTCTCTTTCTGCTCCAAGTTAATTTTTCTCTCATACTTGAAGTGGTGGTAGGCTCCATCTTGGGGCTTCTCCATAGTAACTCCTGGATTGGAATCACTTCTGGTTCAGGGACAATTTTCAATACAAACAGACCAGGCTAGATCTCTTGAGAAAACCATAGTGTGCGTGTACCCCTGAGCTTTTAGCTTTATAAAAGCGAGTCTGTGCCAAATCTGTGCCTTGTCTTGGAGAGCAGACTCCACACAAGTTAAGGAGGGTTTTTGCTGTCCTTCTCTCATTCATCTTTGATCTCAGTGTTTTGACACAATGGGTACAAAAAGAAAGTTGTGCCTGATGTAGCTATAATAGGGAGACTTTTAAGAAAAATACATGAAGTTAATGAAAGTCTGAAGAATGAAGCAGTTGTTGAAGTCCAAGTATTGAGTCTGCAAGGGTTCACTTTAGCTTACCTAAAAATATACTTGCCTGAAGGACATAACTTAAGAGCATGATCCTCAAAACAAATGTTAACAAAAGCCGCCATATACACATGCAAACAACATAGCAATCTAAACTTTTTAATTTAATATTCATTTTCTGTACATTTCACGTACATATAATTTGTTTTTGAACTTTTGAAAAATATTGGTAATCAGGCGATGCAAATTAGCTTGGCATTGGCATGTTTGGCCAATGTTTGCATGACTATGGTCACATTTTTACAGTTGCTATAGCTGGTGCCAGCCCTGTGACACACATAACAATAAAGGATGAAGGCACATGGCTTCTAAAATCCTTGTATCAAATCTCTTGTTTTTTTGTACCCTCTCTATGTCTTTGTCCCAGTCTCACTCTCGCTGTATCTGTCTACTGTCTAGATTAAGATATTTCCCATAAGATCTAAGTGTTTAGACCTCTTTATGTTATTTTGAATTAGACTCTTGTTTTCTTATGTATTGATCTTTTGATGTCCAATTATTTTGCGTTACTCCCAGTTTTCTGAACCCTTGGACTAATCCTGACCACAACTGCTTTTGAGCCATCACCTTTTTGTCATATCTTTTTCCATTTTTCCCCATCAATCTAAACTCAATAACCCATAATGACAAAGTGAAAACATGTTTGCATAATGATCTGCAAATTTATTAGAAATTAAAAATTGAAATCTCTCATTCATAAACATACAGTCGACCCTTGATATGCGACCGGCCTGACATTCGAACAACTTGATTTATGACCAAAAGTTTTGTTTTGATTTACGACCAACATCTTGCGTTTCGACCCGAATGCGGTCACGTGTATCCACTTGTGTGATTGTAAACAAACAGCCGAGAGCATTCGTAAGCGTCAGTCGGAGCCCAGATACATGTGTTTGTGGACGTAATTTCGGTTAGTGCAGTGATTTATCTATATATATAATTCACTAAGACCATGGCAAGCAAGACGCATAATTGCTAAGGAAGGAAGAGAAGGTAACGAAGGTAAAGAAAGCGATTGTTAAAGGATGTTAGCTAGCGGGCTGGCACGGCACATGATGATGTCATCAGGCTGAGTCAGCACTGGCTTGCTTTGATGTGTATTATTACAGCAGTTCACAACACGACCAGCTTTGAACTGAGTGCTCGACTACTGTCATGATTAACTTGAGAAACAGCGATCACGATCGAAACGAAGAAGGAAATTGTGCAGAAATATGACAGTGGTGTTCGTGTGACCGATCTCACTAATATGTACAGCATGTCGAAATCCACCATCTCGACATTTTACAAAGAAAAGATTTGCATAAGGAGGCTCCTTCTAAACAATAACCACCTTCTGTTTCATTCTCGTCCTCCTCCCTTCCTGCAGCCCAAAGATGTCAAATTAAATGGTGACTACAGTATGAAATTGTTGTTTCTGGTAGGTTAGGCACTTTTTATAACTTTTTGGTTAGTACATTAGAACAATTATTGGTGTTTTGGTAAATTATGCACATTATACAACCTTTTTTTATTATGAAAAGGTTATGTAAGTGTTGCTGTGGGAGGTTCGGAGCACATTATGGGTATTTCCATTATTTCTTATGGGAAAAATAGTCTTGACTTACAACCAACTTGAGTTACAACCAGCCTTCGCAAACGAATTGAGTTCGTAAGTCAAGGGTCCACTGTATTTAGATCCTTAATTCAGTACTTTGTAGAATCATCTTTGGCCGCAATTACAACTTCATGTCTTCTTGGGAAGGCCTCTTCAAGATCTCTTGTCCTGAAGCCACTCCAGCATTGTCATGGCTGTATGCTTCTGGTCATTGTGGTGCTGAAAAGGGGATCCATCACTCTGGAGCAGGTTTCCTTTAAGGACCTCTCTGTATTTGGCTGCATTCATCCTTCCTTCAGTTCTGGCCAGGTTCACTGTCCCTACAGATGAGAAGGACCCTTATGGCATTATGCTGCCACCAATGGCCCACCATAATGCTTTACTGTAGTGACAGTATTAGGCAGGTGATGAGCAGTGCCTGGTCTTCAACAGACATAGTGCTTGGAGTTCTGCTCATCAAACCAGATAATATTTTTCCTTGTGCTGTCACAGTCTTTCAAATGCCATTTGACAAGAGTGGCTTCTGTCTAGACACTTTATTATAAAAGCCTGATAGTTGGTGTGCTGTTAAGATGGTCATCTTTCTAACTGGTTTTCCCATCTCTGCAGATGACATGTGCAACTCTGCTAGAATGACCACTGAGTACTTGGTCACCTCCTTGACCAAGGCCATTCTTGTTCATTTACTCAGTTTGGCAAGACACCCAACTCTTGGAAGAGTCCTTGTAGCTCCAAACTTCTTCCGTTTCACAACTGTGGAGGCTACAGTGTTCCTGGAAATACTCCTAGCTTTAGATGTGGTTTTGTACCCTTGCCCTGATCTGTGCTTCACTACTGTTTGATCATGAAGATCTACAGAGAATTCTTTGGACTTCATGGCTTGGTTTTTGCCCTGTCATGGCATGTGTATTATGTGACCTTTTTAGACTGTGTTTAGGCAGTTCAGTGTGGCACAGGCTCCAGTCAAGTTCTAGACACATCTCAAGGATAATTAAAGCAAAAAGGGTGCACCTGAACAGAAGAGATTTCAGCTTTTGATTTGGAATATATTTGCAAACCTTTCTTTTCTCTTTGTCATTAATGGGTTAGTAAGTATAGATTGGTGAGCAACATGGCAAATGTATACATCCATCCATCCATTTTCCAACCCACTGAATCCAAACACAGGGGTCTGCTGGAGCCAATCCCAGCTAAAACAAGGCAGGAACCAACCCTGGGCAGGGTGCCAACCCACTGCAGGACACACACAAACACCAAGCACACACTAGGGCCAATTTAGAATCGCCAGTCCATCTAACCTGCATGTCTTTGGACTGTGGGAGGAAACCCACGCAGACACGGGGAGAACATGCAAACTCCACACTGGGAGGACCCGGGAAATGAACTCGGGTCTCCTAGCTGCGAGGCAGCAGCACTACCACTGCGCCACCGTGCCGCCCCAAATATATACATTTAAAATAAATATACAGCACAAAAACTTTCTGAATCCACTGTAAGTCGGATGAATGATGACTCATATGGAAAGCTACTGTAAATTCTTTGATTTCAACAAAGCAGCAGGTGTTCTAGTGCCATTGAGGTCATTTTTAGTCATTGATGAAATTGTTTTTTTTATGAATCTTTAACTGTAATGTAGTATAATTATTGTGGCACTGTCAGTTGTATGTCATCAGGGCCGGCCAGTTTATGAAGTGACAAGTCTGTGACAACCTCTTCTCGTTGTACTCAAGTACACGAGAGACTCTGAGGAGTACAAAACCGCCCTATGAGGCCTTGCGGTTACACACAATGAAATGAAAGCCTTGTTTACCAATGTCAATAATCAGCCAGTCTGCATATAGTGGTCGTCAGCCTCGAGAGGCTGTTGTTACCGTGTATGCCTGCCAACTTCAGTAGGCCTGCGCCTGCCAGCAGCACCTGACAGCATTTGCTCTCTCTTCTCATCACAATTACAGATCACTTAACAGCTTCTTCTTATACTCAGTCCAATTTCGTTTTGTTGCTGCTACTGGCCTCTTCAGGAAGGCAAAATGAAAAAAGATTGCTAAATTAACTTGCAATTCTTGCCCTTGATTTGTTATTCTTCTTGCAAATACATTGTTCAGTGTTCACCGCTGTCACGACTCATCAGATTTAATGTGCTCATTGCTCAGGACAAGTGTCCTTCAAAATTTAAGGCTCATTTAGTGTTGTGCCACAGCTTGTCAACCTCTCATTACCAATAGGAAGGGTCAGCAAGAAACAAAAGACTTCATTCAAAGTCTGACATGTGAATGTACTGATCAAGGCATAAGCCTTAAAGCTCCAGGCTGCCATGTAAAGTGGCCTCATTCCCACACTTAGCAGGTCCAGGGCCTGTGCCCCAAACCATTTTTGTATGTTTAATTTGTCCAAACAGGCAGACATTAGTTAGAATGCTGAGGTTTTGCATGCTCAGTGTATAGACTGCTCAAAAATAGAGAATTCAGTTAAACCACCGAAAATAAGGTAAGAATATTTGTGAGGTAAGCAAGTCTGTAAGTGTCAATTCCAGAAGACTAGTAAACAAAATTTTACAGTAAATTGTCATGGAAAGTCTTGTAGGTACACTATAACTTCTTTTAACACTACAGAGACACAAAGAAAAGAAAAAAAAATATTTAGAAACAAGTTTGATGCAAAACATGGAGCACCATGAGAAATGTGCCACCTTGTTTTATAAGATTGGAGTTTTGGCAACAGTAAACAGTATGACGTCACCCATGATAAAACCACCACAATAAACAAAATGGCATTTTAGTGACATCAAATATTTTTGTCATTATATTAAATACAGTGAACGTTCCAGAATGTCAATGTGGAACATAACAGCCTCCAGCTTCCCATACTAAATCTTTTTAAATATTTGAAAAAAACTTATGTACCTTTTAAAACACACCATTCGCCTTTCTTCAGTTGTGATATTTCTTTTTATTCAAGTCATATTTTATTTGTTCATAATTCATTCTTATTGTTTGTTATTTGAATTTTGGTATACAGAAAGGAACAATAAAGGAGTGCACTGCTTCCTGATTAACTTGCTAGGTTACACTCTAGCGATCTGCCTCTCATTTTATACTCTAAAGACCGGAGAGTTAAACGTGCTGCATCCCCACGAATCCAAGAGGACAACGGACTTGCTATGCCAAGAAAGAGTTTTAGAAACACAATGGCAACATTTAAAATATGCTGTAAATAAGTGTAGACATTTTCAGTCATTTTTATTCAGTTTGAAAAATGAGCATTTTGGAAGATGTCCACCCATTTGTTCTATTTCTTAAAAGATCCACACATGAATATACACTTACGGGAGGAAAAATGACTAATTAGCAAAGGCCCATGTACAGTAAGAGCTATAAAAATGGATTCTGTGCAAGCCATGTTATTGTTGATTACATTTAACTGGTGCCTTATGGTGATCTAAACCATAAGTTAAATACTCCTTTAAGACATGGACCCCAAAACTATTCACCCAACCTCCAGCTTATAGAAACCCGATGTTACAAAGCAGAGCATGATCTTAGGTTAAGTTAGGTTAAGTTAGGTTAGGTTAATCCTAACAGTAGTCACACAGCATGATCTTAGGTCAGGGATTCACAAACAATGTGTTCTACCAACTTCTCAGGGTCCACACTAATATACAGTCAGTGCTTACTCTCAGCCGTTGTCACAGTTCATGATTTTGTACAATAGTAGACTTAATGCTTAACTGCAGCACACTACTGACACATAAATGTGATCAAAAGCCAAGTGATATGTCTACGCCAGGATTTCTCGACCTTTCATTTTGCTGTACCATATGTAGGAATTGAAATGTATTGAAGTATTGTCATTTTTTCTGTCTTGAATTGTTAAGTATTGAACTCTTATATCTAAAAGTGAGATTTTGTAACTCTCATACTGCCCACTAATATTCCATTTGGGGATTTTACTGGTGGTTTTATATTTATGCTAAATGCTTTTTTAATGAATTATTTTTGAATGTAATAACAGTAGTGTGGTTTGATAAGGAGTAAAAAAACAGAAAACATAGAATTCCATTACTTTTCTATAGTAACTGCCATCCCAAGTTGCTTTACTTGCATAGAGTTGTAATACAGTTGCTTGCGTACTTTTTTTTTTTACATTTAGCGAACTTGCTGTGTACTCAGGGTCACACGGTAAAGCACTGAAGAGGAGACCCGACAGCTGTGTGGTTTAAAGGCACTGGTCTGCAGTAAAAAAAAATGTTTCGCTCCCATCAAAAATTGTAGGCGTTCTTCATAGACTTGAGGGTGAATCCAAATCTGGCAATCATATCCAGTGTTTTTGAGATAAAGGTTTAAAATGACAAAAAAAAACACTATATTGGAGAAAAAAAAGTAACATTTATAAAATTTAGGACTCCATACCTTGTCCTGATCATCAACTCTGAAACCAAATTGAAGATGGTAGGCTTTTTTCACAAAAGGCGTAAGCAACTCTCTACAAAAATTGGCTAGTTTGTTTGTGCAAGCAAAGTAAATATTTCACTTCCACAAAAGCACAATTTTAAAAATAAAACAGCCTTCACTGGCAGACAGCTGAGGTGCTACTGAAGCTTCTAGTGTTTCATTTTGCTAGTGGGATTCCCCTCCATTTTCCTTTTATATTCTATCTACATTGATGGAAATTGTGTAAAACCAGTAACTTTTGTTGCCTTGATAAAGGAAGGGTGTATATCCAAACTTTTTAACTGGTCAAGGCAATGGATGGATCACCCAACCTTCTATATTACCATAAAAAACATTTCAACTATTCTGTCTTCTGGATAATAAAAAAGTATCTTTCTAAACTTCTCAATATAAATTCCTTGCTATTTTGAAGAAACAGGAAGAACAGGAAGAAATAAAAATACTGATTGAGAGCAAAAAATGTGTAGCGTAAATCTGATTTTGGGTTGTTTCTGCCTCAGTTAATATTTAAAAAAAGGAAGGCACCATTTTTCACCTCAAAATATATTTCAAATAATATTGAGCATGGCAAATTAATGCAGGTTCCTCTGTTTTCATTGTGCTGTATGTTACCTCAGTTATAGTTCTGCATGGGCACTTTTAAATAAATCCGGACACCACTGCAACCTCACAGCTCCAATACACAAAGTTCAAACCCTGCCCAGATACTGTCCACATGCTCTTCTTGAGTTATGTCAGTTTAATTGGAGACTGTAAGTTGGCATAGCATGGGGTACATGTGTGGCCTGTAATGGCTGGATACAATGCCCAGAGCTTATCCTTGACTTGTCCATGATGCTGCTAAGATAGTTCCTCCATGACCTTAAACTGTTCAGGTCTAAAGAAGAGAGGATCTTTTTTCTTATGTGAGTCATGTCATTATTAAGCAAGATATCATGAGTACGTAATGAGAGACCTCACAAAACAATAGAATGCAACTGAAATGACTTAGATGGCACAGATCACATTTCACATTTTAGTGTAGTTCAGAAATATGGCTAGTAAAGCAGGCACAATGAAAACTGAGTATGTTGGTGTTTGCTTGAACAGTAGTCTGTACATTTGACCTGCAGGGTTTGTAATCTTCCCTCTGCACACAAGTAAGCGCTTTATTCTGAGTAAATTAATAATGAACCACTCTTCCTTTGCCAAGAAGTAAGTGCCTGAAATACAATCCTGAACTATTCATCAGTAATATCTAGATTCGGTAAATTAAACACCATTAAAAAATGTATAAATATATATCTAAATTTCCACTGTGTATTTTTATATACAGGTATATACAGTACATACATACTCCCTCTCTCTCTCATAAATATACTCTTTATAATTATATACACATGGGATCCTCAGGTTACGACGCAGTTCCGTTCCTATAACAGTGATGTAACCCGAATTTTGGTGTAATTCGAAACACACCCTATCCTAAGTCACTTACCTATCCTAACACATTTGCAAAATTATAATCTAGAACATAAAAACACAACTAAGCCACAGAAAAAGGAAAAGGACATAAATATACTACATTGTACACTGTACTGTAGTAACAGAAAAAATGACAAAAAATTAGTGTAAAAAAATTCCTTGACCTGATATTCCTTCTGATCTGTTTACAATGTCTAATTTCACTTCCATTGTTATGACTTTCCTCTTCTTCAAAGCACTAGCATCTGAAGACTCTGACCTTCGTTTAGGAGCCATGATAAGGGTCAAAAAGTCGCCAAACCAAGCAACCAAACTAGTTCGCCAACTCTCTCACTCATATGCCGCGTTACTGTGTATTCTTCCGCCGTGCGCAACCAAACTAGTTTGCCCACATACTCTGTAAGTATGACACTAATGGCGTAAGCCGAAACACTCACGTCTCAATTTTTTTAAAAAAAAAGTTTTTATTGGAGTGAGTGTTGTAAACTCGAAACATCGTATGTCGAAACGTTGTAACCCGAAGACCCCCTGTACTAGTATATACAGTATATACAGTAATCCCTCCTCAATCACGGGGGTTGCGTTCCAGAACCCCCCCGTGATAGGTGAAAATTCAAGAAGTAGAAACCATATGTTTGTATGGTTATTTTTATATATTTTAAGCCCTTAGAAACACTCCCACACTGTTTATAAATATTTTCTGCACAGTTAAACTGTACATACTCCCTCTCTCTCTCATAAATTTGCTCTGTATAATTATATATACTGGTATATAAAGTATATACATTCTCTCTGTGTCACTCTCATATATATATATATATATATATATATAGTCACATGCGGCTGGGGGTGGAGCCCATCCAGGACGCCCGAGGGGACCAGAGGAGGGCTGGTGCCTCCTCCCGACCATGAGGGGGCGACCGCCCTGGTTTTGTTGGTGGCCTCGGGTAGGGGGCTCGGAGGCCCAACCCTGTAGGGGCCCGTGGCCAACGCCAGGCGGCGCCCCGGTGCCTGATGAATCCTGGTGTGGCAGAAGTGCTGGGGGGAAGAAGAATGCGGACACCTGGAGGGCTTCCGGGTGCGCTGCCGGCACCTCCTGCCACACGGGGGTGTGTCCAAGGACAAGTGCCGGGAAGTAGCTGGAGCCCATCCGGGGTGGTATAAAAGGGGCCGCCTCCCTGCATTCGAGAGCGGAAATCGGGTGGAAGAGGACGGAGCTGGAGAGAGGACTGGAGGTGGCCTGAAGGAAGGCATAAAGGACTGTGTGAGAGGCCCGGACTTTTGGGGAATCAGTGCTGGAGGCACTGGGTTGTGCACTGGACTTGTAAATATTGTATATAGTTGTGGTGAATAAATGGGTGTGTTGGGTGAACAAACGTTGTCCGCTTGTCTGTGTCCGGGTCCCGTTCCACAATATATACACACACACACACACACACACACACACTAGGATATAAAAAAAACATTCAAATTCTCTACAAGGCTAGCATTTACAACAAACAAAATGTTAATTAAAAAAACCAAAAAGCAACATTTAGAGGTCTCTCCATTTGGCAGTTTTTATGTTATCTGAATTGAACAGCAGACAATTGTTCCACACTTGCAGATCTACAACATTAGCTCTGTCTTTGATGAAATGGACAATTCTTGCAATGGTTTGTGATTAGTTGAGGAATAAACTGTTTCTGTTCCTCGTCCTGTCAGTATGTTATTGTACTTTTCAATGAGACCTATTCTTCTATCAGCTACATCGTTCAATACTGTCAAGCAGGCTGACAGTTCACAAAATTCGTTGAAGATTGGATCATCTGTCAATTGTTCTGGTGGTTTCTTGAGAAGCATCTGCGACCTTTCTTTGCTTTTTTCCATAAAGACATCAAAGAAGGATGTTGTTCTTTCTGCTGTCAGACCCTCCAAATTCAGCTGTTCAGGTTCATTTGTCAGCTTCAGACGTTGAGGAATGTCTGGGAATAGTGGCCACCGCAGGCTTTACACCATTTTTTCCTTTCTTTCTGCTGAGATACCATCATCGCAAAGGGCTAAAATAGAAACTCCTACTTATTACTAGAATGTTCTCGAAACTTTCACTTACTATTAGAATGTTCTAGGAACTGAACTCCACCTTAGTACTAGATTGTCCTCTGTTTAATTTTTTTTTTTGTTTACTAATCAGCCAGCCAGAGTACATGTGCAGTAACAATACAAATAACATTTTAAGAATGGAGCAACCTCTAAATGTTTCACAATTAGGCCAGAGGTTTCTCAGGTAAGCAAGCTATCCCTAATGGCATAAATAAGCCTTGTGAAGAAATGCTTTGACAAAAATCAACTCTCTTCATTGGTTTGTCGACCACCGCCATTTATAAAAAAAAACACTTGAAAGAGGAAGTGCGATTGTGAGGCAGACAAGGAAGAGAAATAACACAGTAGGCATGGTGAGGGAGATGCCTTCAAGGATGGGAAATAGAAAACCAGACAGAGTTTGAGAAGCAGGCTTTGAGGGAACGCACTTGAGAGAGGGAGCGCTGGTCAAGATACTGTAGGTTCAGACAAATGCAGATACATAGGACAGGCACTGAAAGTACACGTAGGGCAGGAGATGGCAAATGTTTTATTCTATTACCTGGCTCTATGCCCACACACCTGTACAATGTGAAGTATGACCAGAATTGTTTTGTATAAAGCAGGCTAATTTTCTTTTATTATTTTCATTTTTTAAATATTTATAATAATACATATTTCACTATTTTTACATGACCCATGCAGTTGTTGTGCAGTGGGCTAATGTATCAAAGAAGCCCTCAGGCCTCATTCCTTTAAGAGTCTACAGAAATGCATGATATTATTATAAAGAACATTCCATGTGCACAAGCACAGCCAAGGATGAGTGAAAGGACTCTAATGGACATAGTAACATTTTATTCAAATGATTTTAAATGTCTTTGAAGCACATCCGAAAATATAGTAGATCATTAAACGACTGGACAGTAAAGAATAACAATACAGTGTGTACAGATTTAGGAGCAGGAGGTTCCTGTAAGGAGTGGCACAATGGGTCTGTTTTTAATGCTGCTTCTGATGATGAATCTTGAGCTCAGCCACTGCCCATGTAAACTGTGTACATGGCCACAACTCCTCTCCAAGGCAAAATGCAAATAGATTATACCATTCATACGGGACTATCACACATAAGGATACAGATTTGGCAAAATATAGCAATAACAAAGTAGAAACTAACTAATATGAATGTAAAACAACAATATCTGTCCATCAGCTAATTGCAGAACCACAGTCAGATTGTAGAAAAGAAGTCAGACAAGCCAGGCACGCTCAGAGTCCTGGAAACTTTGACCAACAAGCTGCATCTCCCTACTGGCCATTCTAAAGCTGGACAGACCAATCTGATGAAAGGACGCTTCTACAAAAATATTCCAATGCCCCTTTATCTGAGATGACTTTTCCATAGGCAGGCAAACACCTTAGCAGTAGAGCATTGGCACCAAGTGCCACATGAGGATACCGAGAAGAGAAACAGAACAGGGGAGGGATAATAAGGGCCGGGTTATACTTGACACTACGCGAGTTGTATGCTTGTGGATGCTGCAGCTACACAATCAGTGTACTGACTATACTTGCATGCATACTTCATGTAAAGCTGGAGGATCCCACCAGGTGGCAGTGTGAGAAATCGTCATGGTGAGAAAACCACTTCCGGTTTGGCTGTATTGTGAGTTGAGGGAAGAAAGATGTTGAAGATAAAAATTCTTTGCATTCTGATGCTGTTGCAAAAGTACAAAAAAAAGATGTCAACAGAGACACAGAAGATGGTATGCAAGATCTTTAGATATATTGCGTCATTATGAAAGGGAATATGCAATGCTTGTATTGCATATGCGAGAAATGGATGAAGAAAAGCACCATGAATACTTATATATGTCAGCATTTAAGTTTGAAGATTTGCTTCACCGCATTGAACCATTCATCAAACATCAAAGCATGCACATTGATCCTGTTGGAGCTTCAATGCGGCTTGCCGCCTCACTGCGTTGTCTTGCAATGTTCAAATACCTGCTTCTTTTCTCGTCAACTTTGCACAGACATATCTGTCTCGTATTTGCTTCCAATTCGTCTTTCACGTTTCAATATCCACTTTCAAAGAGCTGGTGGTTTGATGCCAGCTGTTCTGACAGGCATATTTGTCACTATGGAGATGTTGATATTAAACAATAATTCTGACATCACTTACCAAAACTTGAACACACAAGCCACAAACATTGTTGGTGGTACAGGAATTTGTGCATGCATTGCGTTAATTTCTGATGATGTGCTCATAAGACACATCAAAAGAGTGCTGGGAATGCGTAGTAGATGTGAGCGTGAAGTATAAACTGGCCCTAACAGTTTATAAATATTGTATTACTTATATTTTATTACTAATGACTAACAACAGAGATGCAGTATGCACAGAAACATTTATGTTTCAGATATCCAAATATCTGAAGGGGTCAGATGCTAAAAAAATATACGATTATCTTGTTCATACACAACTAACATAGTATGCAGGAGGATGTGCCCTGTGCCTTTTTTTAATTGGCAACTGGCAATAAAGAAATTTAACTTTCTTCATCTCCTCACATAACAGTTCAACTTTTCTGTCTATTTTCCTCTTTTAGGTTGAAGATGGGTCTGACCATTGTTCTGAAAGTGCAAGAACTTAAAAACTGCTAAATGAAGAGGAGCTTAACTTTCCCAGCCACCTGTTGTTGTGTCTCCTTTCCTTGTGCCCATCTCTGAAACAGTAGAATTTGTGAAGAGGGAGACTGAAAGAGAAGGTGAAAAATGAAAAATGCACAAAATGCAAGCATTTTGAAGAAGAGAGTGGGACACTTCAGCCATAAGTCACCGTGAGCCTTCAACTTGACTTTACTGCATTTCTTTTATTGCAGCAATACGCTCAGCAGAACTTTAATGATCTGAAAACAGAAATTTTCAGAATATGCCCTGCATTGCTTCTTCTTACTGATGAAAGTGCTGAACAATGTCCCTGTACATTAGGATGTTTCCAAAGACTCGGAGCTGATTGCTTGAGACGCTGTAAACATAAAAAGATGTGATGTAATGCCACCTCTTATCATGGCATTTAAAGCAGTCAGTGCATTTGTGAAACCTCACATTCACATCTGGGAGAAAAGTAATCAGGTATGTAAGGAACCATTGACATGATCAAACTCTGGAGGTTTTACAGCAGCTCTCACCATTACGATTTTCATTTGACATTAGGATTACAGAGTAATGGTGTAGTAATTCTGCAATGAAAATGACAGCCATGCTGTGGGTGCCCCAGCTTTATTTTATTTTTTGTGTTCTATCACAGCATTATTCTCTTCTGATTTCATCTTCTCAATGGCTCTTCCTAGTGAGGGTTGCTACGGCAACAGACCAAATTGGTCAGTATAGACCGTATGTCTAGCTACAGATTCCAGCTCTTCCTGGGGAATTCCCAGGTGTTCCCAAGCCAACCAAGAGATATAATCCCTTAAGCCTGTCCTGGGTTTGCCACAGGGTCTCTGCCCAGTGGGATGTGCCCAGAGCAGCTTTTGGCTCTCAGGGGGAATTCTTATGACAAGCCCAACCCACCTCAACTAGCTACTCTTGATCAGGAGGTTCTCCCGAGTGTCTCACAGAGTGTCATCCCAGCCACCCTGCTACGAAACTGCATTTCTGCCGCTTGTACTCCCAATCTCATACTTTAGGTCTTTTCCCACAGTTCATGAACATAGGGGAGGGCAGGGATATAGATTACTGGTAAACCAAGAGTTTTGTGTTTAGGCTCAGTTCCCATTACACCACCATGGACCAGTACAGAATCTGCAAAACACCTGCCATGCTCCAGTCAGGTTTTCGGTCTTACGTTCCTGTTCTTCTTCCCTCTTGAAGATGATCTATAGATACTTGAACTTCTCCACTAAGGGCAATGTTCCTTCTTCAGCTGGAGAGAGGAATCCACTCTTTTCAGACAGACAACCATGACATCAGATTTGGAAGTCCCAGCTGGTTCACAATTGGGAGCAAATCCTTCAAGTGGTTCTGAAGGTCAACTTTGAAATTAGAGTAGTATAGCAATCTAGTCTAGAGTCAGTAACCTGGCAGCACTGAAAATAATAAAGCATCATTTTGTGAACTTCCATTTGACTTTATCTACTTATGGTAACACGTGGGTTTTTAGAGATTCAAGTGGATTTATACTGTGGTTCCTTTAATATTAATTTAGTTTCACTGTCCTTTTAAGATGTTAATTTTTTTCTAAACGTACCTGTGTTAGTATTAGGCTTAGGGTCCTTCCCTGGTCTATAACATTACACAGGAGAGTCTGTGAAGGCCCTTTAAAAAGCCAGACCTGGGAGGACTTCTGGTGCTATGCCCACATTCCGGAAAATCATTTCTGGGTCAACAGGAAACCCCCAAAAAACTTTAAAAGGCCACCTTGCTAGAGCTCCAGCCAACAATCCCTGTTTATCCTTCTGATAGGATTGTCTTTAGAAACTACAACTCCCAGACAACCTTTTGGTAGTCTGAATCTCCAGACTTACTTTTTTATCTTATCCCATCCTGTTGCTTAACTTGGGTTTTTAATATCTCATCTAGAGCGTATTTGGTAAAATTTGCCACACTGATGTCCTCTACAATACATGTACAATAAACATATATAAACATCTATCCATAGTTTTTCAGACGTGCCTAATCCATCTTATTGTCACAGGGGACAGAGTCTATTCCCAGCAGCATTAGGGGCAAGGGATGAACCAACAAGTCCATCATAAGGCACACTCACTCTCACCGATTTAGAGCTGCTAAGTAGCCAAAAAATATTGTAGATGCATTTAAGGTGAAAGTTGGAGTAACCATAAGAAAGCCAAAGTAAATGTGGGAAATGGACAGTGACTGGCCCAGAATTTGAACTTTGGTCTTGAGCTGTGTGGATGTAGCACTAACAAATGAGTTGCCATGTCACGTTTTAGTTAATGCACTCTGTCTAAACATAGTAACACTTATTAATCGTTCTACACTTTTAATCACAGTTGCTTAACATGTTAAGTGTTCTCTGTTCTTTTTGTATGCTTAGTCAGTAGTTATACAGATGGTAATTTTCACTCTTTAATTAATACTTTTTATTAACATGCCAAAAAATAACCTCAGAAAATGAATATGTTCCATGTTGTTTGCGTAAAAAAATTATTAAATAGCTAATTTTTGGAGTACTGTAAATGAGATTATTCAGTAATTATAAATCTTAAATATTGTTTCCTTTATTGGTCAAAAATAATTTAGCCTAGGTTTAGTTTAGATTTTTTTGCTGACCTTTATTGTTACCAAAATATTTCTTTCCAATTGTGGTGTTCAGGAAATCCAAAAGCTACATTCATTTCATGTGTAAAGAAGGATGAAAAGCTAGGAGCGTGCGGAGAATGACTGCAGTCTACCTGAATGGAGGAGGTCTGGGTAGCCAGCGATACGCACGATGGAGTCGGCAGGACAGCGGCGAGGACTACCTACGTGCCGAGTGCTACACAGAAGAAGAAGGAGGCATGCAGCGGCGGCTCACCCCTTTCGAGAGGCTGACTTTGGACATGTCCCAGGATGAGAAAGTAGTGAAGGAGCTCACCCTTGGCAAAAGAATTGGCTTCTACCGGGTGCGTGGTGAAATTGGAAGTGGCAACTTTTCCCAGGTCAAGCTTGGAATCCATTGTCTTACTAAAGGTAAGAGCACTGAATTCTTTTCTCTTTGGTCCTTTTGTCTGCTTCCTGACATAAATGGAAAACAGAGGGCAGCTTTTGTGCGATTGATTTATTTTTGCCTACATTTTAGGAGAATTTATGTATCTTAAGTTTGGAGGATGCCATCTCACAGTGGCCAAATGATGAGCACTGATGGCCAACTCTACGAGGATTGGTCCCTACGTTGTGCCTAATTTGTCCAGATCCTCACAACTCATGCTGTATTAAATAGGTTCAGTAAATGGATGGATGGACCCTCTACCGTGACTGAGCAAAGGCCCTGAGCAACAAAAACGTTCAGAAATCCCGGTGAATGTTCAAGGATTTTCCTCAAGCATGCTTCTTTTTATACTGTAATATACAGTACTAGCTGAAGCCCGCCGTAGCATACGGCGGTGTAAGAATAGGAATGGAAGACGGTGAGAAAGGAATTCAGTACAACAAAGTCTTAGGAAACCACCATTGCAATATATCAAAAATAGCATTTGCCAATGGTCGAGAGAGTACCTTCCTGTAGCAGGCTACGGAAAACATAGACATACCTGTATATAGATAGACGCCGCATTCACTGTGTTGCTCAGTCGACACGATAAGTCAGCGCGTCCCCCCTACTGCGAGTGGTAAAAGTGCCATTTAAACTAATACAGGTAGACATGGAAACCGGGTTTTCTGATGAAAAAACAATAACGTTTTAAACAGTATCGTTTACATACAACAGATTTTGGCAAATCGTTTACATGCAATTATTTATATCCATTTATACACTAATAATGGCAATTATTAAATAATAATAATAATTATTATTATTATTAAATAATTCCTCCCGTATAAGTAACATTTCTCAGAATGCTTTCTTCCATCTCCGAAACATTTCTAGACTTCGTCCTGTTCTTACACAACACAATACTAAAGTATTGGTTAAAGTATTGGTTAATGCCCGAGTCACCTCACGTATAGATTACTGTAATGGTATTCTATCTGTCATCCCACAAAAACGTATCCATCGCTTACAATTTATTCAAAATTCAAAATTCTGCTGCCAGGATAATAACCTGCTGTTCTAAATCCACTGAACATACTACACCTGTTCTATCTCAACTTCACTGGCTCCCTGTTAACTACAGAATACAATACAAAATACTGCTCTTAACATTTAAAGCTCTCCACAACCTCACTGATCTCCTACAGACTGGCACTTGTCTCGCTCACTCTGGTTCTCATCTGCAGCTGTACTTTCTGTACCACACATCAAACTCTGTGCTATGGGAGCTCGAGTGTCTCTCATAGTGCTCCTTAACTCGGAAATTCTCTTCTCTCTCATATACATCAGCTCGATTCAATAACACATTTTAAAACTACCCTCAAAACTTATCTTTTCAAACTGGCATACCAGTTGTGAATTTTGCACTGTTACTGCCAGTTATCTTTGTTTGTTTGCTAATTATTGCTGTTTGATCGAGAGCGACGGTGGACGCAGAAGTAGGCGGGGCTCTGTCGTGTGTATCCCATGGTCTTAGAGTTGGTCGGCGGGGCTCTGTGAGTTGGCGGGCGTGGCTCTCTGTCTTCCGTGCGCTTTCTGTCTTGCTTGCCCTTAGTTAGAGTTGGCGGGCGGGCTTTGGTGGGTGTGTCTCTCTGTCTTGCTTGCCCTTAGTTAGAGTTGGCGGGCAGGGCTCTGTCGAGCGTATCTCATGGTCTTAGAGTTGGTGGGCGGGGCTCTGTGAGTTGACGGGCGTGGCTCTCTGTCTTGCGTGCACTTTCTGTCTTGTTTGCCCTTAGTTAGAGTTGGTGGTCGGGGCTCTGTCGAGCGTATCTTTAGGTCTTAGAGTTGGCGGGTGGTCTTGCTTGCGCTCACTGTCTCGCGTGCCCTTAGTGAATTATATATATAGATATTGCTAGTAGAGCGGGAAAAAGTATGAAATAGGCTTTTTTATAATCATATCTACAATATGTACAGTGGTGTGAAAAAGTATTTGCCCCCTTCCTGATTTCTTATTCTTTTGCATGTTTGTCACACAAAATGTTTCTGATCATCAAACACATTTAACCATTAGTCAAATATAACACAAGTAAACACAAAATGCAGTTTTTAAATGATGGTTTTGATTATTTAGGGAGAAAAAAAAATCCAAACCTACATGGCCCTGTGTGAAAAAGTAATTGCCCCTGAACCTAATAACTGGTTGGGCCACCCTTAGCAGCAATAACTGCAATCAAGCGCTTATGATAACTTGCAATGAGTCTTTTACAGCGCTCTGGAGGAATTTTGGCCCACTCATCTTTGCAGAATTGTTGTAATTCAGCTTTATTTGAGGGTTTTCTAGCATGAACCGCCTTTTTAAGGTCATGCCATAGCATCTCAATTGGATTCAGGTCAGGACTTTGACTAGGCCACTCCAAAGTCTTCATTTTGTTTTTCTTCAGCCATTCAGAGGTGGATTTGCTGGTGTGTTTTGGGTCATTGTCCTGTTGCAGCACCCAAGATCGCTTCAGCTTGAGTTGACGAACAGATGGCCGGACATTCTCCTTCAGGATTTTTTGGTAGACAGTAGAATTCATGGTTCCATCTATCACAGCAAGCCTTCCTGGTCCTGAAGCAGCAAAACAACCCCAGACCATCACACTACCACCACCATATTTTACTGTTGGTATGATGTTCTTTTTCTGAAATGCTGTGTTCCTTTTACGCCAGATGTAACGGACATTTGCTTTCCAAAAGTTCAACTTTTGTCTCATCAGTCCACAAGGTATTTTCCCAAAAGTCTTGGCAATCATTGAGATGTTTCTTAGCAAAATTGAGACGAGCCCTAATGTTCTTTTTGCTTAACAGTGGTTTGCATCTTGGAAATCTGTCATGCAGGCCGTTTTTGCCCAGTCTCTTTCTTATGGTGGAGTCGTGAACACTGACCTTAATTGAGGCAAGTGAGGCCTGCAGTTCTTTAGACGTTGTCCTGGGGTCTTTGTGACCTCTCGGATGAGTCGCCTCTGCGCTCTTGGGGTAATTTTGGTCGGCCAGCCACTCCTGGGAAGGTTCACCACTGTTCCATGTTTTTGCCATTTGTGGATAATGGCTCTCACTGTGGTTCGCTGGAGTCCCAAAGCTTTAGAAATGGCTTTATAACCTTAACCAGACTGATAGATCTCAATTACTTCTGTTCTCATTTGTTCCTGAATTTCTTTGGATCTTGGCATGATGTCTAGCTTTTGAGGTGCTTTTGGTCTACTTCTCTGTGTCAGGCAGCTCCTATTTAAGTGATTTCTTGATTGAAACAGGTGTGGCAGTAATCAGGCCTGGGGGTGGCTACGGAAGTTGAACTCAGGTGTGATACACCACAGTTAGGTTATTTTTTAACAAGGGGCAATTACTTTTTCACACAGGGCCATGTAGGTTTGGATTTTTTCTCCCTAAATAATAAAACCATCATTTAAAAACTGCATTTTGTGTTTACTTGTGTTATATTTGACTAATGGTTAAATGTGTTTGATGATCAGAAACATTTTGTGTGACAAACATGCAAAAGAATAAGAAATCAGGAAGGGGGCAAATACTTTTTCACACCACTGTATTATATTTTGTTAATTATTGGATACATTATGCTGAAAAAAGAACAAATGTAAACAATTGCTATTTAATTATGATGTGGTGTGTAGTTGCTAAGAAAATGATTACCCATCCATCACTGAAGCCACTTCATTTGCCTCAAGATTACAGAAGTTGAATCCTATCATGGCAACATTACCACAAGGAAAAACAACTGTAAATGTAGTGCCCATCTGTCACCAGGCACACACCCACTTGGCACTGGCCAGTACGACTTGGCAATAAGACCCAGCACACCCACGACTTTGGGATTTGAATGCCCAGAAAAAAATGAGCCCAGACAAACCTGTGGTGCAGGATTTGAACCCAGAAGCCTGGAACTACAGTATGAGGCACCAGCATTTATAACTGTGCCACTAATACAGGTGATGAAAGGTGTGAATTATTATTTTTATTTGCTTTTGTGTATAAGAAAACTGATGTGAAGAATGCAAGCCAAGTGTGGTGAAATGTGAACAGTGCATTGCATGTTTCCTTTTTCTTCCAAAGGCTGTTCCATAATTAATTAACCTCCTCTCTACTCCATATGTTGCCCCCATGTGCGCTCTGCTTTGCTTTTTAATTAAAGGAATGCTTAAAAAAACACCTTGTCAGCAGCGATGTCAAAATGCGACTTAATCTCTAGCTCTCCACAGAAGAGACAGCATAGTACAGTGTTACAGGAGTTTAATCTGCATTTTGAATTTCTGGAAGCTTTGCAGCAATTGATGAACAATTGTACAGATTGTTTTAATTATGTCAGTTGACACCATTCCAGTAAAAGTACCACGATGCTAGGAAATCTAGATTATCAGCAGACTGGAAAAGGTGCCCAGGGGAGAGAGTTGGAGGCTGGTAGAACCCGCGTGTCACAGCATTATTGAGGAAAGATGAGGAGTGATGAGGCAATGAGGATTACGGCTCAGGTTGGCAAAGTCACATCCCTGTTATAAGCAAGCAACATGCTGAAAATGGCAATGTGTACAAGGTGGCCAGGAAATGGATTTGAGTGAGGGTCGGTTAAAGGCCTAGTGGGCCTCAAAACCAAATGTCCAAAAATGTAGCATCAGAATAAGAAAGAGTTCAGCGAATTGCGATTTGTGTCAAAAACTCCCAGGCCCTCCCTGTCTGCAGCTCCTATTGCGGAAAATTCAGCTCCAAAAACATACTGCTGTTGTTATTTGTATATAAAAATTATTGATAAAATCCAAAGTATACGCATTTTCTGTCTTCATTATTAATAGATTTATGAGTGTTAGATAGATAGATAGATAGATAGATAGATAGATAGATAGATAGATAGATAGATAGATAGATAGATAGAACTTTATTAATCCCCAAGGGGAAATTCACATCTTAAATTTTCTTTTTTTTTTTTTTTACAATTAATGTGATTTGTTTTTTTCTATACAGTCTTCAGTTTAAAGGGCAAAAGGGCATGTGTCATTTTAATAGGCCAGCAAGAGCAGAAACCCAATATTGCACCATAAATAATTAAACCGGGCCATGGCAGGACAAACTGATACACTTTCATTCATGCCTTTGAAAAAGAAGACAACAGCAGCATCTCACATTTCTGCTTTTATGCAGTGTTTCAGAATAAAGTCGAAGTGCCTGCTGCCGCCGTGTACATTGTTGTTAATGGTTTAATTAGATCAGTATATTAACGTGAATGTAGACCTCACTTTTGGATTTAATAATGTTAATTACAGAGGCAACAAGTATGACAATATAAGGTTTCAGAAACGCTTGACAAAATGGCACAGGCCTAGTTGTATCTTTGTGTAAGACAATTGTCTGCCGGACATTTAAGGTTTTTGTGCTTGTGCCACAGAGGACAACAGTTCTACAAAACTCATCTGTTTTTATTCAGCATTTTTATGATAAATCTGTAGTTTCTTTTTTAGTTTGGGGCAGTGTCTTTATATCAAGCGGATGGGGTGCATTTTCAGGGATTGTGTTCTTTTTAATCGTACAGTGCATCCAGAAAGTATTCACAGCGCATCACTTTTTCCACATTTTGTTATGTTACAGCCTTATTCCAAAATAGATTAAATTAATGTTTTTCTATAGAATTCTACACACAACATCCCATAATGACAATGTGAAAAAAAGTTTACTTGAGGGTTTTGCAAATTTATTAAAAATAAAAAAACTGAGAAATCACATGTACATAAATATTCACAGACTTTGCTCAATACTTTGTCGATGCACCTTTGGCAGCAATTACAGCCTCAAGTCTTTTTGAATATGATGCCACAAGCTTGGCACACCTATCCTTGGCCAGTTTTGCCCATTCCTATTTGCAGCACCTCTCAAGCTCTATCAGGTTGGATGGGAAGCGTCGGTGCACAGCCATTTTAAGATCTCTCCAGAGATGTTCAATCAGATTCAAGTCTGGGCTCTGGCTGGGCCACTCAAGGACATTCACAGAGTTGTCCTGAAGCCACTCCTTTGAGATCTTGGCTGTGTGCTTAGGGTTGTTGTCCTGCTGAAAGATGAACCGTCGTCCGAGTCTGAGGTCCAGAGTGCTCTGGAGCAAGTTTTCATCCAGGATGTCTCTGTACATTGCTGCAGTAATCTTTCCCTTTATCCTGACTAGTCTACCAGTTCCTACCGCTGAAAAACATCCCCACAGCATGATGCTGCCACCACCATGCTTCACTGTAGGGATGGTATTGGCCTGGTGATGAGCGGTGCCTGGTTTCCTCAAAACGTGATGCCTGGCATTCACACCAAAGAGTTCAATCTTTGTCTCACCAGACCAGAGAATTTTGTCCTTCTGGTGCCTTTTGGCAAACTCCAGGCAGGCTGCCATGTGCCTTTTACTAAGGAGTGGCTTCTGTCTGGCCACTCTACCATACAGGCCTTATTGGTGGATTGCTGCAGAGATGGTTGTCCTTCTGGAAGGTTCTCCTCTTTCCACAGAGGACCTCTGGAGCTCTGACAGAGTGACCATTGGGTTCTTGGTCACCTCCCTGACTAAGGCCCTTCCCTCCATTCGCTCAGTTTAGATGGCTGGCCAGCTCTAGGAAGAGTCCTGGTGGTTTTGAACTTCTTCCACTTACAGATGATGGAGGCCATTGTGCTCATTGGGACCTTCAAAGCAGCAGAAATTTTTCTGTAACCTTCCCCAGATTTGTGCCTCGAGACAATCCTGTCTCGGAGGTCTACAGACAATTCCTTTGACTTCATGCTTGGTTTGTGCTCTGACATGAACTGTCAACTGTGGGACCTTCTATAGACAGGTGTGTGCCTTTCCAAATCATGTCCAATCAACTGAATTTACCACAGGTGGACTCCAATTGAGATGCAGAAACATCTCAAGGATGATCAGGAGAAACAGGATGCACCAGAGCTCAATCCTGAGCATCATGGCAAAGGCTGTGAATATTTATGTACATGTGCTTTCTCAGTTTTTTTTTTTTTAATAAATTTGCAAAAACCTCAAGTAAACTTTTTTCATGTTGCCATTATGGGGTGTTGTGTGTAGAATTCTGAGGAAAAAAAAGAATTTAATCCATTTTGGAATAAGGCTGTAACGTAACAAAATGTGGAAAAAGTGATGCGCTGTGAATACTTTCCGGATGCACTGTAGTTTCCTAGAACCACTCCCTCGCCACCCATAATGAAGAACAAAATATAAAATCAAAAAGAAAAGAAAAAAATGTTGAGCTTGTTTTTGAGATTTAAGAAAAAAAAGGGATCAGGATATAAAACTTAGGTGATAATTCAAGTCGAAGTCGTTGCCAAAAGTCAAAAAGATATGTTGTCAAGTTTAAAACACTAATCAAACATCAAAGAACGTAAAGGATGAGCTATTTCTTCCCAAACATGGTATATATGCTTTTGTCAGAAGAAATTGTTTTCAAAAGTTAAGCACTTCCTATAAACTTAAACAAATACCTTCCCTGCAACAGCACTTTTACAATGGAGTCTATGGGGCATGGAGAAAAAGCTTAAAAATTTGCCAACTATGTCCATTTTTCAAGCAAAGACGCTTGTCAAGTATTAATCTGTGCTTTCTGATGATAACAAAAAGGATCTGGAAATAATCAGCTTATCTCCTATTCCTGGTACTTTTTTTCTCATGTTTTCTATTCACTTGTGAGAGTTCTCACATAAATAAGGAAGTGAATGAAAACAAAACCAACCGCATGACACGGAACGTTTACTGTTATTTGATCTTTTGAGAAGAACTCAACCCAACCGTGCGCACGGCTGGTCTTCTGTTAAAATGGCTGAATCTCATAGTATTGGTTTTTTTTTTTTGTCTTAAAAAATGATATGTGTTAACCATTTTACAATGTGTGGGTAACTGCAAGATGTGAATCAATACTCGACAAATGGATGTATTTGATACGTTTTTAAGCTTTTCCTCCCTTCCCCATAGCCTATAATGTAAAGCACCAGTGTGGGCAAATATGACTTGCATCATTTAGGGACAACAGGCCATGAAGTGGTCATTTTCCAATTAAACTTTGCACGATGGCGCAGTGATAGCGCTGTTACCTCACAGTTAGGAGACCCGGGTTTGCTTCCCAGGTCCTCCCTGCGTGGAGTTTGCATGTTCTCCCCATGTCTGCCTGGGTTTCCTTCCACAGTCCAAAAATGAGCAGGTTAGGTGCGTTGGCGATCCTAAATTATGCTTGGTGTGTGTGTGTCCTGCGGTGGGCTGGCACTCTGCCTGGGGTTTGTTCCTGCCTTGCGCCCTGTGCTGGCTGGGTTTGACTCCAGCAGACCCCCGTGACCCTGTGTTAGGATATAGCGGGTTGGAAAATGACTGACTGACTTTAAAATTGCCAATTTTTCTGCTACATTTCTAATCGTGGAAAAATGAATAAACAAAATTATAAATTCATGGCCTGCAACTGATAAATGAAAAAGTATAAGTTTTTTTTTATTTATAGAAAGAACACAGTTTTGAAGGGTGAATAAATATACGTATGCCATGTTTGTGAAGAAATAACTTTGACATGAAAAATACCAAACGTATCTTTTAATATAAAAAGCAAGTTCATTAAACTTGAAAATGTTTATTGTTGTAAGAATCACACAACAATACTGTTGTTACCCTAATCTCAGATACCCCAGAAATACAAGAACCAAACTTTATACCATCACTCTGATCATGTATTGCATCGCACATTCCTGGAGCATTCTGGGAATACTGCAGTAGCAACTCGTGATGTTAACCTCTCAAAATGGCGCCACTTGAAACTAAACAAATTGGTGTCACAGCGTAAAGAACCCTTCTTCAGGAAGCCTACTAAGTGAAAACAAAGGTCAAAATTAAATTATTTGAAATTATTTAACAAAGAAAATTAAAAAATGTCGTAGATGAATACTTTGCACAAAATACTAATCTCAAAAAACATTAATGAAAAACATTTATCGTAACAGTCTAACAGTCTCAGATACAAACAGCTGAAGCCTACGGAACAGCACAGCATCACAGCAGGACCCTTTTTTTCACATCATGGCATTAAAATGGTTTCAAATGACAGATCCAGTCAAGCAGGAATGTATTGTTCTAGAAGGTTTGTGCAAATCTTGCTTAGACGTTTGTTTCTCTGTTCACACTGCATACAAGTGGGTAGTCTGTCTCCGCTATGACCACACCATTCCTCATTAAGCAATAAGTTTTATTCTCCTAGAATCAGGGGGTTCTGAAGGTTTATTAGGTGGGTCCTGGACCTGGCCTGTGTGTCGAGGCTGTTGGAATAGGGCAGGGGTGGGCAAAGTCATTCCTGGAGGGCCGCGGGTTTTTGTTCCAAATCAGTTGCTTAATTAGAAAACAATCCTTGCCAATAATTACATTTCATGGCTTGTTAGTGCTTTAACTCTGCTATGTCAAGTCATTCTCATATCCTAGATTTTTTTTCCATTTTAAGGATATCATCCAAATACTTTGAAGTGTAAAACAGATGAGTAATTCTCAGTCCTTCACTTTTTTTGTCTTCTCTTTCCTTCCAAGTATTTAATTAAACCAAATAGTGCACGATAAATACACACAGGTATAAAGGGTAGCAAGCAAAATGGATAACTGCTGGTTTCTTTTGTCATTTGCATCTTATTGTAAATAAGGAGCAATTAAAAATCAAGAATGCTGCTATTTAAGACTTAAATAAGCAATAAGGGTTCAAAATCTTAATGAGAAAGATAACTAAAATGAAGCAGAAGTGTTTCTAGAGCAATAAGTGCTTCTTAGTAAGCAATTGGGTTGGAACAAAAACCTGCAGCCACTGCGGCCCTCCAGAAATGACTTTGCCCACCCCTGGAATAGGGCCTAGACTTCTGTGAATCCAAACTGAATTAACAGGAACTGAGAATGTTATATTACGATATTCTCACATTGGTGAGGTAATACATCATGGGCTCCATTGCAAAAAGTAAATCACCTAACAAAGCTTTAAAAATGACACAAATAAGGTAAAAGAACAAACTGGACAAACTGGTGAGTAAGGCAGGCTCTATTGTGGGCATGGAGCTGGACAGTTTGATATCTGTGGCAGAGCGACGGGCGCTGAGCAGGCACTTGTCAATCATGGAGAATTCACTACATCCACTGAACAGGATCATCTCCAGACAGAGGAGTAGCTTCAGCGACAGACGCTGTCACTGTCCTGCTCCACTGACAGACTGAGGAGATCGTTCCTCCTCCACACTATGCGACTCTTCAGTTCCACCCGGGGGGGTAAACGCTAACATTATATAAAGTTATTGTCTGTTATACCGGCCTCACAATTTCCACCCTGCATTTTTTAACTTGCACTGCTTTTTTATCACTCTTTAATTTAATATTGTTTTTATCAGTATGCTGCTGCTGGAGTATGTGAATTTCCCCTTGGGAATTAATAAAGTATCTATCTATCTATCTAGAAAACAAAAACTAGAAATGTGCAAGAAATTTGGAGTAAGATGCAGAATATGAATCATTAATGTAAAAAAATGAAATGTTTCAAAATAAGATTTCTGAAAGCTGCACTTCATTTAAAAGTAACATCTATATATATAATTCACTAAGGCAAGACAACCATGGAAAGCACGCCGGAAGGGGCTTTGATTCACTGAGCCGCCGCCAAGTAAGACACCTATGGCGCACGCAGGAAGGAGCCACGCCCACCAACTCCTGGCACCTCCGAGCCACGTTGACTGTTCATAGAGGCAGGTTTCTCGCGGAGGTGAATCGCCATATGCAGCGTGTGAAACGGTTTTGAGGGTATCCCATGGGATCCTTAAAACAATCCTTTACAACTGAGGTTAAAACACAATGAAGTAAGCAGTCTTTAAAAAACAAGTTTTCGGTTACGACGCACGACCGCGTGCACCATAGCAAACTGTTTTACACGCTACATACAGCAATTCGCATCAGCGACAAACAGGTGTCTTCTTCACTCACAGACAATTATATGTTGCTCTCTCCAGAGTTCCATCTTTTCATTCACTTTCTGTTGTATCCTCAAACCCTCCCTTTTTAGACAACTGTGTCTTTCCAGAAGTGTTCAACCATCAATAAATAATTATGCGGCGTTTGTTATGCCCCGGGTTCACTATTGTGTTGTATTTTGCTCTCTCCAGAGTTCCATCTTTTCATTCACTTACTGTTGTATTCTCACACCAACCCCGAACAGAGCCTCCATTGACTCCGCGAAGATCACAGCATCGTCAGCAAAGTCAAGATCCATGAATCTTTCTTCACCAACAGATGCTCCACAGCTGTTGGACCCCACGACTTTGCCCAACACCCAGTCCATACAAGCATTGAACAGAGTAGGAGCAAGAACACACCCCTCATGAACTCCAGAATCAACTGGGAAAAACACAGAGGTCCTGCCTCCACTCTGCACAGCACTAGCAGCGGGCTTGGTGGGCGTGGCTCCTTCCTGCGTGCGCCATAGGTGTCTTACTCTCCAGAGTTCCATCTTTTCATTCACTTACTGTTGTATTCTCACACCAACCCATTTTAGACGACCGTTTCTTTCCAGAAGTGTTTAGCATTCAATTAATAATTATGCATGAGATTGAGCGTGTGTCTACCAGGCGCAGAGAGGCGTGGGTAAGCCGTTGAACCCCATTCGGGCTGCAAACCGTGGAATTCCCACTAAGTGCGACTCATACGCTCCCACTGGTTGCGTCCCTACCCTTTGTGCACACCCCCCTCCCACCTCGCGACTACCGTGGTCGGGTGTCTCGGTGGATTATATATAGAAAAGCAGCCAAAACCGAACAGAGCAATGAAAAGTCTATGTGAGTCACAGGCACATCTGGACTTTGTAAAGACGACGACTTAAGTGACGAGTTGGAAGTGGGCACATGAGCGGGCAGTGCATACTGAACAAGAAATCAGCAGACTAGCATGATGGAGGGAGCTGAGGGGACGTCCTTCTCCTCTCCTCCCGTTCCACACTCCGCACCATGCACCCCCATCCCTCCGTCTGGCAAGAGGAGGCGCGATTGTGGTCCGCCAGTTTTCAGTCATGGACGATTGTGTGTTGGTTCATTCCGTGCATTGTTACAATGTTGCTTTTCTTGTTGATTTATTACATTACCGATTTTTCAAATGTTAATTTTCTCCCTGTGCTTAAAAATCATTTAAAAATCGGCCTGATTATGCGGCGTATGGTACGCCGCGGGTTGGCTAGTTTATTTTAATTACATTGTGATAAAATTGTGATGCCTATTTTAGTAACAACAGCCCAAGTCCCCCACATTCCCTCAGTGTGGCTGCTCATCAGGGGTCAGGTTAATAACACTTAATGTGCACACCAAAAGAGGCTCAAAATGTGCAGGTTTACACACAAACATTGGGGTTTATAAAAGAAAATTAGACAGGAGAATGTGCGTATATTTTACAGCAACTGTGACGCATCCGCACACAAAATTTCAGAGAAACTGGGAAATGATGACACCCTCAATAAAGCAGCTAAATGACGACTCGTGTATAACAATTCATATCACCAATTATAATGTATGTTGGCATGACAGATGTTGGACCTCAAAAGTGATGAGTATAATATGCAGACTCTATTTTAGTTCACTTTTAAGAGGGCCACTGCAGCGCTCGTGCACTAAATAGTTCAGTTTATATACAGTAGGCTAGCTTTTGTCACATCTCAGGGAACTGGCCAACAGGTCAATATCATGCCCGCTGTGCTGGAAGCCATTAACTGACTGACGAGGCACTACGCTCAGTTTTGTCATTTGATGTGGATGTACGTACATAAAACATAACAGGTTTTTGCTAACTTAAAAAGGCAATTAGCGGCATTGTCCAGTTTTGCTAACATACTGTAATTGGAGCAGTTTACTGCACCCATATTGCAATAATGGCACCTAGCGAGTATGGTGCTAATTTGTTTAACTATAAGCAGAGACATTCCATTAACATACAAGTCATCTGTGACGCCAAGATGAGACTGACAAACGTTGTGGCTTGATGGCCTGGGTCAACCTGTGATTAGTTTATTTTGAGGCATATTAGCTTTGATTAGACAACTTGTTGACGGTGCTTTACAGTACGTGATGATGGCTGGCTTGCTGACAGTGTCACTGGCTGAACCCTCAGTGTTTCATATGGCCTGTACTATTCATGGTAACAGCAGTCATGCCATTATATGTGCCAGTTTAGACACTGGTGCCTGATGTTTTTCTGATCCCCAGTGGAGAGGCGCTACAAATCCAAAGAGGACTGTTTCATTTATGTTAGGTAGAATGCCCAGAGGGGACTGGGTGGTCTCATGGTCTGGAATCCCTACAGATTTTATGTTTTTTTGTTTTTTCTGTCCCCCCTGGCCATTGAACCTTACTCTTACTCGATGTTAATTAATGTTGACTTATTTTGTTTTTTTATTCTTTTATTTTTCTATTCTTTTAATATGTAAAGCACTTTGAGCTACTGTTTGTATGAAAATGTGCTATATAAATAAATGTTGTTGTTGTTGTTACAATGCTTGTATAGTTTAGTTAGATGAAACTTTTTTGTTTTTCATGATTTTTTTTTGCTTTGGTCCTTTTTTAAAGACATTATGATTCATCTTTGCAACGCAATAAACTGAAAATTCTAAGGTGGAAGTAAATAGATGTTATATACATAGATGTCTACGTAATATCGACCGCTTACACCCATCTCTTTCAGCCACCAGTGCTGCTATTCTTGTTCATGCTCTGGTGACATCTCATATTGATTACAGTAATTCTATCTTATTTAGTCTTCCTCAAAAACTCCTTTACAAACTTCAACTGCTTCAGAATGCTGCTATTAAAATGCTCTTATTACCAGAACCCCTTCCATTGAACACTTTACTCCAGTCCTTCAGCAGCTTCACTGGCTTCCTGTTAAACATTGCATTGATTTTAAGATTCTGCTTATTACTAACAAGATCCTCCATAATCTGGCACCTGCTCATCTCTCTGATCTTCTTCATATCTCCGTCCCTTCCCGTATCCTTAGATCTTCCTCCTTTATTAAACTTATTATACAGTTAGGTCCATAAATATTTGGACAGAGACAACTATTTTCTACTTTTGGTTCTGTACATTACCACAATGAATTTTAAATGAAACAACTCAGATTCAGTTGAAGTGCAGACTTTCAGCTTTAATTCAGTGGGTTGAACAAAAAGATTGCATAAAAATGTGAGGCAACTAAAGCATTTTTTAACACAATCCCTTCGTTTCAGGGGCTCAAAAGTAACTGGACAATTGACTCAAAGGCTATTTCATGGGCAGGTGTTGGCAAGTCCATCGTTATGTCATTATCAATTAAGCAGATAAAAGGCCTGGAGTTGATTTGAGGTGTGGTGCTTGCATGTGGAAGATTTTGCTGTGAACAGACAACATGCGGTCAAAGGAGCTCTCCATGCAGGTGAAAGAAGCCATCCTTAAGCTGCGAAAACAGAAAAAACACATCTGAGAAATTGCTACAATATTACGAGTGGCAAAATCTACAGTTTGGTACATCCTGAGAAAGAAAGCAAGCACTGGTGAACTCAGCAACGCAAAAAGACCTGGACATCCACAGAAGACAACAGTGGTGGATGATAGCAGAATCATTTCCATGGTGAAGAGAAACCCCTTCACAACAGCCAACCAAGTGAACAACACTCTCCGGGGTGTTGATATCGATATCCAAGTCTACCATAAAGAGAAGACTGCATGAAAGTAAATACAGAGGGTGCACTGCAAGGTGCAAGCCACTCATAAGCCTCAAGAATAGAAAGGCTAGATTGGACTTTGCTAAAAACATCTAAAAAGCCAGCACAGTCCTGGAAAAACATTCTTTGGACAGAAGAAACCAAGATCAACCTCTACCAGAATGATGGCAAGAAAAAAGTATGGAGAAGGTGTGGAACAGCTCATTATCCAAAGCATACCACATCATCTGTAAAACACTGTGGAGGCAGTGTGATGGCTTGGGCTGCCAGTGGCACTGGGACACTAGTGTTTATTGATGATGTGACACAGGACAGAAGCAGCCGAATGAATTCTGAGGTGTTCAGAGACATACTGTCTGCTCAAATCCAGCTAAATGCAGTCAAATTGATTGGGCGGCGTTTCATGATACAGATGGACAATGACCCAAAACATACAGCCAAAGCAACCCAGGAGTTTATTAAAGCAAGAAGTGGAAAATTCTTGAATGGCCAAGTCAGTCACCTGATCTTAACCCAATTGAGCATGCATTTCACTTGTTGAAGACTAAACTTCGGACAGAAACGCCCACAAACAAACAGCAACTGAAAGCCGCTGCAGTAAAGGCCTGGCAGAGCATTAAAAAGGAGGAAACCCAGCATCTGGTGATGTCCATGAGTTCAATACTTCAGGCTGTCATTGCCAGCAAAGGGTTTTCAACCAAGTATTAGAAATGAACATTTTATTTCCAGTTATTTAATTTGTCCAATTACTTTTGAGCCCCTGAAATGAAGGGATTGTGTTAAAAATGCTTTAGTTGCCTCACATTTTTATGCAATCTTTTTGTTCAACCCACTGAATTAAAGCTGAAAGTCTGCACTTCAACTGCATCTTAGTTGTTTCATTTAAAATTCATTGTGGTAATGTACAGAACCAAAATTAGAAAAACGTTGTGTCTGTCCAAATATTTATGGACCTCACTGTACCTCCTGCTCAACTAAATGGGGCTTACAGCTTTCAGTCACCTATGAAACTCTCTTCCACAAGGTATTCATAATATGGACTCTTCCTACCTTTAAATCTCCCCTTAAAACACATCTGTTTAAGATGGCTTATTCTGTTTGATAAAAAGTTTATTTGATATATTTTATTATTGCATTTATTCTGGTTTTACTGCACTGTAGTATTTTACTAATTTTACAATGTGATTATTGTTATTAATGTGTTCTGTAAGTGTCCTTGTGTGCCTTGAAAGGCACCTGAAACTAAAATAAATTATTACTTATTATATACACTGTATCTTTAAATGAACTAATCTACTTTTAAACATAATGAATCTGTTTATATAATACAAACATCATTTGAAGTCCAGTTACTGCGCAGTACATCTTCAGATCAGGGGTCTCCAACTCCAGTCCTGGAGGGCTACTGTGGCTGCCGGTTTTCATTCTAACCCTTTCTTAATTAGTGACCAGATTTTGCTGCTAGTTAACCCTTTGCCTTAAGACTCAGGCCCCTTAATTATTTCTTTTTTACTTAATTAGCAACCAAACAATATGAAGGCACAAAATGTACCAACACATAAACAACAACCACCATCCATCACACAATAACTGAAAATAAAGAAAGGTGAAGGCCTCAGTAATGTTGATCTGCTCTTAAAAAAGAAAATCACCAGTTTTGGAAATGTCTGCCATGACAGAATGAGCACCATGAGATTAAATAACGGGTTTAATTAGCAATGAGAATTGGCTTCAAATTAAGAAACTGAATGAAGTGAAGTTGGTTGGAGTTTGAGGCCCCAACTTCGTTGGTCATCTGTGGGCTCACTTCACACCAAAACTTATGTTTAGGTGCTGTTTAAGGAAAAAAGAATCAATTCAGCGGTCAGTCTCTCAAGAAAAGTCAATTCAAATAATGGGAAATAGTTAATTAGCAGCAAAAACTGGTCACTATTTAAGAAAAGAGTTAGAATGCAAACTTGCAGCCACAGTAGCTCTCCAGGGCTGGAGTTGGAGACCCCTGCTTTAGACGCACTGAATGAGTGCCATTCTAACCCTAATTTTTCTGCAGGTAAAACTCATAGATTAATGCAGAACTCCATGACGTCTAGTGCACTGGTTTTGACAGAACTTATTTATTTTCCAATATTTCAGAAAAAGTGGCAATAAAAATCTTGGATAAAACAAAACTTGACCAGAAGACACAGAGGCTGTTGTCCAGAGAGATCTCGAGCATGGAGAAGCTGCATCATCCCAACATCATCCGGCTGTATGAGGTGGTGGAGACCCTGTCCAAGCTGCACCTCATCATGGAGTACGCAGGTGGAGGGGAGCTCTTTGCCAAGATCAGCATGGAAGGCAAACTGTCCAACACAAACAGCAAAATGGTTTTTTCCCAGATTTTGTCTGCAGTCAAGCACATGGTGGGTTGGCTATTGTATGTCAGTTGTAAAGGGGATGGGCTGTGTGTTTTGTTTAACCTAATAGGTCAAACCTCAGCCCACACAGAAAGGGGCAAGAAACGCATGTAGGTGCATACATCAAGAAGACCAGACTGTTCTCTGAACATCTTTTATTCATGTGCCGTTATGATTCATTTTTAGCACATCTTAGGTTAATTGGTAGCTCTGACTTGGCTTGGAGTGAATGTGGATGTGTGTAATAGCGCACCCTGCAAAGGACCGGCACCCCCTTCAGAATGTAATTACAGATATCTCAGATTCTGACAAACCAGAACTGGGGTTATAAACATCTACAAGTGGAATTAGCAGGAGATTTTGAATTTTCAAAATGTCCTGATCCACTGCGTCTCCTGGTACTTTACGCTCACAGTATGTACGGAGCGTGGCCTCTTTCATATTGGAGAAGCATGGCATGCTCAGTCAGGTATCACCGCAGACTCCTAGTTCTCAGAAGTGCGTGGAAACACTCCCGTTGTGAATTCACGTAGAAAGTACCCGATGACTTGTGTGAACACGCTTATTACAGCTACATGTTGATAAATATGAAGTGTGTGAGACAGTGGTAATTACAGTGAGTTACTGGTCAAACACATCATACAAGGTAAGTCAAAAACGATCAACATTTTCGTTATCATTTTATTTCGATTGGCTGTACAGCTTTCACCGCGCACATGTGGAAACATGGTGAGCACAGTGGTAAATGTTCGACATTGATCAGTCAGTTTTTCTTGTTCTTTTCCAGAAGTGAACAATGTTGCTCCGTTCCATTTGCACCAAAGAAGAGCAGTGACCAGTAATCCTCCTTTAATGGGCTGAAGATGTACCAAGGGCCAAAATCCATAGAAGGCTTTCTGCACAACATGGAGACAGTGTTTTACCACAGCAGAGTGTTTACGAATGGACTGAGAAGTTCATAAATGGTCAGACAAGTGCTAAGCATGAAGAAAGAACAGAATGCTCCGACACCTGCACTACCAACAGCAACACTGCGCAAGTCCATATCATGGACTCTAGCAAACTGATAAGGATTTTGACCCTAGTACTCTCACTACTTACTACTCACTGCTTTTCTTTGGTGCAAACAGAGACTGGCATGGCCATATGTACTAGAAAACAACAAGAGAAATTGACTGATCACGGTAGAACCACTGAGACCACAGACACAACATGTTTCCACATGTGCGCGGAGAAAGCTGTATATCCAAAACAAACAAAATGATCACAAAAGTGTGGATAATTATCAGCTTTGTGCTGCACATTCCAACGAGTCATATGTCACATGTTGACGGTGTATGGTATAAATCAAGCAGATCAATATTCCTAGTATCAGTTTGTGTTTAATTGAGAGCTGGAATGGGCAAAACGAAGACCTTAGTAACTTTGAACATGGCATGACTGCTGTTTCTAGAATCTCCCAAATGGTGGTGAGCACGGGTTTTTAACACAACCATTTTCAGGGATTTACAGAAGTGCGGAAAGCAAAAATCCTACCACTGATGGGTGATCCTGTGTACAAAAACACCTTGTGGATGAGAGAATTGTGAGATTCATACAAGCAAACAGTGGGATAACAACCAGACAAATCCCATTTGAATTCAAAATGAGTGTGTGGAATGCCATATCAGAACACACCAATGATTGGACTGTGTTTCGAGTACGTCTACCGGAGACCATTACATATGCCAGTAAGTGGGCACAGAAGCATCAAAAGTACACCATTGAGAAGTGTAAAGAATTATGTGGTCTGATGAATCCAGGCTCCTTTTCCATCCTTGCTGATGGAAAGATGACAAGTGCATATGGTGTCAGTAGTTCCTGCCATCTTTTCCAGCTCTTCTGGGGGAGATGCTGTTCCCAAAGGCAGCCAAGCGGTCTGCACCGAGGTCTCCTTCTGGTCGCACATGCTTGAAACACCTCCCCAGGGAGACATCCAGGAGGCATCTTAATCAGATGCCAGAATCACCTCAACTGGCTTCTTTTGGTGCATATCAGCAGCGGATTAACTTTTGAGTTCTCCTGAATGTCTGCACTCCTCACCTTGTCTCTAAGTCTGAGGCCAGATACCCAGAGATGAAAACTCATTTGTGTTTCTTGCATACATGATCTACGTCCTTCAGTTACTACCAAAAAGCTTGTGGCCACAAGTGAAGGTAGGAACGTAGATCCACCACTAAATAAAGAGTTTTGCCTTTCGGCTTAGGTCTCCCTTCACCATGACTATCTGGTATAACATCCACATAAATGACCTGTCAATCTCCTGCTCTGTCCTTCCCTCATTTGTGAACAACATCCATTAATACTTAAACTTCTCCGCCCAAGACAGCCCTTTATAACCAACGTGAAGTACGTAATCCACCCTTTTCTGGCTAAGAACCATGACCTCAGACTTGGAGGTGCTGATCCTCAGCCTGATCACTTCACACTCGTCTACAGACCACCCCAGTGAAGCTAGCAGGACATCATCTGCAAAAGCAGGGATGCAATCCTAAGGTCACTGAACTGGACAACTTCCACTCCTTTGTTGCACCTAGAAATTCTGCTCATTAAGATGTCTTAACAATTTTATATTTTTAAATATTTTAATTCAGCAAGAAAGTTAATGTCTAATAGTGAAATGCAGGGATGCTGTAAGAGCCACTCCTTGCTTGGAGACATTTTCAACTTACCGCATCAATATAAAACTTTTGCATTCAGCTGTTTACCTCTTGCTGACTGACCAGTGCTGGATACTGGTGGGAATTGGGGGCTCAATCTGCCTGAGCTAAGCCAATGGGAATTACTCGCCCCCACTCAGTGCAAGAAGCGTGTCAAGAACGACAAATCTGGACGCAAGAACCAAGAGAAAAGCAACACATCTCTGTTTCATCCATGTAGAGGGCCATGCTGTCTGTGCCGTTTTTGGAAATCCTAAGAAGAGCACCCCTCTCAGCAGCCATATTCAGACAGGCCATGCTGTCCATTTCTGCAACGACCAAAATCAAAGACAGAGAGCCACATGGTAATCTAAGCACGTTTGATGCTCAACATGAACCAGGTTGTAGAATTATTTTGCCAACTTTTGTACTCTTGTTTGCTTATTATATTTTGGGCACATCATCTGTAATACACCAATACACGTCTAAGGTCATACATATAAAGGGTAGTGTGACATATGAGGGCTGTAGTAGGGATTTGGGCCATTTTGTTATTGTCTACATATTAAAGAGTATAGAGGGGAGAACAGGGTCACCATAGGACCCTGCATTCATTTACAAATCAATATTCTTAAGCTTGATATAATACACCTGTAGAGACCGTAATTTGAAAATATTCAAAGAAATGTGAACTTATACACTACACCGTGACAGAAAATATGTACTGTGCCCTTCTTAAGGGAAAACTGCTACCTTTTCCATAATCAGATTTGAAAAACAGAAGGAAAACGTGTGAAATGGCCTCTTAATTACCACCAAGTTGAGCTACTCAAACACCAACGTTGAATTCTAGAATGCTATAAAGGAAAAAACGATACCCTTTTAATTTACAGTGTAACAAAACCAAATGCGTTTAGAACTCAGATTTAAATCTGAAACAAATACAGGTGCGTAAAAATATATAAACAAAAGAAAAAATGTTAGAATAAAGTCAAGAAAAATGAGTCTTATTTTTTAACATTTCCACCAAGCAAGGGAATAGTCTCAGTTTTCTTTATGAAAGATTATGAAAGATCGCACCCATCCAACTGAACTATTTTCTTCATCCAATGCTGGTTCTTTTTCTACAGTCTGAGAACATCCAGAAAGCATACCCCATTAAGTGAATTACAGTAATTTACCTTAATTATTTTTAATAAATTTTAACTTGATAAACGAGTGAAGTCTTGCAATACGAGTAGTACGTATACACTTTATCTGCCGAGTGTCACGTGATCACAACTGAGCCAATGGATCTTTACTCTCTCTGTGGGATTGTGGGTAATCGCCTCCCATTCTCGGTCTCAGTCGGTGTGCCTCACTCGTATAGTCAACATCCATATGACCACATGTGTGTGCTGTAACATGCGAGTCTCTGCGTTACACCCCAAAACACGAACCTGAGTCTCAGGACTTTAGCGACACCAGCTTTATTCAGCGTGAAACAGGAATTGCACGGTTATTTATTGTAGCGGGATCTGTCGCTCACCTATACAGAGACACAGCAAATCGGGCAGGGTCGTGGCCAAGTAATGCTGTGCCTTTGCATTTGTAATGTTACTTGCATCACCCATCAACAGCAGGTGCTTCTAGAGTGACCACCATCTTTTCGGATTTGCTTTTGCTTCAAACTGCTACAGCGCTGGGAGCCTGCAGTTGCTTCAGGACGCTCTTCTGAGTGTCGTCCCATTGGGGGGAGTGCCAAAAGAGTTTAGAAACCTTACAGTGTTTAAAGCATTTTTTAATTTTGTGTCCTAGTGTAGTGACTCTTCAGGCAAAAGTATCTGTCATTGCAGAGGTTTCCTTGTTAAAGTCGCAAAAAAAAAAAAAAGAAGATTCCAGTGAGCCAACAGACAGCAAGGATTCTGTTATAGTGAAAGTCGTCCTACACAATATCCCTCCTCCTCCTCCTCCTCCTCTTCTCCTCTCTCTCATTTCCCTCACATTCTTCTCAAAGGAAAAGTGCAGGTTAATTTATGTATTTTTTATTTATATTTTGTATTAATCAGTTTTATATGAATATTTTTGGGTTGTAGAACGAATCATCTGGGTTTCCATTATTTCTTATGGGGAAATTCGCTTTGATAGACGAGTGCTTTGGATTACAAGCACGTTTCCGGAACGAATTACGCTCACAAATCGAGACACCACTGTCCTTCCTGTAAGTTTCTCCATTCCACATTGAATTTACGTTACAGACCTGTTTCCCAAAATGGAGGATCTCTTGCTCCCCAGAGGTTTCTCTTCTTTTTTCTCCATTTTTTTATCCTACCTTGCACACAATGCTGAATTTCCTGTTACACTTTACTTCAATATAAAAGTACTTCCTGTCCTTACATTACCTCTGGCAGTCTTTTCAAAATAAAAGCTTAACAAGGAATTGCAAGTTTCCATAACACCCAATCCCGTCCAAGTGTCAAACTATAGCTCCCTGTGCTTTTGTCACAACGTACACGAATAGCCTTCTACCTGAACTACAAATTCTTGTCTTACTGAAAATGACGTAAATGTAAACGATTACTTAGTTTTGCATATGAGGTGAACTGCTACCTGAACTGGCCCAGGATAAGTGAGTTTGAGCGTGTGTCCACATGAACTGGCGCCCCACACAGGGCCAGCAGCCAATGCTGCCTTGGGACAGATCAAGTTCTGTGCATCTGTCCCTCCGTTTGTCTGTCTGTGAAGAGTCCCCACGACTTAGGACAGGATATGTAAATAGATGCGTTCATTCTAATTTTTGATGCACTGGTGGATCAGTGAGTTTGGTCAAAGGTGTTCATTTTAACATCTAACTGAATTTATCCTGACTTCTTATTTTGCTCGTGACCATCAGAGCTATCACGAGTTGTGGGACTCTTGGCCGTAACAACCATACAAACTTGTGCCTTAAGTGTGTCTTCTTGAATCTTCTACTCACTGCCCAAATGTTGCCTTTAACCACAATTTCAAATGAATTTAATAGGAAATTCCTGAGTTGATAACATACAACATCCACAACCCATGCTGCACCACATTTCCAGGGTCATTTTAGCATTAATGGCAAGCTAACAACAAAGCAGAACAATATGGAAGACGTGAAGAATTCTAACCATTTTTTCTTCTCTTGATCCCCAGCATGACAACAACATAATACACCGGGACTTGAAAGCAGAGAACGTCTTTTATACGTGTGACACTTGTGTAAAGGTTGGAGATTTCGGCTTCAGCACCATAAGCAAGAAGGACGAGACTCTCAATACATTTTGTGGCTCCCCACCTTACGCCGCCCCGGAGCTGTTCAGAGACGAGAGCTACGTGGGCGTGTTTGTGGATATCTGGGCACTTGGCATCCTGCTTTTCTTCATGGTGACGGGGACTATGCCATTCAGAGCAGACACTGTGGCCAAACTCAAAAAATGCATTCTGGATGGCACTTACACAATCCCTGCCTACATTCCTGAGCCTTGCCAGAAATTGATCCGAGGAATCCTACAGCCAGCGCCCACTGACCGATACAGCATTGACCAAATCATGAACTGTGAATGGCTGAAACCAATTGAATTTCCCAAACCAATGGAGCCTTTCAAGCTGGACCCCATGTATTTAGCACAGCCCTGTGAGCTCAAAGACGACGAAACGGAGGTCAAAGTGGCACTGGAGAACTTGGGCATTACAGAGGAACACATTAAGAACAACCAGGGTAAGAACTCCCGCAGCTCCATTACTGGAGTCTACCGCATCATTCTGCACCGGGTCCAGAAGAGACTGGCGGTGGAGAACGTGCCTGTGTTAAATCAGGTGGAGCGCAGGAACTCCAAAAAGGAGCGGCACAAGCCTTTCCGAGAAATCAGACACACATCCAAACTCTGCTCCATTTTATAGCTTCTCGCTCAGTTTTCTATTTAAATATTCCTTGTGTCAATGTTTTGTTTTGTTTTTTTTTTTTTTGAAGAATATATGCTTGCCTTCTAAACTTTTGTAATGATAACATTTTAATAAAATAATGCCTTTATGACAGACTGCTCGTCATTCCCCTTAGTAAGTAGTGACATTTTCACAAAGTTTAACTGGATTTTATTAAAGGATAAATTTGGTATTTTTCAAGTCTAATTTATTTCTTCCCCATCATGCTATGTGTTAGTTTGCCACATAAAATAAAGTTCTAAAGTGAAACCTTTTTTGTAAATTAATAAATAAATAAACAACCTACGTTATTCTTTCATTTTAAAATGGAGGCGAATGAAGCCGGGGTTCAAACGCAAAAAGAAAAGCCTTGAAACTTACTGAGTTCGTCCACTTTGAAGCACCAAAGTTTTCGATATAAGAAAGCAGGCCTTCCGTGTTTCTGTGGTCTCTTTGTGACAACAAAAGTAAGCTGAAAGTAATAATTTTATCACAGATTCTTGGTTCACTGCACACATGTTGCAAAGCAGCTTGTGTGTGTCACTTTAGGAAGGAAAAAGAGATTCCGCCATTTATGAAAGAAGGCCAGCTGTGCACTTCACCTCACTGCTAGGCCTCCTCCGCAGCGTCCTTTCAGCCCCACGTGTGTGGTTTCACTTCAAAAAATCGTCTCCAGCCTCAGTTATTGACATCATTGAACGATGAGGTCCAGATGTGAATTGCTGTCTCTGCTCTGTTGACAACTTGACAATAATCACTGAAAAAATGAGACCACTTGGCATGCATCATAGATGTCGAGAATTGATTTGTGGTGCGTCCATCAGTTTCATTGCGGTTTGGCTCAGTCACGACATCTGCACCAGACAAAGTGAGTAAGCCTGCATTTTGATTGGCGCTGCAAAATCGGTCTTGATGTACAGGCGGCTTGGCTCTTTCAAAACATCGGAGGCTTTTAGAATAAATATAATGCAATGTAAGCAGCTCAGATTTACTGGAATGTGTGCAAAGTACAATGAAACTCTTATCTCTCTTCACCAACACACACCTCGCTGCCATGGGGTCCACGCAAAAAAGAACAACACAGAACACAACAGACGAGAAGTAGGCACCATTTAGGGGGAAAATACACACATATACATATATGCACATACATTTGTTCCCTGAAAAAGGCCCATTAGTAATATTCTGATATTTGCTTTTCACTTTTTGCTAACCTAAACTTCAAATTTAAACCTCTGGCAGTTTACTGCTTACGTTTGCACCATTTTAGGTTATTCGTTGGATTTCAAGAATTATGACGTGGAACACGAGATTCTTACAAGACATGCCGTACTTACAATCAAAATAAAAAAATCCCAGATGCAGCAAAACATTCAGTCGTCTAAAGGATTTGAGCACACACAGATCCAGGGCTCTCAGCTCATATAAAGCGTACAATACGTTATAAATGAAACGTCAACGAGTAAACAAAGAAGAAAGCAGCACAGAGAAAAGAGACTCAAAAGCACTGCAGAGAAAAAAAGATCAAAAAAGAAAAAGAATAATCGAGGTGCAAATTCAGAAAATAAGGAAAGTAATTATCAGCCTGGAACAAGTGGAATTGAATAAAAAGCACATCCAATCAGGCTCAGTATTAAAAGACAAAGAGTAAAAGAAAGTAGAACTTCATAAAGACGTTCACAAACGTTGGTGCTAAACACATGCAGAGCAGGTTAGAGATTATGAAAGCAATGGAATTCGAAAGGCTCCAAAAAAAAAAAAAAAGTTGGCGCGATACACATGTGGAGAAAGTTAAAGAATATGAAAGTATGCGAACATTAATTTTATTTTAATTCTTTTCATTTTTATTACTATTTAATTTAATATTGTTTCTTTGTATCAGTATACTGCTGCTGGATTATGTGAATTTCCCCTTGGGATTAATAAAGTATCTATCTATCTATCTAGTAGGAAAATTAGAAAGTATAAAAAAAGAAAGTAAAGATCGCAGTAGCGCAAACAAAAGAAAATTATTACTCGAAAAAGGGAAAGTAATCACTACAGACCAGGTATCATTGGAAAAAATAGCAGGATAAAGCGAGATCAGAAATAAAAGACAAATAGTAGAAAACAAAGTAAAACGTCATAAAGAGGTTAAAAAACATGGGGGCCAAACACATGCAGAGCAGGTTAGAGATAATGAAAACTGGAATTCAAAAGACTCGTAGAAACACATGCAGAGTAAGATACCGAATATGAAAGCATCAAACAATGACAGTGTCAAAACAAAGAAGGTAAACATTGCATTAGTGCAAAAAAAGAAAATATTACTCGGAGAAATAGCGAAAAGGCGAATAGACATTGAGTATATGGACAGAGGTGATATGTCAGAAGTATGTAAATATTGTAAGGCTTTGAAGTTTAAGTCAGAAAATTTCAAAAATGGAGTTTACCGCACATACATTTATTGGTTACTTTGCAAAAAAAATTATTAACTGCTGATGATGAAGATCGTTTTGTCTGTGCTGAAATTCCAAACAAAGAAATCTATCCTAAATTAGGGTACAAAGTCATTAAACACACATCTCACAGACCTCATTAAAAAGATTCAGCATATCGGGACTCAAAAGATTCCAAATATTGTTTTTAACGAAGTTCTGAAATAAAAGTGAAACTAATGAAACAGCAACAATTCAAAGAAAAAAAAATCTTAAAAGTGTGTATCTGGAAAACCAAAAACGGGGGTTGGCGAGCGAAGCCCCCTAGTTTTTGTAATAATCCAATTGAAGACAGATTAGATTCAATTGTGTATTCGGAGACTTGAAATGCACGGATCAGATCAACTTACACAATTTGCAAGTAATGGCAAAACAGATTGTTTGCTGATGTATAATGCTATAAAAGTTATACATATATACACTAGTTATACATATATATATTTTTATACTAATAAAAGGCAAAGCCCTCACTGACTCATCACTAATTCTCCAACTTCCCGTTAGGTATAAGGCTGAAATTTGGCAGGCTTATTCCTAACAGCTTATTTACAAAAGTTAAGCAAGTTTCATTTCCAAATTCTACGCATAACGGTCATAACTGAATCCTACTTACGTACATATATACGTCCATAGCCTGCAGCTCAGTCGCCATGTGAGGCGGACTTGCGTCCCCCATCCCAACGCCTCCCACGTAATTGGCTGCCTGCCCATATAAGGCCGTCCGTCGCTCCTGTCTCTTCATTCCCTTCCTTGTTTCGCCACAGTATTCATGTCTCCTTGTTGATAACTGCAGCCTTTTTATTTAATCCACGGCTTCTCCTCTGTTTTACTGATCGTTTATTTCGCTTATAGTTATTGTGTAGGTATTTTAGACTTAGTTTACATTGTTCAGGTACCCATTTCTTTTACAGTTCCAACTGTACCCCCATTAACATGTCTATCGAGGTGATCACCATCGATCAAAGAACTGTCACTTACCGAGTGGTTTCCATGCCCGGAGATGCCACCTACCTTTTCCATTCTCTTTGTTACATATTGCATTGCCATATCAGGCTCACTCTTGATATCCGGAGGAACAATCTGTCTTATGTATTGAATGACTGGGAAGGTTCAAGGTGTGGACTGATGATGGTACAGGAGATAATTATACTACACAGGAGCACTAGAAGAGTGAAATGCTTAAGCCCTTCACCTATGGTTCTGCATGTGAGTTGATGGCTGCTGCTGAATTGTTCGGTTGTTGCTTTCAAGTGTACCGAAATGGCCAAATATTTTATACCTTTGAAGAACCGCTAATGCCTCTTAAACATCTTAGATTCACAGGTGACGATTTGAGTAGTGGACACTTTGTTGTTTATGAATGTTTCAACTCTCAAAAGCTGGATGCGAAGTTATCGATGAAGCCGGTTGTATGCTTACAACACTTGGCAGATGCCGAATGTCCTTTCAACACAAGTCCTGCAAATACTAACGTAATTAAAACAAACCATGAAACTTAAAACCGATTATGACAGCAGCAATCCAAGCTGTGCGAAAACACTAAAAAGGAGGCGTGTCAGACGTCATGGTACATTTTCTGATACAGCTAGACGAAAACAACTTTGTGACACTGCTGCCATATACTCGCAGGCAAATCCACAAGTTCATAGACACGCTGCCGCTAAATATTCGCAGGCAAATCCACAACTTAATACTGGGAATGCCTGTTAAACATCTTAGATTCACGAGTTGGGTAGTGAACACTTCGATGAATGAAACCTGTTCTTGTCTTTACAATGGTTGACAAACACGGAATGTAATCTGAACACAACACGTCCTCCAAATACGAACCTGATTGAAAGAAATAATGATAATCAAATCCTTGATGACAGCAACACTCATAACAGTCACAAAACAATTACACTGACAATCATGTTACATTATTTTTAAAATGTTTCCTTTTCTTTTTCATAACTTCTTTAAGCAAAGCGCGGGTATTTTGCTAGTATATATAGGCCTATATTTTATATATACACATATATATACATAATATATATATATATATATATATATAATATATACACACACATATATATATATACACATATACACACATATATACATATACAACCCCAATTCCAATGAAGTTGAGATGTTGTGTAAAACGTAAATAAAAACAGAATACAATGATTTGCAAATCCTTTTCAACCTATAATCAATTGAATACACAATATGGACAAGATATCTAATGTTCAAACTGGTAAACTTTATTGTTGTTTTGCAAATCTTCACTCATTTTGAATTTGATGCCTGCAACACGTTCCAAAAAAGCTGGGACAGGGGCAGCAAAAGACTGGGAAAGTTGAGGAATGTTCAGAAAACACCTGTTTTGAACATTCCACAGGTTAACAGGTTAATTGGAAACAGGTGTTTGTCATGACTGGGTATAAAAGCAGCATCCCCAAAAGGCTCAGTCGTTCACAAGCAAGGATGGAGCGAGGTTCACCACTTTGTGAACAACTGCGTGGGCAAATAGTCCAGCAGTTTAAGAACAACGTTTCTCAACGTACAATTGCAAGGAATCTAGGGATTTTATCATCTACTGTCCATAATATCATCAAAAGATTCAGAGAATCTGAAGAAATCTTTGCACGTAAGCGGCAAGGCCGAATACCAACTCTGGATGCCCGTGACCTTCGATCCCTCAGGCGGCACAGCATTAAAAACCGACATCATTCTGTAAAGGATATTACCACGTGGGCTCAGGAATACTTCAGAAAACCATTGTCAGTTAGCACAGTTCGTCACTACATCTACAAGTGCAAGTTAAAAATCTTATATCATCAACACCCAGAAATGCTGCCGGCTTCTCTGGGACCGATCTCATCTGAGATGGACTAACGCAAAGTGGAAAAGCGTGCTGTGGTCTGACGAGTCCACATTTCAGATTGTTTTTGGAAATCATGGACGTTGTGTCCTCCGGGCCAAAGAGGAAAAGGACCAACCCAATTGTTATCAGCGCAAAGTTCAAAAGTCAGCATCTGTGATGGAATGGGGGTGTGTTAGTCCTAATGGCATGGGTAACTTGCACATCTGTGAAGGCTATATTAATGCTGGAAGGTACATACAGGTTTTGGAGCAACATATGCTGCCATCCAAGCGACGTCTTTTTCAGGGACGTCCCTGCTTATTTCAGCAGGACAATGCGAAGCCACATTCTGCATGTGTTACAACAGCGTGTCTTTGTAGTAAAAGAGTGCGGGTACTAGACTGGCCTGCCTGCAGTCCAGACCTGTCTCCCATTGAAAATGTGTGGCGCATTATGAAGCTCAAAATATGACAACGAAGATCCCAGACTGTTGAGCAAGTTGTACATCAAGTAAGAATGGGAAAGAATTCCACCTATGCAGCATCAATAATTAGTGTCCTCAGTTCCCAAACGTTTATTGAGTGTTGTTAAAAGGAAAGGTGATATAACACAGTGGTAAACATGCCCCTGTCCCAGCTTTTTTGGAACGTGTTGCAGGCATCAAATTCAAAATGAGTGAAGATTTGCAAAACAACAATAAAGTTTATCAGTTTGAACATTTGATATCTTGTCTTTGTAGTGTATTCAATTGATTATAGGTTGAAAAGGATTTGCAAATCATTGTATTCTGTTTTTATTTATATTTTACACAACGTCCCAACTTCATTGGAATTGGGGTTGTACATATATATATATATATATATATATATATATATATATATATATATATATATATATATATATATATATATATATATATATATATATATATATATAAATATACATACATATATACATATACATACACACATATATACATATATATATATATATATATATATATATACATATATACACTAGCCATGTGCACCCAACTACGTTGCACGTGTTAAAGTTGTTTGTGAAGGGCTCCCTATTTAAACGCGGCTGCCAGTCGTGAACTGGGCCCATCGTCGCACAGCATTATGATTTTTTATAAGGGAAACAAAATTACAAAAGAAAACCCTTGGACATTGATTCGATAGGAACAGCCTACTCGGAATCACTGTCCGAATCGTAATTATGTGGTGGTGTAGGAGCATTTCTGCTTCTGTCCGTTCACAGTCCGTCTCGTTTTCACGATGCTGTCATTTCCTCTCACGATATCTTTTCAACCTTTCTCTAATCTCGCAGGTTGCTTTGTGGCAATCCAAAGAGTAAGGCAATATACATGTAGCAATGGTTATAAGAGGAGGACACATAGGTATCCAGGCTCTTTAAAGCATAAATAGGGATCACTTCACTGACATGTGAGCAAGCCACGGTACAAATGTGAGACATGCAGCACTCACCGGCTACAACATAACAATAATAATTTCTGGAACGTGCTGTTACGTTGTCATTCATTTTACCCACTGTCTTTCATTCATATGTTACGTAGGCACATACCTTTTATCTTCCGCAATCTCATTCTTTAACCAGCGTAACACTGTCCATCACTCCTTTCATTATTCCGACACATTGTTGACATCCGTGAGTAACAACAACGTACTAAACTGGAAGGTGGTCTACGCATGCGTGGAATTCGCGGACAAAGATCAAGACCTAAATGAAGATCTCTTGAGTTAATTTAAAGCACAAAAATTTGTTTAGTTTGAATGTCTATGTTTTGAGGTGTGACTGAAGTACTACAGTCTTCAGTAGTATAAGCCTGGAGGAGATTCTTAATGCAATACTTATGTTTTAGCTGTCTCTCTACTGCCATCTAGTGCTTCTTCTTCTAATTCATTTGCGGACAAACAAAGATCAAGATCCAAATGAAGATTATATACTGTATAGAGATATACAGTAATACAGTATATTCCATGTATTAGCGGCGCAGTGGTAGTACTGCTGCTTTGCAGTAAGGAGACTGTGGAAGATTGTGGTTTCGCTTCCCGGTTCCTCTTTGTGTGGATAGCACTTTGAGTACTAAGAAAAGCACTATATAAATGTAATTAATTATATATATATATATATATATATATATATATATATATATATATATATATATATAGATAGATAGATAGATATAGAAAAAGAGAGAGAGAGAGAGAGAGAGATGGACAGCCGGCGTTTCAGTCTGGCCGGGACATCCCTCAACAGAAAGGAGGAGGAACAGCAGCCTTTTCAGGGTACTATATCCCCCGGGATGCTAGATGGCAGCTCCCCTGGATGGAAATGGTTCCTCGGATTCCCTCAGGGAATCATGGGACATGGAGCCCGGTTCTTCAGCCCTGTTGGGTACCGTGGGTGCCGCCAGGGGGGCGAACAAGGAAGTACTTAGGAGGCACGAGGACATAAGCCCGCAGTACTTCCGGGCTACTTGAGGAAGGAGGATGTGGCATTTGACACAGAGAAGGAACACTTCCAGGTCAAGGACTATTTAAAGGACTGGTTGAGACCCAGCAACGAGAGCTGGATTTGGGAGGGTGTGTAACAGAACTGCTGGAAGTGGAGGATTGTGTTTACTGTATTATTGATTGGAGAATTGTACTTCAACTAAAAGTTGGGTTTTTCTGTTTTTTGTGTTGTGAGCCTATATTTTTTGGGGAAAAAAAAAGAATTTATTAGAAGCCTAAGAACACATCTTAACCAGGGGTGCCAATAAGTGTGGAGAGCGCTGTATATACATTTTATATATATATATATATATATATATATATATATACACACACAAAGAGGTTTATATTTGTGTGTATGGAAAAAGACATGCTAGCATTCATTATTTACATATTGTTGTAGTCTACGTGCTACACTCAAGCACACTATTAATAATAATAAGACAAGACAAATACAAATCATACAATAATTAATAAATACAAGAATAAACTGTGTTTCACGTACTTGCAACTGTAAACCTACTTTTGCCCCCATATTATTCATATATATATATATATATATATATATATATACTGTATATTATATATACACACACACAAAAACTGTATATATATATACTGTACATATTGACCCCCCTCCAGTATTGTAAAATTGTGTCAGGCTTTCACTCTGGCATTCATTTGCTATCGACTCCATCCAGGTTACAAACAAGAAGTAACTCGTGGCTCGAAACTCACTGTACAAAATTAGCATTCTGTCCTTAAAGTTCACATGTACATATTATTTTATTGTGTGAAACTATTCAAGTGTTAGAAGTTTCAGTGAGAATCATATCTTCTACAATCATTAATATAATTTACAATAATTAATGTACTCTCACAAATTTAACAAAATATTGGGAAACATACACCAAAATTAATCTACAAATATAAATAACAACTAATTACAGTATTAGTATTTTACAAGCAATAAAGGTAAGATTTTGCTAATTTGCAAATTAAAACTTTGTAAACATTCACCTTTCAAAATACATGAAAAACAAAATATAACTGTAAATGAAAACAATACTGTACATTTAGTATACTTTTTACATTTCTTACATGCTTACAATAAGGCTTTAAAAACTATTTTTCATATGTGAAGTGCTGATTACGCCTCTCATTCTCTGAATATGGGTGTGTGAGAGAGCAACATTTTTTAATTCAGTCTTCTACATAAAGACAGAATTATTTAGAACAACATACATAGGCCCTGGCATGCTAATTTATGAGGAGTAATTAATATTAAATGTAGGTTTTAAAATATGTTAATAATAAACCCAATTAACCTAGTGCACTAAAATAGTGAATGTTTCATTTCAGTCTACATCCATGCCTAATAAGAATGTATGCTATTGCTTTTCAAACTTAAGTGGGGACATACTGTGCAATATTTAGGGAACACAGAAATTCAGGAGGCTCACAGTCACACCATCATTGCAAGTTAAAAAAAAAAAATACAACACACACAATTAGAGTAAAATGAAGAAAAAACTGTAACTGGTAAATTTGAATGAAAAGGGGCACATTTAGACAGTTAAAGTCTAATGCGCTGATGTTTTCCAAGCAGGGTTCTTTTTCAAAAACCACTGGAGCTTATTTCTGTTAAATTGGCAACTTGTGCATAGTGAATATATAAAAAAAATCATAAATAACCTGTTACGTGTAAATTACCATTACAAAAGTGAGTGATTTTTATGTTTTTATTGTAACACTACTTGAATGTAGCTTACTATACTTTTTCAGTTTTATACAATATTAGCAATGATTACTACGGACATGAGAATCCTAATGAAGGCCACAGAATTCTCCATTTCTCATTTTTTTTCTCACCCCCCAGGATAAAATAAGTTTAAAACACTTTCATAAACTTGCTTTCCATTAAACTCCCAACAGTGTGTAATACAGTTATGTAGATTGTGCACAGAAGTGCTCAGTTAGTTGTGATCAATGGCTAGTCATGCTCTAAACAAGTAGTCATAGTGTTATTATACGTACCATGACCATTATTGCATGGTACAGACAGCACTGAATCCTGCAGTGTGGTAAATGAAACATTACATTCTCACTTGTGTACAATATTATGTACTTTCTTAAGCCAGCTCACATTTAATTTTGTTTCATCCTTTAAATACCTAAAAGTCCTGTACCTCACAGAGGTAATTTAGTGGTCACCATTTGTAACAGAAACTGCTTCTGCTCCTTTGGCAACTGCAGGAATCCTCGGCATTTTCTTTGCAGGGCTAGGTATGTGCTGCAAATTAAAAAGCATAAAAACAAAGTCTGAGGAAAAACAAAACAACACATTCAATTTAAAGGTTTTCTACAGATAAGCACTATTTGAAAAAAAATAATTTAGCTAGCGAGCTGGTGTGTGATTTGACTGAAGAGAAACTTTTGGTTACTTGGCAAAGCAATAATGTAGCAAAGCTGCAATTTTCCTAGTAATGTGTCATACAAAAACAAAGTGTAACCTTAATTTGTGAAAATGAGAAATGACCACAAGGGTAAAATACCTCCTGTGCTGTGTTGGAATGAATAATTCCTGCTTCCAAAGGACCATCCTCATTCAGTGGCTGTCTTGCATAGTGCCTGCGGTGCTTGTCATCAACTCGGGTTAGGTACCAAGTCCCTGGGAAGAGGTCATCTGCTGAGCTCTGTGGGGTATAATCAGCTACAGAAAGAACAATCAGGCCATTAAATAACACATAGCAGGCACAGCCAAGCTCCATGATACTAAATGATTCACTTTACATGAAACAACTTGAAAAATCCAAGGTACAAGGTTTGAGTCCATTCTATCAGGCCATTAAATAACACATAACAGGCAGATCCAAGTTCCAAAAAACTAAAGGCTTCATTAAATAAAGGATTCATTTTGCATTAATTCATTTGAAAAATATAATGCCCGTGCATTGAATCCATTCTAAACATTAAATCTAAGATCATACCACATAAAATACACAGGATTTGGGAGATTTGTAGATTATAAATGACTTTTGAAAATAACATCCTTTAACGTTTAATGGTTCTTGTCTGAACTACCATGTAATTTACAGGCCTACTGTATAATACAAATTCATCAAAAAAAATGACATCAACATTCCCATAGGTTCTAATTTTGGCTTATGTGAATGAAGTGTCCAATTTATTCTCATTTGTAATGCGTATAAAATGACAAAAACACGTTAATCTTACCAAGATGGTGAGTTTTTTGCCGAAGTGACATAATTTCAGCAAACTTTTCTGGGGAAACTTTTCTTCTAGAATCTAGTCGTGATTTCAAGTCAAAAAGACTGGCTGTAAGTTTATCCAATGATGAATCTGAGTAACAAAAAGTTGAAAATTGAAGTTTTACTAGAGGTAGTACATGGATTTTAACATATGAAGCCACTGTATTTACCAGAGAGAGAGCGAGATTGGAAGCATACACTGACAGAACGTTGCCTTGCCCGCCGCACGACAAACCTCCTGGATTGGGAACCGAGTGCAGCAGGTGACACCTCAGCCCCACACTGGAACAGTGCAAGGTTTGTTACAGTGGCTGGAGCTGCCAAATCTGCCACTAACCCCAAAGGTGACCCTGTAAGTTGGAGGACTTGCTCACAAGGCCACTTTCAAAACCTCAAGATATTTTTACATCTGTTTAATGGATTTTTAACAATGTGTGATTTAACATGCTCTATAAAACCAAGAAAAACACAACACCTAATTGATTAATCAATCAAACTGGCGGAGTAGCAGCTCTGAGGCTAAGGATCTGTGCCGAAGGGGTCTAGCCCCATTGGGCCCTCTGAACTCCAAAAAAAAATACATCATGTGAAAAGACAATTTCCCTTTCAGAATTAAGAAAGTACATCCAAAAAAAAAAAAAATCTACCTGAGGACAGGCACAGTGGAGCAGTGGAGAGGCAGTGTTGCTGTTTAACAACAAGGACAGCAGGGTTCACATCCCGAGTTTACATGTGGTCCCTATTTTCCTCTCAGAGTCCAAAGACAATCGGGTGAGGCGAGTTGGCTTTGTTAAACTGGCCCTAGAGAGTGTGCTCATTCTGTGGTGGACTGGCGCCCGTGCCCTATGCTTGCTGAGATAGGCACTAACTTTACTGTCAACATCTACATTACACCTAGACAAGTCTACCATATCTGCTTTGGATGTGGGGTCTTCACACTTGCTGGAGGCAAAAAAGGAAATATAAAGGTAACAGACCGGACTTAGAAGCAGCACATAGAAATATGGTTAGTTCCTAAATTTTAAAATTTAAATAAAAGAAAATGTGACTTTATTGTTGGATTTAGATTATGTTAATAAAAGCATATCTTTTATATATGCAACAAAAACAAAACCAATATGGGGTAGTAACACTAGCCACAAGTACTGAAATGAGCAATTAAAAGCAAGCAATTAACAGGAGAGAAAAAGGATGAAAAAGTCTTGCAGGGCAGATCATTCCGTTACTTCTTAAAGAATTTTTAATGTAACAGGTAAAAAAGTATTAAATCCACAACCCTTTGCAGTAGACATTAAATAGGCATATGCTTTGGAGTTGTGCGATATGAAGAAATACTCCATAGATGATTGAGAGTCTAACAATGAACCGGATTGTACTGACCAGAAATACAGAGATAACAATGAGGGGCTCCTTCCAATACAAAAACTCTTAATCTTTTATGGCTGGCATCAAACTCATGGACTTAAACAGCAATGTGACAACACTTTACAAAACATATACAAATCTACTCATTAACTAACATAAGCACAAAGATAAGGAATACAGTAATCCCTCGCTATATCGTGCTTCAACTTTCGCGGCTTCACTCTATCGTGGATGTTAAATGTAACCATATCTAAATATATATCACAAATTTTTCGCTGGTTCGCGGCTTTCTGTGGACAATGGGTCTACTAATTTATGGTACATGCTTCCTCAGTTTGTTTGCCCAGTTGATTTCATACAAGGGACACTATTGGCGGATGGCTTAGAAGCTATCCAATCAGAGCACATATTACGGATTTCATTTGCAGTACTTTTGTTTGTTTATTTATTGTTTTTACTGGTTTTATGTTTTTGTTTCAACTGTTTGTATTTGTTCTGTATTTGCTGTTCAGCGCTCTGTGACCTTTTGTCTGTGAAGGGCGCTATATAAATAAACTACTACTACTACTTTCTATGCATTATCAGTATTGAGCAGCGGAGGATCAATTAGATATGTTTAGAAACACTACGAAAGTTGAGCTATACTTTAAGTTAACACAGGCTCTAAAAAAGAATAGATATCATGTTACAGCAGAGTTTCCTCTCTCTCTGCTTATACTTCAAACTCCAATTTCACAAATCAGCAAAGCACTCACTAGTCGTTTGATTAGACAAAACCAATTTGCTTTCGATGTCTTTAATTTATAAAACTTAATCTCATCCTTCAGACTTCCAGCCAATATTCTTGGTAATGACTCCTAAACCCACAGTGAGCTTATTGGCTGTTGCCTAAGACAATATTTCTGTTGTTGTAAGCATCAGATTAGCATCCACTTTAGCTAAAAGTGTTCATTTTATAATAAGAAATACATGAAATACCTTGTGGTTAATTCTGTATTAATTCAGATCCCATTCAGAGAAGCAGATGATGTATAATTTCCTACTCATTGAGCACTGACCAGACAAACTGCATTTTGTATGTTTCATTTTAAATGAAGACTCAGATCTGAACTCTTTAATCACAGTCTGTACAAAGTTCACTTAGTTTATGTTACATAATGTTTTGGATTTATACTCACTGGGTGACACCAGTCCAACAGATATGAAGCAATTATTTTTGATCATTAAATCAGAAATGGTACACTGACTGCTAGTTGAGCTGCTAAAGCAGTAAGCTCAGGAGTCCTGAACTCAAGTTAGACACATTACTTTATCAACAGCTGCATAGGAGGAACATTTGAATTAACTGACAAATGACTTTGAGCTTGAATCTTTTATAATAATATTATCACAATAATCCCTCATCTAATTTATAATATTATTATCACAATATTCCCTCATCTATCTCCGATTTTAATTAAGCTGTAAACAGACAAAAAATGTCCACAGCCAAAATCAGTTTTTATTCAGTTCCTACATATACAGTATACATTTAAGGGAAATAGCCTTTTAAGTATAACTTACCAGGGGTTGCGTCTTGAGTTACTCGAATGGAGTACAGTGTTGCTGCAAAACCTGAACCATAGGAAAAAACTCCAATCCTTTTCCCAGCAAGTTGCTGGGGTGTGTACCTAAAGAAAAACAAGCAAAAAAGAAAGAAATAAATGGCTCAGCAAATCAAATACTTTGAAAAATGACAATCCTTTCCTGTACTTACTGTGCAAAAACAGATGCAAGGCAGCCATACACAGAAGGTGTGTACATATTGCCATTCTGGTTGGAGAGAAGGAGGGAGGATCTAGTTTTCTGCTCAAAAAACTCAGCACTAGCTTTCATGAATGCTCTTTCTACGTCACGATCAAAGTAAGTGTCTTTGAGCTTTACATCCCTTCAGAATAAAAAAGAAAAATCTAGTGTGAGACCAATAAGTTTACCTAAAAAGACCAACCTGAAAATGGCTACTTTTAATGATGTAATTAAAATTTTGAATAAAGTGTAATACATGCACCTTTGGCAACCTTTACCTATCAGCAAGTAAAATGTGTTGAATTTCTTGCTTTTGAAGGCTGGTCAACCACTGGAATAAACTTACGCAGCAGGTGCCATCTCACAGTCATTTAATAGTCCTAATGCCTTCAGGCAGTTAGCTAGAGATCTATGACATCACCCAGTGACAGAGAGACAGCAGAGTTAACATGCAATATATTATATGAAGTTAAAAACAAGACCCCCTTTATCTCACCTGAATGCCTCAAGGCCATTGAAAGTACCATCTTCCATATTCATATTCAAATTGCTAATAAAGTCATTCAGCATTAGCCTCGCTAATGATTTCTGTACCAGTTTACAGTATGGAGAATGAAAAACCATAAAGTCAAAATCCTTCAGAGTAAAATGTCTATCACTGCCTTCTAAAACAGAAAAGAAAGAAAAATGTCAATAATTACAGATAAACTAACATTTTTGAATATTAAACAGAAAATACAGTACAGTATCCTTAGCCCCTTTTCTTCTTCAGTCCTAACTTGGTGCTTGTATATACAACTTAAATTTTAGGTACTATTTAAGAAGCTGGACGAAAGTAGGTGTTTTAAGGGAGGGTTAGCAAAACAGGAATCAAAGACTTCATAATATCTCAAATCCAGAGCTACATGGTTACAAACATCTACTTCTTGCTGGAAATGGTCATTTTGCTATTTTTTCTGGGTGCAAAATGCTTTAAAACCCATTTTTACATTTGTTACTATTATTTCTCACAGCTTCTTCACATTTGTACAGTTTCCACCAGTAAACAAATGCAGTACAATATCATCAGTTACTATTTAAAGCAGCAAGCATGAACGCAATGATACATCTTAATCCAAATTCCTTGTTTTGTTTTAGTCTACTCTCGCACCCCACTAAAGCCATATAGATACAAATGACGATAATCACGTTGTATGACTGACACCTAAATAGACACCAGCAGCAAATTTGCTATCCTTCCCAACAACACATAGTTTTCCAAAAATACAGTAAATGCCCTACACATTCACAATTATTTGAGATGTAACTTTTCATGGTGTTGATACAAAATGAATTCAGCCTTTACTCCATGAATTAATTCTAAAGTGCTCACTCCCTTGTTCTTACCTACAAATGTGTCAACAGTAACTATGGGCCACCTACACAGAAACAGTACTTCTTACAAATCAGAAAAACTCAAATCTTGGCCATTACACGGATGGAGGTCAAAATACAAATCACACATCTCAAAAACATGACTAAGTCCACGTGCCTTAAATAAATTAAATCTAATCAAAGCTGAAGAGGGGGGTTACCATACTCTAATCATTTAATATGCTCATTTACATTAGACTTTTAAAAATCAGTGTAAATACAAAACGACAAAGCTACCAGTTTGATACAGTAAAACAGTAATAGAAACTGTGTTACAGAACATACTGTTAATACTAGGACACAAATTAACAAATGAATATAAGTAACCTTTGAGTTTTCTTTAGAAAAAGTACTATCTTGACAAAAATTGTGGACATCTCTCGCACAGTCTCATCTTGCATTATTAGCAGAGATCTTAATAATTTCTTCAGCATTTTCCCCAATATTCTAATAAGTGGAAGGGTCTCCCAATAATTTTGATCAATGACCCCTCCTATTCCCACCCATGAGGGGTAATGAGTGTCACACACGTGCGACTAGGAGCGAGCTGAATGGACCAAGTGGAGGCGATTACCCGCCAGGCCAGGGGGCGGCAAAGTGCTCTAAACCTTTGTTATTTCTGCAGATCAAATACGGGAAAACCTACCTGACCTGACATCACTTCCTGTTCCGGCACCCAGACTGACACCACTTCCTGTTCTGACACCCAGACTGATGTCATTTCCTATTCTGGCACCCAGACTGATGTCACTTCCGGCTTACAGAAGCTAAAATCCTCCATCTTGGCTAACTAAATCAGTTCAGTTTGGGAACTCAAACAAGCAACATCGCTGTGTTGAATTTAATCCTTTTGCAGCTAGGAACAATATACTGGTGGCTGCCCCAAACCTTTTTTAAGAGTGCTGAGACTCGTTCTTTCACATGAGCTATTGAGGCATCCAATCTTGAAATGAACTGAACTTTTTGAACAGTTGTTAGTTTTTGAAGGGCGCTATTATACTGTGGGAAAGGATTTTGGGAACACCCATCCTTAAAACATTAACCTTGTATGAAATGCACACAGATACTTGTTAAACCATTGCCACTACTCACGTTTGCCTATTCTTACACTTGCCAATCTTTAGAGGCATGCACTTGCACTAAAGACTACAGGCCTCTCTAGCTTCTATCTTTAACTTTTCCCCAAACTTCAATCAGGTATGACTATTACTGTAGCCTATTTCTTATTTCTCCCTCCCTTTGTCTTGATTGGCCTAACTGTTCCAGCCAGGGATGCTATAGGAACCGATATTTCAGTAACTGGTGGATGCCAAAATTCTATAAATATAATAGTACAGTACTAGCTTTTTGACAGCTGTGGTAGTAGGGCTGGGCGATAAGATGCGATTTTTTACCAAATATTCATTATTCAGTATTTACCAATAGGTTTTCAAAGACCTTAAAGATTAAATACCAGCACCATATAGGTATTAATATACACATTATCACATATACAAAGTTCAAAACCGGGCATATTTTCTTACAATAATATAAAATATTAGCAAAGGAAATAGTTATTTTTAATATTTAACAATTTCATGAATATCTCTGCCTCAAAGAAGCATCTCAATATTTTTTCCCCCAACCAATTTTTGCTTTCTACCTCCTTTATCTATATTTGAGCTTCCATTGTATGTATTAAGTTCAACACCTTGCCTGCCATACAGGCATCTGCCAGTCAGTAAACACTGTGCTCTCCCTGTTGTTGTGACTGGACTGTTTTATATAAGTAAAGACAAAGCTCTTAATTCATTATGGTGCAAATCAGATCAAAAAACATGTATATATGTACAGATCAAAAAATGTACATGTGTGTAATATACATACTGTATACTGTTATGGTTTACATGATTTGTAATGGTACCAGATTATGTATTTGAACATCCATGTCTTTTCTTGTCTGTAACAATCTGTATGACATGTGCAGGTATTTATTTTACAGCAATTACCAGCATACCAAGTACGGTCAAGTGCCAATTTATGGCTCCTTTTGGGACCGACCATTTTAATTCCTGCTGATAACATTTCAGTAGTAGAGGCAGTATGACACAGCTTACACTACATTGATATCTCACGTCTAGTATGATGTAAACTACTGATTAGTGTACTTATCTGACCACTGACATTTTATGGGAGTAATGAAAGTGTATTTTGCAATACGGCAAGTCACTGCAGCCGTTATATCCAACCCAGCTGTTTCTCCATTAATATGCTTTACAATGGAACAGCGAACATTTTACGGAACCTTGCTTAGCAGGAACTCATTTTGCCTGGGAGGCAGGAGGGTAAGATGAAGGTATTGTACTAGCTTGGATTGTCGCTTCATATGTAGCAACATGTTTTATCTTTAGATGTTATACAGCTTGAACTGTCATCCTGAGGAAATCCATAACATAATCTGAATGCTTCCTCTTCTGATCCTCGCACTGTTTTTTTGTGCTTATTACCACCAACCAACATGCTTAGAAAGAGTGGTGGAGACTTTGTGAATTTTATTTAACATTTAACAATATAGAAAATCAGATAAAAGTCCAGAACATACATGTTTTTGCATTGATTTTCCCTTAACATTGAAGCAATAACTCAATATATTGCCCAGTCCTAGTTAGCATTGAGTGAAAGTCAGAACAGCACTCACGTGCGACTATAAATACACAAATTACTTGTGAGGAAAACACAAAAAATATTTTAAAAAGCTCAGAGTTGTGATTGATTCAGCACCACAATTGTATTGGTTAAAAGAAAAAAGCACAGTGTGAAAAGTTCAGCAGTTTGTAAGAGGAAATGAAATAATGAAGAGATGAATCACTTTTTAATACTGTGTCCTACACAGTGCTGATGAAGAAATGGAGGCATCGATTTCATTCTGATTGTAATGAGCATATCTACAGATATCTGTCTGAGTATCCATTCATTTTCTAACTTCCATATACAGTTCACAAATCCATAGGACTATGGTAAACTGCACAATGATAACACTAACAGTTGTGGAAAGTAAAAATCAAAGCAGGTTTCAAATAAAGTGGTTATTTGGCTTGTCTACAGCAGCAATGAAATGAAATGCCTTGTTAATACCAAAATAAAACTCACTGTTTCAAAGCACAACATACACCTCCCTGTTATTACTACCTATAATGCATTACCATAAATGCATATTCATCATGACACAGTACACGCAAAACAGCATAATTCATTGCTTTAGCAAGGGCTAAAATTTGTGTCAATTCCTTTGATGTCTGAAGTTAAACTAATGTTCACAGGTGTAAACCCTAAAATTGAACTCAGTAAAAGCGTATACAGTATGTCATATATTTGAATCGATAACAGTAAATGACAGGCAATAATAAAGTACAGCCACCGATGTAAGATACTTTGTAAGCAGCACCATAAAGGCTGTTTTACAAGAGTTTCAATATAACAGATTAATGTAAAAGAAGAAAAGATTGATTTAACAAAAAAAAGGAAGGACAGATATAAACAATTAAAGAACCACAGGTCTCATGTATAAATGATGCTTTTGCCATTGTCTTTTAACAAAACACTGAATGGAAGGGGCTATTTAAATTGGTTTGCATATTCAAATACGGGAAATTCTGGGTGGAGTTGGGGTGGGGCTTTGGGCGTCTACATTAAAATTCATGTTAACTGGGATTTATAAAAGGAAAGTGTGCAGAACTTTGCTTACGCAGTTTTACCATCTGTATTTTTTGTGCATACGCACATTTCTAGTTTTGTCCATACGCCATGTTTTAGTATGAATTCTACACAAGACGTTACACAAGGTCCTCTAGGAGTCTTTGACATTTACAATTTAAATAAATTTAAATCTTCCATTAAATACGACAATTTAGTAGTTTTTTCAGCGAATGATGCAAACATTAATCTTACAACAGAAAACAGTAATAACCTAGCAAAGTGATTCTCTGAGAAACCAGATTTTAAAAACAGTTAAAAAAACAACTTTAAAATAGTTTGTTTCAAGGAAAATATCTTGAATCATCTTGTAATTCACTAATTCAACGGAACCAATATATTGTATTAATGTTTGAACTTTTAGTATTGATTTTAGATAGCATTTTTGGAGAGAGAATATATTCAGAATATGCACATTGAGTGAAATCAGGCAGTCCATGACAATATCATTCTTTATAAACCCTATGCTGAAATCCAACAAGATTATAACATCCCTCTGACTATAACACTGGCAAATCCCCATGTCTATCCACAATAAAATTAAAGCCCTGCATTATATTTCAGTATATATAAATGCCAAACAGTAATTTATTTAAAGTAACAATGGGTAAGTACTTGATGGATATACCAATATTTCAAATTTTTTGTTACTATTAGTATTTATATATTTTACTACAGAAAACTTTTGATCACGTGAGTGCAAGCTGAAAAACAGGCATTGTAAGTTTCAATCTTTTTTAAGTTTCAATCTTTATCAAATAATTAGTGCCATAAATGAAAGCAAAATAGAAGTGGGGGTTATCCAAGCCATATAACCTAACATTTAAATCTGCATTCATTCTCTCAGGCAGAGCTTAATCTTGTCTTTACACAAAGTCTCGATTTGACATTTCTTTTATCTGTAGTCAGTTCATCTCTAACCAGTTCATCATCAGAATTGACACTCTCCTCTTACTACTGAGGTTCATTAAAAATAAATAAATAAATAAATAAATAAATAAATAAATATATATATATCTATATATATATCTATATATATATCTATATATATATCTTTCCTTTTTTCCCTGATGGTCTTATTCATGTGTCTAATGCCTCTAGAAAAACAGTTCCAAATAAGTTGTTCACCTACAATTCTGACGTCATGGATAGAATACTGAAGCATACTTTTGCATTCAGACATGGCACCTTCCAAACTCCACCACAAACCGCACACCCAGAAGAGGTGCCTCTAAAAAACCTTCAGAAGTGGATATGTAGGATGCTTGTGTTGCTTCACATTTAGAAGCAATGCATCAGAAACATACCAGCACTGCCCCCCACCCGGGGTAGTTGGTAATAGCGAAGCAGTTTATACAAACACAAAACACAGCAGTTCTTACCAGTTAACACACATTCCATAAAAAAAAAAAAAACTTTGTATTACACAATTTAAAATTATTGTGAATCTTAGTTTTGTAGTGCTATTCACTTAATGATCACAATCATTCAAATTTCACCACTCCAGAGATGCTGAAGCTGTTGGAATTTGATATGCCTTCCATCCAAAACATATTAGAACAAGGCAATAACAGGATCACCATCTCACATCCAAAGCAATTACATTCCCACAATTCTCTTCCCCTTTCAATAATTTACCTTTTAATGCAAAAGAAATAAAAGTGTTCAGACCTCCTACTTATTATAGGTTAGAACATTTAGATGAATTAAAAATCACATGTGTGTTTGTTGTGGGCATGTTTTTCGTGAACAGGATTCAGTTTTCTCTTTTGTGTGTATGCTATTATTGTAGTTCAGTTAAAAATGCGTATGTATTCCTTTTCTGCTGTAAAAAGACAAAATAACTATTTACGGCATATATTCAATTATTTATCATTGCCACCTGTCTAAGTGAGATCCTCATTCCTTTGCCACAGTCACAACCTATGGCACCAACAAATTATTTATTTATTTTTTTAGGGGAAACGTTTTTTTTTTTCTTTAACAACAGACTGGACAATAAGCAGTCTGCATTTACATCATGAGACATGCATACTAGATTTGTAATATTAGGTTAATTACAGAACAGGGAATTCTAACTTTAATTTCCAGTTCATCTGATTATCATATATACAGAACATAGTGATGTATTCGCAGATCTTTCTAAAATGTAACAATGCCACCACTCTCAAGGACCATAATTAACAAGTGTCTAATCTGCAACTACCTAAACAACTCCACCTAGATTCTTGGAAATCTCATTTAGTTGCACATTAGTTGCTTAGCTTATGGGTTAAAATTGACATACTATACACAAGTACACAAATATTTTCTTCCGCATTAACCTACTCTTTAGTCATCAAATATTGTTCTCGGTTGACAATATAGCAAAATTACCAAGTTGGGAGCATGTGCTGATTACAGCATGTTGCTGCACCCAGCACATGATGAACAAGAGTCTCTTAATATTTATGACATAATGATAGCAAGTTAATTTGTGTTATGTCTTAATGTTGTGTTTTACTGACAAGTGATTCAAATTAAAGTTTATTGAAAATACTGAATCAATGATCATAAGTAATAATTTTAACCATTACATTATACTTCTTATTTCTCCATATTGAATTCCAATAAAATTAGTTTTGAAAATATCCTTTTGATGCAGAAAGTTATAAACTGTTAACTTCCTTGTACAAACTTCATAAAACCCATCACCCAGAGGAAAATACTGTAGTCACAAAATGTTGTCTTTAACTTCTAAGAAGAAATAATAATAGCACACATTTTGCTCATAGGACCGTTAAATTCTGAAGTCATGCTTCCTCAGATACTCCCATCAGCTTTAACATATCAAATCCACGCAAAAAGCCTACTGATGCTCAAGGCAACACTCCAGTAAAAGATGTTACCGAGTCTGTTCAGACTGCTTGTAAAGAACTGTGGCAATCAGCATGATTGGTGTTTCCTATCTCATTGTCCTGTGACGGTGCTAAATATGGCTTAATCTGGTAAACCTCCCACTGGTCTGCAACAACACCGCAGAGAAGCAAGGACAGATTAGCATTAGTAGTTACAAGGGCTGGTATCAGACCTTCATTACATTACATCTCAATTACATAAACTAGACTGCCCAAGTTTGGCCTACACAGCTGGAAACACAGGGGCAAACTGGATAAAGAAGATAAAAAACTAAGCTAAGTTTTGCAAAATGAAATAAATAAAAAACGGAAAGGTTTTACCTTAACTCTCCTCATACTGCTCTCAGCTCAATTTAAACGACTTGACATAATCATTTACCTCTCTCAGAGCTGTTAGAGGGCTTAGAACATTACAAAAAGTGTACGTAGTCCATTTCTAATGTTCAAAGTAATTCGTATCCGTATATACAGTACATAAAACCCAAATGGACATACTCGATGACCTGTTATATTTTACTGAACGTTGTTTTGAAAAAAATTGAAAAGATACAGTAAGTAAAATAACAAATCAATAACTCCTGCTATCCCCCAAAATACAGTTGAAGTACCAGTATGTGTTTGTATTTTTAGGAATTTGAGAGGTTAAGACTATCTGGGCAGCTGCGCAAATAATGTAATAGAACAAAAATGTTTGTGAAATACTGCCAGATACCCCTGCTGAAACAAAACCTTCATCCCTCATTTAAATCCAATAAAAGAAATAAGCAAAGAGAATGATAACTAACAATTTTTAGGAAAAGGTCCCTAACATTTTTAAAGATAGATCTATGCAAAATCTGGCTAATTCTAAATGATATGTTTTCAATACTCATAGAAAATCGTTGGTATTGTTTTGTAATGTAGTTAAATTCCAAAATATGTTTAGAAACATTTCCCCAACAACATGCATTTGGTATGGCAGTGTTTAATGAAGCGTTCATCCTGTTACAATCTCCTCTAGAGGGAAGTAAGTCTTTACAGGAATCTTATTAGTCATCTGAAGACCAATTACAGTACAATGCTTTTACAATTGTATTAACTTTGTACAGAATACCCATGTTGCAAAATATCTTGAGAAACACTATGTTATTACATTACAGCTAAAGACACTTTCCCTTATTTGGAAGCCTTTGCACCATTTCAAAAACATTAGCCTACTAAGGGTGGTCAACTTTGTCATCATGCTTGGAAAAAGCCAGTATAGTATTCAACATAAGGCCAAATAGAGGGTTATAGAAAAAATGATAAACATAAATAAAAATAAAAAAAAAAGCTTTGAAAATGAAAAAGAACAAAATTGAAGCAAATTGCTGATTGTCCAACTAGCAAATAAAGTTGCTTCTTTTTTTTGAGAAATAATATTAAAGCTAATTGCTCATAGTATTTTAAAAAAAATCATAGTTGGTCAATCTCCCTGCTTATTTTGCAGTTCTTATGATTCTACAACTTACACACTTTGCAGCCCATTTTAAGTTCTGTAGTGGAATCGGGGCTATTACGTACTTAAAAAAATATATAAATATATTAAATGAATACTAAACCATGAATGTTCACTACATCTTATCAGATGATTAAAAGCCTTGCAATAAGGAAATGAATGATGAATGTGCCACAATACATAAAGATAAATATCACTATAGGGGAACATCCACAAGCACCAGCAGATGCATACAATTAAGAATATATAAAAAAAAAAATGACCTAAACTGGACATGACAAATCTTCACATTATGAGTGAAACAAGTTGGCTATACTTTACTAAACATAAAAAGGAAATACAAGCCACTCACCTTTCTGCCATTGTGCATGAATTTTGTTTCGGAAAACTGTGTAGCACTGATCTAATGCACTGAGGTAACACTGGATGGATAATTTTCCATCAACCACAGGATATTCTGACGCCATATCAGGTTTATAGAAATCATAAGCATGCTGCATGTGTGTACCACGCAGACCTGCATGTGAAAACATACTAGAGGTTATGTTACATTCAAATTTTTCAATTACACAAAGCTGTCAACATTCTATCCAACAAGTATTGCAGAAATTACAATATTTAACCAAAACATAAGCAAGCTTCATCCAAACTTACTGACCTCTTTCGAAAGCAAGGGGAGCATTTGGGCCAATAAGCATTGCTACAGCACCAGCACCACCTGTTGGCCGAGCATTTCCAGTAGCATAGACAGCAATGTCTCCAGCAACAACCAAAGCATAACGCCCTAGAAAAATAAATTCATTAACTATAGCTATTTCAGGCGTGACAACCATCTAATATATTATTGTTTTAACCTAATACAGTGTATGGTGAAAAATATTAAAATATTTCGATTAGTGATAAAGTACCTAAAATGTTTAAACAATGAAACAAACAATAACAACAACAATAACAATATTTTTGCCACAAATGAAATACATTAAATGAACACTAATCAGTCCTGGGGTAACAATAGTTTACTTTGTATCAAAAAAATACTAAACCAACATGCCTGATCACTTATCAGTGAAGACTGCTCCATCACAAAGGACATACCCTAGACACGCTGGAAGCGGATGTGGAAAACAGGATGAATGCAAAATTGAAGGCCATTGTGAAAAATCCCCTCCATCCCCTCTCTTGGAGCAATTTTAGCCACAGGCTCATTCCACCACAAAGTGCTAAGAAGCACCTCTGGGAGTCTTTTCTGACCACAGTCAATTCGGTGTTTCCAACCAATGTATTCATTCATTTTATTTTTATTTATTTATCGAGTGATTAATTGGCTTTATAATCTGTCCTCTGAGACTGTATTCTTGTTTTGTATGTTTCTGCTAAAGTATGCCCTTGAATTTACCCATGGGATTTATAAAGTTTTATCTAATCTAATTTAATTTAAATTTTCCAAATAAAATAATTAAAGAAAATAAGCAAATGTCTTTGTGTCAAGATAATAATAAAGACCCTCAACAATATACAGAAAGACATGAAGAATGCTTACCATCCCATGAGCTGGATTCTACCCAGTTAACTGCATTAAAAAGAGCTGCGGTTCCTCCATAGCAGGCATTAGTTGTGTCAATCCCTTCAACATCAGTGTTTCCAGACTCTTCAAATAGCTGCATAAGCACAGTCTTTACGGATTTTGACTTATCAATGATAGTTTCAGTGCCGACTTCCAGCCTCCCTATACAATCATATGAGAGACAGTTCCTCTCCATCAGTCTCTGTACCACAGTTAGGCACAAAGAGTTAATGTCTTCACAGTCTGAGCAAAAACCCATCTTAGCTTGGCCAAGGCCAATGGTGTACTTCCCAGCATCCACATGGTCAAACTGTTCAAGCTCTGCCTGATCTACATACTGGGAAGGAAAATAGACCTCCATGGAAATAATCCCAACATCTTTTGGCCAACAGGCTTCTCCACTAGCAGGGACTGATCCTGGCATTTTTGGAAAGCTGTGGATTGGGGGGGAAAAAAATAATAAATGTTAATATTACTAGTTTTGGTCTAGTTTTATATACCAATTTTTTAGGATGCATTTTTAAAAAAGCTATTATGAATACACTAAACACATGAATTACAAATAGCATATATGTATACACACACACTATATATATATATCTCCATCTATCCTTTCATTCATTCACAGAACAGTCACTGCAATACACACTGCAAAAAACTGGTATAAACTTTTTAGGAGTCTGAACTCTCTCTGAATTCATTGTCCATTAATTTAAAATACATTTCTATGAGTACTTTTTCGTGAACTCTTATACCTAACACTAAAATGCGAAATCCCAAACCAACACATGCGATCAGGAGCTCAAAAATCTCAATGACACATTTACTGACAGCCGAGAGTGTCGTGGATGTGAAATGTCAACAGCACCTTCTCAATGGGCAGCGCACCGTACGGTCCTTGTCAAGCTTTGCTCACGATACGGACAAGTTACTTGACAGTGCAAAATCGGGAGAACCCATTTTCGATTTCCTCTCCACGCCTCGCCCCACCCCGTCCACTGATCTTGGTAGCAAATTCACTTCTGCCCTTATAGGACAAATTACCGGACACTACACAACGTTCGCCTTGGAGGGTCTGAACATACCTTTTAACAACTGACAGCTAAATCTTTACTTTTTCTACTAACGGTGTCTCATGCATTGATTCAAAGATGCATAACTTAAGATTATCAGTCTGTTATATTTTTGCACCGTTCCACAAAAATATAATAGTTCACTTGGTTAATGCAGCGAAACTTCATACTCTGATTTACAAAGACTTCTCAGTTTTACCCAGCAATCATCAATATACAGTCCGTAGCAGAAAAATCCACGCTCCGTCCTTTCATGCACCGAGTTAAGGTCGGCACTATGTGCACCACCCGGGCTGCAACACAAATGCACATCATTTGCGTTCCACTTCACAGAGGTGAATGACGTCACTTTATAGCCGCTATAAGCATAGCTATAAGCCCTGCAGCGGCCAAAGCCCGGTGTTCTTTATGGAGCGTACAGTTTTTATTTTTCCCCACAGTGCTAAAGTCAGGTTTGTCCAGGTATACTAATTCACTCCCACGTCCCCTCATTATATGTTTGGTGGAGACTGCTTCAGCTATTCAAAATCGGCATTGCCTTTTAACCACAGACATACACACATTGGTGATTTATTTACCGCTGTTTCTATTTTCAGCGATACGTCTACACGCCCGCCATATTGAGGCGGTCATGATCCCCTTGTAAACTCCTAGGCGTGCTTGGAGATGCTATTCTAAAAGCAGTTGTAACCATTATTTTTTAACCGATTTTCACAAAATGTGTTTTGTTGTGATATGTCAGCATACATACAGCTGATAAACACCAATCAGCTGCAACATTAAAACCACTGACAGGTGAAGTGAATAACATTCATTCTCTCGTTACAATGGCACCTGTCAAGGGGAGGATGATATATTAGGCAGCAAGTGAACAGGCAGTTCTTGAAAGTGATGTTTTAGAATCAGAAAAAATGGACAAGTGTAAGGATCTGAATGATTCTGACAAGGACCAAATTGTGATGGCTAGATGACCGAGTCACAGCATCTCCAAAATGGCAGGTCTTGTGGGATGTTAATGGTATGCAGTGGTTAGTACCTACCAAAATTGGTTCAAGGAAAGACAACTGGTGAACTGGAGACAAGGGTCATGGCCGGACAAGGCTCATTTATGTGCATAGGGAGCAAAGGCTAGCCCGGCTGGTCTGATACCACAGAAGAGCTACTGTAGCACAAACTAGTGATGGGAGAAAGGTGCTGGAACACAGAGCATTGTGGCTTGCCACTTATGTGGCTGTGTGGCCAGTCAGAGTGCCCATGCTGACCCCTGTCAACTTCAGAAGGTGCCTATAATGGGCATGTGAGTGTCAAAAGAGCATTGTGTGCCAAAGAGCATTGGATGAAGGTGGCCTGATCTGATGAATCACATTTTCTTTAAGGTTATGTGCCTGGCTGGGTGTGTGTGCATCATTTACTTGGGGAAGACATGGCAGCAGAATGCACTATGGGAAGCAGACAAGCTGGCAGAGGCAGTGTGATGTTCAGCGCAATGTTATCTTGGAAACCCTTGGGTCCTGGGATTCATGTGTATGTTACTTTGACATGTACCACCTACCTAAAGACTGTTGCAGACCACATAAAAGTCCAATCTACAGTTTTAACATTTCTAAATCTTCCATTGAAAGCACTGGCAAATTGGCAAACTCCTCCATCTTAAAACAAAAGAACATTTTGTCGGCTTCAAACTATAGATTAGTTTTCAATTTTGCCTTGACAGCAGTTACTCCAACTTGTGCATTTTATATATTTTCCTCTTTTTGTCTCCGCTAGCTACTATTGTAGACACGGAGCTGGACAGTTTGACATCCGTGGCAGAGCGATGGGCACTGAGCAGGCTTCTGACAATAATGGAAAAATCCACTACATCTACTGAACAGGATCATCTCCAGACGGAGGAGCAGCTTCAGCGACAGACGCTGTCACTGTCCTGCTCCACTGACAGACTGAGGAGATCGTTCCTCCCCGACACTATGAAACTCTTCAATTCCACCCGGGGGGGGGGTAAACGTTAATATTATACAAAATTATTGTCTGTTTGTTATACCTTCATTGTTATCACTCTTTAATATCATTCTTTATCAGTATGCTGCTGCTGGAGTATGTGAATTTCCCCTTGGGATTAATAAAGTATCTATCTAATACTGATGGCAAATAAATCCGTAATACATATTAATCAAACACCACCAAACTGTGTGTATGGGAAGGATGTCGCTGGCACTAGTTGCTTAAGCATGGAAACCACTGCATCAGCAAATTGTTTCTGCTTTCTGCTTTATGAAGTCTTCTCAGCTGCTTGAGTGCAATGTAAAAGGAACAAGTGCATTAGCGTCTCAGTCCTCCCAATGCTTTCAGTCATAACAGGCAAGTTAAATGATCTTCTTAACCGTAAAAGAATAAACTGCAAGCAAGGCAAACAAAAGGTTCTCTAAATGTGAATGGTTTACCCTGTGATGTTATGCACAAGAGGAAATAAACATTTAGTCAATATTAACCTTACAATAAACAAACCACACAGCACCATTATCTGCAGATCACAATGATTCACAATTTCACTATCAGTATATGTGGTGGGCTGGCGCCCTGCCCGGGATTTGTTCCTGCCTTGTGCCCTGTATTGGCTGGGATTGGCTCCATCAGACCTCCTTGACCCTGTGTTAGGATATAGCGGGTTGGAAAATGACTGACTGACTGACTATCAGTATACTGTAAATCACTACGGTGACCAGACATTGTGGCGATACGGACATTTCTGATTTCAGGCTATGTGTCCCAATAAATAACTGAAAAAAATCATATATCCTGGTTTTAACAGGTTGCCCATGTAATAAAACATTGCTCCGCCGAAACAAACACCCTCACAATATACTTAGAACAGTGCATATGAAGCTCATACCCCATCCCCTTTTCAATGTTATATACGTATAACAGCACAGTCAAAATTCCTGAGGAGGAAAGCTTTACTAAGAGTTCACTTTAAATTTAAACAGCACTGCACCAAGGACCAAGAATCAGACTGAACCAGAGTACTGCAGTTTGTTTCCATACCAACCACTGTGTTGAATCATATGTGTTCATTTAGAAAAGTGTTTTTTGCCATGTCCAGATCTCTTTCTGAAAATGAGATAAAGCAGGCATTAAATACATGAGGATGGGCTTTATGCTTGAGGTATACATGCTACAAGTGTCCATGTTTGAAAATCTGTTCACCCGATAATTTACCATCAGAGTTACATATCTGCCCGATATCAATAATTTTCAGCACCTGTAATAAAGTTTGGCTTTCGCTTTTGTTGTTTCCTAACATTTGTTATAGATGAATACCTTTTCAAGTCCAATTTCACAAAATTTACAATGGCCAGATATACTCGAGCAAAGAAGGAATTCACTGCAAAAGCATTTCTTATTTAGGTTATGTTACTTGGCAAATGGAAATTGGGGTGTGTGTGTGTGAGTGCGTATTTATGTGCGTCTATGAGTGAAAATGGTCCCTGTGATGGACTGGCCTTCTGGGCCTGTTTTGAAGCTATTATTCAATCCCGGTGAGATAGCCTTAGGCCCCCAAAACTCTGAAATGGATTAAGAAGGTTGTAGAGCGTACCTAGTGAACTCTGCCCACTGAGGGCTACAGTGTCTGCACACTCCTTGATCGGAACTGAATGCCATGCATACATTTTCTACATTTTTTTCAAATTGAGGTTAATTAAAAATCCTGCCAACATAGCTGGAGACATCACACTTGTATGTTATGCAAACTACCTTAAGGATGTTGTTAAGGCTACTTATGCATTGTCAAAAGAGAGTTGGGATTCACAATAAGACATTTCGTTCATTTCTATGAGTGGTGTGACCAGGATAAATGTGTTTTTAGTGGTGGTAAATAATCAACAAATACAGGCAAATATAAGTAGCTTTTGAACCTTTCTAACTGAGTTTACCTAAACACAATCATTTTTAAGACTTTTCATGTTGTGAATTGGAAAGCTTCCACTAATACATTACATAAAGTTTAAGGAGCCAAAAAAAAAAAAAGAAGGCAGTATCTCAGCCTCCTTTCTGTTGCTTCAACCTCTAACTCCTCTTAAATAAGGAACAGCAAATAAATGAATAGGAAATGTGAGTAATGCACTCATGCAATACACAACCATATTGCATACTATAGAAAAAAACAAGAGATCTACATGGTTTTACAAAGGGAAAGACAACCAGGGGCTTACTTAGAGTCCTAGGAGTTACAATAACTAAAGAGGTCTTCCCCAATACCAATCATTTTGGATGTACTTCATAATTATTTTATCATTTTCAGAACAAGGAATCAAAACTGATTGTGACAACAATAATTGAATGAGAGGAAAAACATGGCATTGTAGAATATAATTACATACAGACCCACGGCAAAGACATCTAAGAGGACATTTTTGGACAACGGCACAAAAGAAGAGTTCTCTGAGAAAACCATGAGACAAAGCCACAATGCCAACTCCAAACAGATGTCAACCAAGCAGAAAACTGAACTATGGTCCAAGTACTGACAGGGCAGCAACACAATATTATGTCAAGGCATTATTCCAAATAAATACAGCTAACTTGTTAGGTAACACACAACAATACCAAAATTAACTGTATTAATTCCAACATAACTGTTTTCAGCTCATCAACATATATTATTTTATATACAGAAATCTGTGCAATTTTGAAATGAAATATTTTTCAATGCCATAACATATAGTATATATATATAGTACTGTATATATAAACATGATCAATACAGTATTTAGAGTTATATCTTCTAAACTGTATTTGTGTTTGTTTGTCTGAGGGTTTATGCGTGAATATGTCCTACAATGGACTGCCACACTGTCTAAGTTTGACTCTTACCTTGCACTCAATAACCCTGAAATATGAACTGGATTAAGTAGGTTACTGAATGTTATGGTTTCAATCAATGAAGTTTTTTTTAATATACTGTACATTGGATTAAGAGGTTTTTTTTTTTTTGTTTTGTTTTTGTTCTTTATTTCGCCTTATACAATTTCTCGTATTAGGAATTTGTTAGTTTTTGCATACACCTTGGGGTCAGAGCGCAGGGTCAGCCATCATACAGCGCCCTGGGAGCAATTGAAGGTTAAGGGCCTTGCTCAAGGGCCCAGCAGAGTAGGATCTCTTTTGACAGTGACGGGGATTCGAACCGGCAACCTTCGGGATACCAGTGTAGATCCTTAGCCTTCCAACCCACCAATATTATATCACATTAAGGTTTTAGTCATTAAATAATATAAATGTTTTGTGAATCTTTTTCTTCTTCTTCTTTCAGCTGTTCCCATTAGGGTTGCCAAAGCGGATCATCTTGTTCCATATTGTCCTGTCTTCTGCATCTTGTTCTGTTACACCCATCACCTGCATGTCCTCTCTCACCACATCCATAAATCTTCTCTTAGGCCTTCCTCTTTACCTTTTGCCTAGCAGCTCTATCTTTAACATTGTTGTCCCAATATACACAGCATCTTTCCTTAGCACATGTCTAAACCAATGCAATCTCACCTCTCTGAATTTGACTTCCAACTGTCCAACCTGAGCTGACCCTCTAAATTACCTGTTTCTAATCCTGTCCATCCTCATCACACCCAATGCAAATCTTAACATCCTTAACTCTGCCATCTCCAGCTCTGTCTCCTGTTTTTTAGTCAGTGCCACCATCTCCAACCCATATAACATAGCCGGTCTCACTACTGTCCTGTAGACCTTCCCTTTCACTTTTGCTGATACCCGTCTGTCGCAAATCACTCCTGACACTCTTCTCCACCCATTCTACCCTGCCTGCACTCTCTTTTTTTCCTCTCTGCCACAATCCTCGTTACTCCGTACTGATGATCCCAAGTATTTAAACTCCTCCATCTTCCCTAAGTCTACTCCCTGCATCCTCACCATTCCACTGACCTCCCTCTCATTTACACACACGTATTCTGTTTTGTTCCTCTCTACAGCATATCTCCACCTCTCCAGGGTCTCTTTAACCTGTTCCCTACTATCGCTACAGATCACAATGTCATCAGCAAACATTATAGTCCAAGGGAACTCCTGTCTAATCTCGTCTGTCAACCTGTCCATCACCATTGCAAATAACAAAGGGCTCAGAGCCGATCCCTGATGTAATCCCACCTCCACCTTGAATGCATCTGTCACTCCTACTGCAGTTTTCACCACTGTCACTCTTCCCTCGTACATATCCTGTACAAATCTTACATACTTCTCTGCCACTCCCAACTTCTTCATACAATACCACAACTCCTCTCGAGGCACCTGGTCATATGCTTTCTCCAGGTCCACAAACACGCAATGCAACTCCTTCTGGCCTTCTCTAAACTTCTCCATCAACACCCTCAGAGCAAACATTGCATCTGTGGTGTCTTTCTTGGCATGAAACCATACTGTTGCTTGCTAATCATCACTAATTCCTATAATTTATATACCCTGAAAAAGGAGCCTCCCAATTCACCCAGGGAGTTGGGGTCAGAAGAGGAGACGGACAATGCTCACCTGGGGAGGAGTGGAGGAATTAAGAGTGAAAGGAAGAAGAATCGTTTTATAAAAATGAGTTATAAGGTACAAAATTAAATAAAAATAAGAACATGGGACTTGTGTGGTGTGCAGTTTTACCTGGAGGTTGGGGTCTGAAATGCCCCCATTGGCAATAATATATACACACACATACAGTGTTTGTATCGGGTATGAAAAGAGTAGTAAAGAGATAACATGAATGAGGGAGAATTAATTTAAAGCACATTAAAATTCATTTTTAAATCATGCACCTGTAAATTAAACACTAACAGGACATGATACTGTAAATAAATCAGAATTTAAATTTGAGCAGGTTGTACAAAAAGAATTTGTGATAGGAAAATGAACAATTTACTCAAAAAAAAGTTTTTTAAGTCTGTCTCAAGAAGCAAAGGATGCAAGGCAGTAAACTGCAAGTATATGTGAATTTCCCCTTGGGATTAATAAAGTATCTATCTATCTATCTATCTATTTATTAGAAGATGCGCCCAAACGCCTCACCTTGCTCATATCGGACCAGTTTAAATAAATATTCAGGTTGCCTGAGAAGATGACTCAAAGATGATTATATCATTCTCAAAGTATGAGAATCTGTCTTCTTTGCACATCCCTATTCTAGTTTGCTCTAGTCTCACTCAATTTTAAGAAAACAGATATAGATAGTTGGAAACTTAAGAATTACACCATGACACTGATCCAAACCCCTTTAAAATGTCCCAATTTACACCTTCAGCCTTAGGCCTACTAAGAATGATATATAGTTAAGATGAAATTCATTTTAAACATGTGTTGCTTTCATTTCATATGCCAGCGCTTCTCAACCTTTACGTATTTGCGACCCGAGTTTTCATAACAGTTTTAATCGCGCCCCCCCTAACATTTTTTTGAAAGTAGCCCACTAATACCAATTTGTTCTATATTTTATTATACCTACTTAATTTTTATCGACATTTATCTAACTCTTTATTTATTTTTCAAGCATCAGAATGTAGTTTAAGTTAATTTTGTTTTGGTTTCAATAGATGTATTTTTCAAATTTTCAATTCTTGTTTTCTTTTTTTCACATCTTCGTGCCCCCTTTTTGTTACTTCACGCCCCCCTAGGGGGGCCTGCCCCACAGTTTGAGAACCAGAGTAGGCTGGACCTTTGCTATGGACAGTGTTATCTCAAACACATATTAAAAGATGTTCAGTACACAAATGTCTATTTATATTTGAACTAACACAATACTCAGAGGAGAATGTGCTATGCAATTAAAAAAAAAAAACAATTGTCAAGTATATCCATGGAAAGCAAGAAACACACTAGAAGAATGTGTACCTCGGGAGCACTTGGTATCCATTACTGGGCCTCCACATTTTTCAGTAAGACTTTTTCTTAATAGTAAAAATGCCTTCTGGCACAGCAAATCTAACAGACACAGAATGAGTAGTTCAGTAGTATATTCTGCACCTTTTTCTTAAATACAACACACTCTACACCTAATACTGCAAGCCACAGGAGCAATACTGCAAAAATGATTTTGCTGATCAACTAATGTTCATGCACTAGAATACTCTCCATTGCCATAGAATAATGTTTTTCACCATAATTGTATTCATAACCATGTCATACCACAAAAATATCATTAAACAAATTGATATATGAATTCCAATGGACAGTTTTGTAACAAATGTGTAGACAAGTCATGGTTGAAACTCTCCAGAAGCTGTTTATTCACTTTGTTTTACTAACATAAAGCACAAAATGTGATTGAATTTTACCAATAAGGCAATACTCTATAAAGTCATTAAGATAAGAGAAATATATATAAAAATGTACAGTTTAACTTTTTGAACAGTTGTCCTGCATTGAACTACCACTCTTGACAATAACACATAACATTTCTCTCTTTTAATCTCGACTTGCCCACCCAGCCGACCTTTTTCAAACTCATATTAATACAATTTAGAGCCTGTCTGGGGAGCACTGAATACAATGCAGGAGCCAACCCTGATTTGGTTCTCCTTCAACAGGCACATGACTGAAGTAGAATATTTATTTATTTAAAATGCATGCCTTTGGGAGGAAAACCAGAGTACTAAAAAGTCCAAGCAGACACCATATAACCAGTGATCAAACAGGGGTTCAATCCTAGTGTCCTGGAGATCTGAAGCAAGTGGGCTTCCAAACACTGGCCTTGAACTCTTTAAACTTCTCAAAGTTTAAAGTCATGTCAGTACAGATCATGTTCCCATTGTTACATTCCACCTTATACAGGAATCAACTTCAGTCCTGCCTTTCCTTGTTATCGTTTTCATTTCAATGAATCGAAAGAAATATATATTTGTTTTAAATATAACTAGAAACAAAAGAATATGAGAGTAAACTTGCTGGTAGAGAATGTGGAAGAATGTCATTTCAATGATATATCACAATTTCTCGCAGCTTAAGTTACATATATACCCCACTTCCTGAGATTACTATGAGTGAAATTCGCTACATAGCTTTAATATGCCTAATTGAACATGTGAAGTGTCCATGCCATTTCATTATGTAGTCAAGGTTTTTACGTCTAAGTTACTTCAATTAAATAACTGAATTTAAAAAATGTAATTAAATTAATTCAAGAAGCAATGGGAATACAAAACATCGATTGAGGTCCCAATAGAAAAAAATAATTTTCTTTATTTCTTCTTCACATAACTTAATGATAAATAATATCAATAATGCCAGTTATAATGCTATTTGAAAGAACATCGTAATTACATTTAATGATTACTGAATGTCATGTTTTCTTTTACAAAATGTTTATATCAGTAGTGAACATTTTAATTTAAACAAAAAAGCATACATGGTTTAATCAGCAGCAATAACGGGATATAAAAAAAACACGTTTTGCTGCGATTTACAGCAATAAATCATTCGTTATCATCTACTATTGAAGCATTCGTTTTATGTTTTTGGTCTACTCACCCTTGTGATGTTATGCTTGTTCAACAGCAGGTTAAAACACGGCAGCCCAATTGAATTCCAAGCTGTCTTTTACAGCTCACTCACTATATAGCTGAGACGTAGCACATTGTAGGGAAGTGTCGTTTAAGATGATTGATAAGCAAACATGCAATCACAAGTGAGATTCTCCAGCCGGGGCGTCAACTAGTCCCGCCCAATACGAAAGGGGTGTATCTTAAGAAAGCACAATTCTTACTGGCCGAATGGTGTGAGTGAGTGACGGTATGTGGGGAGAGCGGTACAGCCAATCAGCGAAAGGCATCCGATTCCTCGTGAGGTAGTGAGAGACTTTCTCGCTCGAATCCGCGGAGAAGCCAGAGTTTGTTTCCATAGTAACACCTAGCGCATTACATCGGAGCATTTTTTTTTCGGAAATAATGTGTGCTATTGGGATGCTTCATTAAATTACACGTTAAAATTAGATACGTGGTATGGAAAATTAAAGGGTGAATGCAACGTGCAATAATAGACTGGCATCCCATAAGGGGGTTCTACCAAGTGTTCATCTAGCGCTGCACCGGCTTCCCATTACAGTGAGCTGGGTTAGCGTGAGTAAATGGATGGATGCATGGATCAAGTGCAGTATGTTATCGCAAGCAAAAGACAACATTTTTAAATCCACTTAATGCGATTTAAATGTCAGAAAATATCCCAATAGCACTTGGTTTAAGACAGGAAACAGCCCTGGACAGTCCACCAGTTTATTGGAGGGCCCAAAGGGGCCAGTCTGGAATTACTAGTCAACCATGTTGACCATGTCATCATGTTTACAGGTAACAGTCGGGATCAGAGAAGTGACAGGGCCACACACACACACACACAATTAATTCATCCTGTTGCATTTCTCAGTTTATGAACTGTACTCCTATCCAGAGTTGATACTTACTTTGTTCCAGTATGGGGCAATTGTAAACCGTACTTTCATTGATTTTCCTGGGTTATTTAATGTATAGGCATGACTGTGTTTTGTGCCAAAAAATGGTACTGCTTGACCTAGAGAAGAAGTTTTTCTGAAAAACATATGGTACTCACAAATAACTTAGTAAGTGGCCCTTCTCAAGTCACTTTGCCTGTCAGTGTTTTCTGATTGTATAGAAATAAACCTGTAACCTGTATATCAAAAGTACAAAATATACTTTGTAAATCTGATGGTGTTCATAATATGACGTTTGTTTCTTTAAATGTGCTCTAAATCAATTTCTGTTTTGTTGGAGTCCTAGGTAAGGCTTTTTGAGATGAGTTCCATTAAAATATTAAGTACAATACACACTCTAATAACAAAACTGATTAAAGAAATTAATTGGTGACAGTAAGGCTGGCCTATATTGATTTGGGTGTAAATAATATTATTTCCCCTTAGGGATTAAAACAGTGTACCAAATACCAAAAATGGAAATGTACAGCACTTAGTACTTCTGCTTCAGTGTCTTGGGTTTCACTGCAGTTGTCTGGTCACCCCCTATGTGGAGTTTTTATGTTAGTCAAAGTCAAACTTTACTGTCATGTCAACCTAATACAAGTATACACAGAGACAAAATGACAAAACTTGGGGCTCACAGTGTCAACATGGTACAAATAAAATGAGGGAGTGTGCACAACAGACAAAATCATGCTACATACTATTTAAATAGGCAATATGCCAATAAAATTACAGTACTTGAGTGCATTTAAAAATGCACACAAAACTGGGACAAGGTGAGTAACCCGGTTCAGGCAGAAACCTTGTTCATTAAAAACACGTTTGCACATGTGAGTCCACTTATGGAGTTGTCCCATGGCAAAAAGCTCAAATGTCAGTCAACTGCACAAAAAAGAGTTAAAAGTCCTCATTGGTCACCATGAATTCAAAAACAAGCATGGAGCAGTGTGGGGAACATCACTTTTAAAAGTAACTTAGTTACATTCCTCATAAATATGTTATGTAGTTACTTACAATAAAATATAATACGTTGAAAATGGTGCATTATTTTTGCATTGCTTTTTTTTCTTTTGTATGAAAAACTGCACAATTGACTGGCCAGCATTTGTTATTAAATCCTAAGCCCAAATCTGAGCCTTACTGAAATTGATGAGAAGCACAGCCAAACATGATCATTTTCTTGTGCTTTCTAAATATGTTTAGCCCTTCTTGTGTTGTAATGATTCACGGTATGAACATTGGCCGCTTTGTCACCTGATTTCACTGTTTGAACATATCTGTGATGCGTGAGCCATGGTCTTGCACCCCAAAAACGAGGCTGAGTCTCAGCACTTTAGCAAAACCAGCTTTATTCAACTTGAAACAGGAAAAGAATGGTTATATATTGTAGCAAGATCTACCAGTCTCCTGGGTCAGGGCCAGCTCAGTGGCCAAGTTATACTGTTCCCTGCATTTATAATAATCCTTGCATCACTCATTGGCAACAGGTACTTATACTACGAACATGATCAGCTCACAGTTGTTTTTGTGGCACTATGCTGTGTCACTGCAAACCTGAGGTTGGCTTGGCGATGGACAAGCAGCCCTCCGCAGATGTGGCAATCGTGCATCGGTGTGTCATTCCATTCCCCAAAGATTTCAGAAACCTCACAATATCAATTATAAATAGCTGGATTAAAACTGATTTCTGTTGCCAGACTGCATGCAGCACACTCTTCTGCTTGGCTGTGTGATAAAGCCCCATAAAGGAGAGGTGTACAGGTACCTTTGCTTGTTGCCTTACACCCAGTGCTGCTGGGATGATAATAATAACACAGGTATTTTTACTGCAGTAGAATAAGTACTACATTAGGTTACTCATTACTTTAAACAGCAACTGAACTACTTAAAACACATTATAAACTGCTCAAAAATTAAAGGAATAGTTTGAAAACATCAGATCTCAATGGAAAAAAAATCATGCTGTATATCTATACTGATATGGACTGGGTAATGTGTTAGGAATGAAAGGATGCCACATCGTTAGATGGAAATGAAAATTATCAACCTACAGAGGGCTGAATTCAAAGACACCCCGAAAATCAAAGTGAAAAAATAATGTGGCAAGCTAGTCCATTTTGCCGAAATTTCACTGCAGCAACTCAAAATCGTACACAGTAGTTTGTATGGCCTCAACATTGGGACATGCTCCTAATGAGATGATGGATGGTGTCCTGGGGGATCTCCACCTAGGTCTGGACCAGGGCATCACTGAGCTCCTGGAGAGTCTGAGGTGTAACCTGGCGGCGTCAGATGGGCCGAAACATAATGTCTCAGAGGTGTTCCATTGGATTTTGGTCAGGTGAATGTGGGGGCCAGTCAATAATATTAATTCCTTCATCCTCCAGGAACTGCCTGCATACTCACGCCACATGAGGCCAGGCATTGTAGTGCACCAGAGGGAACCCAGGACCCACTGTGCCAGCATAGGGCCTGACAATGGGTCCGAGGATTTCATCCTGATACCTAATGGCAGTCAAGATGCTGTTGTCTAGCCTGTAGAGGTCTTTGCATGCCTCCATGGATATGCCTCCCCAGACCATCACTGACCCACCATCAAAACAGTTCATGCTGAACGATGTTACAGGCAGCATAAAGTTCTCCACAGCTTCTCCAGACCCTTTCACATCTGTCACATGTGCTCAGGATGAACCTTCTCTCATCTGTGAAAAGCACAGGGCGCCAGTGGTGGACCTGCCAATTCTGGTATTCTATGGTAAATGCAAATCAAGCTCCGTGGTGCCAGGCAATGAGCACAGGGCCCATTAGAGGACACTGGGCCCTCAGGCCACCCTCATGAAGTCTGTTTCTGATTGTCTGGTTAGAGACATTCACACCAGTGGCCTGCAGGAGGTAATTATGTAGGGCTCTGGCAGTGCTCTTCCTGTTCCTCCTTGCATTAAGATATCGGTCCTGCTGATGGGTTGAAGACCTTCTACGGCCCTGTCCAGCTCTCCTAGAGTAACTGCTTGTCTCCTGGAATTTCCTCCATGCCTTCAAGACTGTGCTGGAAGACACAGAAAACCTTTTGGCAATGGCACGTATTGATGTGCCATCCTGGAGAATTGGACTACCTGTGCAACCTCTGTGGGGTCCGGATATCACCTCATGCTACCAGTAGTGACACTGACCGTAGCCAAATGCAGAACTAGTGAATAAACAGTCAGAAAAGATGAGGAGGGAAAAATGTCAGTGGCCTCTACCTGTTAAACCATTCCTGTTTTGGGGGTCGTCTCATTGTTGCCCCTCTAGTGCACCTGTTGTTAATTTCATTAACACCACAGCAGCTGAAACTGATTAACAACCCCCTCTGCTACTTAACTGACTAGATCAATAGCGCAGATGTTTCATTAACTTGATGCCATACTCTGATTAAAAAGTTTTCCTTTAATTTTTTGAGCAGTATATTTAATGTCTTATCCTCCTAAGACTATGGTGCTGAGCTTAGCACAGGACATTCAGCTCATCAACATAAATGTATTAATTTCTGAAATACTAATTATTTCAAGCAGGAGAAGGAATAATGTAATCATCAGAGAATCTGCCTCAGGAAATTAATCTTTGTGGGCACTTTCATTGTTTTCTGCCCATAGCTGCTGTAAGTGTGTGCAAGGCTAACACATTCAAATTCTGACAGAATGCAACAGACATGTGCAGACTACGAAATATGTAACCTGGTCAAGTGTTTACATGGCCACATAACCGGATTACTCACGGAGAAATCTACATTTGTTAACCTGGTTTCTCTGAGACCCATATATCCCAGTTTCACTAACCAGAATAAGGGTATACATAGGATTTTTGAAATCAGTTTTCTGTGAATAAACTGGATTATTAAAGCACATGCAAATGCATTCATTGTCACAATCACACAGAGACCCATTTAATGCAAGTTCCACAGACCAATGCAGTGGCTGATCATTTGACATGTTGGATAAATTGACTTGGCATAAACTGGAGGGAAAGATAATGATCTAAGATGTTAAGGTAGGGTGGCGGGTCATGGTGAGGTGTGCACTGTATTGAGGAGTGCAACAGACTGGGTGGGAAGTTATCACATTACCTGACAGATCTAGCTACTGTATGATACTGCAGTAATATTTTTCCGATGGCAAAAGAATGATGAATCCATGGGAGGGGTGAGAGCAGTCTTGGAAAATGCAGGATACAGCATTGGAAGAACGTGTCTGTCAGAGGAGGGAGAGGCACCCCGATAATATTATCTGCTGATATCACTCTTCTCTGCAATCTCTTGCAGACAGACATGCTGCAATTTCTGTATCACACCATAACGCAACTGGTCAGAACACTCTTGATGGTGCCTCTGTAAAACATGGTAAGAATGAGAGATGGGAGGCTTGTTCGCTTCATTCACCTCAAAAAAGGCATTACCTGTTGGGCATTTTTATTTAAGGGAATTGAATTGTTAGTTTATGTGAGGTACTCAGTTATGTGCACACCAAAGAACCTGGCACTCTGTACAATGTCCACAGCAGAGCCATTGATGCCGACTGGGATATGGTCCGGATTTCTTTCCCCCTGAAGTTAACAGTTAGTTTTTTAGTTTTGTCAATGTTGAGGGATAGATTGTTGTCTCTACACCAAAGGCCAGCTATTCCAACTCCTTTCATCGCTACTTATCAAACTCAGCATAGTTGTGTCATCAGCAAATGTGATGAAGTAATTAAAGCTCTGCAGTCATGACGCAGCAGGATGAAGAGTAGAGGATTGAGCATGCAGCCCTGAGGAGCTCCAATACTAAGTGTGATGGAAATGGAAAAGTTGTGGCCAGTCCAAAATGACTGGGGCCTCTCTGACTGAAAATCTGTGATCCAATTATAGACAGAGGTGTTAAGCCCTAACCCATTCAATTTCGCAAATAGCTTCTGGGGAACAATTGTGTTAAAGGCTAAACAAACGTCTATGCAGTGTTAGTTAGAATAACCTCCACAGTTTTATTAAAATACATAAATAGTGCTGTAATAACAACTTTCCTGAATTTGTTTCTGAATTTATGTAATGAAGCCTTTTAGAAGTAGCATGACCTAGAAATTGTTAAACTGTACTACTAGGATGTACACTAGGATGTGGGGTCAGTTTCCACATTTGACTCGCTGCGTGAACATGAACAAGTCATTTTTAGTTTATTCTTTCATCTAAACCAGCTTGCACATTACATTTTATTTTCTTAAACCTGAACCCTGACTGGTCAAATTATCTATTCGGAACCACACAGTGATTCATTGGATGGAAATGAACCAGCCACCCTATTCCTTAGGCAGTGAGTCACCCTCTCTCTGTTCAAAGACTACAAGCACATAAACAATTACACTGGAAGTAAAGTAGTTTGTCCCTGAAAAATTGCAATCTAAAAGAACATTTTTGTGTAAGTGCAGACAGTTAAGGAGAGAAGGGAAATCACAACCATTAAAAAGCACTATTTTCCCAGCATGCGTCCAGCAGTGCAAGGGAGCCACTCTTGCCTCTGACAAGCACATGACTTGTAAATATCATTCAATTTCATCCAATCTTGCTTTTTTTCTACTGGTCTTAACCATTATTACACAATCTGGCTTACGAGTTTAAGGATTCAGAGGCACAAACGTTTTCCATTTATATGTTATACCTTTGATAAGGTTCACTGAAACAGCACTAAGGCTATCACACTGTTATGACTCACTACTTCATTTCCTAAGTCAAAAAAAACATGAAAAAACCAAGCACCAGTGTAACTCCTAAGTTCAATATTATACAGTCAGCAGGACCTCCATTTTTTGTTTGTGCAACCCTGATGGCTTCAAGAATGGCAGGCCCTTATTGCTCCTTTCACAAACTTCTAGAGGTCCAGGAAGTAATAGTATTGCTTTCTTTCTATCCATGACAAGGACCACTCACCATTATATTATTTCTAATAACCCAAGCAATTTTTGAATCCCAGGTGGCACTTTGGCACAGAAGTTAGTGCTGTTGCCTCATGCATCCACTATCCTGTGCCTATTCACTCTCAGTATGGAGCTTATTTATTCTTGTATGTCACAGTCTGATTTTCTTTTGGGTACTTATTTGTCATCCCGCATCCCCAAAATATATAATGTATGTGCTAGGTTAACTGACAATTTCATACTTTCCTTGTGTGCATTAATGGTACCAGCAATATACTGGTGCTCTGTCCACAGAAATTTCCTAACCTGAGCCATGCTGCCAGAAAGGTTCCAGGCCATCTGTGACCCTGAATTGGATTAATCTTATTTAATAATGTTATGTTACTTTCAAAATTCCAGGTGCTTTTTCCTGTATGTCATGGTTCTACCAGACCTGTAAAGCTTCTCAGGTATCTACAGTATAACTATTATCCCTCATTGCTTTGGATTTCTGTGGATACCACACCAGTCCATATTTTTTGATGCCAATGAGCAGTTACTTTCTGTTCCTGTAATCAACTTATTGCATCAAGGCAGCATCAGGATCACTGAATAATCATCCTTTCCTTTGTTGGTAACTTTTATGGTGTATTGCTGTTTTATCCTAATGAGTACATTTTAAAGGTAATTGCTTGTATTACTTGTGTGTTCTGTCCCCAGTTTACAATTCTTGGTTTGTCTTCCCTTTATCGATTTTCTAACCCATTTAATCCAGTTCAGGATCACAGGGAGTTGGAACCTATCATGCTATCATCAGGTGCAAAGAAGGAAGGAAAGAAGTAACCATGGATCAGTCACACCATCCCATAACAATGCTAACTTGTGCACACACCTTCGTTCACTCATATAGGGACAATTTAAGGCACAGATGAATCAAACACAAGGCTTTAGGATTTAGGAAGTAAACTTGAGTACCATGAAAAAAAATCCAAAATGATGTGGGGAGAACAATTAAACTCCACATAGGCACTGCCTGAGAGAGGATTTCAATGTAGTAGTCTGTTCCTGTAGTTTATTTGACTGCTCTATTCTACCTCATTGTTACTAATCTAAGCTCTATGTTGCTAACTATTGCACATTATTTTGCACTCTTTATTTTTTGTTGCTTGGTATTATTGCGCTACTGTACAGTTAAATGTGCCATTAATTATTAGTTGATGTACACTGGACTCTGTATACAGTATATGACACTAAAGCTTTAATTGATCAATTACTTAGTCTGAAAATGAGATAGCAGCACTGGCTGCCATGCCACCTTTATATCTTAGGTTTATTTATACAGTAATTAAATATTTAAATGGCTAAGCGTTAGTAAGGATTAAATGATTTTATGAATTGTAAATGGTAAGTAGATCTGAAAACTAAATAACATAACTGCTATTAAATATCCACAATGGCCAGTGGAGAAACATACTCTGATGTCCCAGAAGGCACACAATGAGCCCAAAGTCTGTCCTTTCACAAATGTTGCCCTTTCCTATCTTTAAAGCCCTCTGTCTGCATGACAGCTTGTGTCAACACCTGAGTGGACTTTTATTTTTTTTCTTGTCAGCAAAGATTTTGCATTTGTGACATGATATAGCTATATAGGTCAGCAAGAGGTATGTGCAAAGGTAAGCAAACTGAAGTTGTAAAATGGGTTTGTTCTTCTGGTTACTGGCATAGAGGTGAGCCATTCCTGTACATTCATTATTCTCATTTTTATTGAGTCTTGTTTAATCTCAAAAGCTTTTCTTCCTAGCCTACAATTCTTGATAGATCATGGCAAAAACAATAAAAAGAACAAATATTCTAAAAAAACATTAAATGTGGGTAAAACATTCTAATCGAAATATTTGTGGCCATTATACCTATATTTGGGAATAAGTACAGTATGCATTTTCATTTCTGAGTTATTCTACAGGGTGATCCAGATCTAATTATGCAGATCCAGATCGTCTGGATGACTTTGATTCTTCATGTCGTCAGTTCGCATACTTCTCAATGGTCCGGGATTTTTTGGGTAATTTTGTATGTAATAAACTTAAGTTATAGCGTAATGAAAATTGCATAATTAGATCTTGACCACCCTATAGAATTCCATGTTACATACTTACCATATGTAGCATACTAACTTATTTCTTGCAAGCTGCCTCTCCATCAGATAGGCACTACATAATCATGGACACACAACATGTACCATCGATTCACTAGAGCTATGGAGATTTTATGACTGCTGCATAAACATACCACTCTTCAAATGCAAGTGTATAAAAAAAAAAAAAACTGGTTATTGGAATTACACAGATACTTTAGAAATAATTTAGTATTTCATAGTAATCTTCAGAGGTATTTATAGAAATACAGTCTTCCATTAACATGACATTGTGCAACTTAATTATTAAGTCTTCTTCTTCTTTTTCTTTCGGCTGCTCCCATTAGGGGTTGCCACAGTGGATCATCTTCTTCTATATCTTTCTGTCCTCTGCATTTTGTTCTGTTACACCATCACCTGCACGTCCTCTCTCACCACATCCACAAACCTTTGCTTAGGCCTACCTCTTTTCCTCTTCCCTGGCAGTTCTATCCTTAGCATCCTTCTCTCAATATACCCAGCATCTTTCCTCTGAACATGTCTAAACCAGCGCAATCTCGTCTCTCTAAATTTGTCTCCCAACCGTCCAACTTGAGCTGACCTTCTAATGTCCTCATTTCTAATCCTATCCATCCTCGTCACACCCAATGCAAATCTTAGCATCTTTAACTCTGCCACCTCCAGCGCTGTCTCCTGTTTTTTAGTCATTGCCACCGTCTCCAACCCATGTAACATAGCTGGTCTCACTACCGTCCTGTAGTCCTTCCCTTTCACTCTTGCTGATACCTGTCTGTCACAAATCACTCCTGACACTCTTCTCCACCCATTCCACCCTGCCTGCACTCTCTTTTTCACTTCTCTTCCACAATCCCTGTTACTCTGCACTGTTGATCCCAAGTTTTTAAACTCATCCACTTTTTCCAACTCTACTCCCTGCATCCTCACCATTCCACTGACCTCCCTCTCATTTACACACACGTATTCTGTCTTGTTCCTACTGACCTTCATTCCTGTCCTCTCTAGAGCATATCTCCACTTCTCCAGGGTCTCCTCAACCTGCTCCCTACTATTGCTACAGATCACAATGTCATCAGCAAACATCATAGTCCTTGGGGACTCTTGTCTAATCTTGTATGTCAACCTGTCCGTCACCATTGCAAATAAGAAAGGGCTCAGAGCCGATGCAAATTAATTATAAGTAAATATCATAAAATGATTTAAACTGTAAATGTTTAATAACGAAAAACTACTCAGGTCTGCAAAGTTAAACTAAAAATATCTATTCACATTTAAAACAATTTTTTATCATTTGCACTTATTGACACAACAAAATATAATTTGAATGTTTCCATCATGTCACCTGTAAGTGAAAAACTGAAAAGAAATTTAATTAAAATACAATAAATTACATAATTAATTCATGTATACAACATTGTTCCCAATCAATTTAACATGAAAATACTTAATCAACCTAATATTTTTAAGTGTATACTGTATGTAAAGAAATTAACTTACATATAGCTTCCCTAGTTTTTGTCACTTATTTGTTATTTGTGATCAAAGAGACTGGGCCGTTGTTTGTTTGGGTGGTCCGTAACTTGTATACTTCATCTGGTGTGTCCCTATTAATCATTCATCAGTAGTCTACCATCACACTGTCATCCCACTGTTCCCAATACATTCTTTCCATTCACTTGACATCCAGATGGAATCTTTAACCCTGTTCTTCACTCACTGCTCCCAGATTTTCAGGAAAAATTTTCAAATGCGAATACAATAAGTGAACTTTGATACCTATTTTGCAACCAAATTCTTTATACTGAACTAATACATTTGTTGCAATTTCTTTATAATTTGGATCATTATTGTTACCTAAAAACTTACTTTTTTGAATGATACCCAAGCCTCTCGTCCCAAGTAGTTAATCGTATCATTAAACTCTGCAACAGAAATCAGTTTTCAAGTAGAGGTTCTGGCAAAAATGATGTCTTTCAATTTAGTCTCAGACAAATCTTGAAACTTTTAGCTTAAATACATCAGACAGGCCCCATCTTTTGCTATGGTTTGACAAACTGCTTCATTAAACCAAGCTTAATATGATGGGTTGGAAGCAGCACTTTATCTGGTTCCACTAAGCCAGACCTCAAGATGTTTTTGGCACCAAGCTGCAGCTTTTTTTCTATCTTGCCACTTCCTGTGGATCCAATGTCAATTCTTGGCTCTGCTGTCCCACTCACTGAGAAAACCTGGGAGCTCGGCAACTGCTGGCCAGTAAGATCCACATAACTTTCAGGTTTCCACATAAGAACCAATGGTGCTCTTTGTAGTTAACTTTCTTGAAAAGATTTTCAAAGCTTTACACATAAATTTTAATATCAGAATACATTAAATTCAAACAAATTACCAGTAAAATAAAATATTGATATTTAATTATTTACAGTATGAAAACTCTAAACGATAACTGTGAAATCGTGAGAAAAAATTATATGATAGAGAACCCAAAAAATATAAAAATGACATGAAATAATCAAAAAACATTTTTTCAATACAGTATATACCTTTGTTGCTTTTATTGAACCTTTAAAAAAGGTGGACCTTTTCAGAAATGTTTAATTTTGTTGGGGGTTCAAATATCATGCCCGGTTACTGTCTGTGTCAAATTCCTGCTTTGGGTGAATGGATTTTTCTTTAGGTACTCTGCTTTTCCTTCCACATCCCAAAGGCATGTGCATATGTGTTAGGTTAAGCAGTGATTGGATTAAGCACGTATGAGAATTTTTCACGTTGTACTTACTGAGTCAGACTGAGAAGACTATATTTGGCTTTGTTTTTCCTTTTTTTCTAGAACATCTTAAGTTGGAAAAAATGCTGTAATTGTCTAAATGGTACCACACCATGTAGAGCTGTGTCTGGTTCACAAGGTCTAAGTGATTTACACATATAAATATATCTTCCTGCATTCAGTGTGTCCAGCAAACCTATGTGGTAGCCACATTTTTTAAAATTTGTATGCATGATCACATTGCTTCTGTCATTCTTCTAGGGAATCTCCTCCCTTTTTTGGCTGCCTTTCCACCTCCAATACGCTTGGATCTTTTTAATTTCTCCTCTGGCTGAAGTATTAATGATTTACAGTGCACTCTGAATTAAAGATGACCAGATGAAAATGCTGCAATCTTTTAAATCATACTTCAAGCCCACAATCCTGATCACTTTATTTATTTAAAGAGTTGGGCAGTTGCCAAGGTGTAATGGTTGACAGTAAATCCTTGATACTGCATTTCTAGGGATTCCTGCATATCATAATCCATTCAGTGCATTAAGGGATACCCTCCATACAGCAGGCTAGCACCGCAAGAGATAAGTGTGAAGATTCTTTTCTAGCCTAAATGCTGAGGTTTGCCTTTTCTCCTGGACGAGAGTTGAAGTGAGCTGAACCCTAATTCAAGATCACAAGCAAACAGAAATGGGTTACCACCATCTTTTAGCGCCTCACTCTTCCAGGGAAATACTAAGGATTCTCTTTTCCTGACCTTATTGTAAAGGAGAGGTGCCCTCTTTAGTCTAGATATTTCAGTATCTCTCTTCTCTCTGCAGAGACTATTTTCTGTTTTTCTATTGTGTTTTTTCCTATGCTCATGGGGTCTTAAAGTTGTATCCACCAATTCTACTCTTTTTTCAGCCCAGAAGTTCTTTACAAACACATTACTGATTCTTGTGCTGCCCATTTTGGACATTGATACTTAATTGTAATGTATGGCTTTAGGTATCTCACTACTATTTACTTAACGGCTTTAAAACCCCAATTGCCATTATTAATATATAAACCACCATTTGATTTCTCAATCTTCACCGACCTTTGAACACTCTAAACACTTGTTACTCTGGAAGAACGATTGGCTTTTTCCTTCTCTATCCACTCAAAGTTGACTTGCCTATTTAGAGTTGCAATTGCAGCAAAATTGGCACATTTAAAAGCTGTGAGGATGTCTTGGTTGGTAGAAAAATTATGAAATGGACATAAATTATAATATTTAATATTCTAAATATGAAAAAAGAGTAAACTCACAGCTAAAAGTAAAGGCGATCGCTATGGCATCATATTGTGATTGATTCCCAATCATGATAAAGAGTGTCTCTATCTTTAAAAATTTAAAGGGAGTGCTGAACAAAGACTTGAATTAGCTAAACCTTTGAAAATGAAGTCAAACTAGAGACTAAATCAGGCAGTTCTGTCATTATCATTTTTTCTCTGTTTCCATAACACCATTTAGTTTAAGATAATGTCATTTTTGTATACAAAACAAAAATAGGATATACACTTGATACAGGTAAATAGAAGTAATAAAGCATATTTTAAATTACCATTGCCATTAGAAATTGTTATTGAAAATCTGGCCATCTGTCTTCTGAAAAAGTCTGAGATAAAGGAGATTAAAGGGCTTGAACCAAAAATAATTCTTTTTGCCAATGATGTGGTACTTTATAGCTTAGTCCCACAATTAGATTGGATAACTTTATTAATCCCAAGGGTAAATTTATATTCAAAAAGCAGCAGAAACATAAACAAAATACAAACTAACAAGGCACATAATACAATCAATCGATAGCAAAATAAACTTAAGGAGTACTGTATAAACATTTAGTTGGGGACTTTGGAAGGTAGCTTTGAATTGCTTGATAGCAATAGGCAGAAATGACCCCTACAGGTGCTTCTTAGCAATCTGTGGTGGAATGAGCCTGGTAGTAGAAGAGAGCTCCTCCTGATGGGGATGGAAGAGATTTTTCAGGGTGGCATCCAGGTTTGTCACTATCCTCTTTTTCACAACAGCTTCTAGTGTGTACAGGGTTATCCCTCAATCATCCATATTATTAATATTAAAATGGTAAGAGAATTTCATAAGGCATTCAGATTCAAAATTAATTTTAATGAAAGCAAGTTCTTCCCAGTGAATTGTCATGCATAAAAATGAAGCCACATAATAAAGTTATCCTAAAACCCAGTGTTATATAACTTGATGGAAAACATCAAATGAGACATTAATAGACGGTCCTTCCACAACCTTACTTTAAGCAATAAAAAGAATACTTTTAAAAACAACATCCTCCAAAAAGTCTATATCTCTTTCAGAGCATCCCTATTGATATCAACAGATATGCTGTATTCAATTAGGAAGGCTGACATTCAGAAATTTCTATACTGATAATGCATTTGCATTTCTGAACTATTTTGCTCCAAGTTTAATCTTCAAGCTCCACATTTTTTCCTTTTATATACAAATTAGAAAGTTGATCAAAAGAAACCTACCTAAGTGTCCTCATTTTTTACCTTTCACCTTTATGTATTACCTAATAGTATATTAAAAAATTCAGGGAACTGCAGTTCTAACAGCACTTACAGAAATTCACAAGATTTCTGGTCTCAGAATTAATTTGAACAAAAGTGTGCTCTTTCCAGTGAATTCTCAAGCACACAATATTAGATTGGACACCTAGACCCTTTTATCATTGCAGATCAGTTGAAATATCTAGGGGTAAACATCACAAGTAAACATGAAGCTCTTTATCAACAAAATGTTGCTGTCTGCATGGAAAGAATGAAGCAAGACTTGCATAGATGGTCTACCCTTCATCTCACTTTAGCTGGAAGAATTAACACTCTCAAGATGAATATCCTTCCTAAGCTCTATTTCAAAACATTCCAATATACATCAATAAATAATTTTTTAAGAAATCAGATTCGACCATAACCTTATTTAATTGGAATTCAAAATATCCACGTATCCAAAGGGCGACCCTACTAAGACCTAAGGCAGAAGGTAGCATGGCTCTACCGAACTTTCAGTTTTATTACTGGGCAGAAAACATACAAACTATAAAAACTTAACAACCCAATTGTGCTTCACTCACTCAGAATATGGAAACAATGTAGAAGTACTGTAAGATAGAGAAACTTTTATCTGTGGTACCTCTGCACGATAACCACCTTTATCTACCTCCAACATATGCAGTTTTTAATGTATGGAAAATATCCGGGATTAAATCACGTAGAGATCTGTACATAGACAACATCTTTGCATCCTACAAACAATTACACTCCAAATTTAACTTTCCAGCAACACATTTCTGTCACTTCCTAAAAATTAGAAACTTTGTTAAACAAAACCTGCCCAATTTCCCTCACTATCCACCTACCTCTATACAGGAAAAAATATTGATCAGTCTTGAGAACCAAAACGCTTTTTAAACAAAATATAAAAACATTTTATGTCCCTCCCTGCACCTCAGGCATCCTGGACGTCACAATCTCTCCTAATCCCCTAACAGCTGTGTTTGGTGTACTCCCAGATGAGTTTAAAGTGGAGAAGAGCAAACAAACTGTGATTGCCTTTACTACACTATTGGCACGTAGACTTATCTTGTGCAACTGGAAGAATCCCAACTCTCCTCTTTTAAGTCAGTGTGTAACTGATGTTCTATACTATTTGAAATTGAAAAAAATCAAACTCTCACTTAGAGGATTTGTACAAAACTTTTTCAAAACCTGGCAGGATCTGATAAATAACATTTTAGAATAACCATTTAAATTGTGGAAGTGGAATCTCTGCCCTCTTTTTCTATTCTATTTTTATTCATTCATTTATTTACATATTTTTACTATTATTAAAGTGCTACTCTGCTGACCTAGCTCTCTTTGCATGGATGGGGGTCAATTTGTTTCAAACCTAGTTGTAGAATAATTTTTGATTTTAATAAAATAAAATAAAAAACAGGGAACTTATGGAATAATACTTAAAGGATCCTTCAATTAAAAGTTCAGAATGGAAATAAATTCAGCCATTCACAATATATATTCCAGTTAAATATGGACCATAAATGCCATACTTTTAACTGTACATTGCTCATTGTTCACATATAGTTTAATCTAAAATTGTCTCAATTATTCAACTTAAAATCTTTTATCAAGTACATCTGTCTCCTTTACAATTGTCCAAAATGTTTCCAGGGCAAAATCCAATCTGCAAACGTTGCAATGAAGTTCCAGCCTCACAGGGTCACATGTTTTGGGCCTGCACCAAATTAACATCATTCTGGACCAAAATCTTTAAATGCCTTTCAGACAGTCTTGGTGTCACAATCCCTCCTAACCCATTAACAGCTGTGTTTGGTGTACTTCCAGATAGGCTTAAAGTGGAGAAGAGCAAACAAACTGTAATTGCCTTCACTTCACTATTGGCACGTAGACTTTTCTTGCTCAACTGGAAGAATCTTAGCCCACCTCTTTTAAGTCAGTGGGCAACTGATGTTATATACGAGTTGAAATCGGAAAAAATCCAATTCTGTCTTAGAGGATCTGTTGAAAACATTTTTAAAACTTGGCAGGATCTAATCGATAACACTTTAGAATAAGCATTTAAATTGGGGGAAATGATTTTCTTCCCTTTTTATTTTATGTTTCTACTCTTAAAGTTTTACTTTGTCTGTTGGCCTAGCTCTCTTCTCATGGGTGGGGTGTTGATTTGATTTGAACTTAGTTTTGTCAAGCTTGGCTTTCTTGTATGGAATGTTACTTTCTTTTAATAAAGTCAATAAAATGTTAAAAAAATAAAAATAAAATTGTGTAAAATGCATCTAGTGTGAGTTTCAACCAGTGAGCAATATCATCCAGCACCCATATTTCTAAGTCACATGATTTGGGAATATTCTAAGCTTCTACTCTTAAACCATTGTAGGCAAAAATGTCTCCATATCCCTCATATATCCATTCCTAATGCAATATTTGAAATACCAGATGGGGTAAAAATGTGCTATGAAAAATAGGTTGTCATGTTCTACAGTATATCACACTACCTGCACAAAAACTTATTTTGCTCAACTGGAAAAATCCAAATCCACTAACTAATAGCATACTTATTATCTACAAAGTATATTGTCTCTTTGTCCTATTTATTTGGTGACAGGATGAGCTGAAATGTTTAATTACCTTAATTTACTGGGGAGAGATCCCATGCAGTTGGCAAGATTTTAAATGGGAAGACAGTGGCACCAAACAGTCACACAATGGAGACAAGGCATGGCAGGATCAAATAAAACAGAGAGAAAATCAACAGTATTGGCAATGAGAATTGCTTTTTATATATTACACGGAGAATAGGCGTAGTACCAGGGGATGTAGTCCCAGAAACAATTTCCTTAACAACACAAGAGTTGTGTTTTGGGCAGATGGTATTAACAACTTGCAGACATCAATTTAAGTCTCTTTTTCAGGGCTTTTCAGTAAGCAAAGTCATTAGCAAGGGGTGGTACAAATTCAAATTCAAGAACAAAACCAAATTAAAAACAAAATAAATTCCTAAAAATTTTGTTTGCTCAAGCAAAAGTCTCCTTCTAAATTGCTTCTTTATTTTCTATGTGGAACAGATTCGATAGGTGAGAACAGACTAACAGTTATGCAATCCAAATAAAGGAGTAAAACTGACAAAACGGTTATTTGAAGAATACCTTAACATGTAGTTTTCTCAGTTTTACATACTGTACAGAACTACTCTCCTACAACTGTAACATCTTTGTGATTAAACCTGGTTCAAGTGATACATTTACACATATCATTCACTTATTTAGCATCCTCTTGTATTTTTGAAGATTCTCAAAAATAATACACACTGATGTCTGAAAACAAACTCCTCCTGATGACCACAACCTGCACAATAGTGACTTAAAGCTGTCACAAACCACCAACGAGTTGTATCATAATTATGACAATCTAATTAGGTAAGAACTTTACAAAGTATATTTTATTCTGGTGTTTACTTATTTCTGTTTTCATGCTGCAATATCTCTGTGTGTTTTTATTGATAGGTATAAAGCTTTCCCTATTATACGTGTAATTTGAGGAAACATTGCAGTGCAGGCTAACAATTATATTGTAACAAAAAATAAAACAAAGTTATAAAAACAGCAAAGCAAAGAATCCTAGAAATGCATAGACATGCATTCCAAAATGCAGAAAATAATTATTAATTTTATGCAGTTAGGTAAACAACACATAAGATTTAAGATCACAGATCAAAGCTCATCAAGCAAAACAAAGTGTGTCCATATAAACCTTCAAAAGAGCAAACACCAGCTCAGAACACAGAGAAGAAAGAAGCAGTCCACAGTCTACATGTCATACACTCTCACCTTTACATCTGAGAAGACATACCTGGGATCTCTTTTATTAACATTTGTAGAAACACTTTCAGAAAATATTCTAACAGAAGCTTACTCTTCTTAAAAGTAATACCAAAAGATTCATTATAATTTTATTAATAGTTTAAGACTACACATTCCGAAAATATGACACATCATAGACATTCTTAAATGATTTAATTATGTTTGATTGCTTAAGCATGGCTGACTGTGCATTTGAGTGGGGTAGACATTTGTCAGCAGTGGACCTGTCATATGGAAACAGATGTACCTCTTCATAAATTAACACTAGGTTATTGCTGATACAAAAGTCAGTCAGTCATTGTCCAACCCGCTACATCTGAACACAGGGTCATTGGGGTCTGCTGGAGCCAATCCCAGCCAACACAGGGTGCAAGGCAGGAACAAATCCCGGGCAGAGCGCCAGCTCACCGCAGGGCACACGCACACACACACACACCAAGCACACACTAAGGACAATTTAGAATCGCCAATGCACCTGACCTGCGTGTCTTTGGACTATGGGAGGAAACCAGAGCACCCGGAGGAAACCCACACAGACATGGGGAGAACATGCAAACTCCAAGCAGGGAGGACCTGGGAACAGAACCCATGTCTCCTAACTGTGAGGCAGCAGCGCTACCACTGCAACACCGTGCTGCAAAAGTAATTTCCTTATATCAAATACTGCAGTTTCCTATACTTTATTACTCATTGCTTTAGCAGTAATTTTTTATATACTATGATTTAGAGTACCTGCTAGATCTATGTCAGGTGCAGACTAACAATTACACAGTAACACAGAAAAGAATAAAGTTAGAAAAACAGCAAGCCAATGAATTCTAACCTACACAGACAGGCATTCCAAAAGGCAGAGAAACTTAATCATTTTATACATTGTTAGGTACATAAAACATAAGATTTAAGGTCAGAGATCAAAACTCATCATCGTGGGTGTAGCTGCATTTACGCAAAATTACCAAAGTTCTGCAGCTTCAGTATGCTTCATGGGATTCGGGCAATGGCTTGACGCGTTGAAATGATTCCACACACAAAATATCTTTGTTTTTAAAAATTTTTGCAAAATTTCAAAGTAAAACAGTTCGTACAAAAATTGAGAAAAAACTAATATAGCAAAGAAAAAAAAAGTTCTTGTTTAAGAAAAATTCTGTTTAAAGCTTATATATCTTGTTTCATTGTTTAGGTTTGCTCATACCGTCGAACCATTTCTAAACGTTCAGGAAACTGTTTGCTTATCCCATTTTCATACTGTAAATGGGTCTTTCAGACCCTGCTAGCACTGGGACCTATTCTAAACAACAACTGACTCAATTAACACACTGTATTGTAGAACTCCGCCATTGCCGGTCCCAAGCCTGGATGAAAAAAGAGGAGGGTTGGGCGTTGAGCTAGCAACCCCACCCCGTAAAACCCCAACGCTATAGAAATGCCAAAAAGAGAAACAGAGACTAACTTCCTGGAAGATTAAGGATTTCCGACAACTCTGAGACGCATGACGCTAGATGGTGAAAGCCGAAAGGAAACCACCGAGCCGTCTACCCTTCTTTGGACCAGGAGAACCCTGAATGGCACATAGAATATCAGGACCATGTACGAGACAGGCAAAACAGCACAGGTACCTGACGAGATGAAAAAGAACAACCTGATCATGCTGGGCAGATGAAACCAGATGAACACAAGTCGGACAAAGAAAACTAACGACAGGAGAGCTGTTGCTGTACTCCAGGCATGAAGAGAGTAATGCACCCCATAAGCAGGGAGTAGGCTTCAGCACAGAGGGCACTGATTGGATGGGAGGTGCACGACCCCAGAATCATCACAGCATTCTTCAGAACCAAACGTCATCCAGAGTTACGCTCCAACCAATGACTCTGATGAAGAAGATAAGGACCAGTTCTACAACAGACTGCAGAAAATCGTAGAGACATTTACGGAACTGTGTGCGCTCAATAACCTGGTCATCGGAGGTAGCATCTTTCCTCACAAACAGATCCACAAAAGTACCTGGGTATCACCGGACAACTTGACAGAGAACTAGATTGACCACATCTGCAATAGCAAGAAGTTTAGAAGATCCCTACGTTAGACGTTAGAGTTAGAAGAGGAGCAGATGTGGCTTCCGACCACCACTTAGTAGTAGCTAGCATGCGGTTGAAGTTGAAGAAGAACTGGAAGGAAACAACACAGTGTAGAGTGAAATATGATGTCAGCCATCTAAAGATCTCCAGCGTCAGGGAACAGTTTGGACTACAGTTGAAGAACAAGTTTAAGGTGCTACAAGAACTGCACCAGGAAGAGGAAGGAAGTAGTGTACAGATCAGTTGGAAGGCAGTAAAAGAGACACTGAGAACAGCCTGTCAAAGTAGTGGTCGAAATGAAGAAACTTCATCACAAAGAGTGGATCACAGCTGTGACCTTGGGAAAGATAGAAGAGAGGAAAAAGAAGAAAGTGGCAGTCAACAACAGCAGGACTAGGGCATCAAAAGCTAAGGCCCAAGAGGAATATGCAGATGCCCATAGAGTAGTGAAGAAGAGTATTAGGAAGGCCAAGAAAGACTACATAGACGGACTAGCAGCTGAAGTAGAACAGGCAGTGTACAACGGCAACATGAAGCAGCTGTATGACACAACTAAGAAACTATCTGGAAAGTACAACAGGCCAGAGCGACCGTCAAAGACAAGGAGGGAAAGGCCATCACAGGACTAGAGCAGCAGATGAATAGATGGTCTGAACATTTTGAGGAGCTTTTGAACAGACCAGTACCACCAAACCCTCCAGACATCAACCCAGCCAATGAAGATCTCCCCATCAATAGTGGTAAGCCGACCAGAGAAGAGATCAGGAAGGCCATCACCCTGATGAAGAACGGGAAGGCAGCTGGACCTGACGACATACCAGCAGAAGCCCTGAAAGTAGACCAGGAAGCATCGGAGGATGATGCTGTACCCCCTTTTCAAGAAGATCTGGGAGGAGGAAGAGATACTGACTGACTGGAAGAAGGGTTACCTAGTCAAGCTTCCAAAAAAAGGGGACCTCAGTAACTGTAACAACTACAGAGGCATCACACTTCTGTCAGCGCCAGGCATGGTCTTCAACCAGATCCTCCTAGAGCGAATGAAGGATGTTGTCGATCCACAACTACGAGACGAGCAAGCAGGCTTCCGGCAGAATCGATCATGCACGGACAAGATTGCAACACTGCGTATCATAGTCAAGCAGTCCTTGGAGTGGAACACATCATTCTACATCAACTCTGTCAACTATGAGAAGGGGTTTGATAGTGTGGATCGAGGGACCCTGTGGAAGCTCCTCCGGCACTACAGCATTCCAGCCAAGGTGGTCAACCTGATCAAGAGCTCATACGAGGAAATAACCTGCAGAGTGATCCACAGAGGGCAGCTTACCAACAGCTTCCAAGTGAAGACGGGAGTCCGACAGGGATGCTTGTTATCCCCGTTCCTCTTCCTCATCGCTATCGACTGGATCATGAAGACATCCACCAGTGAACGCAGGAATGGAATCCAGTGGACCTTGTGGAGCCAATTGGAAGACTTAGAGTTTGCCGATGATCTTGCACTTCTCTCCCACAGTCAGCAACAGATGCAAGAAAAGACCAGTGTGTTGGCAGCCACATCATCACAGGTTGGACTCAACATCCACACAGAGAAGACCAAGATTCTTAAGACCAATTCCAACAGCAACAACCAAGTCACACTGAATGGAAGTTCCCTGGAGGAAATACAGTCCTTCACCTACCTGGGCAGCATCATCGACCAGCAGGGTGGAACAGATACAGAAGTCAGGGCAAGGATCGGCAAAGCAAGAGCCGCCTTCATCCAGCTCAAGAACATCTGGGCTTCCAGAGAACTGACCTTGACCACCAAGATACGTCTGTTCAAAGCCAATGTGAAGTCAGTACTGTTGTACGGGGCCGAAACCTGGAGGACAACCAAAACCACCATCCGAAGAATCCAGACATTCATTAACACCTGTCTCAGAAAGATCCTGCATAATCACTGGCCAGACACCATCAGTAACACCAGCCTATGGGGAAGGACCTGCCAACCTTCAGTAGAAGCAGAAATCTGGAAGAGAAGATGGGGATGGATAGGGCACACCCTATGTAAACCGCAAACTAACATCACCAGACAGGCTCTCAGATGGAACCCCCAAGGAAAGCGGAAGAGAGGCTGTCCAAGAAACACCTGGCGACGCGACCTCGAGGCAGACATCACAAGGATGGGCTACACCTGGAATCAACTAGAAAGAATGGCCCAGGAAAGAAATCTCTGGAGATCTACCTTTGGCGGCCCATACCCTGGAAGGGGTGGAGGGCATAAGTAAGTAAGAAAGTATTGCAGAATTAGCAAGAAAGTTCTATCTCATATTAACTTACAGGGGGGAAAAGACTATACCATATTCTAACAGCTATTCTTCTATAGGAGTCAAGCAAACACTTTATAAATTTAACTTTAAGCATTAACTTTCTAAGACTGGCTCTTAGAGTGGGCACTCAAGTGGATTTTCTTGACATGTTTCGTTTGTTTTACAAATGTTTTTAAAAACTCACCTTTTTTAATCTCTTTTGACTGTACATTGATAACGTAATTTGGTCTGTCTAGTGCCTTAGTTTTTCATGGTGTGATCATCACACATGCATGTGATGTCTTAAACTCCTTATTTGTATGTGGGAAGGCATAGAGCATACACTTCCAAGGAGACAGTCTGACAATTTAGGCAACTTTTGTTTTTTTGTCTAGGAAAGAAAAAGCATAACAGCTCCCACAAGACCTTCACAGCAAAACAGAAAAACTCTCCTTGTTTATCCAGGGTATCTGAAGACTGTATGTTGACCTTGGCATATGCTTATCTCCTTTTCTATGCCTACTGTAAGAGAGTCCCTTTAAGTTATTGATTTGTTTATTTATTTGTTAGTAGTAATACTATGATAATGATATAAAAATACTTAAGTAAAACAACAGAAAATTCTTTTCATTATATGAAAGAAAAACAAAACTAAATGCTGAGTGAAAACAAAACTAACCTGAAATAAAATTGAAATGTGTGGAAATAAAAATCTGTTCTGTTTGCCTACTGTTGACTAACATTCACTCTGATGGAAATATGTTATTTTTTATACAGTTTGGGCATTTGTTTGTTGTGGAGTAACTCTGGTTTGCCATATACGGTGAAAAACCCCAGAGATGGCAGTTTAGGATGAATTAGGTCCACCATCAACTAATATTAATTTGTAACAATTAGAATATCCTGAAAGTCATGCTGTTTTTATTCACCATGATATATGGCATGTAGGAGTTTTGAAGACAGCATAGCAGCTGTTTTCCTACAAAACAGAGGCCCCCCAACTCCGGTCCTGGAGGGCCGCAGTGGCTGCAGGTTTTCATTCTAACCATTTTCTTAATTAGTAACCAGTTTTTGCTGCTAGTTAACTTATTTTGAATTAATTTTAATTGATTTGTTTTTTTTTTTTTTATTTGTTACGCTCAATTTCTTCATCATTCCTCTGAATTTCTTCATTTATTTCCTTAAATGGCACCCAAACAGAAATGAAATATGAAATGAGTGAGCCAACAGAAAACTAACTAAGTCAGGGCCTCAAACTCCAACCAGTTGCTTAATTAGGTGCCGATTCTTGTCGTTAATTAAACTTGTTCTTTAATTCCATGGCTTGTTGTTGCTCTTATTGTGCAATGGCATACTTTTCTGAAACTGTTGGTTTTCTCTTTTCTAAGAGCAGTGTTAAAATGTTTTGGGGACCTGAGCAGATCAGCATTCCTGAGACCTTCACCTTTCTTTATTTTCAGATGTTGTGTGATGGTCACAGTTTGCTGGTCATGTTTTGGTTCATTTTGTATCTCACTATTGTTTGGCTGCTAATTAAGGAAAAAGAAAGAATTAAGGGGTCTGAGTCTTCAAGAGCAAGTCAAATAAAATTAATTCAAAAGAAATTATTTAGCAGCAAAAACAGGTCACTAATTAAGTAAAAGGTTAGAATGAAACACTGCAGCCACTGGGGCCCTCTAGGACTGGAGTTGCGGACCCCTTGCACAAGATATGCAAACATAAATACACACTGAAGGTAAAGCGTGTTCAATAATATGAACAATGGAGCTCACTGGATTATCAAAAGGAGATCAACTCAGCTCCCTCATCAAATTGCATTCACAGTAAGCCTAAACATTTTCTTGTACTTGATTTCTGTTGTAGACTTTTTTTTCTGGAAGCTAAATCCTACGGTGGTGCAGTATTTTTATTTCTCTCAATTGTTTGTGCTCTTTTTGTCATTTTTGAGAGCTAACTTGCTTGAGTCTGGTTTGATTTCTGCCTTGCACCTGACACTGGTGGATAAGTCTCTGGTGGATTAGGCGGATTCAATTATGAATGAATGGATAGGATGAAAAACATTATTTGTTAACAAAATGAAATATATTTCTGGTTGGTAATAATTTTTTTTAACCCAGAATGTGACTCTGCTTTTAGATGCTGATGAAAAGACAGACATGTTATTTGCAGCAATTTTAAATCAACTTTGAATTACTTTTCAATAATCTAGTTGTATAGATCTAGTTGTAATAAGCTATTTAAAAAGTTAAGTTGCAGTTCCTCACAAACTGTTTTTAACTTCTGTTCACAGGCAACATTATCTATTTAGTTTGATGAATTATTTGCAACTGAATAGTTTAAATAAACATGGCATTTTCAAATTTTTAAAGTTTGCTCTTTAATGTATAAAAACAAAGATTAATACCACAGTCCTTAAAATCCCTCATTTTTCGCTATATGAATATCATTTTCCTAGACCAATCATGTGCATGAATATGGACACACAGCAAAGAATTGGTCGTATATGGGTAGAAACTATCTGGGAGTACTTCAAGTGTGACAATAACAATAAAAGGGTTGTAATTGTAGTTGTAATGTAATTGATGACACAGAGGTCTGGTTTGTGGAACTTGAATTAAGGGAGACTATTCCTTAAACTACATTGGTCATCAAAGTTTAACTCTGTCTCTGCATGAAACTGCTGTCCGGTCAACTTAGCTAATAAAACACAAAAAGACAGAAAGCGTACTGTGTGGCGGATGGCCGGGACCTTTACCTGGCTGGGACACCCCAACCATCGAAGGACCAGGGGAAGGAGTGTTTCTGGAGCATTACCGCCTCAAGGGTGCTAAAGGAGTGCAGTAGTACCACGGGTTTGGAGCATGGAAGACCAATCCTGTTGGGGCCCGTGGCTACTGCTAGGGGCCGCCTGGAGATCTCTTGAGCCCCTTTGTTGCAGCTCTGCCGCCTCACCCAGAAGTGCTGGTGGAAATAGGTCAGTGAGCACCTGGGGCACTTCCGGGTGCCTTATAAAAGGAGCCAGCAGCCACTGTTCTGGGAGCCAGAGTCGGGTGGGAGAAGTCAAAGTTCGCCAAGAGGAGTGGGGCGAAAGAAAGAGAGAAGAAAAGGTTTTGTGCTGGACTGTGCCTAGTGCTTGTAACTCTGTTGTAGCGGTGCGAAACGGGTGAAGAATAAAATATGTGTGACAGCTTGCACATGTGTCTAGCATCTGTCTGTGTTGGGTTGGGGTGGCAGGTGCACCCTGGTGGTCCACAACTGGTAAAAGCTATTTATTAAATCAGAAATGTCTAGCAGGCTCCATGAATTCCCTCCCTTCATAAGTTGCTGTGAGGTATTTAACATGAAGTCCCAAATGTCTAGTGCTGCCAAAGTAAAGAGCCTACTTCATGAACACATGGAGACTACTACCTGTATAATGTTACTAAAATGAATTTTACAAATCATTTGGAATGTAACTCTCTGTACATATAGCTGAAAAAAACAGCCCCACTGAGTCTTTTCTAGGTACATCTCCATGTTTTACAAGTCCTATGGTATGCAGACAGTGTGCATTTCTTAACCCTTTACTGAATATTTCTTAAACTAAAATAAAAGATTCTCTCAAAAACCTAATTGGAGTAAATTATCAAAAATAAAAAAGACAATACACATGGTTAAGAATTAATAAATATAAACTGAAAATAAAACAACAGGTTGAAATAATGCAGCAACAAAAACTAATTTAAAAAATGAAGTAAAATAAGCTTGATTAGTAGATGCTGTTGATATACATTATTTCTACCAGACAAAAATTAAAGTTTGAGACTTTTCCTGCTCTGCAAACTCTAGTTTTTCCCTTGCCACTGACAGTTTAGTCCTATACCCCTTCACAACTTTTATATAGAGGACAAGTTATGCAATCCAAATTTGATAGTAGCAAGGTCAAGGAGAAATGTGAGGAAATACTTTTTCTGTCCCTAAACACAAACACTTTGTTTTACTTTATCCTGTGGTTAAGAAATCATAGATGAAAACCTCTATTACAGTTGGCAAAGCAGTTATCGGTGTTGAGAAACATGCAAAGGAGGGGTTCGAGGAGTCTATATTTTTACTGGGTCACAACCAAACATTTTAAAAATCTCTTTTCAAAACCACTGGAAACACAGCCACTCATTACCTAATGAGGTTCAGAGGGCAAGGAATCCTTAGACCCTGCATGCTCAATAAATTCCTCACATTATCTACTGTAAATGTATAGAGGACCTTCGGTTATATAGAGGTCGGGTCCCACTCTATAATGGAGACAGCAATTGGAAGTTCAGTTCAAACTTGCGTCTGAGGGAGTTGGAGATCCTACTCAGAAATACGTACTTTAAGACCCTTCTTCTATGAAGGACCTTGTTAATCTTGCACTTTTATTTTAATGATTTTTTTTTTATTTAAATGGGATTTATCAGGGTGGTACACCACATCATGCTGTTCATTCTTATTTATTACACTACACATAGAAATTAACTTTTTTTAATAATAAAGGGGCTTATTGATTTGAGTCTGCTACAGTGTTTCTTGGCTCTCAGTGATAAACACAGTTTTTCTTGTAGATCTGTGCTGATACAGGATTTTATTAATATATTTGCTCTTGATGTTGGGGTTAGTGCTGCTACACAGCTCTTGAATCCTGAGTTTGAATCCCAGCCTAAGCACTACCTGTGAGGAGTTTGAATATTCTCCTTTTTTAAACATATTCTTTTCCTCTGATACTTTAACTTTAGATGTTGTAAATGCCACAGGGGTTGGTTGGGTATCCTAACCAGAGAAGGGGATGGTTCCTTACCCGGATGGGAGGCTCCAAGCAGACAGATCGGCATCCCGACCAGGAGAAAGAAAGGAGCCAGGCCCAGAAGCGATGGCTGGAATGGATGGACGGAGAGTCCACCAGAAGACACTACAGGGGGTGTAGGGAGAGTCCACCAGGGAATGCTGGGAGACTGGCAACACAACCCTGCTGGGAACCATGCGTGCCACAAGGGGGCTCTGCAGGGAGATGAGCTCCCTAATAAGTATTTCCATCAGGCAGTAGCCCTGGCACCGGAAGTACTCCCAGGTCCTTAATAAAAGGGACCACACTCCCTTGTCCAGGCGAGTCGGAGCTGGGAGGATGTACAGCAACACTCAACTGGAGAAGGGCAGTGCGGTGGTTAGCAAGAGTATTGTGGAAGGAGAAGAGATTATTGAGGAAAGAGAGAGAAACCTGTGCCTTTTGTTACTTTTGAAGGAATTTGATTAATAAATCATCTTTTTGTGTTAGAGTTGGGGTTTGGGTCAGGCTGACACCCCAGTTTCCATCACAATGTGTAGGCTAAATTGATGATGTCTCTGTACTGGTCCAGTATAAGTCAGTCATCGTCCACCCCGCTATATCCCAACACATGGTCACGGGGGTCTGCTGGAGCCAATCCCAGCCAGCACAGGGCGCAAGGCAGGAAACAAATCCCAGGCAGGGCGCTAGCCCACTGCAGGGTACACACATACACACCAAGCACACACTCACATACACACCAAGCACACACTAGGGACAATTCAGAATTGCCAATGCACCTAACCTGCATGCCTTTGGACTGTTGGAGGAAACCGGAGCACCCGGAGGAAACCCACACAGACATGGGGAGAACATGCAAACTCCACGCAGGGAGGACCTGGGAAGCGAACCCGGGTCTCCTAACTGTGAGACAGCAGCGCTACCACTGCGCCACTGTGCCACCCCTCCAGTATAAGTGAGTGAGGTGTATGCAGTATATGAGTGTACACTTCAGTGGGCAGGCTGATGCTGATATTAGAATAGGCTCTGGCCCTTATGACCCTAAAATGAATTAAAAGGTTGATGGAAAGCTATAGATGGGGATCCCATTGGTAGTGTGTATGTAGTGCAGCACATTAGAACAATCACTTCATTGATTAGTGCTTTCCCAAAAAGTGATCTGTGGTAGTAAACAGCCCACTGCCATTTGGGATGACCTATTTTAAATCAGGGAATAAACAATTTTGCTAAGGAGTGTCTGGCTTGTAGTAGAGCAAACCTAGGCACTGTGCGGCCTTGAGTCTGGTTCTGCCTGGCCCGTGGAAGCAATACTTGACTAAACTTCAGAAAGTTTATGGCAGATGGGAAAAAGCTATTTTTTAGTCTGTTTGTGCGTACACGGATTGACCTAAAGAGTCTTCAGGACGGGAGGAGCTCAAACAAAGAATTTCCAGGATGAGTTTTGTCCTTGAGAATGTTTTTGGCCCTTCTCACACAGCGAGTCTTATACAAGAGTTCGATTGATGGCAGTTCAGTCCCAATAATGGCCTCTGCTGTTTTTGCGACCCGCTGCAGGGCTTCTTTAGCAGCCTTGGTCCAGCTGTTGTACCAGGCCATCATGCAGTCAGTTAGTTAGTTACACTCTATAGTGCGTCTATAGAAATTAACCAGCAGCTTCTGGGGGAGGTCAACTCTCCTTAGCTTCCTGAGAAAATAGAGGCGTTGTTGTGCTTTGCCTATTATAGCCAAGTTGTTGTCAGCCCAGGAGAGGTCCTCTGAGATGGTGACTCCTAGAAACTTAAAGCTGGAAACTCTCTCCACAGCATCTGCATTGATTGTTATCGGACTGTGATTGGTCTTTTTAGTGGCCCTAAAGTCCAGAATAACTTCTTTGGTCTTTTTGGTATTTAAAACCAGATTGTTGGTGTTGCACCATGATGTCAGATTCTGAACCTCTTCCCTATATGCAGCTTCACTGTTGTCTGTTATAAGCCCAATGACAGTTGTATCATCCACAAATTTAACAATAATGTTTGATTGGTGGATGGGTTGACAGTCATGGGTGAAGAGTGCATAGAGAAGGGGACTTAGTACACATCCTTGCGGCACACCAGTGCTCAGGGTAAGGGTGGAGGATGTGTGTTTGCCCATCCTGACAGACTGGGGATGGTTGGTGAGAAAATCCAGTAACCAGTTTGAATATTTGCATACAAAACAGATTGCTTTACCGCTAAACTCCATTAAAAAATACTTAGGAGTCCAGGTTTCCACATCAACGTTTTGTTTTTTTTTATTGCTCATTTTTGTTGTGTCTTTGCACAAAATACAGACAGGATAGAGATTAACAAAAGGTGTCATCTTCCCTTATTCAATATAACATGAACATTCTGTGTATCCCCCTTTTCTCATACATATCAATTTTGATCAGTGTCTGCCCGTTCATGTTTAGATGTGATGCAGACTGACAGAAGAAATGGCTTCTATGCATTCAGTGAAAGGGACAACAACCGGTAAGGATTTATTTACTGAAGTCAGTACATGCATGAAAAAGTTAGGACTGCAGTGGGAAAAGTTAGTTGGTGTAACAACTGATGATTCTCCTTATTTGACAGGTAAAAATGCTGGACTTTTAAAAAGGATGCAGGAGAAAGTGGCTGAGATTAGCCCAGCCCAAAAACTCATATTTTACATTGTATTTTTCACCTAGAAGTGCTATGTAAATCAGTGCTGAAAATTAATCATGTGGTTGATGTAATAAATAGTGTTAGTTTCATCAGAGCTATGTGACGATGCGGGTTCTGCTTCACGCTCCCACTTCCCTTTTGGAAGCACTTGAACCCCAACACCGTCGGTAAAGTAAGCGGATGAGCTGGACAATGAGGACAACAAACTAAGCAAGGGGAATTTGCAAAGTGCAAACAGTGCTATTTATTTTAAAACAACAAAACCAAACAGTGTTCAAATAATGTGCAGCGCTTCAAAACGTTTCAATAAATAAATAATCCATAAAATCAGGGTGAAATGTGGAGGTTAAAATAATCCAATACAGCAAATCCATTAAAACGAGGTTGAAACAACAATAATGGCTGGAAGCAGTCCTTTAAAATGAAACCTGGTGCTTTCTTCTTTCTACCTGGTGGCTCCCCTGTTTCTCCCATACGGGCCCTGCAACAGGGGCATCGCGCCATCTGCCGATGCAGCTGCTTTCTACTCTGGTCCAGTAGCCTTCCTTTCCCCGGCTACGTAGGGCTCCAGCAGGACCAAGACTTGGGTTCCCCATTGACCAGGGCACTCACTCTGGGGCTCACTCTCCCAAAGCCTCCCTGACTCCCGCTGCTTTCTGTGGAATTATGTGGTTATCCAACCTCCTTCTAGGCCACTGCAGCTCCTAAGATCGCTCAGCTGGAGCGATCACTTCCTGCTGCACCTAACACTCCTGCCCCGGGGCTCTCTCCCCAGCTGCCTGCATTGACCAGCAAGCCTGCTCTTAACCTCCAGTCTCTGTTTTCTTTCTCTCCCTTCCGCACTCACGCTCCTCCTACATATAATGGGGACATGGCACAGGTGTGGAGATTAGCAGCTCCCAGCATCAATTACAGATACGGACGATTCATCACCTGTGCACTTAAGTGAGGAAACGCCCGCGTCACATCATGTCTGAGAACTGCTCGGGCCACACTGCCACACCCCCTCTGTAAGCCACAAGAGCGCTGATTATTTATTTTAAAACTGGCAATTCTTTCTGAGCCACGGACCAGCTCTATCACAGGCTAGGGTATCAAAACACAGTTTGTTAACAATGTTGTAGGAGCATGAGACTGATCACACTAATCTGGGCTACCACACAGCTGCCAGAGGACTAAGCTTGGGAAAAGTGCTTAAGCAGGTTTGGGATCTGAAAGCAGACATTCAGATGTTTTGTCAAATGAAAAGAAAACCCATCTCTGAACTAAGTGCACTGAGTGGTTATCAGATTTAGCATTCACGGCTGATATGACTGCACTTATGAATGGGGTCAGACTTGCTCAGATTGTAACACAGGTTTATATTTAAAACATTTGAACAAAGCAGGTCTGTGAACGTGAACTGACATTTGTTTCTTTGATTGAAGTCACCAACATTCAGAGTAAGTAACTTACCTCCCTGGGCTATAACATGGACAAATTCAGCCCATGTTTCAATATCTGGATCACATATTTAGTTTTAATTGTATATGCTCACTTTTTCACTATTGGCTCATTCACATAAATCTCTGGTCCCCCACTTTTCTTTTCCAGTCAGTCTAATGAAACCTGTCCAGCATTAAAATAACATCTGAAATGAGAGGATTAAATCAGTCCTCCGCAGTACCGAAAATGACACAATACTTGTACTCACTATAACTCGCTGTGAGATGTAAATGAGACTGGCCTTTATCACAAATCATAGATACTTGCTGAGGCCGTCACAGTGGCAGCAAACATGAAAGTCAAAAAATAAATAAAGCCAATCTTAAATCTTTTTGTGATGGAGTGTAGCCACCTTTGTATAGAACTATACAAAATCAAATGCTGAAAGCACTAATTACTAAGGTTAATAAACAGAACATTCAGAAAGGAAGCAAAAACTATCAAAGAAAACAACACTTCTAAAAGCACAAGAAAAACTACAAAAATGCAGAATCAAACAATTCAACTCAATCACAAAAGCTGAAAGGCTTTGTGCTGTAACTGAGCTGTTAAATAAAGAAGTACAGCCAGAGCCAGCATACACCAATACAGGCACCCGAAAATAACTAAAAATGCCTATGAACTATAGTACAATTAAAACAGCAATTACAGATTATGACGTTGCAGAAATGTGACAAATTGCACAAGAATTGCATAAAGAGCTGCAGAAACAGTTTGGCTAAACTTCACATAAGCAAAGGCGTACTTGGTTAGTTTGTGTAAACGTTGTATCAAGATTTTGGAACTGTGGGTATTGTGTTATGCTTGATACATTTCTGACAGAGTGTGTGGTTCTCTATTTGTTGTTAGGCATTAGTCCCAATAAAGTATATAAATTAAAATATGTTTTGGATTTGTTTTTGTGATTTTCCCTAGATGAGTAGTACAATATGTCTAATGTGTCAAGAAGTAAAAGTAAGTGCTCTGTGACGGTAAAATGTCTTGCTGGCTGATTATGACAAGAATTTTTATATGTTTCAATTAACATATTGAGGACTTGACCCGGACACAGACAGGCGGACATGTTGTTTTTCAATAATACAATATATAATTCAATAATATATTGGTCACTCAGACCCAATTCAATGTGCACAAACCCCAACAGTCAGTCCTGGTCTTACAATGCCTTCTTCTCGGGCCGCCTCCACACCTGTCTCGTGCCTTGTCCTTCTTCCACCCGACTCCAGCTTTGAATGAACGGAGACGGCCCCTTTTATACTCACCCAGATGAGCTCCAGGTGGCTCCCGGCATTCCCTCGTTGGCCACGCCCCAGCATGGCGGAAGTGCCGGCTGTTCTCCTGGCAGCTCTCCGGGTGCCCTTCTAAATCTTACCCCCAGCACTTCCTGGTGTGGCGGAAGTGCTGAGGGAACAAGTCCCCAAGGCATTGGGGCGCCTCCTGGCGGTGACCACGGGCCCCTGCAGGGTGGGGCTTCCATGCCCTTAACCCGTGGCCCCCAAATCAACCAGGAAGGCGGCCCCCACGTGATCCAGGGTGGACGAAGACCCACATCCGGTCCCTCACGGTGTCCCGGCCGGGTCGTTGCCCCTGGCATCCCTGACAATATAAATATTTATTAACATAAATTTTTGACAACTGACTGAATACTGTATTATCTTTTCTCTCTGTTGTTTAGACTGACAGATTTCTGGAAGCAGACCTTTAACTTATTTACTAAAAGCCTTAGCATTACCCTATACATTATAATCAAATACAGTATCTAATATATAAAACTGCTTATGTGTTTGTGAATGTGTATTTGTCTAATATGATAATTTGCACTATTGAACCTCTCTCTTCCAAATTTGCAGGGAATACCCATTTGTACATGGGAAGCCCATAGGCTGTATTTTGTTCTAAAATTTGGTCGCTCCTGTGCTTTATTAGGGAAGTGCCCCCACTAGGAATTTTTGGGACTTTACACAAGTATGCAAAGTTGATCCCCATGAGGAGTTTAGTCAGTGAAATTTTGGTTTTAGACCAACATTATTCCCTCTTGGAGAATTAATTTTCTTTAGTTGCTGAACCTGCACTTTATGCCAATCCCGGGAATCTCTATATATCCATGTTAGTAAACTATATAATTTAAAACTTAAAGAAATACTTCACCAAAAACTAATACTCTTCTATGTGTTACTTAACCCATGTAGGTTGTAGTGATGGATAACAAACATTTTTAATCTTGTGTTTTCATAGATAGCAGAGATAACAAGATTTCTGACAGAATGGGCATCTATAGAAATCAAAGCTGGATAATAGCAAACAATATGAAAACACACGTGAACTAATCTCATGTTACTTGTGTCACAAAATCCACATGTCAAGTCACCCAGTTGCATGATCACAATGTGGAAACACATGTATTTTAGCTAAAATATTGTTAAATGAACATTTCTGGAAAATTAGAGCACTGTCTGCAGAAAAAATCTGTTCACACTGGAATGAGCTTTTAAATTGAAGACAGGACTCTTGACCAATGAATGAGGGATTCATGAGAATAATATGACACAAGTATCTTGACATTTTTTCACTGATGTTTTCATAGTATTTGCTGTGGTCCAGCTTTAGTCGCCATAGACTCCCATTCTATAAGAAAGTTTGTTGTCTCTGTTCTTCATGAAAACATGACAATAAAATTTGTTCCCAGCCACAACTACAAACCTCATGGGGTAAGCAACTTGTATAAGAAAAAACAATTTCTGGGAGAGTATTCTTTACACAGACATTTTCAAGCAATGGTAACTGGGACCATATGCCTTTAGAGCATTATTGCTACAGTACCTCTCATCAGATTACAAAATAAAAATATATCATTTTCAACTTTCTGCCTCCATGCAGTATGTATTATTTTTCCCAAACACTGCATTTCTATTATGAACACACAGAATGCTCCATACAATAGTGTAATACAGCTCTACATTAAGTGAAACAGCATGGAATAATTGATTTTATAGAATACAAAAAAAAAAAACATACACTTTCAAAATGTCCTAAAATTATTTTGTCCGAGAATATACAGAAATAATTCCTTTGATAACTCAATTAGAGTTCATAGAAGATGACTTTAAAATTCAGAGACTTAGAAGCAATTACTTGGGCTAAAACAGTGGTTCTCAAACTTGATCTTGGGGACCCCCTGGGGCTGCAGGTTTTTGTTCCAACCAACTTCTGTTTTTAATTGGACTCCTTGCCTAATTAAGTGAGCTCTTATCTCTCAGTTTCTGTATTTGAGGTCAAAGAAGAAATTACAAAGCTAAATGTGTTAATACATTGTATTAAAAATGAAGCAGTTATATGTGGATAATGTTTTTTACTTTTTATTTATGATCATCCTCATTCTTATTTTGCCTTTCCATTATTGACTAATTAGTGGGTCTGACACTGAAGCAGTTGAAGCATTTCTTCATTTAGTGTTGTTTGTCTAAAAATTAGAAATACTTGTAAAATGCCTTATAAAGTAAAAAATTATAGTGTTGTGCTTTTATGAATGCAGAATAAGAGAAGTGAAAAAAGAATAGCTATGTTAATGAGATTAGTTATTATCAACTATTGTAAATCTGGTTGGAACAAAAACCTGCAGCCACAGGAGGTCCCAAGGGCAGAGTTTGGGATCCACTGGCCAAGAACATTACATGTGTAAGTATGACACGTTAACCATTATTTTTATAAAGCAGAAAACTGTTCGTACTTGTGTTTAAATACATTAAGTGCCTCTGAATTAGGTGACTAGATAAGTTGTAATAGTCCAGATTAGTTTACAAGTGCACCCACTGTTAATGTGAAGTATACAGGTCAGATTAACTGTGTCTCTGAATTGGTTCTCTACAGATGTGGTTAAGTTGGATCATGAGTGAGTCCTGTGATGAACTGGTGTATTGATTCCATAGGTATTGCCCTTGAGCTCATATGATAATGACTCAGTACCATTTCTGTGCTTTGAAAAATGAAAAATGTCAATCACTCTGCTAGCAGAAAGAAGGCCATGTGTTTGTGTGTGTGCTTATTTTAGTCAAGATAACAGGGGGATTCAGCATCTGCATTTTTAAAAAAGAATTATCTTGATTCAGCTGAAATAGACACTTTCATGGAGATCTGTCTCTTAGCTGCTGAACTCTTGTAAAAAAACCTCTCTTTTTCATTTTCTCTCTGGCATGAAATCTTTCCTTTCATTTTTGATTAAGAATATACAATTTGTAACTAAGGAACTGGACCAACTGAAGCATCTTGCTGATATGAAAAGTTAGCCCAAGTTGTAAAACTCTTTGCATTACTTATATTTGCTGCAATTTTTGATGCAAATAAATATATGTCTTAATGGAAAACTTAAATCAATGTCCGAGATCATACCTCTTCCTGCCCTGCACCTATAAGACCCAAGCACTCCACTTTATTTAGTCTTTTATTACTACTCAATTGCACTTATTTGATTACTGCATTTGTAGCAATACAGTATATGGGGTGGATCCTCTAAACCTGCTTTGTTTCTACCTTAAGTATAATATATACACTAGAGGGCACTGTTGCTCCTCAAGCCCAACAGACAGACACTAAAGACACAAGTTAAAAGCACCAAGAACTTGTTGAATTGTTTAAAATTCTTCACAGTGCTCTCCAACCACCACAGCCACAAGTAAATAGGAAATAAAGCACACAAATGATTCTTTTTTCTCTCTTGCTTTCTTTTCTTTTCTACTCCACACCTCCTAGCAAGCTTTGTCCACCTTCCATACAACTCTGGCTCCTTGACTGGGTTTAAGGCGATCCTTTATATATTGTCCAACCCGGAAGTGCTTCTGATCTTATACCCATATAGCCTGCCAACACTTACGGTTTCATGTGGATGTATCATGTTCCCTGGTTCATTCACAGCATTCCCTGGCGGCACCCATGGCACCCAACAGGGCTGAGACACAGAACTCCCATGGTGCCCTGTGGGAATTCGGGGCACCGCTGCACTCTAGGGAAGCTGCCATCTAGCATCTTGGGGGAGGCAATGCCTTAAAGAAGCTTCCTGCCCCATACTTCCATATCTGGGGCATCCCGGCCGGGTTGAGCTGCTGGCCGTCTCTTAGTTTAGTAAAAGCTGCAGTCTCTAATGAACATATTTCCAGGAAGCAAGTGCCCTCTGATTGATAGATTAGTGGAATTTGTTAAAGTAAAGATTGAAAGTAAAAGCCAAACCCAGTCAGTGAAGCAGCCTATCCCAAAGGTTGAATACGTAGGGTACAATACAGACAGAGAGACAGCTAAGTGATTACACATAACCAGAGTACAGCTGGCTTTGACATTTCTTCATATCCCCCATTAAAAAAAAGTTAGTTGGTACACTTTATGTTAGGTGCATGTCTTAGGTTATCTGACAACAAGCTAAAACATTCACTCTCCATCCATCCATTATCCAACCCGCTATGTTCTAACTACAGGGTCACGGGTGTCTGCTGGAGCGAATCCCTGCCTACACAGGATGCAAGGCAGGAAACAAACCCCGGGCAGGGTGCCAGCCCACCGCAAGGCGCCCACACACACCAAGCACACACTAGGGACAATTTAGGATCGCCAATACACCTAACCTGCATGTCTTTTGAACGTGGGAGGAAACCGGAGTACGCGGAGGAAGCCCACGCAGACACAGGGAGAACGTGCAAACTCCAAAACATTCACTACCTTAATAAAATTTAATAATATATAAAAGCTATTTTTGGCGAACATACATAATCTGTTCTCATTGCATATACATTGTTTTGTTTCTTTATACCTTTTACAACAGGTAAATGCACTCTGGGATAAGTCTACCCCAGAAAATGACCAGATGCATGAAATGGTTCCATATTAGATCTTCCTAGACAACACTTTTTGGCCCACATTGGGTGGTAAGGTGTCTGCCTACTTTCTCTCCGTGCATATATGTTTTTTTCTGTAAGTGCTCAGCTTTTTCTCCCACATCCCCAAAAAACAAGTGTGTTAATTGATGATTCGAAATTGACCCCATGTGAGTATGGGTATGTGTATACTGTAAGCGGCTGGCTGTTTCTCAAATTGCACTTGACATGGTAGGGATAGGCTTTGACCTTCAACAACCATGAACTGGGTTATAAGGGCTGGGAATATTTGGTCATTATTTTAAAAAGGCAGACAAGAATGACTAGTTGAGGGGTTGACCATATAAATAGGAAAGAGTGCGGCAACCATTAAATGAAAGATGACCAACATCTTAAAAAGGATATTTACTCTGAGCAAAACAACTGCCAAAAAAGATGTATACAATTTTTATGGCTCAAGTACTAACTAATACATGTATTAAAGTTAATGAACATTAAAATAATATCATAAACTCCAGTTAAAATAGCACTATTAGAGTTATAGGCAACTTTATTTAACTGTGAACAGTGACAACCCCATATTACCGGGGCACAAAACAAGAATTCAAAAACCTTAATGATTAAAATTTAATTTCCTATTCTTAGTATATTGTATGTTTAAGTTTGTATTATGCAAATTCTCTGCAAGCATAAATCATTTGCACAATGTTAGGTTATAATACTGTCTGTCCGTATCATTTATTTGTCTTTCATGTTTGATCAAAATTCAATGTTTATTTGTAAATTTTTGTTACATAATTTCATTAATCCTCTTACTATAAATGGCCAAAGGAGTAATTTGCTACTGGGATAAACTCTGGCCCCCACAACACTGAAATGTACTGGTGGACCTAGTCTGAACAAAGGTTTGAATTAACTGATCTGAAAAGGTAAGAATCTTTTGCTTTTAATTATTTTGAAATTTAATTCTTAGTGTCATTCACAGCCTGTTCAAAGCAAATATAGCATGTCAAGGGATCTTATATATATTTATAGGTCACAAATTGTACTTGCATTAAAATTTCCATAATTGTATCAGCTTCCACAAAGCATCTCTGTCAACAGCATGCAAATTAATGTCCTTGATTTTTTTTTAATTATAATTTTTTTATGATGTCTGCAAATTTTCAGTAATCCATGCTCATCACTTTGGCCTACATACATCAGAATTGTTTTATGGAAACACAAAAAAGCAAAAAGGCATTTTTAGTCCATAGAAGGAAGTGATATGTTTAATTGTGAACATAAAGCAAATAGGTATTTAGTAAAATGATGCAAGTCCTCTTATTGGCACTGGATGGCACTCTCTTATTGCATTACTGGATTTCTCAGACTCCCTCAGACTGAGCTTACGAAATGTCTGCAATGCAAACAAAAGAGGCAGAGGCTGCCCACATTCACATGTGTGAGCAGTGTGAGGAAAGAAAAAAGAAAAGATTTAAATCAAATAACATTATTTGTAAAATGAAGACTTACCAGATAAACATCAACTGTGAGAAATATGTTACCCATGAAGGAGGGCGAAACCAGAAAGGTAATTGGGAGGAAAAGGTGTAGGGTTGCAAAATGAAACAGTTTTGGCAACATTTACACGCATTCAGACGAAACGGAAGATGCAAAGCTGACATTAATTCTGCTCCACTGCATATGAATAGTGAAGAACACAAGCCACTGTCTCATGAGAAAGATTCAAGTTAGAAAAGGGATACTCGGTCAAATATCAGTGATGCCTACATGTGCACAGTGTGCTCACTCTAAAAACTTTACCAACCACAAATTCACTTTTACCGAGTAAAGAAAGTTTTATTCACATGGAGAACCACAGGCACATGGAGTAAAATATCAAGGAGTGTGGTAGAGAACAGGACATTAGGGATATTCAAAACCTGACTTGATGTTATTTTGAAGAAATTAGGCGGATATGATTTGGAGTGATTTGTTGAGCTAAATGGCCTGTATTCACACCTTTCACACACCAGGGTATGTTATTATAGACTCTAAAGCATAAGTGAACAGAGTGGTCAATGGCATTTTCTAAAGACTGAAATGGAAACTGTTGATTTCTACAGCAGTCATTTGTCTAAATGGAATTATACAGTCAGCACACATCCACAATGGAGAAAACAGAGAAATGCTATTTCCACAAAAATAAAATGAAATTTAATACTTCAATGATTTGCTTAAACAGCTGTTACATCATTTTTATATTTACTTTCTCCATATATAACTTATGAAGGAAACATTGTTTTTATGCAAAAAATAACTTTGGTTTTCACTGGAAAAACACATTTTGATATTCATGGAATATTCAGCTTCAGGTTTTTAAAGTTCAAAATATTAAAACGCAGTAGACAATGTAGCCAAACTCAAATTAGAAATAGGGAATATTGATTGCATGCTATTCCTTTATTAAAAACCATTATAAATGTACCTTTAAAGCAAGTGAAATCAATAATAAACTTCAATGGTATTGCATTTTGCATTTATTTTGTAAATTTCACTCTGCATATTGTACCCATGTTGTAAATATGGAGAATCATGTCCTGGCCGCATCAGATTTTTTAACTTGGAAATATGCTTCATCTTTTTTCCATTTAAGCATACGGTTGAAACACTGCCAAGAGCCAAATGAATACAACTTGCACCTACAGTATGTCAATGAAAACAACTGTGATTCACTGATCACCTACCAGATGGCAACTTCTCTCTGAAAGCTCATATAATCTATTCTGGTCATTGATGATGAACAACCTGTCATAACAAGAATCAGTCATCACATCAATGGGTACAAAAGACTTTTTAGGGGCCTTGGAAAGAACGAACATTGAAAGAACCACGAAGAGCAGCTACAGTAGTGAGGTTCAAGGCACAAAGAAGAAATAGAAGTAAAATCAGTCTAATGTCATGGGTCTCTGTAATGTGTTAAGTTCAAGCATCAACAACCAAAAATTTTAATTTGTATCAGGGGACACGTCTGCTTAACAACGTAATAAATGTACCTGTAAATAATATACTTCTATAATGGTTAGTGGTAAGTGACCATATATAAAACTGCAATTAAGCATTATTATTCTCCAAAATATATACCTATCTCCATGGTAGACACTGGCTCATGGAAGTACACTAGTCTCAATTAATTACAAATGGTGGGACTGGCAGAAATTACTTCTTTTTTGAAATATAATTAAGTCATTGTCATTGTCTTAAGCAAATGGTCACAGCAAAGAACTGTGTATATTTTAACTGCAAACCAAAGTTTAAAATCTTAGACAAAACTAGATCAAAACAAGAAGCCTTCCCTAAATAGTTGTTAGGGATGCTACGATCGATTGGGTGCCGATCTAAATCGGCCAAATTTCACTAAAAAAGACTTGATCAGTGATTGGTAGGCCGATCATTTCAGCCCCTGCTTTTCTAAGCCTTATGGTAATTATAGTTTCAGTGCTCCTTTACGCAAGGTATTACAGTAGTTAAGCCAGTGTAGTCTTTTTATTTATTTTTTGCAGCAAACCTGCTGTTTAAACAAAGAGCAGCAAGTCCAGGTTTGTTTTAGCTGTGTGGATTCATCGGTTTAGCAGAGAATGAGAGGATATTGGAATATTAGCTGTTACATTAAAGATAGTGGCGTAATAAACTCAACTGAGAAAAAATAATCGGAGGAGTCATCCTCCTGTGCAGTTTGGCAAATGGCAAGAAAAGCTGCTTTAATGAATTCATACATTTTTAGTTTCAGTTTGGACTGCGTGCTTGTTTTAAGTGCATTCGTTTACATTTTTAATTGGAAAACAAATTAGATAAAGAAAAAAATTGAAATTGCTTCTAAGTAAATGATAGGTTTGTTAGTTTAACAGCAAATGTATCTGTTACTTTTAAACCCATCGAGCACGTTAGCCTTGTGTCTTCTTGATATACAGCTTAAGAATATATGAAATATTTACGGCTTTTTTAACCATTTGTACTGTGTTTATTATTGAGTATGTGTGTTATACAGCATAAGTTTTGCATTTTATTTTCTTTCATGCCATATAGATTAAGGATACATTCAGTATTTTTGTATATATTTTATTAGTATGTATTTTAAGGAAAGTTTACTTCAGTATTTTTATGGTCTCTGAATAAATAAGCCTACAGAATTTAATTTTGTTAATAAAAAATAAACAGTTAACACCTGTGTTCTATAGTTTAATTATAAAAATACACTTGAATAAAGAACATAAGACTTCCATACGTCTGGTTATGCAGGTGCTTAGTGTAAAAAAAATCGTAATTGGTACCGGAATCGGCCAATCAAGTAACATGAAATCGGTGACCAATATCGGACTTAAAAAACCTGATCGGAGCACACCTATTTTTTTTAGATTTTGCTCAAGTGCTAGTGTCCACTTGTGGGATTGTTTCTTCATGTTTGCCCAAATTCAGGTGCTTTGTGCTGCCTTATAAGGGTGAATGACATCATTCACCACAAGTGTGTGCTCCTTTGCGCCACTTTCATCGCTGTAAAATGGCAATGCAAGTAAAAGCAAGAATGATAAAAAAAATCAAAACAAGAAATAAAAATGAATGACATAAAACAAAATCAAACTATCTAAAATCAACCACTAATGTGTTCCTGGCATTATACTACAAGATAGAGATCAAGAGTGAGAAAAGAAATTAAGGAAAGTGTTAATCCCATCAATAGAAGTGGAAGATCCAGAACAAAAATCAAAGAAATGGTTGTTTGCCTCCAGTATGTTGAATGAAAGCTTGCGAAGTCATGTGACACCAAGCCATACTGTTCTGGTTGGAGTTTGGCAGACAAATCTTTGCATTTTTTAAACATATGCCTCATTTTGTTACATCTAATTTTGACAGAACATAACTGATAGAATTGAATCCTTTAATCAATCTGTTTTAACCCGCTATCCAAGTAGATTACATTTCAGTTACTTATTAAGTATAATGATCGATCTATCCATCGCAAAACCTATTCATTCACACATCCACATTTCTTGCACTGGCTAATTTAAAGGTGCTTATCAACCTAACATCGTATCTATAGAACGAAAGGCAAAACCAGTGTATCCGTGGAAAACCCATGCATTCCAAGGAGAAAGTACAAATGTCAACCAGAAAGTGACAAGGTTTGATTCACTTCCAGTGTCCTAATGGAATTAGGTAGAAACACTAATGGATGTACCACTCCAGCTACAGCATACTGTATGAATCAAACAAACCAAATTTTTTGGTAGTGGGGTTTCTTCCGAAACTTATCTTTACCAAGATTGCTCTGCTTTACTCTACACAATGGTTCCAGTGCTTTACTAGAATAATGGTGTCAGCAGAGTGATGTTTCATATTATTTAGAATTGAAATACAAAATTTCAAATGCATCCCCAGTATATCATAAATATTTCTCAGACTGTTCCTTTGGAAAAACTGTGTGCCACAATAACTTTCATAATACAAAATATTATGCACTATGCCGGAGTACCACTTAAATATGCTTTATTTTCACTATCTCCTTGAATTTGATCGCCTTGACTTGGTTTAAGAAGGTTGCCCTTTGTTATGTTATATTACCACTTTGTTGTGTGATTGACATATTATTAATATTGTGTAAGAACACCACAAGCTGGATTTGGTTAGGAATAAACAGCAAATCAAGAAAAAAGGTTGGTCTTGACTTCTTTATTTCGACAATGGGCCAGCATGGCAGGTCAAGGTGGTTGATCTTGTGCATTGCAAAAGACTTCATTAACTTAAATATAAAACCTATTAACCTTAGCAAGTAACTGAATGAGGTACATGATATTGTCTTGCATACAAGACAACTGCAAAAACCTTAATAAGAACATTTCTTAGAGGTTAAAGGCTGAGAAGAGCATTGCCTGGGACTGTGTATAAGATTCCAGCCATAAGTCATTGTGCTTCAGACACAGCATTCCAGTAAATTTCTACCATACATCTTACACATCTGACAACTCTGTCAAGTTTTCATGGAAACGTCTTTAAGAACAGCTCACCTGTTTTCAATGGATTTTCCTGTTTCCGTTTTATTATTCTCTGTAATCACCACTTTAAGATCTCCATAATGTTCAAAATCATCATCATTTGTCCTATGGTTTCCCAAGATTGAAATTTGGAAATACATTAAACAGTAGCAAGAATGCGTGAATTGCATTACACAGGTTCAGGGATAGATGAATATGTGAATAGACAGATGTTTTAAACAACAAATGATCTTTTCTTGTTTACTGACATTTCCACAATGGCAATTTGACCAAATCAGTTCCAGTCAAATATTTCATCAAAACCTTAAATTGGCTCCTTATCCCTTGCTATTAGGAGGTTCAAACAGGTAATTTTTCTGCCTTATTATGACTAAATATTGCCATATAACTTTGGCATACCATTCTCTAGCTGCTGTGCTGTGCAGCCATAGTAAATGAATACACAATCTATTTTTAATATACTGCAGACAAAACTCTTAATGTACACCTATTCCATTTTTTACCCAGCAGCAAATGACACATTACTCTTTTGTCCTGTCTTCCTTGCTGATAAAAATGCAGGCTTTTATTAAAATGCAGATCATTCAAAAGTCAATTACTGAAATGCCAAAAAGAACTAACTGATTTAACACACGGCAGTATGATTCTAAAAGATGAAAAGCTTCAATCAGACATAGCCAACCAGATCTATTTAATATTAAACTAAAGCTTAAACTTTTCTAATCTAGGCAGGGAAACAGCTCCACTGGAAATTTTTACCAGTGAATACTGTCTGTCATGTATGTTGAAAAGCTTCCGCACATCAAATACATTTTGCTTATTTATAAACCTAGAGAGTTCTTTAACAGACTAAAAGTATGGCTATAAGGGATTTGTGCTCAATAATTTGAAAGTACAATTCAGATGTTAAAAATAGCTATATCATCAATTTGGAAATATCTAAAAGAAACACAAACACTGAAATAAGTGACACCCCTCTTACTTTGTGTCTAATCATCCATCCATCCATTATCCACCGCTTATCCGAGGTCGTGTTGCGGTGGTTGCAGCCTAAGCAGGGAAGCCCAGATCTTCCTCTCCTCGGCCACCTCCGCCAGCTCATCTGGGAGGACCCCGGGGCATTTTAAGGCCAGCCGGGAGATATAATCCCTCGTGTCCTGGGTCTGCCCCGTGGCCTTCTTCCAGTGGGGCATGCCCAGAACATCCCCAAGGGGAGGCGTCCAGAGGGCATCCTAACTAGATGCCCAAACCATCTCAACTGACTCCTCTCAATGTGGAGGAGCAGTGACTCTACTCCGAGTCTCTCCCATATAACTGAACTCCTCAACCTATCTCTAAGGGAAAGTCCATCCACCCTGCAGAGAAAACTCATTTCGGCCAATTGTATCTGTGATCTTGCTCTTTCAGTCACTACCCAAAGCTCGTGGCCATAGGTGAGGATAGGAACGTAGATTGACTGGTAAATCGACAGCCTCGCCTTTTGGCTGAGCTCTCTCTTCACCACAACGGACCGTTGCAGAGCCCGCATTACTGCGGATGCCGCACTGATCCGTCTGTCAACCTCCCGTTCCTTTTTTCCCTCACTCGTGAACAAGACCCTGAGATACTTGAACTTCTCCACTGGAGGCAGTAATGTGTTCCCAACCTGGAGAGAGCATTCCACCCTTTTCCGGCTAAGAACCATGGCCTCAGATTTAGAGTTGCTGACTCTCATCCCCGCCACTTTACACTCAGCTGTGAACCGCTCCAGTGAATCCTGCAAATAGCAGAGACGACATTTTGAGGTCACCGAACCAGACCCCCTCCGCTCCTTGGCTGCGCCTAGAAAATCTGTCCATATAACTTATGAACAGAATCGGTGACAAAGGGCAGCACTGGCGGAGTCCAAAATCAAAGGGAAACGAGTGTGACTTATTACCAGCAATGTGGACCAAGCTCCTGCTCCTCCTGCACAGGGACTGAATGGCTTGTAACAACAAGCCTTGTACCCTGTACTCTTGAAGCACACCCCACAGGATGCCTCAAGGGACACGGTCGAATGCCTTCTCCAAATCCACAAAACACATCTAATCATTAAACCATATATGCAGTAGGTCTAATATAAATTAAGAGGAATTTGATCTTACCACTCCCTGAACTTTCGCACTTCTGTGATACTAACAGCTTTTAAATATGTAATGTTGGAAACCTAAAATTCAGAATGACTGAATAATAATTAATTTATGTTAAAGGTCTGTTTGGATTTGGTTTATTTGGAATATATATTATTATCATTATATGTGTATGCTGTTCACTCAAGCGCAGTATTTCTTTTTGGGTTTTCTGTCAGCTGCATATAGTTCCCCTTTAAAGTATACGTCAATATATTGTCAAACACACGCACTTAGGGGACAGCCAAAGGGTTCAACACAGTGTGTAAAAGACACCAGGAAATGGGTTGGTAACAAGCATTAATGCCTTTTCTCCTTCCTCTTTCAGAGCCACGGAAGACTAAGCCTATACTCGTCACTTCACTTCCTTTACAGATGACCTCACTACCATCCCGTCCTGATGACCTCACTTCCTTCTTATACCAATGACATCATTTCATTTCCTGCCATTTTTGTATAAAACTAACCTGTTTGTCATACGCATTTGTCTTTTGTTACTTTGCAGAAAAAATCGGTTTCAGTCGTTACTGACTACTTTTCAACAATATATAGGGCAAATCCCCAAATCTTTGTTTTTGTTCGACTCCAGTCATTCACAATATATACTGCTCAAAAGAATTAAAGGAACACTTTTTAATCAGAGTATAGCATAAAGTCAATGAAACTTATGGGATATTAATCTGGTCAGTTAAGTAGCAGAGGGGGTTGTTAATCAGTTTCAGCTGCTGTGGTGTTAATGAAATTAACAACAGATGCACTAGAGGGGCAACAATGAGATGACCCCCAAAACAGGAATGGTTTAACAGGTGGAGGCCACTGACATTTTTCCCTCCTCATCTTTTCTGACTGTTTCTTCACTAGTTTTGCATTTGGCTACAGTCATTGTTACTACTGGTAGCATGAGGCGATACCTAGACCCTACAGAGGTTGCACAGGTAGTCCAACTTCTCCAGGGTGGCACATCAATACGTGTCATTGCCAGAAGGTTTGCTGTGTCTCCCTGCACAGTCTCAAGGGCATGGAGGAGATTCTAGGAGACAAGCAGTTACTCTAGGAGAGCTGGAGAGGGCCATAGAAGGTCCATAACCCATCAGCAGGACCAGTATCTGCTCCTTTGGGCAAGGAGGAACAGGATGAGCACTGCCAGAGCCCTACAAAATGACCTCCAGCAGGCCACTGGTGTGAATGTCTCTGACCAAACAACCAGAAAGACTTCATGAGGGTGACCCAAGGGCCCCATGTCCTCTAATGGGCCCTGAGCTCACTGCCCAGCAGCATGCAGCTCGATTGGCATTCGCCATAGAATACCAGAATTGGCAGATGCACCACTGGTGCCCTGTGCTTTTTACAGATGAGAGCAGGTTCACCCTGAGCACGTGACAGAAGTGAAAGGGTCTGGAGAAACCATGGAGAACATTATGCTGCCTGTAACATCATTCAGCATGAGCAGTTTGGTGGTGGGTTAATGATTGTCTGGGGAGGCATATCCATGGAGGGTCACACAGACCGCTACAGGCTTGACAAAGGCACCTTGGCTGCCATTAGGTATCAGGATGAAATCCTTGGACCCATTGTCAGACCCTATGCTGGTACAGTGGCTCCTGGTGCACGACAATTCCTGGCCTCATGCGGTGAGAGTATGCAGGCAGTTCCTGGAGGATGAAGGAATTGATACCATTGACTGGCCACCACACTTTCCTGACCTAAATCCAATAGAACACCTCTGGGACATTATGTTTTGGTCCATCCAATGCCACCAGGTTGCACCTCAGACTGTGCAGGAGCTCAGTGATGCTCTGGCCCAGATCTGGGAGGAGATCCCCCACAACACCATCTGTCATCTCATTAGAAGCATGCACCGATGTTGTCAGGCATGTATACAAGAACACAGGGGACATACAAAGTGCTGCGTACAATTTTGAGTTGCTGCAATTAAATTTTGGCAAAATGGACTAGCCTGCCACATAATTTTTTCACTCTGATTTTTGGGGCGTCTTTGAATTCAGGGCTCTGTAGGTTGATCATTTTCATTTCCATCAAACGATGTGGCATCCTTTTGTTCCTAACACATTACCCAGTCTATATCAGTATAGATATCCAGGAGGATTTCTTTTTCCCATTGAAATCTGATGTGTTTTCAAAGTGTTCCTTTAATTTTTTTGAGCAGTTTATATATTTTGTATATGTAAAGCAGTGCATGAAGAGAATACACATAAATGCTTGAACCCTATATATTACACTGATTTATTAATGTGAAGTGCAAGGAGCGTGGACTATTAGCTTCGAGAGTTGCAACACAATTTCTGTGGCTTCCTCTTAAACCGACATTTCTCCCTTGGAGTTTGTAGCAGTGTAATCAAAGAGCAGTGGGGTAATGTGGGGTCCTGGGGTCCCACCTTAATGTTTTAAGCAGTGTTGGGAGAGTGATCGATTGTTAGTGCCATGACCAGAGGCCGGAGGTGAATTGAGCAGAATATTTAACAAAGATAAGAGCTGATACCCATTTAAGATTGCCTGTAGTCAATGGCAAAAAAATAAACAGCTTTCTAAATACAGGTAAAATTCTGTTACAATTAACATCTTTACAAAGAAATTTTCATTATTAGAAAGCAAAAAACATTATTAACTGAAATGTAAGCTATAATAAGAATGTGCTGTGCATTAACTGATAGTATACCATTAATTCTTTGATAAGCTGAGAAAAGATTCTTAAATTGTAACTGCCACATAGCCGTTGAAGCATTGTAACCCTGATGGTGCAGAAGAATAAGGAAGTGCATGTTTTGCAAAGTGTTGTCTCTGTAAAACTAGCCATAGCTGAACTGCATAGCCTAATTTGGATGGGGAACCTGGGACTTTAGGCATGCCGACTACCGTCTACTTCTGCATGTACTGATTTAATGTGTCATTTTAAGCTGCTTGCAAACTCTGCGTGACCTCAAATTGAACTGGCATACTTCCTCTTTTTGTTTAGTAAACAAAAACTAGTATAAAACTGAGCTAATTGCCATTTATTGAGTAGGCTGCCTGTAACAAACTGAGCTGTCAGGGTCTGCTGCCTCCTTTCACCAAGAATAAAGAAATTGCTTTTTATTTTAATTGGTGTTTTTGACTCCCGTTGTTTTTCTGACTTCAGCGTCCACAATTACAACAAAATATTTTTATGGTCCAGGCAGTTTCCCCATATGACACGAGTCTATAGAAATCTCGTCACTATGAAGTACGTTTAGCAGATACTTTCATTACAACGAAGTGACCTTGAAATGCTTGAATGAATCATTCCCAGAGCAGTTAGTTCTGTGGTCACAGCTCAGTTGTGCACAACGATCCCCAAACAGAAACACTGTAATTTTTTTTTCTTCTTCTGACTTTACTCGGTGGTTTTCAGCGATACCTTTTGCTTATTGCTAGTCAACATTTGAAAAACATCCATTGGAATTTAACTCATTGCCATCCTCCTATAGAAACGGCAGACATGAAAAAACGATAAAAGTTCACGTTAGAAAAAAAAACAAAATTTTTGCAGCTCTTGATTGCGACAAAAAGAAAAAAGACGTTGCCAGTGAATTTGGAATTTTGCAATCGACGCTGTCAATTTTCTTGAAAGACCGAGCAAGAAAAAGAAGAAAAATTTTAGGTTGCAAATGTATGTGAACTGCTGCATTTGAAGATGCCGAAAAAGCTGTTTTTATGTGGTTCAGTAATGTTCATTCAAGAAACATTCATATTATTGTGGCACTCATTCAAGAAAATGTGAGGTTTCTAAACTCTCTTGGGACCTCCTCCAACTGGACTGAAGAGTGTCCTGAAGCACGAGCACCGTGTCTGTGGAAGACTGTTTATCTGTTGCTGGGGCAACAGCAGGCTCATAGCGCTGGGGCAGCTCTTCACTGAAGCAAACAGAAAAGATCTCGATGGGTGATGCAGGGAACTGTATGATTTGGCCACTAACCTGGCCATGACCCTGCCTGACTGCTGTGTCTGAGTATAGGAGGGTGGCAGGTCCCGCTACAATAAATAACCGTCCTGTTCCTGTTTCAAGCTGAATAAAGCTAGTTTTATTAAAGTACTGAGACTACAGTGGTGTGAAAAACTATTTGCCCCCTTCATGATTTCTTATTCTTTTGCATGTTTGTCACACAAAATGTTTCTGATCATCAAACACATTTAACCATTAGTCAAATATAACACAAGTAAACACAAAATGCAGTTTTTAAATGATGGTTTTTATTATTTAGGAAGAAAAAAAAATCCAAACCTACATGGCCCTGTGTGAAAAAGTAATTGCCCCCTGAACTTAATAACTGGTTGGGCCACCCTTAGCAGCAATAACTACAATCAAGCGTTTGCGATAACTTGCAATGAGTCTTTTACAGCGCTCTGGAGGAATTTTGGCCCACTCATCTTTGCAGAATTGTTGTAATTCAGCTTTATTTGAGGGTTTTCTAGCATTAACCGCCTTTTTAAGGTCATGCCATAGCATCTCAATTGGATTCAGGTCAGGACTTTGACTAGGCCACTCCAAAGTCTTCATTTTGTTTTTCTTCAGCCATTCAGAGGTGGATTTGCTGGTGTGTTTTGGGTCATTGTCCTGTTGCAGCACCCAAGATCGCTTCAGCTTGAGTTGACTAACAGATGGCCGGACATTCTCCTTCAGGATTTTTTGGTAGACAGTAGAATTCATGGTTCCATCTATAACAGCAAGCCTTCCAGGTCCTGAAGCAGCAAAACAACCCCAGACCATCACACTACCACCACCATATTTTACTGTTGGTATGATGTTCTTTTTCTGAAATGCTGTGTTCCTTTTACGCCAGATGTAACGGGACATTTGCCTTCCAAAAAGTTCAACTTTGGTATTTTCCAAAAAGTCTTGGCAATCATTGAGATGTGTCTTAGCAAAATTGAGACGAGCCCTAATGTAACTTTTGCTTAACAGTGGTTTGCGTCTTGGAAATCTGCCATGCAGGCCGTTTTTGCCCAGTCTCTTTCTTATGGTGGAGTCGTGAACACTGACCTTAATTAAGGCAAGTGAGGCCTGCAGTTCTTTAGACGTTGTCCTGGGGTCTTTTGTGACCTCTCGGATGAGTCGTCTCTGCGCTCTTGGGGTAATTTTGGTCGGCCGGCCACTCCTGGGAAGGTTCACCACTGTTCCATGTTTTTGCCATTTGTGGATAATGGCTCTCACTTTGGTTCGCTGGAGTCCCAAAGCTTTAGAAATGGCTTTATAACCTTTACCAGACTGATAGATCTCAATTACTTCTGTTCTCATTTGTTCCTGAATTTCTTTGGATCTTGGCATGATGTCTAGCTTTTGAGGTGCTTTTGGTCTACTTCTCTGTGTCAGGCAGCTCCTATTTAAGTGATTTCTTGATTCAAACAGGTGTGGCAGTAATCAGGCCTGGGGGTGGCTACGGAAATTGAACTCAGGTGTGATACACCACAGTTAGGTTATTTTTTAACAAGGGGGCAATTACTTTTTCACACAGGGCCATGTAGGTTTGGATTTTTTTTCTACCTACATAATAAAAACCATCATTTAAAAAGTGCATTTTGTGTTGACTTGTGTTATATTTGACTAATGGTTAAATGTGTTTGATGATCAGAAACATTTTGTGTGACAAACATGCAAAAGAATAAGAAATCATGAAGGGGGCAAATAGTTTTTCACACCACTGTATGCCTCGTGTTTTGGGGTGCAAGACAGGGACTTATAATACAACCACGATCTTTTAGGATTCACTTATGTGCCGCCTCACTGCAGCATTGTGAGCCTGCGGTTGCCCTGCCCCGGCAAACACTGTTACCGGTATGTGTGGACTGTATAAACTTGCACATGAATTTAATAAAAATAATGTTAACATACACTGGATTTCCTCATTACAGTATTCAGCTAAATTTTTGCAAGATAACATGTGGACTTTATCAAAATATAACTGAAGAGTATACTTTGACAAATCCGCGCGAACGGGACACGCAGACCTCAAAAGTCGGGCACCCTTAGGAGTGGGGCCTGGGGTAGTCGACCCACTTGCCAACCCCAAACACCGCTCTTGGGTAGAAGTCACTGCACTTCATACCCGGTGAATGAAGTATCACTTTTATGACATTAGCTGTTCTTAAATATCTTTTGCATTACCTCTGCTTTGATGTTTTGTAGTCCTTTGCTTGATCTTTTACTTTAATATCGGTCTATTAGATTGGCTTAGGGCTTTATGGTAGCACTGTGGTTAGCACTGCTGCCTCACAGATCTAGTGTCCTGGCTTTGAATCTCATTGTCCGTGTCTATTTTGCAGGTTTTCACATGACTGGATGGGTTTTCCTTGGGATACTCTGGTTTTCCTCCCAAGGATGTGCAGGTTGGGTTGATTGGGCCCACTGATAGAATGACACCCTGTCCAGTATGTCTAGTGTGCGCCTAGTGCTGCAAGGATAATCTCTGGCCACCACCTTCCTGCCTTGTATTAAGTAGTTTTGAGACTGACTGACTTTCTCTTTGAAATTTTGCCTAAGACGTTTTCTAACTTTATTATATTTTTAGTAACCTTAATTGTAATTCTTTTTGTTCTCCTTTACAGATGATGGGTTGTTGATCATTTTAAGAATTCTTTATGATATTTTTTACAGTTGATTTTTTTCATCCAACTGGGATTTTATATGCTGTTTGTTTATTTTTTGGAATACATTTTCATTTGGATGAAGCTGGATGCCTTTAAAATGCTGTCATGTATTATTAATGATTAGCATGTCTGTATTATCCCATGCTGATTTTGATACACTATTGTCTGTTGGTACTTGTGGAGTCAATCTAAATAAAAATCCCTGAGCTAGGGGGGTCACAAATGTTATCTTACTGATTTTTGAGGATGGCTTAGAATTTCTGGTGACAGATACTAGAAGAAGATGAGTTACATTGGATATCTACTAGAAATGGGAGTTCTTGTTTAAAGATATTAGTCTGTTAACTTCAGTCCATAAGACCAATGGTTTACAAATGGTAAACATTTGGGAAATAAATAGAAAAGGAATGTAAGTCAGAAACAGGCACACAGGCCACTCACTCACTGGGAAAACTGTAATAAATACCTGCTTATCCATGCAATTATCTAATCAGGCAATCTTTGTATATTACAAAATCATGCAGATGCAGGAGAGAAGCATCACTCTACGTTCACATCAAACTCAAGGATAGACAAAAATGTGATCTCAGTGATTTTGACCATGGCGCGACTGGCATGTATTTCTTTAATTGCTAAAATCATTGGATTTACATGCACAACAGTCTCAGACTGATGTGAAAAACAAAAACATTCAGTGGGATCTGCTGACAAAATGTCTAGTTGATTAGAGAGGTCCAGACAAGAGCAAGCTGACAGAAAGGCTACAGTAACTCAGATAACCTGAATTACCTTTGCACAACTGTAGGGAACAGAAAAGCATCTCAGAATACACAACATGTTGAACCTTGAGGCGGTTGGGCTATAGCAACATAAGACCAAGTTGAGTTTCACTCCTGTCAGCCAAGAACAAAAAACTGAGGTTGTATTGGTCACAAGCTCACCAGAACTGGGCAGCTGAATGCTGGAAGAACATAGCTTGGTCTGATGAATCTCAATTTCTGCTGAAGTGCAGAGATGGTAAGGTCAGAATTTAGCACCAACAGCATGAATCCATGAAGCAAACATTCCTTGTGTTAACAGTCAAGGCTGATGTTGGGACCGTTAATACCAAACATAGCTTGAATGCCATTGCCGATATGAGGTTTGCTGATGACCATGTGCATCCCTTCATAACCACAATTTAGCCATCTTCTAATGGCTACATTTAGTATGATAATGCACCATGTCACAAAGCAAAAGCCATCTCAAACTGGTTTCATGAATATGCCAATGAGTCCAGTGGTCTGCCTAGTTACTGGATCTGAATCTAGTAAAACATCTTTTGAGATGTGGCAGAATGGAAGATTCGCAGCATGAATGTGTAACTGACAAATCTGCAGAAACTGTGTGATGCAGTCATGACAGCATGGGCTAGATTCTCATAGGAATGTTTCTAGCATCTTGTGGAATCCATGTAATCTAACAAAATGAAGTCCTGCCCAGTGTCAATATAATGTTCCTAATGAGTTGTAGAAGTAGTACTAAAGAACAAACTAGGTAATGGCTAGAATGGGTTGAGACAGGCAGGCTCTAGTGTTGGGACTTATTAAGCACGATATATATGATACAGTATGTGTATTTGGCAAATACATTGGATAGACGCTATACGTAATTGGCATCCTGCTTATTGCACTTGCCTGTGTAAGTTATTTTGAATTTACTGAGCTGTTGGGTAAGATTTGTCTTAAAGCACAGAAAAGGGATATGGCCTGTAAAAAGGTTCTTTCTTTATTTTGGGGGAGAGTTCTGCTTTAGTGTTTTTTCTAAGAAACACAGTGCAACAACATTTTGATGTTAACCATTTCACGGTAAGGAGATTATTTAAGGTAAGGAAGACAAGCATTTCAAGGTCAGGTAGTTATACTCATTAATCATGGTGCTAAACAGTGATAACTCGATGCATATTGATTAGCACGTGCAAGTGGGAATTTCACTGTACTCTGCACATGAGGAAATAATGATGCTGTAAGCCACAGCAGGGTTTTAAACATGTATGTTACATTGATGGCTTGGTTTACCATCTAGTTAGCCTGCCTCCTGGGTAGCTCCCAATGACGTTGCTCCAGGCACAGCTCACAGGGAGAAGACCCAGCTGACAGTTAACATCTTTCTCAGCCATTCTGGGAACATCTGAGAATTCCCCAGGAGGAGCAGGAGACTGTTTGATGAGAATATGGTGTTGTGATCTGTCCAGCTCGGCGTATTGTGAAAACAAAGACACTTTATTTTGGAACACGTCATGGGATCCTGGAGTAAGAGCAGTCTCAGCTTCTTTCTCTTATTAACAGATGAGACTACAGTTGGCCAAGAAGAAATCCCATGCTCCTGGTCTTTTAAGTCAGACTTTAAAATGGAAATCAAAGATAACAGCTTCCAAAGAGGATACTATAAAGAAGTGTTGTCTGGTGGTCATTTGTCTTTAGTGTGTATTCTATGACTCCAGTAATGTCCTAAAAAATTAACTTGGAATGGGATATATTCGTCCAACATGCTACATGCGTTCAGCTTCCAATTGGGAAGAAAACAGCCAATGAGAAAAAATGGCCAGAGACTAGAGATTTGAAGAATATGTAGAGTTTATAGTAGCTCAGCAGCTAAAAATCCCTGTATTACAGTGAATTCAAAGTAGTCACATATGTAAATATTCATCTATATTTAAAAACACCTCTTTACCCCTTATAAATGATGGTAAACATTGTAAAACACAACAGAAGACAGGAAAAGAGTTGGGGATCCGCCCTATATACTGTATTATACAAACTGTAAGCAAAAAATAAAATAATTAGCTCCAGAGAACTGTCTGGGTCAGCATTCAAATAGGGACAGGAAGGGAAGGAAAGGTTCAGGGCTCTTATAGTTGCAGAGGCGGAAGAGGCGGGTCCGTGAGGGTTCGAGTCGGAAGTGAGGTCAGAAGGAGGAGTGCCTAGGAAGGAAGTGCAAGAACTGGAAAAGGTTTATTGAGTTTCTGTTCAGGTGAACTGCAGAAGAGGGAGAAGAAAGGTTAGTGCACTTTGTTAATCCCTGCCATCATTACAACCTACTCTTGTTTTCTGCCTTCAGTTAAGACTTTAGCCTGCCTCCCAAATGCACGTGTATGACAACATCAAATGAAATAAAGTAAAAAAAGTTAAAGAAAATATGTGTAGCTTACACCTGTATAGAGTGCCAGGTAGTCTCAGAGGTGTACTATAGCAAAATCATGGACAAAGAAGGAGACTGGATTCAAATCTCAGCTCAGGCCATTGTCTCTGTGGAACTATCACAGTGACCCTGGTTTAAAATGCTTTTTTTTCCTGCACTTTAAAGTCCATATTCTTAACATGTCCATATTTGGTTAACTGACAAGTTTCATTTGGCTGTGTGGTGGACTTCTGGGACCCTTGCCCAGCCAGGACAACCCTATAATTGAAGGACTGGGGGAGAGAGCATATTTAGGGCATTACCTCCCCTGAAAGGGCAGCTCCCCAGCTTTCATCTGGACCATGGTTTTGGATTCATGGAAGCTCAACCCTGATGGGACCCATGGCCACCGCCAGGGTGCGTCTGGATGATTGCTGAACCCTTAGATGCAGCACCTCCGCTACACCCGGCCGTATAAAAGGGGCCAGCCACCACTACTCTGGAAGCCAGAGTCAGGAGAAGGCGGACGGAGAAGGAAGGATTAAGAGACAGAGAGAAAGAGAAGAGAAGGAAGAAGAAGAAGAGAACTGTGCTTTGGTGCTGTCTTTGTACTGTGTTACTGTTGGGGAGACGAGATAAAAGTGTTTCCCCATAGAAATAAAGTGTGTGATGTGCTGGAACTCGTGTCTCTATCTGTATGCATTGGGGTTGGGGCGGCTGAAGTGCCCTAGTGGTCCACAGCTGATTATTAGTGTTTCAGTGTAACTTGGCACCTTGTCCCATCATCTTTACACCATGATGTTAAACAAGATTTTCACTCTTAGTTTAACAGGCAGGTGGATAGACATTATTTATATATCTATCTGAAGTAGCTGACCATAGTATATATCAATCAGTAAAAGTCTTGATTTTCTTCATTACTAGCCTGACCTTAATGGGTTATTTATTTCGCTTCAAAATATCTTTTGAACCAGGCCAATATTTTGAACATAGTGTATAACATTCAATTATCTTAGGCTATGATTTCCTACTTAATATACGCCTACTTATTTTGTATCGATTGCCCTGTTTTCATTAAGACTAGTAAAAATCACACTACTAAAATAAAGCACTGATGTATAAAGCTTTCATCTCCTTCCTAATGTTCAGAGCACTAAAACTTTAACTTGCCATTTTATATAACATAAATGTATTTAATGATTTTTTTTTATTTCCTCTAACATAATGTTCCACAACTGTCAGGCTAAGTACATTCACCACCTGTGAAGCAGCAAAATCGAGAGAAGACGTGAGGTTCTTTTTTCTTTGTATTTTTTTTGTCTGAAAACATATTAAAAATTCTAAATGCCATTTCACAAAGTTCAAACCAATATCTGTGTTCTACACGGCTATTACAAAGAGGACAAAAGTGGTCCCTGCAACAGCAGGCAAATGCTTTAGCAACATTTAGTGAACAGAGCTCTGGAAATAATATAATAAAGGGGGACGTCTAAAATTGTATTGTTCTAAACAGAACGTCTTTGACTTTTTTTTTCTTTGTATTTCAGGTACAACGTGCTGCTTTCCCATGGACTTTAATTATTTTTCAACTAAGATAGTATTTTTTTTTTGGATTTTTGTGTGTCTACATGGTTTCTTCTGCATATTTTTACTTATGATACAGTTTGAATGTGTCTAAAGATAACTGCCCCTCATATATGATGGACCCCTACTCAAAAGATTTCAATGCTTCAGCATTTATTTATCATAATGTCAAACATGCACTGCCTGATTGTGCACTCTGAGGAAGTCACTTACTCAGGGCAACCTCCTGACAACAGCTTCTATGCCATGTAGACCAAGCTGTGAGGATGGTGCAAACATACTTGGCAGTCAGCAGTGCCAATGTGTGAATGCAGACACAAAAATGATAACGCAGGATGTGAGCCCTAAAAAGCAGATGTAAAATATTCTTATTAAGAACACTTCCAATTCAGTTCTCAGTGCACTCAACAGTTAGTTATACTATGAATATAAGGCATGCCAACTACAAATATAAACACAGAAATATCTTGCAATGTATACATACTGTATATAATATTTAAATAAATTAATATCAAAAGTAAAAAATTCAAAAAGTTAAAATAATAATAATAATAATAATAATAAGCACTAAGCAAAACGTGTGAACAGGTCTAGGACAAATGATCCTTACCAAGATCTCCTTTCCTTTCCCTTCACCTCCTCTCTTGTGACTAAAGTTTTGTTAATTATGCAGACCAACACATGAAGATGGGTGGAGCTTCTTTTCTTTGCCCCACCTCTCATGTGACTGCAGTATGGTTAACTATGCCAAACAACAGATTAAGATGGGCAAGGCCTCAGGAAAACTGTGTGTGAATGGAAGACCAGAGGTGGAGCCCAGGCCTCACCTAAGAGAGATTCTTACCTTTTATTAGCTAACTAAAAAGATTACAATATGCAAGCTTTCGATGAAACTCAGGCCCCTTCTTCAGGCAAGATAAAAACAGCATAACCAGATTAATTTGGAATTATATAATTTTTTCAATATAAAACTGAATGAGGTGTAATAAATTAGGAGAAGTCAGAAGAGTTCAGTAAACAGGCTAAGGTTATTGTCTAAAAATCAGAAAAAAAAATAAAGAAAAACTCAAACTCTAGCCTAATGTATTGATTTATACAAAAATAGCAAAATGTTTAAAGGCAATGGTGGAAAAAACAAGATCAGGAACTGAAATAATTATTTTGTTTTTACAAGCAAACAAAGACATTGCCATGGAACAGGTTAAGGTCACAAAACCAGAAGGAAGTCAAAACCTGAAAAATGTTAGTCAAAGTCTTAAAACAAAGCCAGGGGTTCAAATCCCAAAATTGACACCATTGCTACAAACAAAATAGACACACCCTGTTAACAAAAAGGACAACAAATTGGTATCAATGTGATGTTATCGTGATGGTTTAAAATAGTAAATACATGGAAAAACAAAAGTACTTGTTAATATTGGATAGCAAATTGATACAATAAAAATACAGATTCCTGACACAAAAATGAATTGCCAACAATTCCTTCATACAGTTGAAAATCAAGCAAAATCCTATTTATTTTTCAGTCCTGAAACGGTCTTCTGCTCAGCAATCAGTTTTTTGTTCTTTTGCTATTAAAGCAAAGTTTACATGCCAGTTTGTGTGAGCTGCCATAATTTATAATGACAGCATGCTCATATCACTTCACGTTTCTGTCCACCCGCATGATTAGCAACAGCTGTCATTATTTGTAACAGTATGGCAGTCATGAAACAAACACAGAAAATAGTGACACCTGTCATGAAAACATTCAACACAACAGCAGCTCTATGACATCACAAAAATGAACAACAAAAACAGTAATAATAACCCAAATACATATAAAAAATAAAAAAGAAAGAAAAACAAAACTAAAAAATTCCAGAAAGTTTTTACCTCCTGTGGGCTGTGATATTTCTCCTTGATTAAAAAATACATAATGACAAAAGATCGATTTTAGTTCATCCAGAACCGTATCTCAATATCTCACACAATTCCCCTTAAATAACTATACAGGCAATTTTGCATTCACAATTTCATGTGGCTATATCTACATGGATATTTGAAATGTGTTTTAAATGCAAATGGTTGGCCAACATTTTTATTGCCAACCACAATTCAGTCTTTGAAAAAAACGTCTCATTATTATAAGATCTTTGCACTCCAGTATATCATGATGGCACAGGCCATCCTTTCATTATGTGAGTCTGGAAGAGCGAAGTTTTATTTATCTTTGGATGTGAATGGCCATAAGCTCATTACATAAATGACATACTGGCTGCCAAAATTCAAAATGTAAGATGCAGAATAATTGACCTGGGTATAATAAAACAATTTGATACCATTTGGTAAATTCAATTAGGTGTATGCCCACACAGATTGGGAGTGGTCAGTATCAAAGTAATTCTAGAAAATGGTATCTTATGTTCAGTGCTGAACAGCTTAGGAAATTAAATCACAATTCCATCTTGCAAGTAAATAGCTTGTATGAACCAAACTATCGAATATGTTTTGAAATACAAAGTAATAAAATCTCCATAAGAGTAGTTTTAGTGGCCATATTATAGTCCTGTAAATATAGCCATGTTTGATTTATTTTTTCTTTTTCTTATTAAAACATTGTTGTTCCCTTCTTACTTGCATTTGCCCCTTTGTCTTCTGCAACTGACTATTAATAATAAAGATTAAATTTAATTAAAAAAACAATCTTTAGGCTTCCTTCTTCAAATGTAACTTTTTGCAGCATTATTTTTACCTATCTCGCTCTGGTACCTTTCCTTAATCATTTAGAATGTCTGCAAAAACTGCAATGAAAAACTGCACAGCATTTGAATCATAACATATCCATCCATCCGTTTTCCTAACGTACTGTAAAAAAAGAAATGTAGAATCACAGCAAATGTTGGGCTCCAGATGGAAAAAATCTTGTTTACTGCCACATAGCAAAGTATAGGGAAATACATTGCTTCTGACAGCTCCAGTGTTGTTTACAGCTATCTGCCATAGTGGTCAAGCAATGATTGACACAATTATGATGGTATTTTATAGAGGCCAAAATGATTGGAGTAGAGAGTGGCTATTGTCTGGGGATCATTTAATTCTCCAGGTCAGCCAGTCCCATGATCCGCTATTTATCAACCAAATCTTTCCCCCATGTGGCCTTTAAATCAGTGTTCAATAAAGGTTGCAGTACAGTCACGCATGTGATAACACTTTATCCACAACAAGGCCATATAGAGACAGAATTTATCTGAGCAGTGGGTGCAAGGCAAGTATTCAGCACTGGACAAGACGATAGTTCATCACAGATTACAAAATATGTGTTATAATGGAACAGGATTCCAACCTATTAAATTTTAAGCAGTATAATTAAAACACATTAAAAATTAATTGATACACGAATCTATTATCATATCCAAATCAGATGTTGCACATACGCAGAATGTAAGCAATGTAAACTATTGACTAAGATTTTATGAAAACCAAAAAGGAAGCAGTTAACAGTACTGACTGTTTGAGCCTTAGGTAGCTCACTTATCCTGCTTCAGTTGTCACTCACAGACAGACAGACAGACAGACAGACAGACAGACAGACAGACAGACAGACAGACAGACAGATAGATAGATAGATAGATAGATAGATAGATAGATAGATAGATAGATAGATCCATTTCCTAAGCCTAATTATTCTGATTTTAGGGTTGTGGCAAGTCAGATTCTATTCAAGTGGCAAAGCAGAAACAAATGGTTACTCTGCTGTCAAGCCCAAGTAGAACACCAGGGTTTAAAGAATTGGGCAACAAGCTCAGTACATCCCTAGGAGAAAAAAGAAAATCAGCTCTGGTAACGGGGATTTAAGTCTGTTTCCCCAGTGTGGAAAGAGGCTCATTGTCAAAGTAAGGTGTATAACTGTAGTGAAGTCTTCAAACACATAAGAACATAACACATTTGACAAATGAGAGGAAGCCATTCAGTCCATCTAGCCCATTTATTTAGCTAATACTTAAGCTGTCTCAATATCTCATCCAGATTCTTCTTAAATGTTGTCAAGGTTTCTGATTTAAATACATGTCTTAGTAGTTTGTTCCAGATTCCCAAAACTCTAAAGAAGTGCGTCGATTCCAACAAGACATTATAGAGGCTAAGCAACCCAGTATAAACCCTTTCCCTACTTTGACAAAAGGTCTGAGTACCTCCTGGCCATTAAAATGCAGAACATGATCACGGATTATTTTTTAGAGTGAGCGTGGAAAGGCTGCAAAGAGGTCATTAATTTCTCCCATGCTCTTCGGATAGAAGCACAATGTGCATGTGTGGGAACCACCTTAAGACCTGCCCTTTACAAGCTACATAGAGCTCAAGGGTATAGACACACCAGGAGCTGCTGAGGTACTTGTAGCCTGGTAACCATATAGCCATAAAATGTTTGATCCTACCCACAGAAATGATTTCAAGACCTGACTGGAAGAGGACCTTGGAAAGAGTTTTGGAGAGGATCTAAGGCACAGACCCATAGAGTCTGGACTCAGGAGGATAGAAAGAGTGGCAGCTTTAGAGATACTTTGGAGGATGGTAAGAGGGCAAACCAACCCACTAGGCAGACAGGGCAAACTCCTTTAAACATACTAGAGGGTGGTAGAGCTTTTTTACTTAATTTGATATTTGTGTTTTCTTTGTTCATCCCTTTCCTTTTTCATCCCTTATTTATTCTTCAATAATAGCATAGAGCTTCCATCCCTGTTTAAGAAAACTCACATCACTTGTTGCCAGGTGACAATTATCAACCATGTTACTATAACTGTCATGATACAACAATGTGTGTAAGCTTACTGACAGTAGCATAATGGTACATTTCTCCAAAAATCAGTTTATATTTTAAAATATAAGTAGCATAGAGCAACAGGTTAATACTTTTGGCAGTGATCAGGCCTCATTCAGTAGATAACACTACCAGTTGGACCCCTTTAAACCCTAACAGTTGTGCTTGTTGATCTAATGTGGTATTTGGAAGGTTTAGGGGGTAGGCTCACTCATTATTCCAGTAAAGCTGCATGTCCTTTTCACAACTCAATTCTTAGGAACTGAACCATTTTATCAGTGTACTGATGGCCTGATACATATACATTGTAGTACAGTCTCTCTTCTCGCCCATAGAGTTGTTAAATGCCTTTCCAGTTTCTACAAATGCTACTGTATACTGTTATGCCACGGAAGGAAGAACAGCATGACACTGCAACTGCCTTCTACACAAACTCATGCGTGCCAGCAGTAATCAACATTCTTGACAGCACATGTGCAAGACTATCATTTCATAGCAAAACCAAGAGCCCAGCATTTATTAACAAACCTCTATTATTCATCAAGCAATTGCTAAATGGTGTGCAATGACAAACTACTGATTTGTAACATTGTAGCCAGGCAGCACACAGAAAGCCTTCATCTTTAACAACAGAAGACTGGTCTAGAGGTGTGAGGTTGGAGACTTACTGGGTGACTAAGTATATCCATTGCATAAATACTTTATGACACCCATGCATCATCTTGCAATGCTAGCAGAGCTATGCTAAATCTAAGTCACCAAAAAGCCAGTTCTTTAAACTGAAAAGAGTTTCGAGGTCTCAAAAAGATTTTTTGTATGCATTTGGGTGGATTCAAGAACATCTCCAGAAAATATGCCCCTTCCTTAGAGACAAACTAGTTTGGAAAACTATAATGTTCTTAGTGGGGACAAGAGAAACCAAATGTGGAAAGGCTTTTGGGGATACCTCTGTTTAAATCATAAACTGTTTTTTCCAGTGCAAGGATTCTTTTTAATGTGGATCCACAGTTATATGTCACACCTCTATCACTAGTCCTGTTTGCCTATTCCTATGGTTAACAACCATTGGGGACATACAGTTCACAGTTGCAATGCACTCACACCCAGGACTACAGTCCACTCCTTCTGTCTGCAGCTCCTTCAGGCTGTAACTGTAGCTTGTCTATTGGGAGTATTATCTCTCCCTCACCTCTGGCTGGCTCAACTGAGAGAGGAAGCTGATTCCCAGCTCCTAGTGGTAGAATACTGTACAGCAAATGTGCAGGGAGGGAAGCAGGCTTTAAGTATTATTTAAAGTATCAAATATTTAAGTATTATTCAAATAGCTACAGCCATAAGTAAAAAGAAAACAAAGTATGGCAATGCACAGCATACAAACTGTTTCCTTGTGTTGCTTAAAGTGTCACCCGTAATTTACAGCATTGTTGGTTTGACTTCCCATCCTGCTTTCTTCTCTCTAATCAGCTCTTTTACTGAACTTATGAAACTAATCTTGGTATGATGTGGTCGTTGCCTTTTTAAAATTAAGTTTCCTGTCTCAGGAAAAAGGCTTTCAGAGTTACATTTCTGCCATTAGAGGCAGCAGGCCATGCTTGGGTTATTTACAAACAGCTGTATTGTGGTGCAACCATAAAGTATACTTTGTGGTAGATGCATTTGCTTATTTCTTGAAGCCAAATAACATACAGCAGTAGTATTCCTATGACTCAACTGAAAATGCCACAGAGCTTTTTTACAATTTCTACCTAAACTAATTATAAACATATTCAGGTAATTCTTAAGCAACTACAATAGAATTAACCAAGTACACTTTGCAGTAGCCAAGCAACATAATAAGCCGTGTTTCATTTTCTTCAAAGAAAAGGAATAAAGCTTCTTTAAAAGTACAATATAAACATTACGAGAAAAGTTCAGTTACTTTCTTCTACACTGACAGAGGAATAATCACAATTTAACTACTACAAAGAATCACTATAATCCTAGCCAGAAAACATTTAGTCATTTTTTAACAATCCCATGTATGTAATTCTAGTACTAAACACAATTCTTACTATAATCTTTTTATCCAGTGCTTATATAAAACAGCACCTACATGTTCACAAAATTACAACCCACCAAGCGTTTGCCTAATATTTTAATTAAAATGTTTCAAAACCTTAATTACAAAACTGCTTATATTCCAAACACATATAAAGGAAGAGTATAGTCAAATGCAAGCTTCCAAGGTCAATATTGTATTTTTTAAATCTAGAATGGCATACAAAACAGAAAATCCTAATGTAATTTGGCTAACACAATATAACTTATTTACATATTACCACATTCAACTGAAGTAGTGGTGTGTCAGTATTTGATTATACAAATAATTGTAGGGGTCATATCATCACTGTTGCAATTGCACTTATAAATGTACCTCACAAGGTGAACGTACAAGCTGTGAGCTTTCACCGTTGCTGGAGTTTATAGTCACCTCCTCCAGTCTGTAGCAGCTTGGCTCATATCTTGTCTTTGCCTTCTGAGCCCTTCTTGAAGTGCTTTCATCTTTTCAGCAAGCAGCTCTTTCACCATGGTTTTCTGGGATCTTAAAAGTGCCATCTTATCCCCATCCTCACATTCACACATAAGCACCATATTCTTCTGTAAGTGAGGGAGAGGGCTCTACAAGGCCAGCCAGGGAAAAATCTGCAGAGGGGCATCTGAAATTTTGAGGAGGGGGTAATACTTCTGATACAGACCTCTTATAAATGCATAAGTGTAATTTACTTTCATATTCAGTCCCAATATTTAGTGAAGTAACAAAAAATACTCACTTATAAAATTTTATTTTATAAAACCAGTCTTATTCTTTAAATAATTGCTAATTTAATATTTTATTAAAAACTTTTGCTCAAACAAAATGTAATATGGTTGCTATTTTGACATTCTCACACATTCATCTTTCTAAAAAGATTCACAGAACTATTGTAACTGAGTAGCTCGATTTGCTTACTAAAGAAAAATACAGACTTGGAAGAAAAAAAAAAAACATGCTTTACCCCATAAATGATGCTTGAATGCAGACAGCGAAACATAAAAGATTGTATGAAAACACCAAAAATTACTGTTTTTATCGCAATTCAAGTTTAGGTATGAAATGGAGATGGTGTGAACTTTACAGGTGAGTGCTTATGCTGTGCTGATGTGTTACTTTTGGTCTTAGTTAGGGGTTAGAGGTTTGTGAAGTTTTCTGTTTGGGGGACTGTTGGGAGCAGACAGTGATTTCACAGTGCATTGCTGCAACCGTCACACCACAAACCACCTGGATTGGGACCCAAGTGCAGTGGGTGACACCACAGCACCACACTGCAAGTTCATCCTGCCACCAACTCCCAAATTATCCCTGCAAGTTGGAGGACCTGCTTACAAGGCTGGGTGCAGATTAACGTCATACCCAGGAAGAAGCAATTGCAGGTTAAGAGCCTTGCTCAAGGACACAATTGAGTACAGTCACTTCTGGTGTTTACGGGATTTGAACCGGCAACCTTCTGATTCCTGGTGCAGATCCCTAGCCTCAGGGCCACCACTCCGTCCTCAAAGTTATCTGACCACTGATAAAATACAACTATGTTTTATGGTGCCAATTAAGTCAGCGAAAGTACTTAAAAATCATTTCCTCCAAAGGTGAGGGGATAAAACATTAATTAAAGGATAGCAACACAACCTTTTATCCTCTCTGCGACTCTGGGCCTGGACTTGTCATATACTGCATGTTGTATTCTTCCAAGCATAGATTGACATTTATCTGGATTCACATTCCTCAACATCCTCTTTATCCAAAGAGGTGGCCACACTGACTGATCATACATAAGATGAAGGTGAGTTACTGGATGATGGTATACCTTTGTTGTGTGTCCCGGAAACATAAATGTGCTCATTCTGTGTGTTGGGCTGGTGAGATATGAATTGTGACATGAGTTCAAATGGTAATGTACAAACCTCTTTCTTAAGGAAAGAAGCCTTACAGATAAATGTGGATTGGATCTTGGATGTGTTACAACAGTCATTCTGGAGCTGGACAGGATAGATAGAGTTTGCCATGAGAAAGAATACAGTGGTGTTTCCCTTGAGTTGGGAATCTGCAGCAGTACCCTCAACATCTTTCAAGACAAAAGTATAATTATTAGACTATAACATACTAATACTGTGCCCTGTTCTTTTCATTTTACTATTATGCTGTGTGGGGTACTTATACCCGGCAGAACAGATTCTCCAACCATCACTGTGAATGTAACAGTCAATGGAGGGAATGCAGGGAAGCAGCCAAACCAACTTCTCCTCTGTCAATGCATTTCAATCTCACAGTTTCATCCTTTTTCAGATTCTTGAGTTTGGCAATGCTGCTGGTTCACCAGTTATTAAATTGCACATTTAAAGATGATGCAAGTTACCTCCATGTTGCATTCTTTCTATGTACTGGGAAAACATTGTTACAGGTGTCCTCTAATTCTGATATGACATTTTCCACACTTTGGATTATATAAGGCTAATGCTCTAATGTGCAGTTCTCTCCATGATTAGGCAAACTTTACAAATATTCTCCACCATACTTTCTAGTAAAAATTAGATTTATGTATTAACATTTTCAAGTGCTTGGCAACTGGTTATTTCAGCAGTGTTTTTGTATTATCTACAAAATTGGAGAAGGATACAAAGGATGCACTGAAATTAAAGAAGTGATTCTGGTAATGTGTAAATAACTGCAACATTTCAGACTGGGTTCTTCCCCTGACTGGAGTTAGAATGCTGGTTTTGTTGTTTTTGTTTTACATTTTTGATTTATGTGTATATGCCATTATTTTTTGTTTAAGATTTGCAGTATTTGTTGTGTCATATATCTATATCTAAGCTTATGTTATGTTCCATATGTTTTGTGGGAGGCCCCCAAGAAGCAGGGCCACATGACAATCACCGCCAGGAACTACCCTCTGTCCTGTGAACCTGCAGGGTCTCCCACAGTTCCTGGTGGTTCATTGTGAATGCACTCTGGAGTCGGGGAGTTATTGGTGTTTTGCTGTGCTTGTGTCTTTTGTACATATTAGAATTTTGATCTCTTGCTGTTTTTTTAACCATTCTATTTGGATTCTGTATTCGGACTTTGTTCCCCTTGTATTGCGTATGCCAGCAAATCCTTTATGTCTTTTTGTGCTCTTTGGAGCTCTACATTATAACCTGGGATTTTATAAGAATAAAACTTTTTAACTTATAAAGATTTAGTGCTTGCCTTTACTACTATTAGGGGATTGACAATGATATCCCCCTCTATTTAGCATTATTGTAAGGACTTTGGAACTCTTTAGTGCTTATGACTCCTCGTTCATGACAATAACTATCTAAGTTCTTCTCAAATTATTACTTTTTACATATTCCATTTTTTCTTTTAATTTTGCATTTATGGAAGATAGGACTTCTGATAATGGCTCCTTGTTCAATGAAGCTACAATACAATACATTTACAGTGTAACACTAACAAACAAAAAGGGTGAATGTAAAATATGGTATGAAATTTCTGATTCAATATTTTCTAATTGATATTTTTGCAGAAAATTGTACTGATATAAGATCTTTTCATTTTCTCCAAAGTGGATGGAATTAACAATAACCCTGCACTCCACCTAATCTTGATATGCTTTAATAAAGTGTTTCTAATAACGTGTGATTCAGATGGAAAATTTAATATAGTGTTTTTAAGTATATTTTAAGGGCGAAAATAATAATACTTTATTTCCTGTGTTTTGTCGTTTTAGACATAAGAGAGGAATGCAGAGCGGAATGTCATAAACCTCCTAGACCCGTGTTAGACCCGAACATCACTCGGGCTGTGAAAACAGTGTTAACAGTCTCGAGTGTCACTCGATAGATTCGTCTCGTGTAAGAGTTAGACCCAAGGATTACTCGAGCTGTAAAAGTGCCAACAGTGTTTAGTCCCGAGCATTACTTGGGAAATAGTTTTCCCTTAGAGCCTTAACTAGGCAATGGTGCAGACGCACCTTCTAGTGGCCTCATAATAGCGCCTCGTAAAAAACATTTTTTTACAGTCCAGGTGTGATCTGAACAGTGATGTTGAGGAGTTTCTCATCAGCAGTGATGAAGAAGTGAATCTGTCTTCAGGCAGTGAAATTGAAAGAAACAGTGAAACTGAAAACGATTCTTATGAATCTGAAAGTGATGCTCGCGTTTGGGTTTCTGTTGACCCTACTTCAGATAAACCAGTACCACCTTGTTTTGATTTTGTGGGGCAGCCAAGAATAAAAGTGAATGTTGACAGCTAAGGTCCACTTGCTTACTTGAAGTTATTTCTTGATGATGGTGTAATCGAAAGAATTATTGTTAAGACAAACCATTATGCTGAACAGTGTCGGGTAAATGACCGTACACCTAAACAGTTTTCTTGTTCAAAGATATACAACACAGAAGACATATTATGACAGTATATACGGTTATAGCATCATCATTATTTATTTCATATTATTATTACTCATTATAATTATTTGCACCACTATTATACTTTTTACATTTCTGAATTTGTACTTTTAGTGTTTTGCACATTTTACAGTAGAAAGATTAGATTTAATAAAAATGCTATTTTTCAAGCCAAAAAATGCAATGCTTTTTACATGTTATTTTGAAAAAAAAATGTAATGCCAAGAAGGTTAATTACTGATACCCCACTGTTAATGAGCAATCAGACAGACACACAACTGACTACAGAGGCAACATGTCCCAGATCACAAAAGGTTAGATACAGATTAGTAGAACTTATTTACTGACTGGTCTTCTTCAGTCCCTCACTGCAACAACACTTAAGACTCGTCTCCTGCTAGTGCTGTATTATGTAGTTTGGTCTTGATATGATACTACTTTGGCATAATGTCATGTCAATGTTCATTGCAACTGACTCAAAGAGTTTTAAAATCAGAGTATCTAACACTAATGTGGGCATCTTACCCCCAACTAGCATTGTTGTGAAGTATTTCAGTGTTATTTTGAACTAGCTGTGCTTCCCAGCTTCTCCCAGGAAACTTTGTAAAACAACAGGTATCAGTTATAGGGCCGTCAGTTAACTGGACATATCATAAGTATTATGCAACTAACTACAGTAAGTGCATTTCTGTATTTGTACTAAGATTATTGGTATGCAGTGTGTTATAGTGGTTAAGCATTTGAACTTCGGACTTAAAACCCTGAGGCAGTAGGATCATATCCTACTAGTGATACTGTGTGACCATGAGCAAGTCGCTTCACCTGCCTGTGCAGAAAAACAAATGAAATGTTCACTCAAATACAGTTTTTCTTTTGTTTTTCATCAGTTGTACTGCATGCATTCCACAGTTAAAGTCTGCAGATGAGACAGTATATGTAAAGCAGTACTTGCAGTGCATATGTATAAGTGTTGATATCCTATGTGTAAGACTGATATGTTAATGTGAAGAGCGAGAAGCAGGGAGCATTTTCCCCATTAGAATTACAAGCACCACTACCTAAGTTCGAAGTTTCTTCCTTAAGAATTTGCATTTTTGAACTCGGGCTTATGAGAACTGGGGCCTGGTACAAAACACTGCTGCCACAAGGTATTGCAGCAAATGTGGCTGACTGCAAAGTAAGCGGAGATGCATCATGTTACTGTATTGTTCAGCTCTGCTGGGCAGTTTATCTGGCCTTCAAATTTTAAAACAGAATGTATACAATACTTCAAAAAACTTACACTAACAAATCACTTTTAACCAAATGCAGTCAACTAAAATATTTTCTTTTTAACAATAGTTAAATATATTCTTCTATGGGAAGTCCATCCCAAGGCACAGAACAACAGATGCACTAGCCACTATCAACTAACAGATTCAGCAAATACCACCATTGCTGCTCTGACAAATAAGAAAGGAAAACAGATAAACTCAGCTTTTATAGAACAAATTTCCATTGTTTGATGTATTTTTGAGGGCAAAAAGAAAAGCAAGGAACATACCAATTTTTTTAGGATTTACTTATTAGAAAATAACAGATTAGAATTCAGTACAACATCTGGGAAGGCACAATTCAATTTCTTTTTACTATCTAATACGTTTGATGGTAATTGTCATAGTCTGTTATAAAAAAAAAACAAATCAGAGAGGCTTCCATTGCGGCCACTGAGGCTCTTCCACGCACGCATTTACGACATGCAATAGCTTTTATTAGCCACTTTGCATACCTTTGATAAACACCATCGTTACAAACTGCTACTGCGTATTATTTCAACTAAAATAATGCTTCACTGTTAATTGCTTCATCAATTAAACTTTACTGAACAGTTTGTCGCTTTTCCCATTTACTTGTCTAAAATCAGTGCATGCTCGTTCCACTATTACTTTTTTAAATGTTATGTTCTAGAAGCACGTTCTGACAGCACTTTAAGAGCATATAACACAAAGGAATACATTTATGTACCTGCAAAATAAGAACACAGGTAGCACGTTACTGTACTTGCCAGCTCTGCTGTGTAGTTTATTCTGGCAGTAGACAAACTTTTCGCAAGACTTTCCCCAATCTGCCACTTAGCTCCCCCTACTGGGCTGGATGGCTCTTCAACTACTTAACCTGTATCCCATTTTTAAAATACAAAAAGATTCTGTAGCCTTTCCAGCAACCTAAAGCACGGATTCCTTTAGCTGTAAATTAATTTTGAATTACATTCAAAATGGGCGTGGGTTTCTTTTTTGAACAACACTTGAAGCACTGCATCGCGATCGAAGAGCGTAGAGTGGGAGTTTAAAACAGAGAGAGAGAGAGAGCAGGGGTTCATCTTTCAGCACTGCGACTGGAGGACTGGAGAAGCGCAATGGATATTCAAGAAGACGGTATGCATCTAAGAGTATCAGTTGAGAAAAGCAAAAACAGCGCTTGTTAACCATTAAGCTTTGCATCTTCGTTTCACTGAGCCTTCTTTTTCCATTCACAACAAGACCACGTCTCTTTTTTTCTTGTCCTGGACTCGTCTTCTCCGTCCACCCTATTGGTTACTAGTGCTATTCATGTGACCTGTCAGTCATTTCTGATGTATTTGCATAAAGCACGCCGTCAGCTCAGCGTCAAGCATGTAAGTTGGTATAATAGTAATAAATATTGACAAATAAATATATATATAACTACAGACACGATTACAATGCAGAAATTAACACAGCACAGGGAGAAGCATTAGGTGTGCTATTGCTGAAGGTAAAATGCGACTTTTTAGTGCATACTTTAAAAAACTAAAGAGATGGATAAAATATGACTCAAATCCTCGGTTATATCACCTACCTGTGCAAATATTTTGAGTGATGCATGTTGTATCCACTAATGGCATTCACTGTCTTAAACTAGATTTTGTAAAGCCTGATATTTCAGAACCTGAACAGCTGCCATACCAGAATATGATAGAAGTGGTAAGTAAACATCCTGTTTCACATTTGTAGGAAATCCAAAGTACTCTTGAAAAATTGCCTAGAGTTTTTTGGATGCCTGAGGAAACAGTCTTCTTGTTTACTCCTTTTGTGTGCTTGGATCAAATTAGACTGTTAGTGCTTACAATCTCTACAGTTGGGCCCACAGATTTAAATGGAAAATTAGAAACCCAGCATAAGTGCTCCTGGGTGCAGTGATTTAAATGAACTGTATTTTATTCTGACATTGGCCTTTTGTGTGTTCTCCTTTTCTTATATTTGTCCATATCATTAGATTTAATGGATTTGATTCAGACATGCAGCTAGGAATGCACATTACACTTTGGTTTCCATTTGGAAAATTAATTAATTTCATTATTGGTACATAGTCATCCATGCATTTCTTGATAAAGTCTAAGATAGCTGCTGTGTGTTTGATATGGAGATTGTGAACATAGTTTAAAACAATATTGCTATGCTTGAAATCCCGATACTTAAGTTGAACAACAGTTTAGAGCTCCATAGGACAGGCAACCACACCTCACACCAACCCCAGCACCAAGTTTCATGGGAATGTAGATCCAGAATTACCTAGACTTCAAGAATTAAATGTTTTGCACATGGCATAATGACAATGCATCAGAAATGTGAATAGCATCAGCAACTCAGACCCAAGACACAAATTAAATATCTGGAACATCAAGAACAAATGGTTGGTGGAGAAAGCTAAGGAGAGGCAACATTTGACAGCTCACCTTAATATGCAGAGTTTTTCAGAGGGTGATGATTGAATAGAAACCAAACTCAAGTAGCCTTATTCCTCTCTGTTCATAAGATGGAATTCATGTGTAAGATAATGCTGCCATCCACACAATCCTAGAAGGAACACTTTGAATAATTACTAAACCACAAATCCACCATCACAGATCATCACTGATGTAATTCCACAGCTCTGCTAAGCATCTCAGGGCTAACCGACAACCACAGAAAAGCTTATATTGTAAGCAGGAAGAACTTATCTGAATGCCTAGAAAGAAGATGAGGAATTAAATAGCATATTTAATACATACTGCATGTAGTAATATTTGTGGATTTAAGCTTTCATTTGAAATGGAGACATGATGATATTATTTTGGACATATTTTCTTAGCCTGAAAGAAGTCCTTAACAACCGAGAAGAGCATGTCAGTTTTATTATATTATCGATCCAGTACTGTTTTGTTTTCTGCTTGAGGTGCAATATAAACAACAGCCATAATAACTAATAAAAACTACTTTGTTGGACAAAAAGGATCACATTAACACCTTCAGGGCCTTCTATACAGGGAAGAAAAATATGATAAAATTTTAACATTTGAACACCACATTGTTGATCAAAATTGCATATGTCTGATCCAGAGTTTGACTGCACAGATAGCAAGTGTGATAAAACAGTTTCTGTACATGCAATTATATTATGATAGATAATACGTAACTGCAATTTTAGGTAAAGTCTAAAGGCAGACATGTCTGAGAGGTAAAAGACAATTGCATTCGGGCAGAAGCAGACATTTCAATAACCACTGAACCTAGCTGTAGATATCAAAATGGCATAACATGACATGATGATTTCAAACTGAAGGTGCGGAAAGTTCACAAGATGACGGGCAACCTCAACACTGAAGGCAAAGTTAGAAGCAATAAAACAAAAAAAAACTTCAAATAAAAACACAGAAAAAAATTAAACACAGATAAAGGGTAAAAGTCAAAGCATAGCTAGCTACAAATGTATTCTCAAAGCTGCTTCATCTATTTGATGGAATCAGGGGATGGAGTCTATTTTGGCAGCAGTGGGCACAAGGCAGGAACAAGCGTCATACAAGGCATTAGTCCATCTCACTCAGACATACACAAACACTCATATTCACACAGACCCTATGTGCAGTCACCAATAGTATGCACGTCTTTAGGAATTTGGCAGGAAAAACAGAGCCAACTGAGACAAAAGAAGAACATGCAAGTTGCACACTGAAAATGGCAGAGTGAAGCATTTACACCCAGGATGCTGAATTTATAACACACCAGTGCTAAACTTTGCACCATTATGCTGCACAAACGTATAACTAAAGAAAATTTAATTGATCTTATGAGTGTTGGCAATATTTGTTTGAATGAATATGGGAAGCAGGTTGCTAAAAGTGCAATGGTACAGCACACAAAGCTTCTCATTTTTAATGTTAAAACATTAGAATATTAGAACAATTGTGAGGAGAGCAAGCTATTCAGCGCAATAAGCTCATCTGTCCTATTCTCTTAGATCAGGGTTTTCAAACTCCGGTCCCAGAGGGCTGTAGTGGCTGCAAGTTTTCATCCTAACCCTTTTCTTAATAAGTGACCTGTTTTTGCTGCTAATTAACGTCTTTTGAATTCATTTTAATTGTCTTGTTATTTAAGATTTATTTCCCTGAATTCTTTCATCGTTCCTCTGAATTGTTTCATCTCTTTCCTTAAATGGCAACCAAACAGAAATGAAATAAGAAGTGAGTGAGCCAACAGAAGATCAACTAACTCAGGGCCTCAAACTCCAATCAGGGTCACTCCTACCAGTTGCTTAATTAGGCCCTGATTCCTGTTGTTAATTAAACCCTTTTTTTAATTCCATGGCTTGTTCCTGCTCTCTTTTCTAAGAGCAGTGATAAAATGTTTTGGGGACCTGAGCAGATCAATATTCCTGAGACCTTCGTCTTTCTTTATTTTCAGATAATGTATGATAGTGACAGTTTGCTGGTCCTGTTTTGGCTCATTTTGTATCTAACTATTGTTTGGCAGCTAACTAAGGAAAAAGAAGCAGTTAAGGGGTCAGAGTCTTCAAGAACAAATCAACTAAAATTAATTTGAAAGACGTTAATTAGCAGCAAAAACAGTTCACTAATGATGAAAAGGGTTAGAATAAAAATCTGCAGCCACTGTGGACCTCCAGGATCAGAGTTTGAGAACCCTGACTTAGATTCTCCAAAATAACAGTCAAGATTTGAAAATTCCTAAGGTCCTACTGTCGACCACAATACTTGGAAGTTTATTTCACAAGTCTATGGTTCTTTGTGTTGAGTAAAACTTTAAAACATTTGCCCTTAAAAAGTTTCCCACTTTGTCTGTATGTTCTTGTGGAAGTATTTATTTTAAAGTAACAGCCAAGATGCACTCTACTAAATCCCTTCATAATTTTAAATGCTTCAATCATGTCACCTCTTAATCTCTGTTTGCCTAAACTGAAAAGGTTCAACTCCTTCAATCTGTCAGTCCTGGAATCAGCTTAATCACTCTTCTGTGCACTTCCTCTAGCACTGCTATGCTATAAAGATGATTTAAAATCAGTCAAATGTGATTTAATACTACTGACACAAATAAGCTTTAAAACAGCACAGTGAGAATTCTGCTGTTGAAATAATGTATATCTTTCGACAATATTCAGTCACAGCTTTCCTCTGTAAACAGAGAGTGAATGCATTATCACCTCATCACATACTGGATCTGCAAGAATGGCTACTAGCCAGAAACAGTTTCAGTTATATTTAAAAAAAATTTTTTTTTGCTGTTTAATGCTGCCCATTTGGAACAATCCCACAACACACTGTCTCCGCTCTGTCATGTCATGATAAAAATAAATGGGGGATCTTTCCAGATATGCTTCAGGATCTTTTTCTACAACCTACAGAATAATGTTATATTTTATTATTAATGTAATAAAGTACTGTAATTATTTAATTATCTGAAAACTAAAAAAAAAAACTTTTTTTTTATTGAATACCTTACCAATTCCACTTCACGGACCCTGTTTGTACTGCATTAATAAGTCTTACCCACTTTTATATGACATTGGGATATAAAATCTATTTAGAAAACAGAAAGGTTCTAATGTCAAAAAGGTTTGAAATGTGGATCAGTGTATACTACTGTATGTGTGTCTTGAACATATATGAAGTACAGTATAAAGAAACAGAAAAACAAAACTTCTGGTTTGTCCACTGGGGCTGACTGTACATTAGTTTGTTTTTTACCCTGTTTAAATGGCTTTCCCACTCCAAACACAACTAAATCACTTCATATTTACCTCCTTTTGGGCTTTCTCAACAACCCTGGCAGCAATACCACTTCTTTAGAAAAGTCTTTCTCAGAACTTGCCTTCCAAATCCAAGTTCTTTAAACAATGGCAAGCAGCAGATTCTGTTCCAGGACATTCTGGAAAAGCCTCTGAGGCCTTGAAATGCCCTCTAACACACTAAACTCATCTTAGCAGAGATCCATTTGGCTGTCTCTGAATCTTGATTTGAATTTAAAAGAAACAGGCAGTCTGAAGCATTCTTGGGTTTCCTGCTGTGCCTCAAGGAATTATTTCCAAGTGCACCCACTGCATATGAAGCAGGCAGTAGCATGAAAGTGAAAATCTAGGGTTCAGAGCAGTCTCTTATAACTATCAATAGAGATATAACCAGTTCTAACAAAACCACGGCCAACTAGACTGTGGAAGCAGAAGAAAAGCCAACGATACGAAACAGAATTGAGAGAGTTAAAGTCAAGTGTGGATGGGTAGTAGAGAGAGTAGAAGAGAATGACAGCTTCAGACTCCCTGAGCCACAAAAACTAATCATTTTTCTCCAATTGTGTCTTTAATAAAGAAAGGGAGTGGTCTAGTAAGACTTATTTCTGTTTAAGCTACTGGCAGACATTGTGGTCTGGTGACTAAGGAGATGAACTTTAAGTCATCAGGTTTTTGGTTCACGGGGCCTCTGACCCACTGACTTTGAATGAATCAATTAACTTGACTTCGATGCAACCGTAAAAGCAGTGGATGTTAACAACTGTAGTGTATTCTGATTGTATAACCCTAACGGAGTAATGTATAAAAAGCTACATGTTCCTGACTGATTCATAGACTGACTGATAAAACGTTTTTGGCTACCAGAGAAAACATGATTTAACTAATGTGATCTCTATGGTTCTGATTCCTAAAAAACAAGCTCATCTATGAATTAACTTAATTATAAAAAAAATCAAGAAAACAGAGATGATGTTTTGCAATTAATAAATAGAAATGTGCTGTTAGTGCCATTCTATGGTGGAGACTGAATAGCACAGATGGTAACATGTTCAACTGTAGGTCAGGTACTTGTGCTTTGAGTCCAAGATGCATTTTTTAAATCTTTATCTGATTTATGTTTCATACTGTAACCAGAATCTATGTGATACTGTGATCTGTGAGCAAATACATGCACAAAAAGGTGGCTGCAGTGTCTCAAGCCCCTGCCCCTTTCCCTTGTTGGCCCGAATGGCCTACTGTCCCATTAGGAATGTGTAAGAAGCTGAGATAAAAGCAACCGTAAGTATTAGGCCTAGTTAAAGCTAGGTATCCTACTCTTTACTATCCAACAAAATAAACTGTTTTTTTTTTAATGTTTTTTTTTATTATAAACAAGCGCATCGCAGTAACACAAATAAAACTTCAAGTTACTTATTGGTTCTAGATGGACACAGCCATTGAAGCACCACTCCCAGCTTCAATAGTTTTCTATGGAGAAAACCATCCACACTTTAAGTAATACAGCAAAATTGTGAATGTTCATTGGTCAACAAGCCTTCATACAAGTCATTTTCAATCACTTCCTCAAGTAAGCTGCCAATAGTTGACAATAAATATACCTACTTGGCTGTTATCATAAGTTCAGTGCTTTCTTTTTGCTGTTTCAGCCCTTTTAGGTGCTTAGTTAATTTGTATTGCATTAGGAAAAAAGCTGCTGAAATTGTTCAAGTAAGGTCAGTGCAGTGCTGCTGTTTGTAACTTAAAAAATAAAAATTTTGGAATTTGTAAATAATCCCATTTCGTGTAATATTTCACTTAATAAGATGAGACCGTTGAAGTGGTAATTAGCGGCCTATGGCTGAAAGAGAAATGCAAATACTGTGGACCAGAGTTTGGAGAAATCCTATCCGTCTGTTTTTTAAGTGAGATGGGCAGAAAATGAAATTGAAAAGTAGACAAATGCCAAAAGTTTAGTTTAGTTTTTTTGTGGTACAACTACTAAACAATGGCGAAATGGTAAAACTATGATCTCTTTTTCTTTTTTACTTCACTTATTGTACTTCATTGATAAAGAGTTGTATTTTTTAGAACTGTCACTTTGTTTAGACTTGTCACAGGAAATTTTAAAAATAAAAAAAGTTTGCATTCTGAAAAAGGTTAAGAACTGCTGATTTAAGTTCAGAGATCAGAGTGGCAGATCTTGAGGGTGCCCTATGTCAAGTGGGAAAGCACAATGAAATTGAGAGAAACAAAAGGACTGCTCTCAGGTGTCTAACAGATGCAACATCATTGCTTTACTGCCAGGAGTTAGTGACCAGGGCAACTGATGAAAATGCAGATTTTGTCGATAAGGGCAACTTCAGAAAATTGACTGAACTGTCTGAAGAGTATGCTCATATCTTGGTAGCTTGAATGCCATTATCTTTGTTTTCTGGAATTCGGGGGGGTCACAGTCTACAGAAAATGATGTTATTGTTTGCTATTTAGGAGATCCAGAATTAAGTCAAAATATCTTGGCAGGCATTTCTTATCATGTATAGATGTTCAGTGTGGCAAATGAAAATAGTGTTCCTTCTGTAGAATCATACAATGATGGTGTTCTATAACATCATGTTCATTCTGCATTTATGTTAAAAATAACACACCATAAGACAAAGTGTTTATGCACATTATTTTTAAGTTATAGCCATGTGCTATGGTTTGAATGCTTGCTTTTGGTATTTCATTTTAATAGATGGGAATCCCATTATTTCATCTTGTCAAAATATGTTATATTAGAAAATTTAGTACATGTGCAGTTGAGGGGTACTAGCGTGTTTTCTGATATTTGGACATAATCAGCAATCGTGGACAAATATTTTTTCTCAGGTTGGGAACATTGTAATGCCCCTGATTTTACATCCACATTTTCAGTGACATTAAAACGCAGAAATAAAAATAGGCACCAGTTTCTGTTAAGGATTTAAAACATAGCAAATCCTGTCCTTTATAGCGCTCCTTCTCCCATTTATGAACACCTGTCCACTGAAAGGTCTGTACTTGTTACACAACCCTTGACCCCTTTACATGTTTTTCAATTAATATTCTATGTTTAGTTTGGATACATACATGCATACATTTTTCCAGTAAGAATTGCTAAATGTTAAAGACTTTCAGGAAGCTATGACAGTTTGCATATTGTGAAAAAGGACCTTAACGAATTTCAGTGATTAGAACAGGTACTGTTTACAGATAAGCATGTGTTATAGTGGGGAAAGGAAATCTAACCTATATATTACAAAGAGCTTACAGATTAAACTGGTAGAACAAAACCTAATCCATATAGCAGTGGCCAGTGGAAAGTGTGGGTATAAAGCCCATCAGATCTTCATTCATCTGGAAGTCAAATTACATAGATGGAAGTCTGTGCAGATGAGAAAATACCTCAAACTACTCTGAAGATAGATGTACAGTAGACAAAGACCCCACTAAAGAACTGTATGACATTTTAATTTTTCAATTGCATCTCTTTTGCTGTATGTATGTATATATTATGTTGTATACTATAATGTATATCAGTAGTGAAAGCTATATTTGAAGCAAAGTAAAATATATCCTTTCTTTTGTACATGGTTACCGGGAAGGAATTTATAAAGGTTTCAAGTATAAGCTGCAGTTGTAAAAGAACACATTCCCAGGGAGTGTGCGCCCCATTGGATGCACATTTTCAAAAATATATGCAAAAGAATACTTACTAACAATAAAATAACTGATTTAGAAATTAAAAAGTGTTTATTAATTTAAAATTACCTCTAATCTTTGAGAAAGTATTATCTCAAACTGTTCTATAAAACTATAGATTTTCACATCATTCAGTTTTTAATTGTCTGTTTCTTATGTATTGTGATGTGCATTTATTTTATATTATTTTACTATTTGAAAGTATAATGCCCTCTTTTGATTTCCTGTGAATTTTGCAATGTTGTCTTCCCTAATCTGCAATTTCTTCTGATGACATTGCCAATGTGCCTTAAGAAATGAGAACTGTCACAATCTCAGTCTGTCCTGCATTATTCTGTGACTTTCTCCTGTACAGTTACTTAGCTGGGAGTTTAAATTTATCATTCTAGTTCATTTGTACATCATTAGTATTTTATAAATTTCTCTGTTCCTATATGTACTATTTTGATAACTGAGCTATACATTTTACAAGAAATTAAATGACTTGCAGAATGCAAGCATAAATTACTTATAGTAATTAATAATAATAATCAAAATGTTCCAATACTGCGGTGGGTTGGCACCCTGCCCGGTGTTTGTTTCCTGCCTTGTGCCCTGTGTTGGCTGGGATTGGCTCCAGCAGACCCCCATGACCTTGTTGTTAGCATATAGTGGTTTGGATAATGGATGGATGGATGGATGTTCCAATAGAAAGTGTGGTCACTTCTAAACTCAGAAGGCCTGAATTTTAGTTTTAAAAAGTCTTCTTGGAATTTAATTTTTGACTAGTTGACACTATAAATCTATAATGTTTGCTTCCATCAGGGAAAATTAGGCAGTTTTTTAGTATGTTGATTAAAGAAATATCACTACAGTAATTTACTTCACAAGCTGCAATGCTTTACTTTCAGTCTGTTCAAAAATAATAATAACAGTTGCTAAGAACTGTAGCCATATTTCTCCAACTGTTAAGTCTCTACTTTGGCCTCCAGCTAATTATCACTCTGAAGTCTTCCTACTAACATATTGTCACACATGCAAGCATTGGGAGTGGTTCGTGGGTGTGTCTTTGTGTAAGAATATGGGGAAGATTTTGGGTTTGACACCACAACAACACAATTTCTGTTTTCTTTAGAATGGAGGAGAATAGGAGGGGAGAGAGAAAGAGTTATTTCTAATCTATCCTTTTACCCCCACAATTTTAAGTCCCAACACAACAATAAGCTTCATAGCAATATCTCCTGGTAAAATTGGAAATTAAGGTTGAAACTATCTTATCTAATTATGTACAACCTTAATTTAAGACCACAAAAGTTTAGAAACAATGTCTCTATGATCAAACAGTGAACTTTGAGAGCTGTAATTTCAGATGTCTCAATCATGAATTAAAGAGAAAGAAAATAGTCACTCTCCTACCAGACCTAAACACCAAGATAGTATTTTTACAGGAGACCTACTTATTAAGGAAGGATCAGTTTCAGTTGCAAAGAGACTGGACTGGCCAACACAGAGAAAGGGACAATGTTTGATCTGAAATACAATCAGTATGGCGTTGCTGCGTCATTGGTGTTGACTATAATAGATGCTCTGCTGGATCAAGGTTACTGTGTAACTATGAACAAATTCTATACTTCGCTAAAGCTATTTTACATCTTGCTGCATCTTCCTTGGTTCTAATGCTTACACAAGACACACTTGTACAGTTGCCCGAGTGACACTCGGGGCTAACGCTTTTAGCACGTTTTTCACAGCCCGAGTAACGCTCAGGTCTAATGCTAAGGAGGCTACAGTGGAGAAGGACAAACAAACAGTAATTGCCTTTACTACATTACTAGCATGGAGACTTATCTTGCTCAACTGGAAGAATCCTAGCCCACCTCTTTTAAGTCAGTGGGTAATTGATGTTATATACTATTTGAAATTGGAAAAAGTCTCACTTAGTGGATATGTTCAAAACTTTTTAAAAACCTGTCAGGGTCTAATCAATAACATTTTAGAATAAGCTTTTTCATTGGTGGGAAGATTCTCCTCCCTCTTTTCTACTCTTAAAGTTTTACTATGGCTGTTGGCCTTCCTCTCTTTCTCTTGGGTAGGGGTTGAATTGAATTTAGTTTGGTTAAGTTTTTATGGAATGTTACTTGCTTTTAATAAATTCAATGAAAAAAAACAATGGAGGAGAACACCCTCTGCTGATGTCATTGGTTCCGCCCCCTCTGCTTCCTCAACTATAAAGCCACTGCTCAAAGAGCCAATCACTGTTTACTCTGGAACCTGCTTCCAAAGAAGACACGTCTCTTCATTACAGAACACTCTGACAGCCTGAGGAGTTACAATCTAGCACTTAAAGTCAGTGGAGAAATTATTTTCTTTTTTTTTTTTTATCTTTTACAACTCATACATCAAACAAGATATCCCCCGGAACCCTTTTCCTTTGTTAGTCTCCTTGTTTCATGATATAAGACCATGAATAGCTTCACTCTCACTTACCTGAAAGAAGGAGCACACACAAAAATCACAAGAAATAAGCCTTCGCAAAAGTCCAAGTTTAAATCAGATTACTGTTGGCAGGTAAGCATTTACTTAACACCCCCTCCCACCCACCAGTGTTGAGATGAGGCACCTGCCAACAGAAGAAATTCTCCATCAGTCCCATTCTTTAAATTAAGGCTGAGGATTAATTTCTTTAGTAGAGCGTAAATTTTGTTAGTGGTGGTTATATTGCATACAAGAGACTATTCATATAAAATAAAGCCGTGGCAGCCTTTATCTCCACATGTAACTAATCCCTTTCTCTTTCTCTTTTTCTTTCTGGTATCCTTTAGTAGTTAGAGTGCTACATTGACAACATTACTACTTCAGGCCCTAAAATGGGTGGCATAATGGATCAGAGTCAATGGCTTTACCCTTACGTGAGGCCACCACAATTAGGAATGCTGCTAGTCTGTACCACAGTACATTATAGAATACTCTAGAAGGGGCCAATTGGTCAGTTGGACTAGGTCACCTGGAAGTTGACTTTACATTTTGTACAGTGTGTGCCAGCAAAAGGCATTTCTTCCTGTTTACTGCCTGGCACATACAGACTGAAAAACAAAAGGAAACTTGATTATTTAAATGAGAAATAGTCATTCATTGATGCTCAGGATATTTTAAATAAAGATAAAACATTGAAAAGAATGATCATTTTTTTGTATAGTATAGTTTATGCCAGTGTTTTTCAACCTGTATTTAATGATAGCACCCATAAATATCATTTATTTTATTTTGTTGCACCCCTAGTCAACTTTCAATTAGATCCACTTCCCAATATCACCGCAACCCAGTGTCACCAGAGTTATACATTTTGTTACATTTTTAAGGACACTACATATTCATCTACTACAGGTAACCATGAGTTAAACAAAACAGACTAACCAGGTTTATGATTGTAGCTTTTTAAAATTTTATTTAAAAGCAAATAACAATCCATACAATCAAATCAAACTTAACAAAACCAAAATTGAACACCTACCCAAGAGAAAGAAAGAGTTGAGAGCCAGCCATCAAAGTAATTCTTTGAAGCAAGGAAGGAAGAGTATCCTTTTCCCTGATATAGAGAGTTATTCTAAAATGTGGAATAGCTCCTGCCATATTTTTAAAAAAGTTTTGAACAGGTCCTCTGAGTGAAAATTTTTATTATTTTCCAATTTCAAATAGTATAGGACATCAGTTACAGTATTCACTTACTTGGTGGTGGGTTGGGATTCTTCCAGTTGAGCAAGATAAGTCTACTAGTTAGTAGTTGTCCTCCTCCGCTTTAAACACATTTAGGAGCACACCAAACACAGCTGTTAATTGGTTAGGAGCAATTGAGACACCAAGGCTGTCTGATAGGCATTTAGTTTTTTGTCCAAAATAATGTTAATTTAGTGAATACCGAAAAGAGTGAGGCTGGAGCTCGATTGCAACATTCACAGGTTGAATCTTGCCCTGTAAACATTTTGGATACATTTAATCAAGATAAAAGATAAAATATTTTATGTTGAATAATTGAGTGATTTGCACATATGGAGCAAGAGTATACTTTGTACATGGCTGCCTTCATTTTCTGAAATGTTATGTTCTGAAATGATCCTTTCCCCATTGTGCCCTAGGAAAATAAGAGACTTTAGAATATTTTGATAAACTGTGGAGATGCTATCTGAGTTTTCAAGACTGATCAATATTTCTTTGTGATAGTAACTTTTCAGGATATTTAGGCCTGACATGATTCACAAATCTTTACGATATCAGAATACTTGAGGGAGACACTCTCATTACTTCCTCAGTCATTTTAGTCTTTCTGTATTGCTTATTTTTATACTTGTAAGACAGAAATATGAGAAACATAAGAAACTTCTCAAATGAGAGGAGACCATTCAGTACATCAAGCCCATTTGTTTAACTAATAGCTAATATGTCCCAATATCTCATCCAGATTCTAGTTAATGGTTGTCGAGGTTTTTGCTTCAACTACATGTCTCAGTAGTTTGTTCGAGAGTTCCACAATGCTTTGCATGCCCCCTGGCTACAGTCTTCAATGCACATTCCCATTGCTTTCACTGATGTACTCAAGTATGTGATTCATCCTTAAGCTGAAGGAATGCTACTGGAGCTACTCTATCAGTGCCTTTGAGGATTTTAAATACCTGGATTAGGTCCCCAAACGGTCTCCAATGCTGAACGTTAAATTCTCTGAGTCTGTCACAGTTAGACATTTCCTTAAGTGTTGGATTCATTTGGTTGCTCTCCTCTGCACAGCTTTAAGTGCTGATGTGTCTTTCTTGTACTTGGGTGACCAAATACTTCAAATGCAGTCTTACTAGTGCATTCTATAGTTTGAACATAATGTCAAATGTCGTAATGTGTTTACAGTGAGCGGGTTCATAAGGCTGTAGGGTGAAGTCTTGCAATGTTAGTTTTCTCTGTTCAAGGTTTTCTCATTGTTATTCAATGTTTTTACATTTGGTTTACTATTACATTATGCATTCTATGGTATAATTAACTGTTTTTGTGCTTAAAAATCTTTAAAAATATATATTTACATACAGTTTGTACGGTCTGGAATGGATTAATTGTATTTACATACAATCCTATGGGGGAAATTACTTCGAGTCACGGCCAAATCGGGTTGCAACCAGAATTTTGGAACTGTTCTACTGTATCATTTAACAAATTGTAGTAGAATTACTAAAAATTTATTTTATCAGTTTAAGGAACTCAATCTTCGTTTCTGTCCATAATTTCTTAATAAGTACTTCTTTATGTTTGAATTTCATACTGTCACCTTTACATGCTTCAAAAATGACCTTTTCTCTGTGACACTGAACTTAGAATGACTTGATACCGATGAGTTCCTCAACACATATTTTTATATACATTTTCTTAGGTATGTAAGTTTGAAAATAAAAGTATATGTTTTTCCTAAACTTCAAGATACGCAGAAGTCAATGGTGCAATCTATTTTTTATTGCAGCAACATATGGTAACATATACAACACACATTGACTTGCTCCACCATGGCGACTCACAAGCCAAACTTATCCCTCAAATCTTTGATTTTATGAGTGGAAGACAACTTATTTCCATCTTTTCCTTGTATACAGGAATTAATCTGATTTAAATGTTCAAAGGTTTGAACTAAGTATATGAACATTCTGCAATCCTAGTATTACCAGCAAGTGACATGTAGAATTCTTCATGTTTCTGAAGGGTACAAAATACCTCATCCTTCTGTTCAAACACATAAGATATCCATCTTGCTTCCTAGTGAAGAATAAGAAGCTTCAAAACACATGTGACTTAAGAGGTCTACTTTTTGTATACAGTATTTAACCATTGTGGTGTCTAGTAAATTTTGTAACCTATTATTACCGTATATACTTATACCGTATATATATTACGTATAAGTCGAGTCTTGAAACCTGAAAAATCGATCATAAACTCAGACCCTGACTTATATGCCCATTCAAAAATATGACACTTAAATTTTATTTTTTTTTATATCTTCTTCTTTCCTCCAATCTCGCACCAGTTTCTCAGACACATCGCATTTTGTTGCAGCAGCGCAGTTACCGATTTCTTTTGCCACATTAATGACTTTTAATTTAAAACCAGCTTCATATTTTCTTCTGATCGAACGCTCCATCGTAGATAAGGGATGCTCTTACGATAAAGGTGAATGAGGGTGTGAGATACAAAAAACACAAAACAGTGCAAATGTCGCTTCGGAATAGTTCAGGTATTACTGTGTGGTCATGTAGGCACAATACATAGAAAAAAAGGCAGTGTGCTCCGTGGTTACTCTCTCCGGTGGGCATTAGCATATCATAATCTCTTGGAACAATAGCGTGAGTTTTCTGCATTCGACTTATACGACCGACATTATAAAATACCAGAAATTATATGGCAAAATCAAGCCCCGACTTATTCGCAGGAGAACTTAAACGCGAGTATAAACGGTGTTTTCCCAACTGTCACCTAATGATGGAGAAAACAATATGCTATATTGATATCACTGTTTTCTTTCTTCACTAAAGACACAAATACTTTCATTGAATCTATCATTGATGGAATGAAATTCCCTCCCACATGGAAGGGGAGCTGTGTAATGGCACCAAAACAAGCAGAAGTGGGCAAGCAGCAGCACCTCAACCTCACTGACTGGTTACCGGGTGTTGCTTTGGGGTTCCATCCTGCTTGTAAGCCAGGCTTCCAGACAGGAACTAAACCACCTTTATTCTAGTGGTAATAGAGAAAATATTTACTCAGTTTTTATGAGGTGAAATACTATTATCTGACATAATGCCCAAACTAATACTCGCACTGCAGCTGACACACAACATTCAGCCATAAACACACTGTATTAACAGACATATTATCTTTCTAATTTTGTCTTTACTCACATTGTTTTTGCTTTGTATTCTTGGATCATGCCCCGAAACACAGTCTTATTAAAGCAAAAAACCCGGGCTTAACTGAATAACAAATGCATCTGCTGCCCCCGGAACTATTGTTGTGGCACCCCAAAACCACTGCTTTAGGCTGTTGAAATCAAAGGCAGATTAGTCTGAATTGTTACTGAATACATGTAAACCGTGTTGGTTGGTACAGCTTTTCTGTAGCAGTCAGGAAAAATGCACTAAAATATGAATAGCAGAATATTCATCTTATAACTGTATATTTACTTTTAATTTTTGACATTATTTAAATTTTAAAATACTCAATTCCCCAGTTTTTTTAAAATAATGCAAACGTGAAAGATGTTTCTATGCAATGAATTCAGTAATCATAAAAACTGCAATTAAGTGAAAAAAATAAACCAAAGGAAGTCCTAAATACAAATAATGTGTAACTCAGTATGTCCATCCATTTTCTGAACCTGTTTTTGCTATGGCACTACCAGAAGAGTTGGATCAAAGGTAGAAACTAACCCCTGAAAGGGGTGCCTTACATTTGACAGTTTTTGAAGAAATTATAATGTGACAAATCACAAGCACAATTTCATTAAGAAAATCAGGTTTCAGTGATATAATATTGCAGTATTCATTTAATAAAACAAGGCCCCAAATAAATATGGCCAAGCCTTAATTTCAACCATGTTGCTAATACAAGGGAATCAGAAGTATGAAATTATCATTACAACAACAAGGCCTATACACTTTACCTTAGCTTCCCAAGTAGAACTTAAATAGAAAGGCGTGACAATTTTATTTTCACAAATTGAATTAGCAATTTTACAAATAATTCCTATCATATTCGGTCATAAATTTCCAACTACACATGTACTGCAGTTGTTTTTTTCTAAGTCTAATGGGTATGCCTTTCACTTACGGTATGTCCCAAAATAATAACCCTCCCTTTCGCTAGTAGTGTACTATTTGCCTTTGGTTTAGGAATGTCTACTGAGTCCAATGGGTTTCGGGTGGGAGGCAGGACTTTGGATTCCTGCAGATATTTTCTGACCAGATCTTGCATTGGTTAAATTTTTGTGTGTAGACACGATGACAATTGCTTTCTTCCTCGTCACTTTACTACAACTATGGTTTAGTCATCAGAGGAGCAAAGTGAAAGTTTTTAACATTTTTTGAGTTACAATAACACAATTGAAAAAGTTATGTGGTATATTACTGTCTCTTCACACAGAATTCAGATTTGGGCAGAGTTGCTAAGGTAAAAATCTTATTATAGGACTTCATTACTAATGGTGGATACAGCTTTAGTCTTCATCTTATAGCGCTGACAGATTATGCGTTTGGAATGATATTGTCGGCATCAGTAATTTAATTAATTAAACGCAATTAGTAGCCACATTACTCAGAAAAATGCCGCTCCGAGCCTATGAAATCTTGCTAACAATACGATATACAATATTTTACCACTAGAGGGCGCTATGACTTCATTCCATAATAGCTCGCGCTGAGGGTGCACTTGCCGACATCCTATGGGTTAGGAAGTATTTCCTACGACCTGCATTTATTTTGTGCAATCTGTAACCGATTAAAATTTAAGGAAATGCTTAATGCCGTTTATATATTACCATTTTGAAACTTTTCATGAACGTTACCATTGTTATCTTTTCCTGTCGTACAAGGTGCCAGGACGAGGTGAGGTGGCATTATAACTGGTGGAACTTTGGAGTTCTGCATAGCAATAATGAGAGATGATCAAACTAATTCCGCGATGTTCACGTCTGACGCACATGGCTTTGCATCTTTCCCTGTTTTATTCCGGGCAAAGGAACTCTAATCATTCATTAATATTTTTTTCATTCGTTCACTTAATCAAAATCATATATATATATTTTCAAATATATGAAAATTGTAATGCTAAATACTATTTGTGCAATAACTGCTTGAATATATTTAAATGAACGAGTAAACATTTTATTTCTTCATAGGTAAAAATTGTAAAAGTTTTATGACATGAATTCCACAACTGTCTTGTCTCGTGAAAGTGCCTGCGCCCAAAAAACTATATATTTTACTATAAAATAAGAAGACCTTGCGATTATTAATTCTTTACTGTCATACGCAATAGTCTTTAAATGACTCGTGTTACGAAATAATAATGTTTTGATGTTTGGAATTTCTTTGCCACTTTATAAAGGAATTATTGTTATTGTACTCTCTCGGAGAGGGAGCGATCTGCCTCCGCAACATTTGATGACTGGCACCAGCAGCCACCAATAACCTTAATCTCAATTAAACCGGTCGCCCAATCCCAATGAGATTGGGAGGAGCCTTCTTGGAGGAGCTGTCTAAATTACGTCATGCGTGAACAGCTGGTCCGTTGCAACAACTGAAAATGGGGAAAACCGCGGGGCTATAAAATTGCCTTCGTGCTCTTTGGAGGTATCCATTTAGTTTGTCAAGATGTGGCGGGTAGAAGGTCCTGGCAGGGATTTGGGCTGCACTCAGCTCCTGTTGCTCGTTTACATCTATCTCGGCTGTCTTGGAGGTGAGTCATGAACTGGGGTTAGAGATTTCGAACGGGTGCCGATGCAGAGGAGCTGTCCTCTCCGCTGGTACTGAAATACTTGCGTGAATTGCTGTCGCCCGAGTATTGTGATCCCGCCTGAACATCTGTATTAAACAAAAGAAAAAACACTCTGTATTACGCTGCATGTCATTTAAAGCTGAAAACAACCACTTTCTGAGCGAGGAACCGTGTTTTTACTATATCGCATGCTGCACCAGTGCGCTAGGTTTATTCAGTTATTGCCATTACAGGAATGCAATTTGTCCATCTGAATGACTAAACATACCTTTCGGGGCTCTTCAGCAGTACACGGAAGCCTTCAAGGAAATATTGAGATTTCTCGATGAATGAACACCATGTGGAGTTTACTTCCATTTGCTGGTAGTATAAATATTGTTGCCGTGCTCACGATTGTACTTTCATGAGCACTTTAAGATTGTATTTCTCAGTGTATTTCTCAGCATTTGCGTTTTCTGCGTGGATGATCATTTGTTAGTGGATAGGATGTTTAGATGACACTGATTACAATATCTTTAATATATTTTTCCAGGTGTATTTGTCGGGAAACTGCTTTGGATGATTGTTATAAGCAGGCTCGGATTTGTTGACGGACGGCGTTCTTTATTTTTTTCTCGCTGATTCCTTTCCCCAAGTTTGTTAGTATTTAAAGTATATGTTTTGTTTACAATTTGTCTTTGTAACCCGTTTAATAGTATAAATCGAATAATTACCCACATTCGCATAGATCAATGTCTAGCAAACCAAACAATTCCAATATGCATTGTATTATTTTTTTAAATATGGAATTTAGAAAACATAATAAAAACCTTCATAATACATTAACGAGACATCAGCGTGGATGTCTGTACAATGTGTATACTCACTAGTACGTGCTATAAGTGGAGTCCAAGTCATTGTCCAGGCTATGTTTTCTTTGCACACTGCTTGTTACTGATTATATCTTCGAGTACTTCTTTACTTATCTGTGGCATAACTGTAGTAGATATGTGATCGGACAGGAGCAAACGCATTTCTGTAGAGAATTATCTGGCAAGCGCACAGAGAAAAGCTGATGAATGACTACTGGTGCAAGCTTTAGATCATAGGTGCCAGGGAGACTTGTGAACTGTGAGGAAATTTATGGAAAGGCTATTTCTGTCTCACTGAAACAAAGCGAACATGCTATCGGTCTGTGTATTGTTTCTGCAAGGAACATTCATCCCAGATAACAATTGACATTTCTTTCAATTTCAATTAAAGGGCCAATTTTGAAGTAATATTTTTTCTTTCTTTGTTTTTGCTCTCTTTTGTTTCTCTTTCTCCGTCTCACCCTTAAATGCACTTTGCCTATGAAAACCGTCAGATGGGATAAACCCATCATAAAAATGAACTGAAATTTCTGTCCCGTACTTAATTTCTCATACTGATTTTTTTCTTTTATTGATGAGATGTTTATATTGTCAAAGAGAAAGATGAAGTGTACATATTACATACATTTAAAATAAGTTTGATCTAAAGGACACTATATAAATATTGAATGTATGATTTCAGGACAGACTTTTTACCTTTTAGCGTTTTCATTAGTGACATTATTCCAATAGCACCTTCTTATCCCCAAGGTGACCTTTCTATTCATATTCACAACCGTACACGTTTATACTTCTGCTCCTTATGTAGCATTGTGAAGCATTTGGCTCTTTAAAATCATCATACTAGAGACATGTTTAAGACTTACCGGGCCATGGACAATAGTTCATTTGTATGGCACTCAGACAAACATATTAGCTTCTTAATGTAAAATGCGTCTCTTCCATGATCAGAACATCATTCATGCTTGCAATGTAATCGGCCACCTTGTAAGATCTGAGTAAGTGCATGACTTAACTGTGGGAAATGCACGTTTTACTAGCGCTTCAATTCCATGGCAAGAAACCATACATTTTTATCTTGTCTCTTCTACACTTCATCATACTTGAAAGTTGATATTAATGTTCATATCTCTAGAGAATTTGAGTAGGCAAACTGACTCTGTATCACAGAAATACTATGTGCTGCAGAAAAGTAGATAATTATGACATCTATCTATCTATCTATCTATCTATCTATCTATCTATCTATCTATCTATCTATCTATCTATCTATCTATCTATCTATCTATCTATCTATTCAGAAGTATCATGGATACATTGTACAAATGCCTGCTAGTCTGAGCACCATTTATGCATTTACATTATTGGTTTCTGTTTGTGTGGAATAGCATTGTCACATGATCTTTTTCATTGAAATCGATTGCACCTCCTAAAACACTGCAAAGATCTGAGATTTAAATCATATAAACTAATCAGAACTGTTTATAGACTAGAAGCAGAGACACTGCAAAGTGTCTGGCATCCTCTTTTTATCCTCTTCATAAAGGTGTGCTGCCTTGGTTTTCCATTCTTAGTCAGGGTGGTTCTGCACACATGGCAGAGTTTAGTAATACAGTAATGCTTTTTAATAACCTGCAAAAGTATTTTGTTTATCATTTTCTTTTTGTTGATAGATTAAACAGCTTAATGAATATAATAAGCAGAAATGCTAAACATGTTGGTATAAATCTGTATACTAACAAATGTGTGCAAAACCTTTAATAATTTTACTTAAAAAGTGTAAAAAAAGTAAATAGGAATAATCTTTATAATCAGATTGCAATAAAAGAAGCTCCTGGTCTGAAAGAAAAATAATTGATATAATGCATATCTTGAAAAAAAGTATTATTGTGTTTAAACTGATTTTACACATACTTCGCAGTAAGCCACTATAAACCTTCCTTTTGGTTAATTAAACATTTGTTAATAAAAAGTTGTTTTTTTTATTTTTTATTTTTAATTGTAATATGATAATAACATAGTTGGTCATAAATAAGCAGAAGATGGAATTTTTCGTAATCATTCCTTACTCAATCAATACATGTATTATGTAAAGAGAATTCTATAGTGAACTTGTTCTGTATTGGTATAAGATAAACATATATTGGATTATTTATTTTATTTTTGACACTTTAAACTATGAAAAAAGGATGAATTATATAAATGAGCATTCTATCTGTTAATCCATTTCCAGAAAATTGAATGTAGATACAGCTAATTTAATTAACTACATTCCCTGCATCTTCTTAAGCAATCTTTTTAAGTTTGAATCATTTTATTGGTGTTATTACTAATGTGTATTTTAATTCCTTTTAGGTTTTACTAATCCGTTTTTCAATCTGTAAACGTATGTACAGCATATCTTATTTCTGAGACATTTCTGTACAGAAAATATGACATACTGTATCTTACTAAAGACAATCAAAAACAGTCACTTTAACATGTTTGCATTACAAGATATGACAATGGCAGTTGTGTTAAAACTCTAAGTAAATAATTTGTAGACCATCTTGGCATTGATAATATTTGGATGACCAGAAGATTTTTGATAATTGAAGGCGTTGAAGGATCTCAGTTTTTTAGGTTAGGTCAGGGGTCCTCAATCACGGTCCTGGAGAGCCGCAGTGGCTGCAGGTTTTTGCTCCAACCCAGTTGTTTAATAAAAAGCACTTATTGCTAAAGTAACACTTCTGCTTCACTTTAGTGATTTTGAGCCCTTATTGCTTAATTTTGTCTTAAACAGCTATTTTAATTGCTCCTTATTATCAATAACATGCAAATGACAAGACAGAGCAGCATTTCTCCATTTAGCTTATTTACATTTACACCTGTGTGTATTTAGCTGTACTATTGGGTTTAATTAAATACTTCGAAGAAAAATGAAGAGAAAAAAGTGAAGGACTTAGAATTACTCGTCCATTTTAGCCTTCAAATCATTTGCATGATAGAAAGGGAAAGAAAATCTAGGATATGAGAATGACCTGACATAGTAGAGTTAATTTAATTTCATAGCTTGTTAGTGCTTTATTGACAAGAATTGCTTTCTAATAAAGCAACAATGTCAGAACAAAAACCTGCAGCCACTGCGGCTCTCCAGGACTGGGATTGAGGACCCCTGGGTTAGGTTAATCCCAGATTTATAGGCTGGACAATGAGAATGCCGATCAATTACATCGCTAATGAAGGTAGAAAACTCAATTGCTACATCGGGAATTATGTTTCACGGTAAATATAACCTGCCACATATCATTGGATCATGGCAATGAGCTTTAACTTTTATGTGTGTTGATAAAAATCTATCTATCTATCTATCTATCTATCTATCTATCTATCTATCTATCTATCTATCTATCTATCTATCTATCACATTCGGTAGATCAAACGTATTTGGTACATTTAAAAGGGAGTAACAAAGGAGTGCCTTATTAACATCTGAGTGTAAATCTTTGTATAGAAAAGGTTAGTCAGGGACAATATGGGTGGGAGAATATAAGGATGATTGATGTATTTGCTCTCTTGGTCTTCCTTGCATCTTAAATATAATATGCTAGTTTCAATAAATTCCACGAAAGCTTACGCACTGACATTTTAATGAAAATAATCAAATGCTGATTTTAAAGCCTTGCCAAAGGACTTTGCTCCAGATTCATATTATTATATCTCTACTCATTAATATCAACCACTTCTTTAATTTAGCTGGGTTACACATTTTTCAAAAGGAAAGGTCTGGTTATTTTAGAATGTATTGTATAATAGGCATAAAAATCATCCATCATTTTCATATGAAGGGTGTATTAACTACTACTAGAGTAAAGTGTTAAACAAGTTTGAGAATGAATATAATCTACTGTATTTCTTTGTGACAACCAAAATAGTGCAATCACTGAATGAAATTTTATGTCCTTTTTGTATATCTTTGTAAATAAATAATGCAGTGTGGTTCAATTTGAGATAAGCAGATTCAATGATTCTTTCATTCACTTATGTAAAAAATCTCGCTGAATATGTATACTACTCTAAAATGTAAACACTCATACATTGTATATATTCATACATAATGCAAATATTCATACATTTCTGGGTGTCACAATGACATTCAACATGCAACCGTAAGGATTTGATTAAGTCGATTTCCTTAACACCTTAACCACATCATTGGTGAATGCTAATGTTAATTAAAATAATATATACAAATGTTTAAAATTACCTTTTGCTGTACTATTATAATTATACATTTCATAGCATCAATTCTGTCAGTTTGGGTGTCAGTGTTATGACTCGAGCCATGCAGGCTGTTATAATAATGCAGTCCATTATTAGTGTTCACCTGAAATTAAGAGTAGTGAGCGGCCAGTAGGATGTCATTACTGATTCTGAGCATCTATGAAAGGGTCTTATGTATCGAGTGTTAAAGACAGCTACTCATTCGTATGGATAACCCTTTGTAAATTCAGAGCAACTCAGTTGTTCTACATACCTGAGACTGTGTGCGGTGTGTCTAGACATTCTCCATTATAGGGATATTTGCTAAAATTATCTGAGTGTTAACTGACTGGCAGCAATACAAAAACAAACAGTTATCACTATCGATTTCTAAAACAATTATTATTGAAACAATTCAGGGAGGAAAAACAATGCATTCTCTAGTTTAAAAAATAAAATAAAATAAAACACAATTTTACTGTGAAAAGTGCAATTAGTTGGATGGTAGATCATTTTAGAGAAAATTGCCCAAGAATTCTTCCAGTCAGTTGTAGTCCCATCAAATTACTGTGCTTAGCTGTATGCTATAATTTTCTATTATCTTAGCTGGATTACTGAAAATTCTCTCATTATCCCAGTGGTTTGAAATGCTGCTGCCAAAATCCCGACATGTACCAAGCATAACAAATGTATTGATACTTATTACCATTCTTTAATGTCTATTAAGTTTTATTTATGATTTGACTCTGCTATGGTGTATCATTGCCTCATGTACAGTACAGTCATTATATTTCTCATGTTTCAGATCTAGTAGAACTAGCAACAATTACATTTCATTGTACCTAGAGCATAATGACAATAGATTGAATTAAAAAAATGGTCACTTCTCACAGAGCTCAACCACACTGGTTTTCAGGCTTATATAAAATTGTCTTGAAAACGAAGCCACGCATTTAAAAGGCTGTAAAATCCTACCTGTTCGCATATGTTTCAGCACTGCTACTGCTTCAGGCTTCAGATTCACAGGTCTCAGTGAAATGACACTCTCAGCAACCGCTCATCTAGCATTGTCTCTCTGGCTTCATAGGTCTCGTCCCAAAGTATATTTATGTGACAACAATGGTTATAATGCTCAAAGTATAATGGAAAGGCAACTCCTTCTCTTCGATGTTTTATGTTTGCTTTTTCTCTGTTTATTTTTTTAACCAGAGGTAGCATGGTGGTGCAGTGGTAGCGCAGCTGCCTTGCAGTAAGAAGACCAGGGTTTGTTAGCAGGTCCTCCTTGGGCAGAGTTTGCATGTTCTTCCTGTGTCTGCAGGGGTTTTTCCCGAAGTGCTCTGGTTTCCTCCCACTGTCCAAAGACATGCAAGTTAGGTGAATTGGTGATTCTAAATTTTTCCTAGTGTATGCTTGGGTATGTGTGTGTTTGCCCTGTGATGGATTGGCACCCTGTCCAGGGTTTGTACCTGCACTGCGCCCTATACTAAGCTACAGCAGAACCCCACAACCCTATTTGGGACTAAGTGGATTAGGAAATGATTAACTTTTAATGTACTGTCTGTTAATTCTTGCTATCAGCCTACTCCTGCATCATATTCACGTTCTTTTTTATCTGACTTAATACATTTGATGTTTCTGAGTATTTCTCAGTGTTTGAATTGTTTTGTGTTGTACCTTGTCAATCTTGTGTGGCTTTAAATTGTGAGGATGCTCTCTGTGAAAGGTGCTGTGTAAAATAAAATCTATTTATTTATACTTTTTAATGTAGATATAGTGATTGAAGGGACTCACGGTGGCACAATGGTAGCACTGCTGCCTCACAGCCAGGAGACCAGGGTTTGCATCCCAAGTCCACCCGGTGTGGAGTTTGCATGTTCTCCCTGCATGTCTTCATGGGTGTTTCCAGGTGCTCTGGTTTACTCCCACAGTCCTTGTGACTTGGTGATGCTAAATTGGCCTTGGTGTTTGGTTTTATGGTGGGTTGTGTGTTTGTGTATTCGTTCTCTGATGGACTAGCGTCCTGTTCAGGATTTGCTCCTGCCTAAGGCCTACTTTGCTAAGTGGGTTAGCAAATGACACACAGAAAATATTTGATTTATGGGTTGAAATATGTTTATAGTAACACTGTTTTAAAATCTAATACAATGATCTGTTGGAGATTTTGCATGCAAAGCAATTATGTTGACCCATTCTAAAATGACTCTTGCCTCTGACACCATGAACTGGATTAAGTGGGTTTGATAATACAGTGGAACCTCGATTTGCGAGCATAATTCGTTCCCGAAACGTGCTTGCAGTCCAAAGCATTCGTATATCAAAGTGAATTTCCCCATAAGAAATAATGGAAACTCAGATGATTCATTCCACAACCCTAAACTATTCATATAAAAATGATTAATACAAAATATAAAGTAAAAATACATAAAACAAATTAACCTGCACTTTACCTTTGTAAAGAATCATGGCTGGTGTGAGTGAGTTTCTAAACTCTTGTGGGATTCCACCCAGCAGGACAACACATGGAAGAGCATCCCAAATCAATCTTAGTCTCCCAGCGCTATAGCAGTTTGCCGTAAAAGCGAATCTGAAGAGATCATGGACATGCTATAAACACCTGCCATTGATGGGTGATACAAGGAACATTATAAATGCACAGGGCACAGTACTACTTGGCAACGACCCTGCCTGACTGCTGTGTCTTTGTATAGGAGAGTGGCAGATCCCACTACAATAAATAACCGCGCTGTTGCTGTTTCAAACTGAATAAAGCTGGTGTTGTTAAAGTACTGAGACTCAGCTTCATGTTCTGGGGCGCAAGATGGGGACTCGTACATCACAGCACACATGCGCGCGTGCGCGCACACACACACACAGTCACAATGCTGTAGTAAACAGTATACACTCGTACGGATATTGACTATATGAGTGAGGCACACCGACTCAGACGGAGAATAGGAGATGATTGCCCACGAGAGAGAGAGAGAGAGAGAGAAAAACACACGCATACATGCACACGCACACACACACACGTACACGCACGCACACACACACACACACACACAGTCACAATGCTGTAGTAAACAGTATACATTCGTACGAATGTTGACTATATGAGTGAGGCACGCTGACTCAGACGGAGAATAGGAGACAATAGCCCACGAAAGAGAGAGAGAAAGAGACACACACACACACGTGAGAGAGAGAGACACACACACGAGAGAGAAGAACCATCAGCTCAGTTGTGATCACATGACGCTCAGCAGACAAAGCGTATCCATACTACTCGTATTGCAAGACCACTTATCAAGTCAAAATTTATTAAAAAATTTTAGCTCGTTTTGCAAAACACTCATACACCAAGTTACTCGCAAACCGAGGTTCCGCTGTACATTGATGGCTGACATTTGGAAATGAATGATGCAGCGGTTTGTAGGTTATCTAGCTGAAACCTTATTTTTTTATTATACAATTACTCTGATTAGGGCTGACAGTCATATATTAGTGTTAATTTTATTAACAGATAGACTTATATTTCTTTAGTAAAAGTAACGAAAGACTATATTTTTAATGTATTATTTATCAAGATAAGCAATTTTTTGTCATGAAACACATTTGATGATGAAATGTTATTAGAACATTATTAGTCATTAAGATATCAGTATCACTGATTTAAAATGAAAGGCTAATTTGTTAGAATCACAGCAGATTATTTTCAAAATTTTATTTCCCCAAATTCCTTAACGTTCACGGCAGTGAGCTCCTTATCATAATCCAAACTTTCTGGTAGTTGTTCTTGAATGGAAATCAGGGAAAATCCACTCAGTTGCTCTTGAGACTTAGGACCTCTGCGTTTAAATATTTTAGAACAAAACCTTGTGTAAAAGTAAAGTGATCTAACATGCTTTAATTATTTAGGGTGTCTGTTAAACTTTGGAGTTCGTCCGTTTTGGATGTGAGGTTTGCCACATTTAGAAGTGAGTCTGACAAGTGTTCCTGCATTAGGCTGAGCTAATTTTTTGATTTTGATTTGATTTTCTTCGTTAATCCCTGAAGGGAAATTGTTTTTTCGCATGACCGTTGGGGTTCAGAGTGTAAGGTCAGCAATTGTCCAGCGTCCCTGAAACAATTTTCAGGTTAAGGACATTGATCAATGGCCCAACGGAGTAGGATCCCTTCTGGCAGTAATGGAATTTAAACCATCAACCTTCCAGTTACCAGCATAGATCTTTAGCCACAAAGCCAACACTTTGCCCTATTGAGTGGAAAAATTGAATCAAATGGAATTTTAAATGTGGAATTTCATGCTTTGTGTTATTTATTAATTTATTTGTACAAATATTCAAAAGTAGTTGAAGTTTGTGTTCCCACAGAGCAGTACGATTAAAGCCCCCATCACACTAAGTGACTTTCCCAGCTATTTTCAGTGGTAGCCTTCATTTCCATTGACTAAAGCAAGTCAAGGAATAGTCACAGCATGTGTCAATGGCCTTCAGACGTAGAGTGATGCCCCAGTGAGTCATTAGTTAGCCTTTGTTAAATTTCAATAGTTTCTTGTACTAGGGTAGCTTATCCTGCTCAGAACTTTCAGCAGTCCTTGTTTCAATGTATTCTGAAGATTGAACAATGGTAGCAATGCAGCCTTTTTACATTTTTCACTGGACACACAGTGAAACAGCAAAATACTATATAACCTAGTTACGAGTATGAAAGAAACATGGCTGCTCACCCTGGGAAGGCCTGAGCCAAATCCCAGTATTGCCTCATTTGGCTTGGAGTTCACGCAGTGTTCTAATGACTTTTCCCCCAACATCCCTTCGCCATGTATGGTAGATGGTCTTGCAACTCTAAATTGGATGAACTGTTGTAGCATCCTATTCCGAGATGTGATCCTTTCTTATTTCAGAGACTTTGTAATGGAAAATATAGATTAGTACATTAATTTCTGTATATAAATTTTTATTTTAAAATGTGTTACTTATCATGAAAATCTAAAACACACCCTTTGTCTTTTACAAATGTTCTCAGATTGAGAGAAACATTTTTTTGTTAGCTGACAAGAAAAATACAGTTCTGCGGCATTTTAATGTATGAAAGCACCGTTTGTCACTGTTATATATGAGATAATTAAAAGACAGCTTTCTTCAGAGGCTGTGGTTTTCTTTCCGCATGGCACCTACCTTCACCTTTATTCTAGAGCTGAATGCTCTCAAGGAGAGATCATTGATATTAATTTATGCAGATGGCAAAAGCTTTCCAATATCAGTTAATATTGCTTCCCTCTAAATGAAACAGGTTGTACAATGAAGAGTAACTAAGCATTAGCAATCAGATGGAGAGCCATGCACTCAGGGCTTTAACACAAATCTCGCCATGCTATGACCTACATGTATACGGTGTCTATTAAGATCAGATTCATAGTCCGCAATTGTTCACCTTGTTTTCATCAATCATGAGCTGTATAGAGTATAGTATAACAAATAGTGGTTGTGCACAAAAGAATACAGTGTACTAAATGTTATAAAAATTCTGCATACTACACAATGTCACTAATACTTGGAATAATTTTATTGAGAAAATCTGTAAAGTCAACCTTACATAAAACAAGCAAAAAAAATTTCCACGGAAAATGAAGAAACTATGACAGGAGGAAGAAGAAGCAGACATCCGTGTCAAAGAGAAGCACAGAGTGTGCACTTCTGCTGGTGATTGCTTGAAGATTACAGTAATTGGAACAGCAGTTCAAAAACTAGTAATGTAATAGGTATCCAAAAAGGAACGGCTTCATCTGATAATGGAAAAATCAAAAGATTAAAATTAATTTGGCATTAGCCTTGTGCCTAATAGTCAGATCCTTTCATGTATCTTCCTAACTGTCTTGCGATAACAATTACATTAAAAGGGTGACCCACAGAAGACTTACACTATTGCAATTACATTATATAATGCTTAATCTGCACGTTTTTTTAATATTTATTATATTCATCAAAATATAATAATGCACATAATGTACTTTAAAAAAATTTTTAATTGACATACACTTTCATATAACGCATACACTTCTACCTAGCAAATGTAGAAAAAATAATTAAAAGTTTAGATTAAATGAAAAAGTAATTTATTTTCTGAAGTTGGCTATGGGGCGGCATGGTGGCACAGTGGGTAGCGCTGCTGCCTCGCAGTTAGGGGACCCGGGTTTACTTCCCGGGTCCTCCCTGCGTGGAAGTTGCATGTTCTCCCCGTGCCTGTGTGGGTTTCCTCCCACAGTTCAAAGACATGCAGGTCAGGTGCATTGGTGATCCTAACTTGTCCTTAGTGTGTGCTTGGTGTGTGAGTGTGTGTGCGCACCCTGCGGTGGGCTGGTGCCCTGCCCAGGGTTTGTTTCTTGCCTTGTGCCCTGTGTTGGCTCGGATTGACTCCAGCAGACCCCCGTGACCCTGTAGTTCGGATATAGCGGGTTGGATAATGGATGGATGGAAGTTGGCTATGTAAGTAGATTGTCGCAGGGAGCCAGCTCCTATGCCAGCTGTAGGGGCCATAAGGAAGGGAATAACCCTGGACATGGCATCAGTCCATTGAAGGGTACTCACTAACATTGGGCATATTAAGAGTCACACATTAACATACTGTGAACATCATTGAAAGGAAACTGTAATACCATAAAAGAACACAAAACAGACAAAGGGAGACCATACAGACTTCAATTAGAATGTAAACAGGGTGGGATTTGACTCCAGTATCCCAAATACGCGTTAGGGTGTTGCTCAATAATGAGCCCATAACTGTTATTTTTTTAAGTTATAACAAGGGAAAAACTTAACTTGCACCATTTACAGAACACCTATTGGAGTAATTTACAGATAACAGGTAATATTAAATTTTGGAATTTGGAAAGAATTTAATTGGGAAAACAAGGTGTAGATGAGATGTATCTTTGGTGGCTTGAGTCAATTAGGCAAGACTTCTCAACTGATACTACATCATTCTACCATCCAATCAATATTCGAATATGTTGAGGTGTTCACTAAGGTGACACAATCTACTAAAGCCATTTACAGTGGCTCTAGAGGAAATTTTCAAAGAGCTCAGGTGGGAAGATGGAGGCATCAGCAATGATGGCGTGAAACTCACTCACCTATGACTTTGTGATTACCGCTGCTCGAGTCAAGAATTCAGAATGGTGATTGTGAAGAAGCAAGTAAAGCAGTGAACCTGAGAATCAATAAAAATAAAACGCGGTGCATGTGCAACCTTTTCTGCCCATACAGAGAGACTAGGGACCACCTTGACTTCAGTTCATACATCTATCTTGGTCAAGTTATTACCTCTGCACACACACTTGTCCAAGACATATCACCCTAAAGAGCTGCAGCATGGCTTAGTTGTCAACTGCATAAAGTTAATATTACAAGACATGAAAAACTGCAACGCAAGAACTGGTATGTTCAATGCCATCAATGTTATACAGCTACGTGTTATGTTATCTACCCAAAATGGATGTGGGGAAGCTTTGAGTCGCATACAATGCAATGGAGAGACAGAGGCAGAAAGTATCACTCAGTGATTGTATCTAAAGTGATGACGTTCAGCGTATAACTGGTTTCAAAGATGTCATCACAGCAGCGTTAAAATGGAGGTAACACATGAGCAGGTACACATGACAGATGGACACAGAAAGTGATATTCTAGTGGCCCTGCAATTTCATGTGCCCAGTTGGTACAATTCCAGTTAGAACGTGAGCTGAACTACATCTTATCTTATCTTATCTTATCTTATCTTAAGGATCAATCGAAATATTAACAACTGTTGGCCTCCTCGCTTCAGACAGTGAACCCATGCAGATGAAAATGAGGACTGAAGTATCAAAGTTTATTAAGAGCTTAAGAAAGGATACAATATTTTTGAACGTGTCATAATTATATGTCTACAATTCATGGTGTTACAGATGCAATGTCATGAGTGTAAATCTCATACAATTTCATTGTCTGTGTATTTTCTCTTGGAATTCCAGGTTTTTTTTTTCCCACATCCCTAGAGATTTTACACTGACCTTGTAAGTGTGTGCACAAATGGTCTCTGCAATGGTCTTGCACCCAGTATAGCTGGGATGGTCAACAGCGTTCCCAGACCCCGAATTAGTGTGTTTGAGAATGTAATGTTCTGTGTTGCGGTTTTCAGTCCTGACTAGAGGGTTAATTTTTTTTTTTTCTTCCCATTTATACTGAATAAGACGTAATTTGCAGATCCGTTTCATATGGCTCTATAACAAAAGGAGGTCTCAAAATGTCTAAACCAATTTTATAGAAATGCAAAACAAAAGCCTGGCTCTTATCACAGTCCTAGTTGCACGTTAAAGACAGTGCCATCCATCATTGGGACAGTTAATCAGTTTACCCATCCAAGTCCCAGAAGGTATCTATGTAAGCAGCACCTTTCCCAACTACAATCACATTAATTGGGCTGTCTCTTGCAAGATCCTGATACCGCACTGAGGCTCTGACCAGTAACCAGAAAGGATATGCTTATCACTGGTTTAAAGAATAGCAACAGACAAGCAAAATGAGCACTGAATCCACAAGCACATACTGTAATGATAAACAAACAGGCAAATATATCCTACTGGTACATAAATATCTTTCCATCTCTATATGTGAGAACCTCTTGAATGTGAAGTCGTAAAGATTTACTGTAGAAGCCTCACGGTAAGAGGTCCTTAGTTAAAGCTCCCTCAAAAAAAGTCCATGTCAGAGCACACACAGTCAGACAGTGCAGAGAAGCAAGTGACCTGTCAGTCTGTCTTTGTGTAACAACACCAAAGTAAAGGCACAGGAACAAAAGAAGAACGGGTCACCGTACACATGAAGGCAACTCGGGATCAGAATTGGATCTCATGTGCGTCATTATGGTAAGACTAACCAGTGCAAGAAATTTTAACAATTAAGCAGTCAACCCTCTGACCATTTACACATTCACAGTTGTGTGTTCAACAAAGACGATTAATTCTTTTTCACCGGTAGATTGCAGACGCAGAATCTCTTTGACTTGTCTGTCAATGCATTAGTGAAGAATGACTTGTGCAGCACACCGCGGGAGTAAAATGGGGTCATCTTCTGATGGAACTGCCATTCATATAAAGAGACTCCAGTTATACTCAGCCACTCTTTTTTACTGTCAGGGTGCACCTCTGACTTTTTGGCAACAGCTATCATGGTGGACATACCTGTTCAGACAATTTGCTCAGAATTAGTGTTTGAAGAGTGCCCATTTATTTCAGTGCTGCTTTTTACTGTACCCTTCACTGCTTAGTTGTGGCACTTAGCAGCACACTGTGAAAACAGTAACAGGAAGGCTTCTGCATTGCTTAATCCTCTTTTGTACATATTTTAAAGGATTATCGCATTTCATTTAGGTCAGAGGTGGCCAATCCTGCTCCTAGAAGATGCCAGTGGCTTTTATTACTACCAGTATCTTAAATTAGAAACCAATTCATGTGGTTAATGAAACATGCTATTTCATTAGAGGCACTGCTCCAACTTCCTGCTATCATTCTGCTGTGTAAGAAGATCTTATCAGGGTATATTTTTCTCAGAGTACAAATGTTATAAACTCTCAATCCTGCAACCTAATTTTTTCTAAGCATTTTATTAAAAAATCACTTGAAGATAAACACAAATTTGTGAAAATGGTACAAATTTTGCTTGCTAATTGTCCATTTTGTCTTTTGTTCCACAATGTTACTTGCTAATAGAAAAAATAAAAAAACTTTAAAATTCTTAACAAGAAAGGTTTAACATTAAAAATGAATTAAATTAAACCAAAAAATAGAACACATAGCCTAGACCCTAATTTAATTAAATCTATAGAAGCAAACAACAATCTTCTGCAATTCAGCTTGCAGTGTTATTAATTTGGTGTCATGGTGGCACAGTGGCTAGTGCTGTAGGCTGATGGATCCTACCTGTATATTGGTGGCTGACCCTGTGGGGGTTAAGAGTGGGCTTGGCCTCCACTCTTAGCTCTTCTCTGTGCTTCCTGATTCCTCCAGTCAGTGTCATTTGCTATATAGCATTAGTCAGGTGGCAGTCAAATAATAGGAGGGGGCCAGGCAAACAAAAGAAGGAGTCTATCTAGAATTCCTTTGCTCTAGCATTGCATTTCTTTGCTCCTCTAAAAGCCTGTAATCTGCTTGGTAGTCCTCAAAACACTGGACCAGCTCCAAACAACATTTTTAACATGGAGATTAAGCCCTAATGATCCCTGTAAAGGATTCTGTTTGGGTGTTGCTGTGCATGTAGATGGCTAGGACGGTGCTATCTTTCTAACATTTCTCTTCTATATATACATTATATGTCAGGATCCTCAGGATTAGTTAATTGATTATGGAATTCTAGTGGTCCCTGTTTTGATTTTCATGTACATTACAAAAGAAGGTGAGAAAGGAGGCTCTCAACATGGAAGGCATCAGTTAGTGTAACTGGAGCCTATGGAAATAGGGAAAACAGCGAAAGGGTTCTGGGAAGCCATGTGTTAGGGTATAAAAAAAGCTGAACTTTTATCCTGTCACATTGAGACTGATGGTTCACAAACTTAGAGGTCACACCTCTAATAATTGGACAAGTGTTGTCCTAACAACAAGAGCTCAAAATAACGTCGCTTACAATTAAACGAAAAGGTACAGGAAACGGTCTGAATAAATATATGCAAACAAGACTAAGCTAACAGGCACAAAACTGATAACCACCAGAATTATTGGGCAAGAAAACCCCCAAAAATATATGAAAATCAAAACACGGAACGGTGAAGTTTCATAAATTTTTCATGATTAGAGTGCCAGGCATTTTGAGGTCACATGACATGTAAACAAAATAAAAAATAATAAAAAAAAAAGAAACAACTTATGCCATTTTTCTTAGGAAACATTAATGTGGGTAGTGACTCTGTAATGGCCCATGAGATATTTTCTAAGCTGTGGTGTGCTGGGTTGCTAACATCACTTCAAGAGAGGCCCACCAAAGCAACAAACTAATTAAAAGGGCAGGCTCAGTTATGGGATGCATGCCATTATGATTAGTGTTGTACATCTTCAGGAATAAAAACCGCAGATACTGAATCACTGATCCTATTGGAAAAATGGGGTTAGGTTCTGGTGGACCCTACTCACAATACACTTTTGCTACCTGTTACCATAAACACACAGTTTCATGAACGAACATCAGCTCATCACAATGCATCCTGGTCTCATCCTGTGTACACCCTCAGCTTGCCCTCCAAAGTAGCCAGGTCAGGGGTATGGCGGTCACACCGGCCCTCTGCTTTCACCCCTCAAGACTTGTTAATGATTCTTCCACATATCATTACTATTTTTACTTCCACTCAATAGTCAAATTCAATCATCATTTTGGTGCTTCACCATAGTTAACAAGTCACTGTGGCAGAGCTGATCTGAGAACTTCACTAAACAATCCAGTAGCAGTGGGTGGTGTGTACAAAGGAAAGTAAAGAAACTTTATCAGTGCAAGCTTATGAGCAACACTAACTGGGAATTCCTTGTTCATGGGGAACCATTGAAAGACCCAGCCCCCATCGCAAATGAAATTCAACAGCTTATCAACAACACTCTGAGCTGGGTAGACACTTATTGATCTGTTCAGTGGGTATCACAGTCTATAATTGGTCAATCTCACGTGTTGCTGTGGCACAATAGGCCTTTTGGAATTTTTTTCTGCTCCGCATGGACATGAAATGGGTTACGGTTTTATACCAGTGGATAAGTGAGTCCATTGGAATGAAATCCATAGATAGCGAGGATTTACTGTATATGTTCAGACCCTCATGGCACCTACTGGATCTACTGTCTTCTAGCATACTGGAGACATGCATCTCTCTTTCACGCACTCTCGCTCACTCTGTCTGTCTCCCTTTCTCACTATTCCTCACTCTTATATCTTTCAAGGTTTACCATTATGAAGCACCTCACAAGATAAAATGCATTGCCAACCTGTGGCTCCTGTTCTGCTACAGTTCTGAATTCAAATCCTATTCTAAGCACTGTTGGTGTTAAGTCTGCACACTGTCCCATTGTGTATGTGTGTATTCTACAAGTATGTTAATTCTCTCCGATATCTTCAAAAATGTAGAGGCTACGTGATTGGATTACTTGAAATGGGTCTGGGGGCCTTGTTCAGGACTGGATCTTGTACTGTAATAAGTGGGTATAGAAAAAAGAAAAATGGAAAATGAAAGAATGCATGTAAATGCTCACAATTTCTAGGAAAGCAAATGCCTGTGTCTTTAAAAAATATTAAAAAATAATACATAGCCATTTGTATGATACTATTTTGACTATGTGGTAGTGCATTAGCTGGATTAGTGATCCAGTGGTCTGCTTCTGAAATCCTTCACTCAATTGTTATTGCCAAAGAAGTGCAGGTTTGTTCAATTGGCTGATTGTGGGTTTGCGTGTAAGTAGGTCCCCTGCTGGGCTGGTGACCTGTCGGGGCTGTTTACTGTCTTGCGCCGAGAATGGAGTGGGTAAGCTCTGTCCCCCACCCAGAAACCTGAAATTGGATTAAATGGATTAGAAAATATTACCGTATGCTGTTTTGACTGTTGGCTTACTACGTCCATAATTTTCAAAATAACATGTGCACTATTGTGTTTTATTTGCTTATTTTAGTAGGCCAGTACTTGTAACAAAGTAACCTTGCAACTAAATTATAAAATATGCTGCCTTGCGGTTTGGAAGCACTGAGCTAGGCCTTTATCTAATGAAGATCTATGATGCTTCTGCTGATAATAATGTATTTGTGAAGCGCTTAACACCGACATTCTATGCCTTATTTCATAATCACATCTTCTACCAGGGTCAGAGTGATATATGTATCATCAGTATTACTTAGAAATGAATTGTGCCACACAGATACAATCTTTGATTTGTCTTTTACCTGATATTGAAATGCATGATTATGCCTTTCTTTCTTTCTTTCTTTCTTTCTTTCTTTCTTTCTTTCTTTCTTTCTTTCTTTCTTTCTTTCTTTCAATCTGATTGTCATTGATAAAATGGGCAAGTCTTTTAAGGACGTGGCAGCATGACTCTGTCTTTCACAGTAAATATTTTAGTAATACTCAGCCAAAAACAATAAAAACCTTTGCAAATATTTTTTGTCCCTTCTTGACCTACCTTCCTTCAAAGAAATTTGTGTTCCACATATCAGGGGTGTGTTTTAAGAAGACTGTCAAGGAAGGGTCACAGCTACTCAGCTATGCTGGCAACTTAATAAAAGAGCCTGGGAAGGAGAAGGAATTACAGCATGACAGGATGACAGCGCAAAGAGCTGGAGTGGGAGAGGAGAAAAAAGTAGTGACAGTGCAGAGGAGTGAAAGATAATGATTGAGAACTACAGTAGGCTGAAGTGCAAGCAGGGCCAGACTCAGCAGGAGGAAGGTGTAATGTTTGTTATTACTCTGGAGGAGCACATTGACCTTCAAACACAAGTATACGTTACAGAACTGCTAAAGAACACATAGTGACTTTGGCTTGTGTTGATTACTTTACTGTAATAAAAAAAACAAAAACCACTGCTTTTTAAATGCTTAGAGGTTATTAGTGCAGGAAACTAACATGAAATGTATGACACAATCAAACTGTTGTTAAATATACAATTGTTGATTAATCTAAAGCAATAACTACGGAGAAGTGGCTTTTTTATTGAAGTGCCATCTCTGAAGTAACTATCTCACATTTAAAGTAAGATTTGATTTTCTAAACATGACAAATGAAAAAGACGTATTCTTCATGGGGATTTAGATAGATGGACAGATAGACATATTATGATTAACAACAAACCCCTCCGAAATATACACCAGAATGACAAAAAAGAAAGAAAACATCTGACATGGCTAATGATAAGAAAGCATTCACAGTGAGGCATTATGCAGACATGTTGCTGTTGGTATGAAGGAGCACCAGTAGTGTATCTTGACACTCTTCTGCTGTATAATTTATTTAGTGTTTCAGACAGTGGATGTACAGCATTGTTCTTAATGGCACTCAGTTTTATTTAAATTCTCTCCTTTGCTATTACCTTGAGGTAGTCCAGGATGTGTCCCATAACTGAGCCTGCCCTTTTAATTAGCTTGTTGACTCGGTGGGCCTCTCTTGAAGTGATGTTACCGGCCCAGCACACCACAGCATAGACAAGTGCACTTGCCATCACAGTGTTGTAGATGTGAAGGATGCCCCCCCACCACCCTTTAAGGAATGCAGTCTCCTAAGAAAAAAAGGATTTTGCTGTGCCTTTTGTTATATAGTTCCTCTGTGTCACAAGGCCAATCTAGAATGTCACAGATGTGGACTCCCATGTACTTGTAGCAGTGCACCATCTCTACATCCACTCTTTGAATAGTGACTGGACACAGAGATCTTTGTTGCAGCGAAAGTCAATGAGCAGTTACTTGGTTTTGTTGGTTAAGTTGCAGACAATCTGCAGCCAAGAAACAAATTTCTCCACCTGACTCTTATACGGGCGGCACGGTGGCGCAGTGGTAGCGCTGCTGCCTCGCAGTTAGGAGACCCGGGTTCGCTTCCCGGGTCCTCCCTGCGTGGAGTTTGCATGTTCTCCCCGTGTCTGCGTGGGTTTCCTCCCACAATCCAAAGACATGCAGGTTAGGTGGATTGGCGATTCTAAATTGGCCCCAGTGCGTGCTTGGTGTGTGGGTGTGTTTGTGTGTGTCCTGCGGTGGGTTGGCACCCTGCCCAGGATTGGTTCCTGCCTTGTGCCCTGTGTTGGCTGGGATTGGCTCCAGCAGACCCCCGTGACCCTGTATTCGGATTCAGCGGGTTAGAGGATGGTTGGTTGGTTGACTCTTATACCCTGTCTCATTCCCTTTATCAGTACACCCCATAAGTGCAGAATCATCTGAGAATGTCTGCAAGTGACATGAGCTGCTGTTATACTTACAGTCCTAGGTGTACAGAGTGAAGAAAGGAGACAGGACTGTTTCTTGTGGTGTTCCAGTGTTGCTCAAATCCACATCAGAGACACAATCCTTGAGTCTCACAAACTGCCTAACAGACAGTCCATTATTCCAGGACACCATAGGCTCATCCACCTGCAGATCTCTGAGCGTTAAGCGTTCAACAGAGATGACTGGAGGTTACTGAAGGCACTAGAGAAATCCAAAAAGCCTAATCTTCACAGTGCTACCAGCTTTGTCCAGGTGAGTGTAAGGCTTGAAAAGCAGACAGATAATAATATCCTCCACTCCAATCCTTGTAATATAATTAGAAGAAAAATGTCATTGTACTCTTATGATCTTTTTTAGTGTACATTATTTCATTGGGTTATGACACCTAATACTAGCTAGACGAACCAACAGCAGTGGAGTGTGATATTATTTAACTGCCACTATAAAACACAGAGATGTTTGCAGACTCACATTTGATCATTGAATAAAAGAAAACACTTGTACTTGTTTTGTAAAAAGAACAATCTCCGAAAACAAGGACGTTGGTAGGATCACAAGGTTACAACTTGAGCAGCTTTGAGTTTGGTTACCACCTTAGTCAAATCATCATTTCCAGAGGGTTGCATTTATGCTAATCATAATACAACAAAGGAATATACCCACAATCCTCCACCAAATATGACAGTGCACAGTCACACATGCTTAAGAAATTCAGAGTCACCAATGGGATGGCCTTGGGATGTGACAGGGAATTGGAGTGGCCACATGGACATGGGGAAAATGTGCAGACTCCATACAGAGGGTGTCAAGGCTGGATTCAAAACTTCTCCTGGATATGTTAGGCAGCAGTGCTGACCACTGAGCCCCTGGGCTACCATTATGTTGGCAATTCAGTCTTTAGCTTGTATATGCTGTTTACAACTTAGTAATAATAATAATAGCAGATTTTATTTATATTGTACATTTGAATTGTCTCGATCATCAAATAATAAATCATCAGATCATCTCAAGGTGCTTCAAAATAATATGCGCAATCTCAACAAAGTTAAAGGAATCAAAATATAGAATACAATAAAGTTTTATTACACATCAACCTGAACTACCATCAGTGTTTTAAAAGACGCAGTATTGTCCACTACTATGTCAAAAACCATGAAGCAATACTTTAGATAGTAATAGGTTCACAGAGAGTTATAATACAAATTGACCAGATTGGTGAAAAAGGCAGAGCTTGACAAATATACAAATTCAACTTTGTTGTAAAAATGAAGAATTATTTGTGAAGTATGATTCCTGCTTTGGGCAGTGATGCTAGATTCTAGCATGTGTAGCTGTCAATAGGTTCAGCACAAAAACATCCTAAAATTGGCAGCAAACACATAAACAGCTGCCAAGCATTTTAAATCTAAAAACTGAAGGGTCAGAAAATTACCATTGCTTTGCTTGGAGGGAGATGGAGAGGTACTCAGCATTTGCATAGTAAATATTTTGTTCAACATACAATTTTGACAAGTGTGCCTCGGTCAAGGGCTTCCTTTTTAATGGTAGCTTTTGCTCCTGGTTTTAAGTTTGTGTTCAGAAGAAAATTGGTGTGACTGGAAGATTCAACCTCCTGCCTGACTGTTTTTGGTAGGAATTTGTGAATTGCCAAAATCCTGGCAAATCTGATGGCACTTAGTTGGAGTAGCATTATGGTGAAAAATAAATGATATTGTATACCTGTTTATTGCTAACACCATCATATACCACCTGAAAGTACCTATCTGAATAACAACTCCAGTTGTATAAGACTTACATGTAATGCATTTTTTATGAAATGTATCTTATTATCTCACATTTTCTAATGCGTGCAAGAATGCAGTAGTAGCACAATGCCACAATGTTTAGGGATGCTGCATCTCATCTCCATTGTCCTGGTGGCTCAACCAACAAACACGATAAAAAATATGTTTTCTGATTGCACAAAATTATGAGCCACAAGGAACTGAGCCACCTGAACTTAAGAAGCAACAAAGAAATCAAAGCAAAGGGAACAGCACCAGAAAACCGGGCCTTAACATTCATTGATGTGCACAGACCTTGTGGTGGGCACTGGCTCACTGGCTCAGGGAAAAACGGAGCATTTTAATCCTGGACACAAATCAGGGGCACATTTTATTTCTGCGATTTTAATATCAGGGAACATTTGAATGTCACTTGATGGACATTATACTAGTCACAGACTTGGCAAAAAAAGTTTCTCCATAATTGCTGTTAATGCCGGATTGTCGGAAAAAATGATACAACCATTGGATCTCCATGTACTTAATTTTCCTAATATAAAAAATCTTAAGTCAAAATAGCAAATAAAGGAATGCCAATCTAGTTACATAAAACACCAAATGTTCCTTAAAGGGTAAGTTTGGTATTTTTCAAGTCAGACGTATTTCTTCACAGCCAGGATATACTGTATATTAATTTTTCCACATGAAATTGCGTTCTAAAGTGAAGCATATTTTATAAATTTTAAAAATAACTAGCCTGCTCTTTAACAGCAGGAGTTCACATCATAGCTCATCACTGCAACTTAAATGCTATGCATAAACACTTTCATTTTATGCAGCATGATTTTTAACTTAAAGGCAGAATATACAAGATGTTAAGGAACTTCATCATGCTACAAAATAAACACCATTTTCTGTTGCCACACTCACCCTCTACTTCACAGATTTTCAGAAGTACATTATTTTAGGATGTTATACAATTATACCAAAATAATTCATCTGTTGTTGTAAACTTTAGCAAGTATATGTATTACTTTGTTTATGTCCAGCACTGTGTGGGTTTGCCTGTCATTAATGGAGAGAAAATATATAATACAGTAAGACAAACCTCATCTCCATCTGTACTTTACTGCTTAATATGAACAATGTCATGCATGCACATCAGAGGGTCCTCCCAGGTATGTAATTCCACTGTGGGCTGAGAGGGGGTGCTACCACTAGCTAGGTTATCTTCTTTTGCCACCACAGTACCAGGAAATGGCCCAGTGAGGGCAACTGACTCCACCCCAACTGTAACAACCAGCCACTCAGAAGGAGGCGTTACTGACTGGAAACGTGAAGAGACGGAGCTCCTTTAAGCATTTAAGCCATAATAGGCAGTGATTCTGAATCTTAACAGAATCAGAGGGCAATAGTTTTTATTTGTATTTAAGCCATCACTGACTGATTGTGTTTAAAGTATGGGAGTAAACAGGGTTTTCACCCTAACATTTATCTATTGTTTTGAACCACCATTCCCTCAGACGACCACAACAAGGCTCTGAGGCTAAGGATCTGCGCTAGCATCTTAAAGGTTGCCGGTTCGAATCCCTGTCACTGCCAAAAGAGATGCTGCTCTGCTGGGCCCTTGAGCAAGGCCCTTAACCTTCAGTTGCTCCAGGGGCACTGTACAATGGCTGACCCCAAGGGGTATGCGAAAAGATGCATTTTACTGCATGTTGTCCTGTATAACTATGCATGTGACAAAGAATTAAAGAAGAATTTTTAATCTTTTTTACTGACTAGAGTTTCTCATCTGTGTTTTTACTTCTCACTCTCAAAGAAGCTAATAAAACACGTCACTATTTAAGATGGCAGCACATATTGCCATGTGTTCATATCTTTGCACTTAATCGCTAAAAGCACAAGCAACATTATTTAATTTAAAACTCTGTTTAGGACTTTTTCTTTGCCTTTCTGACCCTTTCTCAAAATATTTTTTATTTATATTTTGGCACCTTGTTTTGGTTTAGATGTTCATTCAAAATTGATTTTTGGTATCATAATTTTGCCCTAGTTTTAAAGATCTCCATTTGTTTAGAAGCCATGTCCTGATCTTTTCATTATTAATTAAACTTTAGATTGTTTGATTCAAAACAATCTTAATATGAACATAAGGCGCCTTAATTCTACTACACCTAACTTCATTTGATGTCTGTAAAATTAACTGATTTTTCAAAACATACAATATTTTATTTGGTCAGATTAACCGCCTTAGTGTTTTATTTCTTTTCAAAAAAAGATAACAAGTGTTGCATTTTTTTTTGCTTGAAAAATTACATTTTTATTAAATGTCATCTTCCTGTGGTAAAACATGCAAAACATTAAAAGTACAAAGTCAGAAGAGTACAATATATAATGTTGATACGAATAATAATAATAATAATATGAACAGTACACTGCCCTTTTGCAAGTGACGTGAGCGTCACTTTCAGATTCACAAAACTTTCACCGACCGTTTCCTTTTCACTGCCTGAAGACAGATTCACCTTGTCATCACTACTGATAAGAGGCGTTTCTTGTGAGATGCCATGATGAAGCTAGGAGAAGATGTTGCCCAGGTAACGCTCAGGCCTGACGCTTACACCAGACATGAATATACCATTTCCTGAGTAATGCTCGGTAGTAATGCAGTTAGCACTTTTATAGCCCGAGTAATCCTCTGGTCTTTTGTGAGATGTATCCATACTGTTGCCCGAGTGACACTTGGAACTAACACTTTTAGTAAATATTTTGCAGCTCAAGTGACTCTCGGGTCTAAAGCTAAGGAGATTAAAGGATTATTCAATGCACCTTCTTTATATTATCTTGACATTTTTAAAATTACCATCCTGCAAGTTGGTTTGGTCTTTAACAGATTGTTGTATCTCAAATCATTTTCTTTCACTTTCCATGTCCCCATCAGTATCTCTTTTTCCTTGCCAATTCCTATCTCCCTTGAGTTAATTCAGGGATGTTTCAACTGATTTTTTGTGATTCGGACTGATACATATAAATGACAAGACAAAATGTGCAGGTGGCTTACCAGTTATGTTACCTCCAATTATCATGTTTATCTCACACACAAGTAAAATATCTAAGAAAATGCCCAAGTGTTAGCACGTTAGTTCTGGCAAACATAACACTTTATCATTTATACTCCTCCACTCCAATAATTGTGATATCACACAGTGGGCTTTTTATCTATAAATCCCTGTTTTTCTGTTAAAGCCAGCAGCTTTGTTTGATGTGTTTGGCCCTTTCCCTGAGTCCTGTTGAAATTGTAGCATCACTCTATATTGCACTGTTGCTGGCTGGCATACCCTGCATGCTGTGTTTCACATACAAATTGATTTGTATGATTCCCTTGGCCCTTGCATTTATAAAGCTGAATTTCATCACAGCCATGTCAAATATGATCCTAGGATCTCACTTCCAGAAAAGAAGCCTTGATGAACTGAGTACAATTTAAAATATATTGTGAAAGGATGGAACCCACTTGGGAACATTCAATGCCCATAATAAATGCCAAGGAGTCTTAAAGTCTCAAAAAAGCTGTGTTTATTGTAAACATTAAAACATAGAAGAAAAGGATCAAAGCAGGGAGAACACACAATACAAGGGGATAGAAAAAGAAATAAAAAACTAAAAGAAATCCTATTGCTTTTCTGGACCTTCCTCAACATGCTTTGTTATTTTCTAGCAAAGTAATGGCTTGCTCATTTACCCAGATCTACACCCTCTGCACTAAAGCACTCTCACATTCAGATCTCTCTCTGTAGATAGTGGTGGGACTTCATCCTCAAATTTCTCCCAGCACTCCCTGAATGCTGACTCCCTAGACCTTTGACCTTATTCAGCTTTATACTGCCTCAAGGGGCCACTTCCAGGATAAGCTCTTTAAGGTTAGAAATGGCACACTTCATTTTCTACAGTATGTATTTCTGAGTGCTGTGTTTTAGAGACATTCTCCAAAAGAGATATACTGACTGCAGAAGGTGGCAGCAGTTTTGAAAGAGGGAAAACATAAAAATATAATTTAGCCAAGGTCAACAATGGGGAGATCAAGAATTTTGAAAACAAGCTCAGCTCAGAAAACCAAAATAGTAATTGCATGTGAAGCCAAAGAGTTGAAAACCAGGATATACACTGTAAAAAGAAGACAAAACAACGTCAAAGTGTTGGGACACTACCCTAGTGACCCCGTATAATTGAAAGAAGACAACAATGAAAAACACACAACAAGCTGTGGATGTCTTTTCAGACGAGAGCTCAGAATAGAACTGCCTGAAAATGGCCAAACTTCCAGTCATATGGGTTCCAGGCAGGAAGAAGCAGGTCCTGGAAGGCAGATAAGGGAAGTGGCATCGGTGGTGGAAAGGCTGTCAATCTTCCGTTCTGCAGAGGATGGAAGAGAAAAGGTATTAGAGCACAGCGCCAACCCCTGGTTCGGTGGGTAACTACTATCACCTGAGCCAAAATGTAAACAGAAAAACATGGTCAAAAAGATAAAAAAGAGTTTGTTACCAGAGAGCAACACAAAAAACTAGAGACTTTTAAAATTGAATTCCCAAACTTGGACAAACTAGGAAGTGGACAATGCTGACTTTTTATATAATGCCAGTAATGACATCACACATCATGCACTCCCAGCCACTGTGCCTAGCAATGGCAAGTGACCAGAAAAACAACTCTTAGAAAGGTAGGCCTTTCATTTAGAGAAAATGAAAAACAAAAATTAAAGTGTCAGCCAGTATACGCAATCCAAAGGCAATTGGAAACTGGAAGAAACTCTGATAGAAAGAGATCTGGCAGACCCAAAGTCACACAACTCAATTTGAAGACAAGTTTCCGAGGGTCACCAGCTTGTGTGATAAGCACCTCTAAGACCATATCTGAAACATAACTGGCTTCTTTAAAACCCACCAGTTGCCCAGTTGAACCATTTTCCTGCTGTGCTCATGGCTCCAGGTTTAATGTCCTCCTGGTTCCTTTCAAACCAAAGCTCACGTGAAGGGGTGCCCTAGTTGTGGACAACTTTCATGTACATGTGTTTTGCATGTTGTGAGCATGGATGACCTGATGACTTGATATGTGGATTATGCAACACGAGTACCATTTTTTTTCCAGTCTTGATCATCATTGGGTCCCATTTTATCAGAAACATTGTTTTGTTCTTTTTTACCACAAACCATGATAATAAAAATATTTGTCTGACATTATTATAAACTACAGGTAGATAAATAACATAAACAAACGCATTTTTGGGTGGAGTATTCCTTTAAACCCCTAGTATGAAGAATGAGAAGACTGCATAATCAAATAATAATTTAATGAAACAGGAAAATAAATGAAAAAATGACAAAAGCAAGTAGCATTAAGAGTTTGCTAAAGCGCTAAGTTCAAGGGCCAAGCAAGAGTAATTGACAGATAGAGAGGAGTGTTGTTATTTCACTAAAACAAATAGTACAAACGTCAAAGTGAATAAAGTCAAACAAAAAGTGAAACGACTCTTCAAATGCTAGAATGCGACACACTGATGCTAAAGAAGAGGCATAAGAAACTGTTAACAGGAATGGCCATTTTCAGATTCATGATTATACACTTTATGTATTTTTTTTTTCTAAGGTTAAAGTGTATCGCTTTAATAAAATAAAATTAAAGCATATGTTAGAGTGCTTTCTAATTGATATAGATTATTTTGATTTGGAATTAAAGAAGCAAGGCCCCTTCTTATATCTTGGACGTCAGTTCTTTCATTTCATTAACGGGTCTGCCAGGGCTCATGTATGAGCCACACTGATAAATTAACCTGATAGGAAATGACCTTGTGAACACCTTCAAGACTGTCTGTCAAGGTCCCTTTCTGTATGGCTAATGCACTAAAATGCTCTCTCAGCAAAAACACATGCGCTTTTTTTTCTTTTTGTTATATTGGTATTTTTTATTAGATCAAGAAAATAAAGATTGGAAATCTGTTTTGCAGTCATTCAATTTCGGTTGTATATGAAATTCCAGATAATCCAATTACTGTATAGGATTTTAGTAGGATTTGTATGTAGCCATATACAGCATCTCCTGCATATAGCATAACACTACATTTTTATTAAGAAAAAAATCAACAATAAAATATGAAAAGTTGAAGGAGGTAGCACCAGTGCTATATGTGTTATATGTGAAAGCAAACTACCTCTGTTAACGCTTGTTATAATGGGAGGACTGTTATTTTGTCCTGGTTTAGAGCACTATTACTGAAGGTATATTTTTTCATTTTTACATTTTGTTAACTATCTGATAGCATGGCTTACAGCACACCAGTATTAACAAATAGCTTAGTTATTCCACTTGACTTCTTTTAGTATTAAGACTGTCATGATACCCCTCAGCCAATACATACAATCAACTTTCCATTTTTCTTTGTCTGCTACTAAAAGATTTCTTTTTTGGTTTACCTTGTTAAATCTCACTACAATGAAATAAAACCCTGATATGCTGTTCAGTATATACTGTGCATTTAAACCCACTAGACAGACCCCCGGCCCCAGATAGTGTGTCGGCGCAGTGATTACAACCACTGCTATCCACACAGCTCCAGAGTTCTGCGCTCCAATCCTGCCTTTATCTGGGCTTCATTCCACATCCCAAAGACTTGTAGGAAGGTTGCCTGGTGACTTTGGTGTGGCCAGGCATGGATGAGTGTGTCTGTGTGTCCTTTGATGGACTGGAACCTCATACCATACAGAAATGGAATTGCAGAGGTAGACTTCGGTCCTTGTGCTCTTACACTGATATCCATCCATCCATCCATTATCCAACCTGCTATATCCTAACTACAGGGTCACGGGGGTCTGCTGGAGCCAATCCCAGCCAACACAGGGCACAAGGCAGGAAACAAACCCCGGGCAGAAATAAAGGACTTCCAATAATAACATGACAGTATTTCATTTTGTAAGGACTGTAATTGCGTTTTCAAATGTATTTAGAATTTTTGCAAATTGGGAGATTTTCAGAAAAAGAGAACACCTGCAAAACAAAAAAAAAAACTATGCAAAAATGGTTTTTTTTGCATAGTCGTTTATGAATGAATAAATGCAGCCAGTTATACACTGTTAGAAATGTTAAAAAAATCACAGGGATAAACAGGACCTCAATTTTTTTCGGAAAACAGTCTTGTATTAGGGTGGCACGGTGGCACAGTGGTAGTGCTGCTGCCTCGCAGTAAGGAGACCTGGGTTGAGTTTGCATGTTCTACCCTTGTCTGCATGGGTTTCCTCCGGGTGGTCTGGTTTCCTCCCACAATCCAAAGACATGCAGGTTAGGTGCATTGGTGATCCTAAATTGTTCTTAGTGTGTGCTTGGTGTGTGGGTGTGTGTGTGTTGCCTGTGGTGGGCTGGCACCCTGCCCAGGGTTTGTTCCTGCCTTGTGCCCTGTGTTGACTGGGATTGGCTCCAGCAGACCCCTGTGACCCTGTAGTTAGGATATAGCGGGTTGGACAATGCCTGACTGACTGACAGTCTTGTATTAAAGTGGCACACTAATACAACATTTCAGATAAACATCAAACATTTCTGAAAAACTGACAAATTTGTGTTTCTATATAAAATCATATACAAACATTAATGGTTTGCTGCATTTGCTTTATCCATATATACATTTTGCCAATGGATGGCACTGCTGCCATATAGTAATGAGACCAGGGTTTGCATCCCAGGTCCTCGCTATATGGAGCTTGCACACTCTTTCCATGTCAGTGTGGGTTTCCTCCCACAGTCTCATGACATGCAAGTACAATGAATTGGCAATGCTAAATTGGCAATGCTAGTGTGTGTTTGGTGTGTATATACCCTGTGATTTACTGGTGTCCCATCCAGGGTTTGCTCTTGCCTTGGGCCCTACGTTAGCTGAGATAGACTCCAGCACAGCCATACCATCAAACCTGGTCTGAATTAAGCAGGTTAGAAAATGACATGACAGTTTTCTGGTGTTTTGTAACCTAATACCGAGAGCTCTGTTGCCTCAAATAGAAGTATACCTTGGCTGTGGTATTTTTTTTGTTGTATGCTGTTGTCAATGTCTTTATAATAATAATAATAATAATAATAATAAGTTACATTTTTTGAGCGGCTTTCACAAATCCAAGGTCACTTTACATACAGAGTAAAAAAAAAATTACATAGATGACAAAAGTTCATAAAAGAGAAAAGGTTTCAGTTGAGATTTAAAAGTGCAGAAAGAGGAGCAATTTAGGAGAGACTGAGGAAGAGATATTCACTATGGTCATTCTTACTCCTCATTCCCTGATAAACATGTCCCCAGGTGTATTCTCAAGCTATTTGTGTGCCACATAGTGGACACTTAAGACTAACATATCCATACAGGCTTTGTAACATCTACTGATTTTTGTTTCATGAGGAGCATGTAATTTGTTTAGTAACTGCAATCACTAGCTTCATAAAAGGAGAGACTGTTCAGATGATTCCAAGGGCCTCTGACTGACAGGTTCTCTCAAAAATATCGGAAACATAATTGAATCAGATTTTTTTGGGGATTATTAAGTAAACTACAGGGAATGGGCTGTGTCACAATAAATTGAAAACAACACATAAAAACATAACAAATCTGGCAAATGAGAGGAGATCATTCATTCCATCAAGCTTGTTCATTTAGCTAATACCTAGGCTGTCCCAATATCTGATCCAGATACTTCTGAAGGGCTGTCAAGGTCTCCCCTTCAACTACTTGTCTCAGTAGTAGGTTCCCGATTCCCACAACTGTTTCCATAAAAAGGTGTTTCCTTGCTTCAGTCCTAAATACCTTTCCCCTTCATGTTCACTGGTATCCTCAAGTATGTGATTCACCATTAAGTTAAAAGAATTCTGGATCTATGTTATTAATGCCTATGAGAATACTGAAGACATGGAATAGGTCACCACACACTTTCCTCTGCTCGAGACTAGACAGATTTAGTTCTCTGAGTCTGTCACAGTAGATGCAATAAAAATAAAATGTATTATTATCCATCCATCCATTATCCATCCCGCTGAATCCTAACTATGGGTCACGGGGGTCTGCTGGAGCCAATCCCAGCCAACACAGGGCGCAAGGGAGGGCGCCAGCCCACAGCAAATTTATTATTATTATTATTATTATTATTATTATTACAGAAGAAGATGCCCTTCACCTTTTCAGTTGCTTCTGCAGATTGATTTGATGATGAAAATGTTGTGTCAGCGCAAACCATTAAATTCCTTGCAGAGGTGGCTTCTTTTAGGTTGGTGTCCATCTTTGTCTTTTTGCTACTGCCTTAGTGTCTGTCATTGCTCCAGTTTAAGTATCATCTGCAAACATCTCAAGTTTACTCACTATTTCAAAGTCTGCACCACTAAAAAACAGTTCCAGGACAGACCACTGAGGTACTCCGTTGATGACCTCACTCCATGTGGAGCATTCTTCTCTTATCTGTACTCTTTGTTTCTTGCTGGTTAACCAACTTAAGATCCAGCTTTGTAGGTTACCTCTGAGTAACTAGAGTTTCTAGTTTAAGAATTATTGTTTGTTGTGGGACTGTATCAAAGACTTCATGAAAGTGTAAGCAAATTGTGTTGTGCTTTGCTTGTATCAACTATTGCAGTTGCCTATTCCAAAAATCCCAAAAGATTGATTTGGGAAGATCTTCTCATAAATCCATCCTGGCTGTTATGCATTATATTATTTTTCTGTAGTTACCTTTCTAATATATAGTTTCCATAATTTTACAGAGCACAGAAATAAGTCTTATTGGTCTATAATTATCAGGATCCACTTTGTCTCCCTTCCTGAAGATTAGAGTCACGTTTGTAACTTTTCTGATGTTAATGATTTTAATACTAGACAGCTTTTTAATAAGAGAATCTGTATAGTAATGTTATTCATTCTACAAGCTAAGCCAGTATTGCCCAGGTGTCAGAACAGATGCTGAAGGACAAAAGCAGCATTATGCTGATGGTTATTTTTAGGTAGTTAGCTTAACGCAGAGTTAACCCTGGTCCTTGAGATAATGACACCAATTTAAGCTTTTAATATAAAAAACTAGCCATCCCTCGCTGCTCCACCCATATAGTAGAGAAACAGGACAGTGAGGAGAGCCCCACCCAGCTCCCTACTCATGGCTCCACGCTTCCTCCTCCCCTCATCCCGCAGCCTCTGTCTCATATTAACACATATACATTGCTCCTGCACGTGAACTATGATTCTTAGCATGATGAGAGAAGTCGCAAAATCAACCGGAATGTTCAAATAAATTATAGAAAAAAACCTGATCTACATCTGTTAAGTAGTTCGCTAGCTAAACAGAGGTAAGGAATTCCCCGAGGCTCCCTCCCGTTGGCCTGCTGTGTATCTCTCGGATTCGCGCAAATAAATTGGTATTGCAAGCGAACTATGATACATAGCGCAATGAGAGAAGTCGCAAAATCAACCAGAATGTTCAAGCAAGTTATAGAAAAGAACCCAAACTAAATCCGTTGAATAGTTCTCTCATGAAAAGTGGACAGACATACATACAGGCAGACAAACTGACATATGTTGGATTTTATATATATAGAGATGTGAAACAGTTTTTTTTGTTATTTGGAAACCTCATATGGTTAATCATGGTAGTAAAGTGGTATGGTGACGTTATAATACATTATGTTGTATTATTCTGTGGGATATGATGGATGAGGTCTCCAGGACTCTAAAAATATCCAAATCTTATAATGTGATATCATCTACTGTTAAATTCTGCTCCGTACTTCTAAAATTTTTATTATTATGCTGTATTAAGGATTTCTTCTGTTCTGTGTATTGTATTGTATTGACCCCCTTCTTTTGACACCCACTGCACGCCCAACCTACCTGGAAAGGGGTCTCTCTTTGAACTGCCTTTCCCAAGGTTTCTTTCATTTTTCCCTACAAGGTTTTTTTGGGAGTTTTTCCTTTTCTTCTCAGAGAGTCAAGGCTGGGGGGCTGTCAAGAGGCAGGGCCTGTTAAAGCCCATTGCGGCACTTCCTGTGTGATTTTGGGCTATACAAAAATAAATTGTATTGTATTGTATTGTATGGTTACACAGTCCTTATAATAATAATAATAATAATAATAATCATAATTGATTACATTTATATAGTGCTACTCAAAGCACTTAAACAGAGGGGAACCACCACCAATATGTGGCACCCAGCTGGATGATGTCACAGCAGCCATTATTGCGCCAGTACACTCACTACGCTTTAGCTATTATTGAAGAGGTGAGAGAGGTAGCCAATTAGCGACTGGGGATGACTTGGGGTCAGAATGGATGGGGCCAAGATGGGCAATTAAGCCTGGACATTGGGATAATCCCTACTCTTTCTGAAAGATGCCCAGGGACCTTTAATGACCACAGAGAGTCAGGACATCGGTTTGATGTCTCATCTGATGGATGGCACCATATTTACAGCACCATCTCCCCTTCACTGCACTAGGGGAATTGGGATCAACACACAGACCACAGGGTAAGAGCCCCATGCTGGTCTCACCAACATCTCTTCCAGTAGTAGCCCAAGCTTTTTCTAAATGGTCTTGCATCCGAAGTCTGGCTGGGCTTGAATGTGCTTAGCTTCATGTGGTATGGCTGCTGGCTTGTACAGGGTTGGAGGGTACAGAGTCTGGTTGGAGGGCTCAACATGATAAATTTTCATGCAGCCCAAAGTCTCAAGCAGTGCGTATGACTTCAGAAAAAACATTAGCGTATAATAAAATTTTATAACAGGACCAAACTGAAAGTAGTTGGACTGTCTGATTGTTTTCCTCTTCTTCCTTCATGGCAACTACAACAGAAATAAAAGACTGAGAAAAACCAAGGACTATAGTTGGCAGCGCTGCTCAGACTGACAATCCTCTGCTCCTTTACATTGTAACATTAGAAAAAATTGACAAGAACAGTCCATTCAACCCAACAAAGCCTACCAATCCACCCTTTTCATTCAAAGTCAAGTGGAGTTATTTGGAAGAGCGTAATGTTTTATTACAGAAGGCCACTTTCAATATAAAGATAATTTTCTTTTCAGTTATTTGAATTCTGCGTATTTAGCCTCTTTTCATACCTATCTGCTGTAATTAATGCATCTTTTGTTTTATGGAAATGATTACTGTGTTTTATTGTTTTATAGTAATTATCAGTTTTTTTTATATTTGGCTAATATGTTTACTATTAAAAGTCTTGTTCTTTTCATTATATTCATTTTGTTATTGCAAAACTAAACTTGGCAAATTAATTTAAAAGATAAATGTCAGTGCACCCAATAAAGTGGAATATTTTTGATTTTACAGAATATTCTTAAACTGAAAGTCATCGTATTAAATCATTTTGCATTTTAAATAAACTTTCCTCTAGGCAAACATGATTATTATGATGTGTGCCAAATCATGATGAAGATGATGAATGAAGACACATGCTGTAAGTTTAACAGAATGGTGATTTGTGATTTCTTAAGATTTGGTACATTTTTGTTTTAGACTTTCACAGGAAATTAAGCATTATGGCTTCATTTTTGTCTGGTAGCAAAGTGGTTAGTGCTGCTGTCTGACAACTTTAGGGTCCTGTGTTCAAACCCAAGCTTGGCTCTTTTGTGTGTCTTCTTTTGTTTCTTTCTGCATCCCAAAGCCATGCAAGTTAGGCTGAATTGAAATCTGGATCTGTATGACTGAATGTGTTACTTCGAGTAATGCTGGGATAGCCTCCAGCCTTTACTAGAATGCATGGGTTGAAAAATAAATGAACACCAAGAGAAGGTGATGAATGCATACATCAGTGGTGGTGAAAATTACAGTATTTAATGGAAGACCTTGAGGATTAATCAACAAAGTCACCAGTGCTGGAGAGACATAGGTGTAATTTGTAAAGAAGCAGGTAATGTTCCTCCAGGATGTTAAAAAGAAATCAGTCCTGCAGGGGCCACATATGTTTGATGATCTGTTTAAAACAGGGGAAGGGGCTTTGCAATGGCTAGAACACCTTCTGGTCAATAGAAGAAAGTATAGGGTCTCAGAATGGAAGCAGTGGGAGTGTGTTGTCCTCTTGAGTAGGGCAGCTCATAGGCTGTCTAAGATGACTAGTCCTTTAAAGGATACCTAAGGCTTGGTGAGTGATGCTCTGAGTGGCACTATTTCTGATGGCACAAAGATTTTATTGATCCACTTAAAATTCCATAGTAATGTCAGGCCTTCCCAGAAGTGAATTTGGGAAAGGATATAAAGCTGTCTCATTATCAGTGTCTAGAGTCAGTAAGTCAGACAAGAGGTTACCAATAGACTGGACAAATTATAGAGTATGACCAAGAAACAAGGAGGTGAAATTAGAAGGTTGTAGTGTACTATGGAGACGTGGACACATGGGCAGACCACAACATCTCGTAGGCAGGGCTCATGACCCATTGTTGCTATGAGATGTTCAATTTGAGAATTTGTTTCTCGTAGAAATAATTTTTCCATGCAAAAATAAGTACATGGGAATATGGGTTTCTTTATATTGGGTACATTTCTGTGTAGTTACTTTTGCAGTATAATATTTTTGAGCATAGTGATTATTTAATTCATGGTGCCACGGCATTATTTTGTATTTTGTTGCACTACTCATTTCTGTTACTGGTAGGCGGTTGCCAACGCATTGTGGTTTCGAAAAACACAGAGTCTAACATTATCAACAAAACAATTCAATTATGTCCGTGATTTGGATAGAAAACTCAGATGGACGTAGTGCAAATTACTTTCTCAAATTTCTGGTTACTGAACTTTTCTGTTTTTTTTATTTCTGATTAGTGAATAGCCTTTGGTTTAAAAGATTTCATCTTCAAGGTTTCAACTCGTTTCTTGTTTTGGCTACGTTTTGTCTCCTGCTCCTCATCTAGCCTTCAGGCAGAACAATAGTGCTGACTCAGAAAGAGACAGTGAGAATTTTTAATGAAAAGGAGTGGGATATGAGATATAGTCGACAATTCAAGATGACGTTGTTACCAAAAGTGAAACCAATCTGTCTTCAAGTTTAAAACAGGAATCAAAAATCAAAGATCATAATACCAAAAGGAAGTTTATTAAGAATCACACATCAGCACTGTTTTCATTCTAATGTCAGATACCCCAGAAATACAACCAATGATGCTAACTTCTCAAAATAGCTGCACCTGCAAATGAACAAAATGGTATTGTAGCATAATGGAAAATGTATTTATCTTTTTCAGAAATCCCTCTAAAAGAAAACTAAGGCCAGAATTGAATTCTTCAGGTAATAAAACCCCAAAATAGGCATATACTTTTTGCATAATATTTCAGGAAATCTCATAGCTAATTAATGAAAAAAATACCAATCTTAACATTAGTAATTTATCTTTGTTTATTTTGTTTTGCATGACAGTTTACAGCTTTTTACTGCAAGGAATCTATTTTTATAGGTTTTGAACCATTTTTTATTTGTTTCTGTAAGATTTACTATTTTAGCATTTTGTCTGTTTTTATTTATGTGACAAACTAAGATGCGTCACATGACTGTGATCCACACTCTGTTGACATCAGTGTAAGTCCGCTATAAATTCATCCGCAGCATCATGTTTCATTATCCCTCATTTGGTTAACCTCTACACAAAAAACTCTAGCGTAGTTGGCTTCTTTTTAGAAGTAGGCCAAGAGTTTAGGTCTCATTTCTTCTGTTTTCTTCTCCTGACTTCTGACTTATAGTTTCTCCTCGTGTTCCGTTTGCTGGTTACTTGCCCTTTGATCTCAGCCTTTCCTTCACTATGTTTCTGTTTGAAGTTTTGTCGCCTGGTTATTGTTCTTGCTCAGATTAATCCCTAGAAATGCTGTCTCTACAGTAGAATAACATGATTATGGCAGCAGAATTTTGTTTTTCTCATGTAAGTACCTTTTCCCTGTATTTCTGTTGAGAATTAATGCAACATTTTTGTACATTATGGTCTTGTTGGTATCATTCTGAGTTGAGAAGCTGTTGAGGCGACCCACTTCTTGTTAAACATTTTATTGTCTGTATGGCTAAGAGTAAAGTGTTAGATCAAGAATCATAAAGTAGCAGATTTAACTCCACCAAGCTACTATAGTTTACATTACCTAATAGGAAAGGTGCTATGGGACATACTGTAAGTGCCATTTTTTTCATTAATACAAGTAACCATTAGAACCAGACTGACAAGCTGGATATTGTTTTTCTGTTACAGTCATAGATGATAATGGACCTGTTAATTGTACTTCAGTTATATCAAACAAAAGTATAAGAGCCAATCTTAGAAAGTTAATGCTTTAAGTTAAGTTCATATAGTGTTGGCTTGATTCCTATAGATCAAGAGTTCCCAAACTTTTTTCGGCTGCAGACCCCTTTACCAAAAACTTTTAAAACCGTCGACCCCCTAGTCACTTACTTTACTTACTCAAATGAATACATTTGTACAGTACTCGATATTAAATATTTCACTAGATATCAAACTTTTCATTTTAATCACTTGTAATTAATGATTGAAAAAAATAAAAAGACTATGGAAAATGGCATTATCTTGTGCAACATTAATATCGAAACCTGCACGAATGAAAATTAAAGCAATAAAATACGAGCTTTTTTACATTTTTGACATTTATGTAGAAAATGGATGGAAATAAATATGTAAATTCAAAATAAGTACAAATAGTCCAAGCTGTACTGTCAGCATTTCTTTTTTGGTTCAGTTATATTGTTATTGAAAAATAAAAACTTTTATTAACAAACAATTTCGACAGCCCCTGTGATAAAAAAAAAAAAATGTACTTACTTGAAACAGAAGATTTTTGCTCAAACTAGAATAAATAAACTGTGTCCTCTGATTTTCTTTTTCATAGTACTGCTCCTCAATAAATAATTATATTCAAAGTTCAAATCACAAATAAGTACATGTCACATCAAACAAACCAATTTATAGTGTTTTATGAAAGCATGACCGTACAAGACTGATAGATTCTGCTAATATCAAATATCCGTCGTCTCGACCCACACTGAGCAAGTACGGACATGCAACGGTTTTTCTTGTCCGCACTTGCTTTGATACATTCGATAAGACAATGCACAGACATGTTTGTGCTACATGTATTTTCATGCATTCTTACGTGTGACTCTTTTAATGACACATTTTACCTTTTCGTTCGCAAGTTTGGTATATAATGTGTTTTTATCAAAAAAGTGTTTTTTTTTAATTAATTTACTTCTTAATTAGGTACCTATTGGAATCATAGATATTTTGAAGTAACAAACAAATAGCAGTAGTAAGGGGGTGTATTTTTGTTGTCGTCGACCCTCAAATTATTTTATTGAAACTATCATTCCCTAGAAAGTTCAAATCGAGGGGGTCGATATCGACCACTTTGGGAAGTCTTGCTATAGAACATTAATTTCTTATAGCTACCTAGAATATGGTATAGCCTTTTAGCCCTTCTAAGTTAACATGAGATATAACGTTCTTGCTATATCTGTAGAGCGGAGTGTAAATTAAGCCTGTTTTGGAATAGGTACATTGCTAGCATAGACTGAAAGACCCATTTGCAGTTTGTAAATGGGATAGGCATACAGTTCTCTGACTATTTAGAAATGGTTCAACTGTATGAGCAAACTTAAAGAATGAAACAAGATATATAACCTTTAAACAGAACATTTCTTAAAGAAGAACTTTTCTTTTCTTTGTTATATTCATTTTTTGCCACTTTTGTGTGAACTGTTTCACCTTAAATTTTTACTAAAGCTTTTAAAAACAAAGCTATTTTGTCTGTAGAATCATTTCAACGCGTCAAGCCATTGCCAGAATACCATAAAGCAAACTAAAGCTGCAGAACTTCGGTAATTTTGGGTAAATGCAGCTACAAAAATTGATAAATATTACCAATTTTTCAGTTTTTACTTAGTCTCATTCTCTGTACAATGTTGTGCAGAGACCAGGACATCCATCTCTTTCTACTTTTTTGAAAAATCTCCTGTGTACTTTCTTATTAAGGACCAAATTTACCAAGTCGCATTAAAAACTGCCATCAGCCCAGCTTAGAATTAGTGCTTGTAGTACATTTGTGAGTTTATTTCTTCAAATAAAGACAAATCAAAGAAGTGAAAGCTAACGTTTAGAACTGCAACAAGAGAAACAATACAGTTATGACTGTTTGATAAACACAGGCTGAAGTCAATTAGTGAGCACATCATTACCATAGCCTTGTTGAAGATGTTCCAAACATTTTGGATTTCACACATTGAAGAGGACATAAGCGAGCCATAAAATATTAAAGGTGCTTTCAGGAATCTTCAGGGGAAAGAAAAGGGATATTGAAATAAAAGAGTAATCCAGCCTGCTGTACTTCTGCCTAATTTTTTGTATTAGTGGAAAACAACCAAACACTTCATGCTAGGATTTTGTTGTTTCATTATAACTGAAGATACTGCTTCCTTATAGTTTTAGTGATCTGGGTTCAAATTTGGGTACAGTCCATGTGTAGAAATTGCATGTTTTCTAATCTCTTCCCTTAATCCCAAATAAATGAGCATGTTAGTCTGACTGATGATGCTAAACAGCTCAGAATGAGTGAACTATGGCGCTGGACCCCACAATCCTGCACTGGAATAAGGGGGATTAAAAATAAATAAATGGATGGATGAAGAAAGCAATCAGCATATGAGGAGCAGAATCATGACGATCATACTGAAACCAACATCCAGCAGAGCAATTCATTTGCTGCAAAGTCTATATGCCAGCAGCATCCTGTAGCCGGTTAATGCTTTTGTGCAGAAAGTCTATTGAAAAGAAAAGTGGCTTCAGTCCAAGCAAGAAGTAACGAAGATGAAATACAGGCCTGTTTTATTTGAAAGATGACCCAATTGTGATCTTCTTGATTTCACATTCCAGGTCAGACTCTTTAAAGTCTGCACTCCATAATCCTTTTCATGCTTTTATCTGGCAATCTTTACATGACACAATCTCTCTTGGTAAACATTTTTGTTCCTAAGTGCCTTCCATCTGATGCCTGAGTAACTTCCTCTTTGTAATGTTTGTATTGGCCACCCAGGAATGAGTCTTCTTTGATGCAATTTGGCTTTAATCCAATAACAGGAGACATTCTTTGATCTTAGCCAAGAGAGGTGGGTGGGTGTGGGGCATTGAGATGCTGCAGGGGCATCATAAAATTGATATTAATAAATTGCCATAGAATTGTGGCAAATTCACACCTAAAAATGAAACCCCTTTTATTTATTTCTACATGAAAAACTCCCAGGAACTTTCAGTTATTTCTTCCTAGTTTTTGACTATGGGTACTATGTACTGGAGGTAGTGGGGACATTACCTGGTCAATTCAGTATTAGATGCTTTTTATATATTAGAATGAAGTAAGAAGATAAATATTGCTGAAAATAGTAGCATATTCAAGTGCATTGTTGTTAACATTTGTTTTAAAGCAGTGGTGTCAAACTCCAGTCCTGGAGGGCCGCAGTGGCTGCAGGTTTTCATTCTAACCCTTTTCTTAAATGGTGACAAGTTTTTGTTAACTCCTTTTCCTTTCATTTTAATTGACTTGTTTTTTTAAGATTTGCTGCTCTGAATTATTTTATTTCTTTCCTTAAATGGCACCCAAACAGAAATGAAATGTGAAGTGAGTGAGCCAACAGAAGATCAATTAAGTCAGGGCCTCAAACTCCAACCGATTTCACTCAAACCAGTTGCTTAATCAGGCACTGGTTCTTGTTAATTAAACCCGTTCTTTAATTTCATGGCTTGTTGCTGTTCTCAATGTGCAATAACATACATTTCAGAAATTGCTGATTTTCTCTTTTCTAAGAGCCCCAATAAAATGTTTTGTGGACGTGAGCAGATCAGCATTCCTGAGACCTTCACCTTTGTTTGTTTTTAGATATTTTATGATGGTCACAGTTTGCTGGTCATGTTTAAGCTCATTTTGTATCTCATTATTGTTTTGGTGCTAATTAAGGAAAAAGAAATAAGTAATGGGTCTGAGTCTTCAAGAGCAAGTCATTTAAAATTAATTCAAAAGAAGTTAGTTAGCAGCAAAAACAGGTCACTAATTAAGAAAAGGGTTAGAATGAAAACCTGCAGCCACTGCAGCCCTCCAGGACCGGAGTTTGAGACGTCTGTTTTAAAGTCATTCAAATTTCTGTAGTAAATGAGAAGAGGATAGTACACATCTGTTGTAGTGTCCCTTTGGATAAATACATTTCACTGCCAGGTATTTTCAAATGCACAAAATGATAAATAAGAAAGGGTGGCATGATGGCGCAGTGGTAGTGCTGCTGCCTCGCAGTTAGGAGACCCAGGTTCGCTTCCCGGGTTCACCCTGCGTGGAGTTTGTATGTTCTCCCCGTGTCTGTGTGGGTTTCCTCCGGGTGCTCCAGTTTCCTCCCAAAGACATGCAAGTTAGGTGCATTGGCAATCCTAAATTGTCCCTAGTGGGTGGGCTGGCACCGTGCCCGGGGTTTGTTTTCTGCCTTGCGCCCTGTGTTGGCTCCAGCAGACCCCTGTAACCCTGTAGTTAGGATATAGCGGGTTGGATAATGGATGGATGGATGGATAAATAAGAAATACAATTAAGAAAATATTGCAGGCTACCAATTAACTGGTTGGCTACAATGAAAGTCTGCAGCCATTGCAATACCAAAGGGCTAAGCTTGTCCATCTCAAATTAATGCTACATATCAAGTGTGGGAAATACTAAAGACAAGTTTATAAACAGGGTTAATAAAAATCAACACATTTATTATTGTTAATAGCAACCAGAATTCCTGCTTTTGACATTTTGTTATTTAAAAGGAAATATAATTTCCAGTCACAGCCTGGTGAAAATGTGTACAGCACTCTGACTTTTGGTATTTGTAGATAAACTGTCGCCTTACAGCTTCTATCAGGAGTTTTATCGGCAGTTCAGTCAGCTGTGGCTCCTATAGAAACACAGATTAAACGTTCATTTCCAAGCTTCAGAGCCTTGGAATTGTGTTCAGTCTCTTCCAGGCGACATCATTGTTATAAAGGTTATTTGTCACAACAAGTCCCAAGTGAGGCCTCAAGACGTTCTCATGGATGAGTAGCTTAGGAAACCCATATTGTTTTTGTCTGTGGATCAAGACAGAATCACTCATCTGATCATTCTCATTGGCCTTCATTTCTCTTGGATCAAAATGTGCTGTGCAATTCAGATTAAAGTGGTATCTTTGAAATAGAATGAGATATCGTTTTGAGCTGGATAAGTTCATCATTTAGAGGATGCAATGTTTAGCACTGTTGGCTAACTGTAGCAATGATCTGGCCTGAAATCCCATCCTAGTGAATGTCTTTGTGGAGTTCTCTGTGTGGATTTTTCTCATTTCTGTCTGGATATCTCTCACATTTAAATGCCCAACATGTTAGGCTAATTGACAGCTCTAAATTGGTCCTTAGTGCATGTGTGTGTGTCCTGTGATGGACTAGGCCCATGGTCCATGTCCAGAGTTGGTTTCTGCCTAATTTATATATGCTTTTGTTTAATTTCACATATCTAGATTATTGCACTTCAATTGTACAGTATCTAACATTCAGTTTTATGTTGTAGCACTGTGTCATTTTTAGCTTTAATTTAAATGCTATATATTGTAACAGGGCTATTGTTATTCCTCTAGTATCATTGTTTCTTTTTCTCTTTTAATGTTCTTATGCTTTGTATATAAATATAAACTGATTTTATGTAAGAAGAGATTGGATAAAAACATTATGAATCCTCCAGTCTTTTACTGAGCAAATTTCACCATGAACATTATCATATGGTGCTTTGAAATCAAAACTGAATTGTAATTTGAAGAGACAGATACATCACTATGAAAGAAGTTGTTTAAAATGTAGATAGATAGATAGATAGATAGATAGATAGATAGATAGATAGATAGATAGATAGATAGATAGATGGTGTAAGTGTCATCAGGAAGTCATCTAGAATCCCAACCACATCAAGAACCGATCCCTTGCCAGGAAGGGAAACCAGAAGGATGAAGGAATCAGAGTTGGCCTCCTGGAACCTATAATCCTCCAGTACACTGAAGGGCACCATTCTTGTGCTGCTGCCCCTGCTTTTCAGTCAACAGGCATACTGGGAAGTATAGTTCCATGCTACAGCCCTTTGGTATATCATGAAGCTGCAGTGAGCAACCATCCCTACCTTCCAGTGATTTCCACCTGACCTGGAAGTAGTTCAATCAAGTTGTAGCAGACACAGGAAGTACTCCTGGGATCTGGTTTAAAGAGGACCTCTCTGCCTTGCCTCTGGGTGTCTGAGTTGGGAGGCAGAGGACAAAACTTGTGAGAGGAAGAGGAGTTGGGAGAAGAAGAAAGGAAAGGAAGGATTCACTTATGTTCTGTATTGTTTGGAAGGTATTTGGAGGAATAAAATCCATTATTTGAACCAGTGATTCTGTGCATGTCAGTTGTGTCTGGGGTTTGGGGCTTGATCGCACCCCCTGTCTTCCATAATAGATAGATAGATATGTTAATTAGTAATGCAATTAATTAGCATTCTCATAGTCTAGCTTGTAAATATGACATTATCCTAACTTATGAATCTAAAGTAATTCAAATACAGTATATAAAAATAGGTGCATACACTCTGTAAGAGGAGAATGGGTATCCTGGCTGGGAAAGAGGAGGATTCATTATCCGGATGGGAGGCCAGAGCAGAATGGCAAATAAATTGGCCAATGGAAAGGAGAAATAACTTTGTGCCCGGCCAGTATAATTTAACAAATGAGCTAACTGAGGCTGAGAATCGGGAGCTGTTGCATCCCCCATATGCCAGGTGGTAGTGATCCTCGTATGGGTGCTTGGGATATGGAGTCTGGAAATGCAACCCTGTTGAGGTACCTACATACAAATAAAAGACACTGTTTCGGATGCTCCTTACTTTCTTTATGACCAGAAATACTTCCTGGAAGACATTCCCAGGTCCGGAATAAAAGTGAGGTTGTAAGAAGAAAGATTTATCTGGAGTATTCATTGTGTATTGTGGCTTATTTCTAGAAGGTGATTTGGATACATGCTTTGAAAAGAATAAATCTTAATTTTATTCATACATCATGTGCCGTGTTTTGGGTTTGTGGCTGATTGACAGCCCCTTGTGGTCACAACTAAAAGTAAAGGTACTAGAGTGCTTGTTTAGAGTGATGCCATAAGGGAACCATTTTTGGTTTGCAAAAGATCAATCCACATGAAAGTTCCAGAAATAACCTTTTTTTATTTAGATCTGCAACAGGCTCCATAAAGTAAATAACCATGATGGTCACAAACATATGAAATAACAACGGGTTACTAATTTTAGAAAAACTCTTGTTGCAGACAATTATTCAGGCTAAATCCAGGTTTTCTTAATCTGTTAATGTCCTGCTAAGTAGCCTACCAAACATTAACACAATTTCAATTTTTTCTAATATTAGGAAGTTTTTCAAAGCTTACATATTGTAACTACACAAAAGAAGCTCATAAAGGGTCTTGGGCACCCGAAAGCAAACCCTGCATATTGAAGGCACAAAAGAAAAAGCATGGTAAAGATCTTAAACAGAGACTAGTCCTGTGTGGAGATGGAGTCTGCTCCAAGATGGTGGCGTACAGTTGGGTTGTACCCAGAAGTGACGTCATGGACGGTGGTACGTCAGTCTTTCTTTCTACAGAGGGGAAAGAAGAAGACATACCATTATTACACACTGCCCTCAGGTAGCTCGGGGTAATATTGTCCTCAACTAAGTTGTAAGTTGTTACTCAAGTGTGACGTGTGACAATATATAGAGAATCCTCCCCAGTGCTCTGTCAAGCAATGGTTGTAAAAGGAACCACAAAAAAAAAAAAATAAAGAACCATAAAATACCATTAAAGAACAAGTATTTTTAAGAGTATTTACATTATTAAGTAAAGTATATACTGTGTAAAAGAGGGACACAGAAAGGGGAACACAAAGTAGTAAAAGAACAAAACAAAAATAGGAGCACTGCTGCCCCACTGGGCTGTCTTACTTGTATATAGACTTGTACACCCATGTGCCCTGCTGCATGGCGTATCAACTTGACCATTTTTTTAGGCACTGCCAAAGCAGTCCATCTCAGCATTTTCTTCTTCATTCCATTGAACTAGTTTTGCTTGCACGATTGTCTATGAATTGACTGTGTAGAATGGAATAACATGTTCGCAAAGGTGGTGACTGGTTAGTTAAAGGTGACTCTGAAAAGTAGACACACAAACAGTGGCTGTCACACTTAAATTAGAATATTAAAGTCCATGTCACATTTTTCAGTAATTTTCAGATTTAGCCCTCACTTACATAATCTCAGTAAGTCTGAAGTAGTCAGCTGTGTGCTCCAGTGAAGGACAGTCATCTAGTCCTACATACCCAGTGACTCACTCCAACTGTAGGTTCAATCAGACAGGCTTGATTTTGACTTAGTCATTGTGGTGGGCTCAGTGTGTATGAAATGTAATGAACAATGAAGGCTCATCTGGAAATACGATACATTTAATGCAACAATGTGGAATAAGGAAAGCAGGTGTATATGTCCGATATCATCCTTGAGTTGAAAGAAACAAACAGATGATCAGCCAGCCACTAAGTCTAAAAGAAATTAGATTGCTAAAGATGTAATCCTTCTCCTTCAGACAATTCGTTCCTTTATATAAAAAAATCCAGACACACAAATGAATGAGACTCTTACAGTAAATAATCCTGCTGCCATTACATCATGACATAACAACCTTGGCATAATGGTACTAGAACTCTAAAATAGTATTAGTTTGATGATTAAAATGATTAAAAATAATCCCCTAAATCTCAGCAGTACCTTTATCTAAAACTATAAACCTATTCTCTTCCTGGTTTAAGGTTTATCTTCTTTAACTTCAGGATGCTATACTGATACCTATCGGCATGGAGGTCTCCTGGACTCTTATTGTCCCTTCACACCCCAATCTCTTTCCACAGCAGCCAACACTGTCCATATTTCTATAAAGAGAAATTGTATGCTGTCTCCTGGTGGTTATCTGTCTTTTTCTAAGGCAACTTTAAAGTTTTATTCGTGAGGCCAATGCATTATTTTTTCACATGTGATGTTTTGTGTTGGGCATTTTCTTCCAGCCTTTTGCCACCTCTGTGGTCCATTTACAAAACCCTGAAATCAATTAAGTGTGTTCTAGATGTTTAAATAAATATGAGGTCAGTCCAGAAAAAGTTCAGCCATTGTTAATATGTTTGCATGGCATCAATGTAACCTGGAAGCCAAGGAGAATGGACTGGAATGCGCATGCATGAACAATGATGACTTCACTGGACTAGTCAGTGGTGGTGCTAAACGCAGTTGAGTGAGCATATGGACTGTGTGGCCATTGCATTCAAAATGACTGAGCGATCAGAGCAACGATCTGCATCAAATTTTGTGTTGAGCTTGAACATTCGTCCACGGAAACTATTCGGATGATTCAGAAGGCTTTTGAGGACGATGTCATGAGTGGCGAAACATGAAATCACCCAAGTGACTCAGTCCCCCTACAGCCCAGATTTGGTGCCCTGCGACTTCTTACTCTTCCCAAAACTAAAATCACCTTTGAAAGGGAAGAGATTTCAGACTGTTGATGAGATTCAGGAAAATACAACAAGACAGCTGATAGTGATTCCAACAAAGGATTTTGCAGAATGTTTTGAACAGTGGAAGAGACACTGGGAGAACTGTGTGAGGTCCCAAGGTGCCTACTTTGAAGGGGACTGAGGTGTCATTGTCGTAGGTCCAATGTTTCTTGTATCTTCTACCTTCTTCAATAAATGTATCTGTTTTTCATAATTCATGACTGGATACTTCCCAGACAGACCTTGTAAACTTAGGTCAAAACAAAGAATTAAATACTCTAACTCTGACAGCTATAACACTTATACAAAACAAATGATAAGAGGAAATATTTGATTGTTGTCTTGTAACTCTTTTGCATGTTTCGTCACTGCACTGATTTTTGTAACTTCACATACACAGCAGTTGTCATGTGTGACGGATGGCCGGGGCCCATGCCTGGCTGGGATGCCCCTGCAGCATATGTTCCAGGGGAGCAAGCTTAGGAAACACAGTATCTTCCCCGGACGCTAGATGGCAGCCTCCCTGGGTTGCAGCAGTGCCTCAGACTCCCCCAGTGCTTCATGGGGTTGGAGTGTTGTGCAACCCTGTTGGTTTCCTCAGGCACCGCCAGGGGGTGCTGCAGCAGGAGCTGCTGGACCCTTCTGGGCACTGGTTTCACCACACCCAGAAGTGCAGCTGGATGTCAGCAATCAAGCACCTGGAGCACCTCCGTGTGCCCAATAAAAGGAGCCAGCAACCACCACTCAGAGGACAAGGTTGCCTGGGAGGAGCAGTGGTGCAGAGACAGAGTGCGTTACTTTTGTGTGTTGGTGCTTTGGGACTGTGTTTTGGCTGGGTGACACAGGGAAGACGTGAAAGTTTCTTTATTTTATATGTGAGCCTCCGTGTCCAATCTGTATTGGGTCAGGCGCATATATAGCGCCTTTATCACACATGATACAGTAGAGAGTTTTGTTTTGAAAATTTTTTCAGGTTCTCCATGCTTTCTTAAAATATTTAAGACTTTGCTTTGGGGGTTAGACTGAGGTACCTATTTTTAACCTGCGTGGCATCTTTTTGTTTTTCTTGAGGGTGCCACCATTTTTAGACAATTGTTTCTATGACTTTGCTAAGCAAAGTTACTGGGAGTGTATGATTCATAAAGTTTATGCCAAGACTGTGTAAAGGTAAGCATTGTACACTGTCCAGTTTTCCAAGATTGTGGGTATTGTGTAAAAACACTTTAATAGATATGATCTATTAAAAAAGTGCGATTTATAATTCATGACAATACCACGACAGTGCGAAATGCAATGCAGTATCATGCAGAAATTAGTAGATCCCCTTCTAGAAAAGTACCCAAATTACAAGTATACTCTGAGTCTTGATATGCAGGATGTCATAGTCATCACTCATGTTGATGTCATGTCAGCCGGATATCATTAGCGATACATGATTTTGTGCATTAATATTTGGACATGTTTATGACCTACAAATAAAATGTGAGTTTCAGTGTTTCGACAGGAAGTGTGAAATTAATGTAGAGGTATCATCATGAATTCTGTTACTGGTTTCCAGGTTCAGATATGAAAGTCCACTTTTCTTGCCTTCCTATTGTAAAAGTCGTTAATAACATCCTCATAGTCTAATATGAATGCAATGCATTTTTCTATAGATAGGAGAAGTCAACCCAGCGACTAATGGGCTATACCTATTTTAGGAAGGGATTATACTGGTGACCCTTTTCAGGTGATGAAGGTGGACTATGGAATGTTTTCAAAGATGTACATGTACGGAATTCGACCTTGAAGAGGGATTTTCAAAGACTTCCTCTTAGAAGCATCTCAAATATATAATGTATATACTGGAGAATATAACTTGACAAATCTGCTCGAACGGGACACATGGACTTCAAAAGTGGGACCCCCTTAGGCGCGGGGCCTGGGGCAGTCACCCCACTTGCCACCCCCAAATTCCTCTCTTGCTTCTTAGATTTTATTATTGTTACGTTTTGTATTTTACTATGTCACTATCTTGTTTTTTGTTGTCATTACTATTCTGTGGATTGGTTGCTAACGGGTGACAGTTGGTTCCTAGGGTCAAAATATGGTGCGATTTATATAATGTAATAGTATACTATGCTCACAGAATATATCTATCACTCAAAGTGCTGGGTTCTTCTCAGTTTTCATAGCACCTCATATTTTCTATTAGCACAAGCCATCTTCAGTCAACAGACACCATGCATTGGAACTGTGGAGCAAGAGCCAATTCCTGTGACTGACTGGGATCTCACAGCCATTGGAGTGCCCTGAACTCCATACAGAAAAACAGCAGAATAGAAGGGTGTCTCAAAATAGGCATAGTACTTAACTCTCCAAAAAGGATACGAATTGTTTCATGTGAGGACAACTGTTTGAGAAATAGTTTCCCTATTTGCTATAAACAATTTTGCATTGCTTCCATCATTGGTTAACCATGGCATCTTAAAATAATGCAATTCATTGTCTCTTATCTTCACTAGTGGTGATACACCCTCCAACTTCCCTGTTACTCCTCCTCTACAATATCTGGAGACCAACGTGTTACAGCTCCGCTTGCAGCCTCAGCATTCCTGTAGACTCCAAATCACAACTTGAAGAGCTAAGCCAACACCAAGTTATGTGTCCCTTGTAGGCAGAGGTGGGAAGCTATTGATAAACTAACTATACTCTCTCCTGCCAACAGTTTGTTTAGGGGTTTCTTGAAATGTTCTCCAATATTGTTTTGTGCATAGAGCGTGACTAATCCCTGGACGATCACTAAGTAGGAACATGGTGCCCTCATTTGGTGGTACTATAAGCATACTGTTCTGATTGCACGACTATTTTGTTTATTCTGTGTTTTATCATTTTTTCTGTATGTTTCTGTTAGTGTAGACTTATGTTTTAAATAAGGCATTCAGAGATAACATTATTGTCCTCTTTTAAATTTGTACTGTTTTGTTTCAATATTTTGTTTTAATGGCTATCACTTTTTTATGTATTACTGTTAAGACACAAACATAAGAACACAAGACATTTGACAAACGAGAGGAGACCATTCCGTCCATCAAGCTCATTTGTTTAGCCACTAGCTAAGGTTTCCCAATATCTCATCTTGGTGCTTCTTAAAGGTTGTTGATGTTTCTGCATCAACTACATGTCCTGGTAGTTTGCTGCAGATTCCCACAATGCTTTGCATAAAGAAGTGCTTCCTGGCTTCAGTCATAAATGCACTTGCCCTTAATTTCCACTGGTATTTAAGGTGAAATAATTCTGCTTAATTCTGCTGGATGTACATTCCTGGATGTCTCTTCAGGTGATATCATTATTGCCAATGTTATAAAGTGATGCCATGAAGACTTCACTGTTCAGGTTTATGGGTATTGTGGCTAGTTTCTGTCCTAGTGTTTTCTGGCATACAGCCTTAGGTTTGGTTCTTTGAGTAAAACAAAAGACAGGCTTGATATAATTGTTTTGTTTTTGACTAAGTTTAATTTCCTGGTTTTTCATATACACCCATGTGGCATCAGATCACCCATCAGGACACACTACTGTCTGGCTCCTATTTTTAATCACTTCATTTATATTGCACTTGTGAAAGATGAATAGTACTTTATTGGTACTCAAGGTGAAGATCACTAGCTCCAGCAGCAGCACACAACATAGTACAAAACAGTAAGAAAAATGATTACCCAAGTGCAAGAGACCCAGAACTGTACAAACAATATGCCCAGTGTACATTTAATGTCTGGTCACACTAAAGAAATACTGTATTGTTCTGATGTCAATGAGTCAGTTATAACTGGAGTGGTAAACATGTACGTGATGAGAGGAAGCATTATACAATCTGATGGATGTGGGCTTAAAAAAAGAGCCAGAGTAGTGCCTCCCAGGACACCGTGGTGCAAGGAACTGATGGCTTATGATTCTGGGGGACATCACAACACTGAGAGGCACCGTCATTCATAATGTCTTCTAATTTTGCTGTCATGCTGTGTAATGAAACACATTAAGTAGGTACGGTTTTCCAATTCCCATGTCATTCTTTCCCATTAATAGGTACAACAGGGTTACATGGCACATTCACATTTGTGGGGGACCAATTTAGAGTTGCCATTTAACAAGGAGCGCACTAACGAAAACACCACAGAGACAAAGAAAGGCCTGTCATTTCCACACAGATGGTATCTGAGTCGAGATTTAAACCCAGGCGCTGTGAAGCAACAATGCTAAGCTCTGAGTAAAAATACCTCAAATGTTCAAACATAGCAAAAATCATTATATAAGTACTTCTATGACTGCATTTATCTATTAGACTCAATACATAGTGTCGACAAATGTAGTGGGGAAGTTTTAATACAGGAATAAAAAAAATATGTACAGTATTGTGTATTTTTAAAGTAAATCTGGTAACAGCATACCTAAGTTAAATATGTCTTTGTTCATGATTTTTTTTTATATGAAGAGCTCCTTTATACTATTAATATTAAGGGCTATTTGATAAAGGCCACCTTAAAATGGTTAACAATTTATTTTGGCAGCAGAATGATCGGTCAGTTGTCTGAAATTATGAAATAGAAAAGTATTTGTAAAAATGGATAGAGACATGAGTAGCAATCTTTACATTAGCAGATGACAAGTAGGCCAAATGTTCATCAAAAGACAGCAGTGAAATGAATAAAGTGTCATTAAATCTGTGTGTAGGTGTTTTCAGATGTATGTTGTTCATAAAAGCTGAAAGCTTTGCCTGTTGAGTGTCCTGCTGTTAGGCATATAGAATATTTCCAGATAATTAATGCTGGATTTGAACCTTTATGATTGGATAATATGTGTATATAAAAATGTGTCATATCAATTGATATTTTGGTCTGGTGTCTATACTCTTATGAATATTGATTGCTGATTATTATATTGTGTCACAGGAAGCAGAGGAGGATATTTGTCTTCTTGCAGGCTGCTACTCTAACAAATATGTGTTAAACATCTATAATTAGTCTATAATTGCAAAGTGCTGAAGGCGTTTGGACTAATGAGGGCCAGATTAAACTCAGGTGGGCGGGTGGCTTGTTAAAGAGGAGCAGCCGACAAGGTGAAGAAGAGATGAGGTAGCGGATGACAGCCCACAACATGACTGGGCTAATCTAAGGATCCTTCTGATGAGACTGGCAGGCCAGAAGGAGTCTGTAAGACCCGAGAGTTCAAAAAGCCCACCTGACAAAAGAGAGCCACTGGTGCAGCTCCAACAATGTGCTAGTCGCCTCCTTACTGATTTCCTGGTATTGTACATGTCTATAGTCTGCATTAGCAAAAAATGGATGTGCTCACTGAGAGTGCTGCCAATCACAACTGCTATTTCACTTTCACAGAAAGAATAAACATAGAAAATGAAAAATTACCAAGAATAATCATTCATTTATTGACAAGGCAAAATAAATGAAAGCAACCAGCAGGCTGTTTTTATAGACTTTCCTATTTTAAATGTTTGGGCTCACCATTCCTTTTTTTGGTACACCATATCCTTGCAGAAAGCACACCTATTCTTTAAGGACAATTCATGAATTATTACGGGGTGAACAAATCTAGCTACAGCAGCGACTCTCTCCTTCCCGGAGGCTTCACTCTCTTGACAGATGTCTTTCTGCATAATAGGCAAGTGACCTAAAGGCATCTCCACAGCTTCACTCTTAATCTTTAAATTAACATATCAATCAATTATCCATTTCCCATGATGCCACCCAATTACAGAGACATTTCACCACGCAGCCTCTGCTTTAACAGGTGCTGGCTAATCCTCATTGGCCAGCCCCCTGTAGACTGACCCCAGCCGAGCTGTTCACCTACAGATAGATGAGTTCACAGGAGCCTGGAGGCTCTTCTCACTCTGTAGTATTTCTAGTAAAATGGTGCTCTATTTTATTTTCATTTTATTGAAAACATCAATGCAAACCTTATTGAGGCACTGCAGCACCTTATGGCATTCACTATGGTTCTGATGTCTAGCATCCATCATTGTTCCTTAGGGTCAGCTTGGGCCTTATGTGTGTGGTACCTTGACTTTGTTGTTTTTATTTGTTTTAATTTCCTGAGCTTTTTAAAACATTTTTAATTCATTTGTGCTGTCTTTTAATGGAGAAGATACATTGGAAGCAACTTTTATTATGTGAAGGTATATTTTTTTATATGGCAATCGTCTGCATTCTCCCTGTCTCTGTGCATATTAGTTTAATTGTTGACTCCCATCTGTTTTACAAAACAACTGTCCCTCAGTTCCCCTGTGGGAAAGGTAGAAGATTTCATTTTAGGAATAAAAGTTATAATTTCCCCTTTTTGTTATTACACTAAAATGAATTTATGGACAGAATTTCTGGGTGCAGCCAGGGTGTTGAGGGGGTCCGGTTTGGTGGACTCAGGATTGGGTCACTGCTTTTTGCAGATGATGTTGTCCTGTTTGCTTCATCAGGCCGTGATTTTCAGCTCTCTCTGGATCAGTTCGCAGCTGAGTGTGAAGCGTTTTGGATGGGAATCAGCACCTCCAAATCCGAGACCATGGTCCTCAGCCTGAAAAGGGTGGAGTGCCCTCTAAGGTTTGGGAGCGTGGTCCTGCCCCAAGTGGAGGAGTTCAAGTATCTCCGTGTCTTGTTCACGAGCGAGGGAAGAATTGAGTGTGAGCAGTGATGTGGGCTCCGCATCGGTCTGTCATGGTGAAGAAGGAGCTGAGCCATAAGGCAAAGCTCTCAATTTACTAGTCGATCTACGTTCCTACCCTCACCTATGGTCATGAGCTATGGGTAGTGACCGAAAGAACAAGATCGCGAATACAAGCGGCTGAAATGAGTTTCCTCCGCAGGGTGTCTGGGCTTTCCCTTAAAGATAGGGTGAGAAGCTCAGTCATCCGGGAGGGCCTCAGAGTAGAGCCGCTGCTCCTCCGCATTAAGAGGAGTCACATGAGGTGGCTTAAGCATCTGATTAGAATGCCACCTGGACGTCTCCCTGGTGAGGTGTTCCGGGCACGTCTAACCGGGAGGAGGCACCGGGGAAGACCCAAGACACGCTGGAGGGAGTATGTCTCCCGGCTGGCCTGGGAACGCCTCGGGATTCCCCCTGGAAGAGCTAGAAGAAGTGGCCGGGGAGAGGGAAGACTGGGCATCTCTGCTCAAGCTGCTGCCCCCGCGACCCGATCTCAGATAAGAGGAAGAGGATGGAAGGATGGATAGATGCTAAAATGACAGGGTAGTCTGAAAAAGGAGACATGGGTTTTAATTACACATAACCAAGTTTGTGAAATGACTTTGGAAACTAGGATTTTTGTATTATCTATTTTATCACTATTGAAGTTCATAAAATTTGCTGCTGTTGTTTGCCAGGAATACACATGACAATTCTGAATTTCTTTTTGTGAAATTATCAACTGTTCTGAACAGTACACCAGGTTTATTTCTATTTTCATCCATTATTTTAGAGTAGTCTTTAGAATTGGCCAGAGCTGACCTTTCTTAGGTGTTTAGCATTGACGGTGCATGCTATTTGAAGGATCTTTAATTTCATGGCTCACCATTTATACTTTTTTTGGCCATTTATTGTAAGTGCATGAATGTTACCAAGTTTTGTTTTTTTGGTGTTATAGCAGGTTTTTTTTTAATACGAAAAACTACAGTACCTAAGGCCTCTTATACTCATTTGACAATGCATCTGTATTATATCTAGAAATAAGTTTGGAATTCTAACAGTGTCCTCTGATTTTAGGGTAGTGTTGCCAACTAGATGTCACACAGTTCTCTTTGATTGCATGGGTGTGGGCAGGAGCAAGTCATTTCTCAGTGAAACGTGGCAGATATTAACACTGCAAGATGCTTGAAGCCTTCTAATTTTGAACAAAACTGCTGAAGTTGATTTTGCCTTATGGAGATAACTTTATAAATTGCAGGTATCAAAGCATTGTGTCACGGACTTGATTTTCACATCATTATTTAGGAAATTAAGTTCTACACACAAATCGGGTCACAGTGAATTTCAAAAGTCTCCACACACTTTTGGAAATTTCATCTTTTTTGTTTTTATATGACTAAATGTTTATTGAAAATTCACAACAAATAGCATCCACCAAACAACAAAATGAAAAATAGGTTACAGCTGACATTACAAAAACACAAGTTACAGAATAAGATAAAAGGAACCCTTCCACCATCAACATGAGCTCTTGAAAAGAAAGAGAGCACACAGCTTCATATGGGCTAATGATGCCTAAGCAAGCTGATGACAGAAGTGTAACCCATGTGGCAGGCCTCAAAAGCTCTGAAGTCAAAAAATTGGACAACAACGAAGATCCCATGTCACTTAACATTGGACCAGCCACATCATGAACTGGCAGTTTGCCTTGTTGCTCCTTGAGGACCCGTTGATACTCAGCACTGAAAACTCAAGATGGACAAGTTTGAAAAAAGAGCTTTCCAACAAGAAGAAGAAAAGCAAAGAACCACTGGGTTATTTTTGTATCATTCTTACCCAGAGAGATCAGACTTTGCTGGGAGAAAGAAAGGGTAAGTGTAGAGTGATCCGATAGAAGTAATATTTGAAATGGGGGGGCAAGGAGGGGGGACCAGCAGTAGAGGACCAGAAGGCAGGTACTGGGGGGCACTCTCAGAACACATGTGAAAAAGTGCTTGTACATTTGAATAGCAGGGGAGCTTAACCAAGTCCATAGCTTAACATATGCAAGGGGTGAAATCTAAAGGCGTTCAATCTTAAACTGGAAGATCTTATTTCATTTTTTTTTTTTTTTTGATGAGGAAATGAAATTATAGACAGGATGACAACAAAGTGGAAATGATAATGGGATGCTCCAAGTCTTAAGAACAGATCTAAGTTACAAATAGAAGAAAAACGAGGAGAGGGTATAGTGAAATTGTATCTCAGAGACTGGAATGTTCAGAGCCCAGATTCTTTCCTTGAAAGAACCAAGAAAGAGAACATATGACTTTGTATCCAAAAGAAAAAGCCAGTTTATTGAAAACTGGAGTATATGAGTGCCAAACCAGTCAAGAGTCTAGATGCTTCTTAAGCCATGTTCCCAGTGCCTTTTGAATAAAAGTTGAAAGCTCCAAATTTTCATTTCATGGGCATGGGGGCAATATTTATTTCAGTAGTAAGCCAAGACTGAGGATAGATAGAAAAAAGTCAACACCATTTTGGAAAGAAAGCAAATGTCTACCAATATTGTTCCAAAGACCACACTCATCCTCCGATCTGGCATGAATCAAAGCAGAACATTTAACAACTGGTCCTTCTTATTTAATAAAAATAGGATGGGAGTGAGCAAGCATTGGAGGGGTCGACATGGGCATTAAGCAGAAGAAGGGAAAATTTTGACTAATTGATTTTGTACCTTGTCTGGCTCCCAAAAGATTTAAAGGGGTAAGAACATGAGGAAGCTCTGCTGAGAGATATTTTATGGGTGAACAAGTTTGTGAGAAAGCAGAGCTATGGCAAGGGCTCAAATGAAATAATAAAAGGTAAAGGAAACAGAGGGCATCCTTGAAAATCTGAAATATCAGGAGATATTAAAATTGGTAAGGAAAACAGGCCTGCATGGGAAATAGTGTGCATTATTTTGTCCATGTTAAAGTAGCCTTCCCAAAGCTTTTTGAGGTCATACTGTACCAATGAAATTTTAAAAGCATAAAGTCAAAAGCTATTTCTACAGCTAAAAGTATTAGGTGTGACAAAGTTGGAGCCACATTTATAACACTCAGGAAATGTTTGATGTTGTCTGCTGTCCAGTGAGAGCAAATGAAAGTTGTCTGATCATTGTGGATTAGCTTATGAATAACCACCTAAAGCCAGCTTGCCAAAGGTTTTGCCAGTAGTTTAGTATCAGCATTCATTAATGAAATAGGACAATAATCAGGCTGCTGCCCTGTTTTAACAGTAATCTGACCAAGGCCAAATTAATTGAGGAGCTTAGTTTATATATATATATATATTTGTATGCTACTGACTCCATGTAGTTTATAGTGATGGCAGAGAAAAAATTTTAACCTCATGTTTTCCAGGAGAACGGATATAATAAAATTTCTGATAGAATAGGACCCAATGGTGACAAACACTGGACAACAGCAAACAGTATCAGAAACATCCATGAAAAAAAATCACGTTACTGGTGTTTCATAAACCACATGTGCAGTCATCCAGTAGTATGTTCATAACGTGCAAAACCCATGTATTTGTTATTAAAATAAGCTTTTGAATTGAAGACCTGCCACTCCCCTACATTCCTTGGTCAAGAATCTGGTCGTGAATTCAAAATTGCAACATTTTCTGTTTGTGGGCTACTTTCATTTTCTGGACTTATTTATTTAATAATATTTTAGCTAAAATGGAAGCATGTTGTAAGCATACAATTAGATCACTTGACATGTGGAGTATGTGACATGAATATCGTGAGATTGTTTATCATCACGTTTTTGTTGTTGTTTACTATTGTCCAGTGTTGATCACCATTGGGTCCCATTCTATTAGAAACTTTGTTATGTTCTTTCTTCATAAAAGCATGAGATTAAAAATTTCCTTAGCCAACACTACATATTACATGGCGTAAGTAAAATCTAAAAAAATATGATTTTTGGATAGAGTACTCCTTTAAGTCTCCTTTAAATAGAAAATAAATAAATAACACTATATTGTACAATATAAGTCATCTGGGGAAATTACTATATTCATTTTCTGTAAAAAAAAATTAATTTAGAAGTGATTTAGTCGCCTCACACTTATTTCTCCTTCTTGATCCTGAATTGGATTAAAGAGCTCAACATAAATTGGTGGATGGGTATTTGTAGCTCTTTGATCTGAAACATTATTACTTTCTTTATTGACAGTTTATGTTTTAAATTTGCATTACAAAATAACATGTAGAGAAAGCAAGTCTTGATCCATGTGGGAGGAACTGGAATATTCATTTAATAATTTTAAATTGTGTCAATTTCAACAGCAAATGTAAGGAAGACAGCAATCAGATGATGTAATAGTGTACAAATATGAGGGATTACATCTGTTGTAGCAGTAATGGAAGAAAATGACATGGCTTTACACAAATAAAATAATATTTCTAGGCAAATACAAAGTAGATAATGCAGTTCTGCAGTGACTGTCAGAAATTGAGCTTTGAGCATCACTATGGAGCACACAAATTCTCAATAGATCACTCAGCATCCAAATCACAATTTTCACTAATTCAGACAAAAAAAAAGGAAGAAAAAAATCTGTGGGAAGCCGTTAACTGGATACCATGTGACAGCTGCAGCAGGCAACATAATTTTATTAAATCACAATAAATTATTTCACATTCTACCAGAGCCAATTGCTACATAATTTGTTTACTATCAGATATGTTGCAGAGTGTGACAAGAAGGAGGCTGTTCTCTACATTGGTTTGGTGATAGAGAAGTGCTCAGTTGATCTGGGCCCACACAAAATTGAATTTTAAATATTTTTTTTTCTATAATAGAGAACATTTAATTAAAAAATACACAGCTCCCTGACTCTTTTGTGCAGGACATCTTGCTTGTGCCTTTGGCATTAATTTTTGATGCGTTGATTTGCTGTGGTTGGAATGCACAATGCTTGAAGTGGGAAAAAGTGCTAGGACTCCCCTTATTGGTATGCACATCAGCGGGTAAATCAGTTCAAGTTTGAACTTCTGATATGAACAAAAGATCCTAGCAGATACTGCAAATGTTTATAGCACACTTCTTTACTAAAGGTACACAAATCCGATTATTCAAATAAAAACTATGCCTACAACTTTGATGCACCTGTAAATAAATACTAATTCCTACAGATTTTATAGATAGATAGATGTGAAAGACACTATATAACACAGATAGATAGATAGATAGTTGAAAACTTCTAACTTGGCAATCACAGTCATTATGCAGTCATTTTGCTGTTTATATAAACTGTTTGGAAGCTTCAAGAAGTCATATCATGTTCAGTCCTATGTATTTCTTTAATTACTTAGTGAATTTCACTGTGCAAGGCCATCTCGTGAATGTCTGTGGTATTTATGTCTGATTTTGAATCTCTTTGCTCCTTATTTTTTTCCATAAAGAATGTTGATGGAAATCAAACACTTGCTCTGGTCAGTAGACAGCCTAATTCCATGGTCCCGCCGAGCTGCCACTTAAGTCACTTTGCTGCATATGTTGTACCCCAGCCATATTGTCTTTGCTGATGAGTCAATCATTCCTAGAGGAGAAATCTAGGCTTTACTTCTGTGACCAACAGTCAGGTGCATTCATCTACCCTAATGTTGCTGTTAACATAATTAGCTCCTAACTGTCTCTCTGCTTATTGCACTCCTAGGAATTATACTGGCTTTCTGAGGCTACTCACTACCGCTATGTGTTTTGGTGCAGTTCTGAGAATTTGGCTTCCTTTGATCTGAAGTGAAAAATGGGAATAACTTAGTGCACCCTGCATTCAGAGGTTTAGCGAGGGCTATTGTAAGGTACTTCTCTAGCCTACGGAGAGAGAGAGACTTTTCAGCCTGTCTCATTGAGCAGGATAACAATAATGCTGGTATACAAGAAACAGGTCACAGTACTCCGAAGTAGAAAATATAGAAGTGCCAGTAATGGATGCCAGTGAGCACCATCCTTATTCAAGCACTGGCAATGAGATATCTCTCTTTCTCTTTTCATGTCTATTAGGATGCTCCATTCTGGATATGAGATGAAAGGGTGGGTGCTGTTTGGAGTTTGATTTTTATCATGTTACCTTTTCTTTTTATTATAGATATAAACTGCTATTTACAATATATTATTATCTAATTTGTATACTAATGTTACTTTTTAAAAAATAAAAAGCCAATTCCAAAAAAACTGTCTTATTATAGACATGATAATTAAGATATGACACTGCCCTGCCTCTCTATTATGGGTTGATTTCTGCTTGGCCAGAATAGGTTGTGGTCCCCCGACTGCATCTTTTGATACGCATTTAGAAAAGGAATTCGTGAATATATGAATATTGTGTGCTTAAGTTCTTTAAACATTGTACACTTTACAACCATCACCTTGGTGGGTTATAAATTAGTGTGTGCAGATTAGGAGTGAGCAGTGTGACTGACATTGTGCTCTTTTTTCTGATTACGCTCTGTTCTTTTGTTCAACTGCTATTATAATGAATAAACCTTATCTTGACTTTATAAGTATATGTCGTCAATCATTCTTTCACCAAGAATTTCCTCAAGAGATACACAAGTTGTGCAGTAGATGGAGAACCTCAAAGGTGCACAGATGCAAAATTAGATAAGTGCAGTTGGGGTTCCCTCAAGCTCATCAGGAAATGACAGTGTGACAGCAGCATCCTGATGGAATCATGGCTGCAGGCCATGGTTGGCAAATTTGAACATGTAGATATGGCAACGTTAAAATAAAGCCTGTTTCACAGTCTGTAGATATTTCTCTAGAGAACAAGAAAGGGAAATCATTTTTTAAAAAGTCACCCTTTAAGTGTGTCAGATGTGGCATCATCAGTAAATCTCTTGGTAATACATGGATTTTCTAGCTCCAGCACCAACTCTTGAGTTCCGTTATTCTTTTATACACTACAACAAGACAGAACTTGAATTGATTAAAATATTTTTGAGCAGCTTACAGTTTTAAGATGTAAGAAAGATAACACCTTGTAGTTCATTGTAAAGCAAGCTTTTATTTCAGGAATTACCATCTGGATGGTGCTCTCAAGTGAGAAAGTCGGCCGCAAAATAAACGTTCTCATTATCTTCTCCTTATTATTGGCATCTACCACTTTGGTCCATAGAGACAAGTGTAACATCATCAACCCTTCTGGAGTAAAATTAAGTTAAATTATGCAAAGAGAAGAGAGCTTAATAAAAATAAATAAATAAATACATAAAGTGCCTATAAAAAATATTTACTCCCTTGGAAGTTTTTATGGTTATCATCACAGTTAGGCTTTTTTGAACTCTTTAATGTCAAAGTGAAAACAGGCCTCTGCAAATTGATCTAAATTAATTACACATTTAAAACACAAAATAATGTTGCTCAACTATTCATAAGTATTCATACATTTTATAACTCATTCTATCTAATTCTGGGTCAAGGTGGACCCGTGCAAGCAACAACAACAACAACAACAACATTTATTTATATAGCACATTTTCATACAAACAGTAGCTCAAAGTGCTTTACATATTAAAGAATAGAAAAATGAAAGACACAATTATAAAACAAAATAAATCAACATTAACATCAAATAAGAGTAAGGTTCAATGGCCAGGGGGGGACAGAAAAAACAAAAAAACTCCAGACGGCTGGAGAAAAAATAAATAAGCAGAGCCTAGATGGGGCACCAGTCCATCAAAAGAAACATCATGTAGATAACCACAATCCCATACACGTCAATCAACTAAACTGACATTTTTTGGGAAGTGGGAGGACACTGGACGTTGATTTCCAAAGGTCTGTAACACCTCAACTATGTATAGTCTAATTTTATTAATGTAAAATGTCCATAGGAGAGCACTTATTCTGAAACAGATAATGCTACAGAGCTTAACAAGAAAAAGCTTTTTTTTGCCTCAAGAGACACTCTAAGTTAGAGTGATACATGGTGTGACACCGGTTACCATTGCTGCTTCGTTTTGCCTCCAATCACAGTTTCAGTGCTCACTGTGTGGAACTTGCATAACTCCTTGGGTTTGCATGCATTTTTTTCCTGTTATATCTCAATTAGGTTGACCAATAAACCAGCCTGATGAGTATAAGCATGTGTATAAATGTAACCTGTAATGGACTGCCATTCCGTCCAGAGCTGGCTCTTCAAATGGATCTATTGCCATCTGGATAAGATCCATGTTCCTGAGACATAGACCCAAATTACTGCGTTATGGATATAAATGAGGAGATGAGTAATGAATCAGCTTGGTAGCACAGTTGGCAATGCTGCAGACCCATTTAGTTGATTCTGAGTGGGGTTTGTATGTTTTTTCCGTGTTTGCGTAGTTTTTCCAACCATAGTCCAAAGATATGCACTTACATTGGTTGGTAAATGTAAAGTGGCCCAATTTGAGTGTCTGTTCATGTGGAGGCGAGTGTTCTTTTAGAGAATGGAAATGAAGTTCTGTCCTATGGTTAATACTACCAGAATCAGGTCCTTCTCTCTATTATCTTCTAATAGAAAAAGTGGGATCAGAAAAATGGATGGATGAAACCTGTAAGCAGTGGAAAACAAATGTGCACTGAAAAAATGCAAATCCTGCAGATTATCTCAAACATCAACCATTTCTAAAACATGTAATTATATAAATTATTTGATTTCATTCTGTTTCCAAAAAGGTAGTAATTACAGGATTTTATGAATCGAATTATTGCATTGTCATCTAGTGATACTGACTTTATTATCTGTTTCTTTGATCTGAAAAACAGACATCCCACTAAGCATTAAACAGATTTCGAAATATGTATGGTATTAGTCAGACATTGGACTACTTGACCCCTCTGAATGAAATGCTTGTAACTAACACAAAAAAGAATGAATAGAGTAAAGAATCAGAGAAAAAATGTGATAGAACAGTCTGTAAAATTACATTAGGCTAAGTTATAATATTACTTTATCTATTTAAATAGACCGGTATACTGTAGACAGTGCTGTTGTACTCCAAATAATGGTATAAAAGATGTTAAAGCCAGAACTGCTTCAGGTAACCTTTGCTGTTTTGCTCTTAAAACCCTCATTCATTCACAAGAACTAACCAGAAACTCTGAAATTAAATTTTTTAAAACTTTCATTAAGTCAGTAGTAATGGATGGATTGAAGACATTAAAAATGATCAGGCTGTCAAAAGAATGTTGATGGCATGGGAGTGAAAGATAGGATTTCAAACTGGTGAGAGATTAAAAAAGATGAATAGTTAGGACTAAACAGGAGGTATATAAGATATTCAGAGAAACAGATATCACGATATAAAGTCAAGTTAAGTTGGGAAGCATGCACTGGTACAGTGCATTGCCGCACCCACTACATGACAAAACATGGTTTGCAACCCCCAGGCAGACACGTGGTCCAGTCCCACCCTCTGGAAATGACCCTCTATCTGCCGCAGCCAGGTGTTACGTGGGTGACACCTTGGCCTGGTCCAGCCACTCGGGTCCCCAGCAATGAGGATCTTACAAGTCGGATTGCCCTCGGGGAAATGCGCCACATGGCTGTAGTGACATAACTGACACCACCTCACAATGCAGGTAATGTGCCTCATTCGGCACTCCATGAGCAACTGCTCATTTGACACAGTCAAAGCAACGGTACCCAAGGATTTTCCAGACACACACAGTACCAAATGAGTCTAGTCTTCGTCTCAGGTCACTGGATAGTGTCCATGTCTCGCAACCAAATAGAAAGACAGGAAGCACCAGGACTCTACAGACTTGGACCTTCAACCTTTTGCATAGATATCGGGAGCGCCACACACCCTTTTTCAGCGACCCCATGACCCCCCATGTTCTCCTAATCTGTCTACTGACTTCATAGGAAGAGTCACCAGAGACATGAATATCACTGCAAAGGTGAGTAAACCTCTCCACAAGGGCGACACTCCCTCCGCAAACAGACACACTGCTGATGGCTGTGCCCAAGAGGTCATTAAAGGTCTGGACCTTGTTTTTTATCCAGGACACTCGCAAGCCCAGACACTCAGACTCCTCACAGTCTCTCGAGTGCCCCAATCAGAGCCTCCAATGACTCCGCGATATAAAGAATGGAAGAATCTGAGGGCAAGAATGAACAGAGGAGAACAGCATGGTAAAGAAGATGTATCATGCTATAAGTGTACTGTAGAACATCCAAAAAAAAGTTAGTGTTACTATGTGGAGGACAATTTGAGAAAGATGTGGATTAGGATATGGAGGATATTAACTGTAAACCGTGTTGTGTTTGGGGATCTATTTTACAGTGTAAACATATTGTTCAAATATGTTGCGTGCTTAGTTTACGCACGCTGATTTTCTTTTGAGCCGATATTTAAAAATAAATTAAAGCAGTGAAATAGTGTTATTTCATCTGGGTGCTATCTATGTTTATATTTTCACTATTGCATGAATGAAATCACAGAAAAATACAACGGACCACTCAGAAAGGAAGGAAGAAATGAGAGGTTTGGGCTCTATAAGTGCTGTAATGCCAACGAGACAGATTCGCTGTTTTGCACTGGCGTCAATGCTGCCAACTCACAGCTCCAGATCTGAATCCCGCACCAAGATGGCCACATATGATTGTGGGTTTTATCTGAATCCTCCTTAGTACCAAAGACATGCTGGTTAGGCTAACTGGCATGTCTAGAATAGTTCCTGAAAAATGTTGCCATGTTAATATTTGGTGAGATAGGCTTTGGTATCTAGATTCAGTGTACTGAAGTAATTGGGTTAATCAAATGGATGCCTGGGTCAGTATTGTCAACTTTACAGTTCTTTTCACAAGGCAAAGTATTAATATTAAATAAAAACAGTATATGTGGAGTACAATCCTTCCCTCCTATTTAATACAACTATTTTTCACCTGGGCTGAAACCTAATATGGCAAGGCTTGATACAGTGCAGGAAACAACCTCATCTTGTAAAATATAAAGGATTTTTTTAAGCGTGTTAATCAATACAAAATAGTTGACCTCTGCACAGATGATGGCCACAGATTACCATGAAACATATGGTAACATCTACTGTATTACCAAGTTGTTAAATGTTTTCAAAAGAATTAGCTTTGAGTGGAAACTCAAGGTCTGCATTTTAAAATGCAGACATTTGCCAATTCCATACTCAGTCTCTATACAGCTAGATGTTTAAAGAAAATGAAGAAATATTATAGAATGTTAATTTTTACTTTGCTGTATTTATTTCCTCAATACTACTGGGATAGGCTGTGACTCCCATGACCCTGAACTGGATTATGTCCATTTGAGAATTTTATGTTGACATAATAACAATTTCGATTAGGTACTACATAAATGCATCTTATCAGCCATGTACTGTCATGTAACAAGACATTATCAAAAACTTTTTTTGATCTTAAATACAAAGCACCAATAAAATGATCATTCATTTCTATGTAATATGACATAATAAAATAACTTCGCTTTGGTGGTTTAGATGGGGGATTATAGATATATCTCAATAAGGAATTCTTATTAATGCTTAATAAGACCAAATAAAGCTCTTATGTTTCACAAATAATTTTACCAGCATATAACAAGCTCATAATATGCAATACTATACAGAGATGAACAACCACTTTACTAATAATTTATGCTATAAAGACCTAAAGAAGCCTCACATAATAGTAGGTGACTGATAGATGCGTTATATATGCAGAGGCGTAGCTCGGATTTTCAGCGCCCGGGGACAACTGAAGATTTCGCGCCCCTTCCTGTTTGCCAAAATGCAATGGGGAAGGGAAAGAAATTTTTAAAAAATGTATTTAAAATAATAGTATTTTAAGAAACAATTTCAGATGTTTTATTTTAAATAGTTTTAAATTTTTAAACATTTTAATTTTTAAAGCACTTGTATGCGTATATTTTCAAGGTTTCGTTAAATTTGTAAAGACAGAACAAAGTAAAATAATTAAGACAACAATGGTAGTTTGAAAATATAATTATTCTAAAATATTATTCAAATATAACATTGCAAAAACTTAAACATTACATTCGATATAATAATATAATAACCTGAAAATGAAGTTAGTATAAAGTAAAAAAAATAGTTTGATGTATAATGCTTTAAATGTAATTATTAAGTTCAAAGAGAAATTTTCCTAGCCTTTACTGCTACAAATTTACCGATTAGTTCATCAAAATGTATGCTGTTGGTAACCTCCCGCTCCACACTCAGCAAAGCCAAGGCTGACAATCTTTCCTGTGCCATGGATGATCTCAGGTAGGACAAGATAAGTTTTAATTTACTGAAAGATCTTTCACAACTGATGATGGAGGTTCCAACAGTCAGTAAAATCTGAAGACCAACTCTCAGATTTGGTAATACATCTTCCCCATACTGTACAATAAAGTGAAATCAGAAAGAGACAAATAGCATAGGAAAAAGTTATCCTCATACTGATGGAGTGATGGACTGAGTATGCAAATGTGTTTTATTTACTTTTTAGTGCATTTAAGAATGGAAAACATTTCATTCTAAAATTTCGTAACATCAATTTGGAGCCCTCTGGATTCTGCGCCCGGGGACAGATGTCCCCCCTTGCCCCCCCTAGCTACGCCACTGTATATATGGTATCTAATCTAAAGCTTTTTGTGAGAAGAAAATGATTTGAAATAATAAATAACAACTGTCACCATTTATTAATTATTTTGTTGCACATTAAATTCAAGTCACTAAATATGAAACAGAATTAACTGCTTATAAAATAAAACACATTTATTTTCATTCTTATTTGCCTGTCTTTCCATACATAATGTTTCATCTGTCCATCCATTATCAAACCTGCTTAATCCAGTTCAGAGCTACAGAGGCTGAAGCCTATTCCAGCAGCATCGAGTCAAGGTATGAAGCAACTGAGTGAGGCACCAGTCCAATGCTGGGCACCTAATTTGCAGTTCAAATACACACATGACATTAGAAATTAACCAACCACTGAGAACATTGTAATTAATATCAAAATGCATTTTAAACTGCATCTTTTATATTGGATGTTACGGTCATTTAGCACGTCACTAATGGTCAGTTAATTAGTAACTGAAAAGTGATGTTGTAAAGAGCCCGGCTGCAGAGCAGTTCTCCTGCTGTTAATTACAGAGTTCCACACAGTCAATCACTAAGATTATTTGGTGTTTATGAAACATTTAATGCTAATAATTACATAAAGAAATCACCAGAATACTCATATAAACTATATATTAAAACTGTTGTGCGTATTTTATACATAAAATACAGTAGTTTTATTTTTACATTTGCAAAAATAATCCAATTTTTCACATTTTACCCCTGTGAATATCTTTTGGGGGGGTGATAAAGGTAAACAACCCTTAAAAAATGCTTTTGAATTTCTTACATTTTCAGGAGCCCACCAAAGGCTTCACCAAATCCTTTTTGAGTTTCTATATATGTGTATACTGTATCATATGTATTGAAACGATTCCCAAGTATAACTTTGATCATATTGCTTGTTGCGTCTCACCTTCCGACTGATGCTGCTGAGACTGGTTGCTGCTGTCAGTGATCCAGGGCAGTATTACTGAGTCAAGATGAGCTACATGGTTGTGCAGTGGGTAGCATTACCATCTTACAGAGCATAAATTCTAGGGGGATTCCTGGCTACTGCGCCTTCTGTGTAGTTTGCATGTCCTCCTTATGTTGGCACAGATATCCTCTCGAAAAGTGGATACAGAGATCTATAATGAGGCTTGAGAAAAAAACAGAAATTATCCTGAGTTCAGTGAATTGAGCACATATGTGTGCATGTGAGTGTGCTCTGGGGTGGAATAGCATCGTGAGCACCATGTTATTAGGATGGGCTCCAACTCTCGAAAACTAAAATGGTTACCGGAAAGTAGTAAGAGCACTTTCAATATCCTTTTATTTTTAAGAAGTTAAGCAAAATGACACCTTTAATTGGCTGGCTAGAAAGATTACAATATGCAAGCTTTTGAGGCAGCTCAGGCTCTTTCTTCAATCTTACCTGAAGAACAGGCCTTAGTTGCCTCAAAAGCTTGCATATTGTAATTTTTCTAGTAAGCAAATAAAAGGTGTCATTTTGCTTAACTTCTTACCACATCCATAATGGCTAACACGGTGCAACACCCTAGTACTACTTTTACTTTTAAAGTATGCTATCTGCTCAATTTTGTTAGTTTATGCTTACTAAAGAGTTGGCCCAATATTTTGTAAAACAATGTTTTGCACATTTTATTATCAAGGTTTGAATGATTATAGCCAAAAAAATGAAAATTACTTTTCATTAACATTAGGTATGTATTCTGGAATATTAAATAAACTGAGTCTATTTAATTAACATTTCATTGTTTGTATTGAACTTTGTGATAATTCTCAGTTTGAAGTCTGATTGTCAATTGATTTTCTGAGTCATTTTCTTTTCATGTACCAGAACTGTCAATTGATTTTTTGAGTCAATTTAATTTTATGTACTGAATTGCAGAAGTATTAAGAAAATTGATAACTTAAGTTCAAGTTTATTGTCATATGTGAAAACAACAGTAAAATTCTTGCAAGTCTGACCAACATACAACACAAACACCATTGTCTGGCTTTTTTACACAGTAAACCTTCACTTATAACACCTTCAGATTGGGCTATACTTCTAAAATAAGTTTGTTCTCAGATGAACTTTTGCTCAGTGAACATGCTCATTCTCAAGTATGGTTACACTCTTTGGAAAGTGATTAGAATAATTGGGCATTAAATGCAAAATCAAAGTCCCTGCTTAATAAGGCTGAGATTGCTTTTCATGATAGAATTAATACAGGAGGGCCTTGAAGTCTGCGTGTCTGGGCTTGCGAGTGTCCTGGATATAAAAATAAGATCCAGGCCTTTAATGATCATTTTGCACACCCATCAGCAGTGTATCTGTCTACGGAGAGAGTGTTGACCACATCGAGAGGTTTACTTTACCTTCCCAGTGACATTCATGTCTCTGGTGACTCTTCCTATGAAGCCAGTAGACGGATTAGGAGAGCATGGGGAATCATGAGATCACTGGAAAGGGGTGTGTGGTGCTCCCAGTATCCTTGCAAAAGAACGAAGGTCTGAGTCTTTAGAGTCCTGGTGCTTCCTGTCTTGCTATATGTTTGCGAGACATGGACGGAATTCAGTGTCCTGAGTTGAAGACTGGATTCCTTCAGTACTTTGTCTGTTTGGAGAATCCTTGGGTACTGCTGCTTTGACTTTGTTTTGAACGAGCGGTAGCTGACGAAGTCCCAAATGATACACATTACCTGCATTGTGATGGAGCATTAGTTATGGCACTATGGCCATGAGGCGTGAATCCCCGGGGTGATCCGGTTTACAGGATCCTCAATGTTGAGGATCCAAGTGGCTGGACCAGGCCAAGGAGATGCCTATGTATCACCTGGCTGTGATAGATGGTCATTTCCAGGGGGTAGGACTGGACTGCGTGCCTGCCTGGGGGGTTGCTAACTGGGATCCTGAGCTGTTTCGTCCTGTGTTGGGTGTGGAAACGTGCTGTGTCATTGCATGCTCCCCAACCTAACCTGACCTGACCTGCCTTGAAAGAGATCCACTACTTTTCTGGATTGAGGCAAGTCAGTTGAGATGATTTGGATAAATAATAAGGAAGCCCCCAGGAACATACATGCAAGGTGTGTACCAGTCATTACCCACTGGTGCAGAAGACTCATAGGCAGACTCAGAACACACTAAAGGCATTATATCTCTCTATAAACATCTATAGACTGTTGCTGGTCTGTTCTATCCATCGTGGCACATTACCACAGTGAATGTCTTAAGTAAATGGAGGTGAGATGGCTAATGAGTGAGCTTTATCGGGTAGCACATTGGAACAATAGATTTATGTTGCTGCCTTCTGAGAAAACCCAATATTATCCCCATCCTGGTAACTATCTGTGAGGGGTTTGTATGTTCTGTTCACACTCATGCACTTTTTCTCCGTCTTCTTCCATTTTTCCATTTATAATTTGCGTGGGTTTTTGTGGTTTTCTCTGCAGCCTCTACTTACTTCATTAAATCGTTACCTTCAAATGTATATGTTTAATCTTTTGAACTCCTTAAATATTTATGAGAAGAACAGTATATCACTGGGTTTTATTTGTGTGTTGCTGCTTCACAGATCCAGCATCCTTAATTTGAATCCTGTGCCAAGTTGTTGTCTGCATAGTGCGCATATTCTACTGTGTCTGCACAACAACTCTAAAGGCATGTAGGTTAGATTCTAAATTCTAAATTGTCCCTATTTGATTGTATGTGCCATGTAATGGCCTGGTGCTCTGTCCAATATTGGCTCCGGCCTTGTGCCCAATGTTACTGAGACAGGGTTGAGGACACAGTGAGCCTGAATTGGATTAAGAAGGTTTGAGAATGTTTTGTTATGTTAACAGCATATAAATTTACATTGTCAGCTAAGCACCAAGTCAAAATTTGTGCAGAACACCCAACAGTAAACCATTAGTCATGCTAAAATGATGAGTAAATCTGTGCTCTGATCTCCAAAGGTCATGCGAAAAGACAATTTCCCCTCGGGGATTAATACCAAATACCAAACTAGTATGTTCACACAAAGTGACCTCCTTCATGGCAGGTTGGGACCATGTAGGAAATGCTGCATTCTAAATTTCCCATCATTTGCCTTAATATCTTAACAGCAATGTCTCTGCTCTTTGATAACTGAGTTCCTAATAGAATGTGGTATTTAAATTAGTTATCTATGTAATAGTAAGCTAGTTCTCCATTTAATATAATAAATGTAAATAAATAATAATAAAATAAATATATATAATAAAATAAATAAATAAAATATAATAATATATATATACAGTGTGAATGAGGATGCTGTATAGCGCCTGACCTGGCACAGACTCACAAAGAGGCATGTGTAAAAGGAACACAAAACTTTTATTTTTCTTCTTCAGCTGGAGGGCACATCTTCCCCGTGAACCCTCCAGCCACAACTGAGTCTTAAGTGCACAAATTACAGATCACACTCTTCCTCTGGCACCACCATTTCTTCCAGGCAACCTCGTCCTCTTCTTCCTGATTCTGTCTCAGAGTGGTGGTTGCTGGTTCCTTTTACGGCCCTCCCAGAAGTGCTCCCAGTGCCTGCTCACCTGTTTGCAATTTCACTCCCGGGTGGGGTCGAAGATTAGAACAGCTGGGCTCAGCGATCCATGCCACGCCCCCTGTCGGCCACCCCAGGTCCCCACATGGTTGTGGAGAACTTCATCTCCCATGGAACCCTGCGGGAAACTGAGGCACCATTATCAACCAGGGAGGCTGCCACCAAGCGTCCTGGGGGAGGTACTGAGGAGCCCATGGTGGCTCCCCCGGAACATAAGCAGAAGGGGCGTCCCGGCCAGGCCACCCGCCACAACAGGTTTATGTAAGTTTCTACCTTTACACCCATATTTATTAAATTATTGTACATTATGCAAAATATTACAGAACATTTTGCAGCAGTACTACTACCTGATACTGCCAACACAAATCTCTAAGCCTAACAATTGCTTATGCGGAGCTGAAGAGCTCTGATGTACAGGCATAATAATGTCTCCCATAAGACAAATTGTTTAATTACCTAATTCTTAAGTTATTGGTTTTCCAAAGGAATTTACTTCTGGTGATTTTTTTTTTTCATGTAACGAGCTTGAAAAAAGTCTCCTTCTCATAGTCTAATTATATTATTCACGCTACATTAAAAAATATTTTTTAAAAATATTTAAACATGCACATATATTCACAATGTGTGCATTATGGAGACATCGATGATAATAAACTCCTCAGGTTGGCGTAATGTGCACTTTTCCATGCTTTTTGACACAATTCTGTCTATAAACATGCTTGACAATAATAGTTACGGTACACCTGAAAACTTTAATTACTTATCTCTCTATTATAAAAAGAAATCCTGTCCTGGAAAGCAAAAGCAAGGCTACGATACGTGATCTTCTCGGAAGACATTTAAAAGACCCACAAGACGAAAGAAACTTGCCACGGTGTGTCTCATGGGAACATAGAACGAGATTCTTGCAAGACACGCCCTACTTACAAGCAATATCAATAAATAAGACCACGGGCAGAAAAAACAAATCAGTAGTAAAAAGGCAGTCACGCAGCACACACAGCTCCAGGGCTCTCAGTGCATATAAAGTGTATAAGGTCAATACGGTAGAAATGAATAGGAGAGAAATGAAACATTGACGACTAAACGAAAAAGAAAGAAAAGCGCGCAGAAAAGAGACCCATGGTCACAGAGCGTCTCGCCAGGGACCTTAAACATGAGACTTTGTGCCAGGACCGTCTCGCGATGACGTGGAACATGAGATTCTTGCAAGACACGCCCTACTTACAATCAATATCAAGTAAGCCAAGAGGCAGAAAAACATTCAGTCATCTAAAGGATTTGAGCACACACAGATCCAGGGCTCTCAGCGCATATAAAGCGTATAAGGACAGTACGTTATAAATGAAATGTCGACATCTAAGCAAAGAAGAAAGCAGCACGGAGAAAAGAGACTCAAAAGCGTTAGAGAGAAAAAAGAATAATCGAGGTGCAAATTCAGAAAATAAGGAAAGTAATCATCAGCCCGGAACAAGTGGAACTGGAAAAAAAGCACATCCAATTTGGCTCAGAATTAAAAGACAAAGAGTAAAAGACAAAGTAGAACTTCATAAAGACGTTTACAAACGTTGGCACTAAACACTTGCAGAGCAGGTTAGCGATTATGAAAGCAGTAAAATTAGAAAGGCTCAAAAAAAAAAGTTGGCACTATACACATGTGGAGAAAGTTAAAGGATATGAAAGTAGGAAAATTAGAAAATATAAAAAAAGACAGTAAAGATCTCAGTAGCGCAAACAAACAAACTGCCTCACTTAACTATCCACCAGTCTAACTTTGGTTTTGCAGAATAATCACTACACTATTGCAGCTTAACACTTAATTCTACTTTATTCACATAATTTTACTTATTTATTATGTTCTACTATACTGTTATCTTTCAATTTATGACTATTTGTTAATATAACTGATATTCTTCTAACTTTGCACAGTTTTTGATAAACGGATCAGGATGCATTTCACTGCCTGTTGTCCTGTATAACTATGCATGTGACAAATAAAGAATCTTGAGAATTTCAAAAACGGAGATTACAGCACATGCATTTATTGGTTACTTTGTAAAAAAATTATTAACTGCTGATGATGTAGATCATTTTGTCTGTGCTGAAATTCCAAACGGAGAAAACTATCCTGAATTACAAAGTCATTAAACATACATGTCTCACAGACCTCATTTAAAAGATTCAACATATTGGGACTCGCAAGATTACAAATATTTTTACAGAAGTTCAAAGAAAAAAAAAATCTTAAAAATGTGTATTTGGAAAACCAAACACGGGGGTTGGTGAGCGAAGCCCCCTAGTGATTATATAAAATAAACTTTTTTTTATGTACTATTCATTTATTTTTACATTTAAGTGTATTTATATTATAGAGGTGGCATTTCAGAGAAAGAGTGCCTTGAGAATGCAGTCTCTTTTCTTGCTGTTTTGTATACAGCTGCCTCTAGACATTACAATAGCGTGTCTGATTCAGTCTAAATAATACATTTAATAATGGGAATGAATCAAAGATATTTAGCTTAATGGCACAAGTAAGAACACATTTAACCGGTGGTCAGAAAGACACACGCTGAAATATTAGATCAGAGTTTCTACTTCAAGGACAAAACAACACTAACACTGGTCAGAGCCTTAAAATGTCCTTCCTCTTCTTTCAAATTGCTCAAGAACAGAATTAATTGCTAAAACCTTTACTTTTAGAAAGCTCAGACACCAACTGACTTAAATAACTAACCTCATGTCATCACATGTCACGCTGAATGTGACACACATACTCAGTAACATGTAGCATCTTACTATGGAGGCATCCATGAGAAGTCAAAAAAGGTCAATATAACAAAGAAAATAACATGTTATCACTTAAACCCTGACAATGCAATATCAGCATCAAAATTTGGCAAAATTTTTAAAATCCTTGTGCTTTGCTGTCAGGAATGCATTTTTGAAATATTGTTATTTGTGTTGTTAGTCTTTTCTTCATTGTTAATTTTGTCATGTAGTGCTTGCATTAAGTTTGGTGTTTCTCTTTTTCATGGACGCCACTGTATTGTTTTCTACAATAACTCCATTGCTAGACAAGTGGTTTGTGAACCTGTAAAAGATGGCAGCATGCATTCACTTACATCTGAACTTTGCTAAAACAAAATCAGAGACCAATTAGAATTTCATTAAAAAGGTAATTATAGGTTTTATTTGGTTTGACTTTGACTAATAAATTTGACTAAATTTAGGTTAAGGGTTTTAGACTCCATTAGACTCCCGACTGCTTTTTGACTGCTTTGTAGAACATCCCTTAAAACTACTGTATATTCATTTCTCTGCTGCTGAAAGAAATATTTAAAATCAGGGAATTTACACGTTTAGTTTACATAGTTATTATAGCTCTCCTTTAATGGACCCTCCTTCAGGATCACGCCACTATGGTGTTTAGTTGGTCATCTTATTCACAATTGAAACAAACCTGCAGTGCCTGATGCTCAATAGATAGTAACACATGAGGCTCTGTTGTCCATTTTTGAATCTTCCTCTGGAAAATCTCCATCTTGCCTCCTAGCTCTTCCAATACCACAGCATTTTGCTGCTCCCCCATCCTCCCACATGTCTCTGTCAAAACGGCATCCATCATCTAATCTCAGACCTCCAACCACTGACATTATCCTTCCTTCCTCAGAAAAAATCTCACTCCTTCCTCCTAGCTTAGACACAACAATGACATAAACACAAACTTGGCTGCTTTGGAAGAAAGTGTGGCAGTTGTCAATTCATTTTTACTACCAGCCAAATGTTAGAAAGGAGATATGCAAAGTTTACTTGAGTTTCACAACCCTGTTCACGGTCACATAGGCTGGAATATATTTTAGATAGACCATCATGTTCATCCCCTTTAATCTTTTTTTTAAAAACTCCACCATTTGACACCATTTGCACTTTCTTGATATAACGTTATTTGTAGTCTGCTCTTTTAGAATTGATATTTGCAAACCATAAATGATGTTAAGCGTAAAACAGTGTTTACTTCCTTGACATTTACAGCATCATTCATCTTCTTTTGCTATCAATGAAAGTAGGAGTATTACATTGTGCCTTTAGGGATGGCAGGCAGTGCATTTTTCTACCATTTTAAACATTTAGAAAAAAATATATTCACATATTTCATTGAAGAAAGTGCATTCTGTAGAAGTTTTTATATATAATTAGGCAAGTACATACTGTTAGCAACTATGTTTAATGTATTGGCACATACAGTAAAGTAAACATGATTATTAAGTACACCCTTTGAAATGTACTAAAAAAAAGTTTAAATTTGTACAAAACAGAATGCTAAGTCAGTTTGTTATTAACTGTTAACGTATTTCAAGTGGAAAGAGAAGTGGCCATCCCCGGGGTTTGACTAACTTAAAGTGGGGATTCATTTTGCCATCAGTAGCGGCTGTTCGATGAGTTAAAGACGAAAGCATACAAAATGTTCAGGTAGATGTTACCTCTTCTCAAGGTACATTTGAAACAGTAAACCAATTCATAATGGACGTTGTTGAGAATGTTTCTTTTTTAAAGATGGACTAATTTGTGAATTCACCAGTGCTTTTCAAAAGAAAATTTTAAAATTCTTCTTGTACTGCAGGCTATTTTTTAGATATCTCAATAAAAATGGAACTTTCCTGACACATTTCCTTGAAGAATAACTGTGAGAAATTTCTACAGAACCACTGTACTGGGAGCCAAGTTATTTCATGTGGACAGATAGACAAGCCAGTCACAGTTGTTGCTTTTCATATGATGTGCTATAATAAGGTTAAAAATGTTTTTATTCCACTGGGAAGGATGGTCCCCTACCTGGCCAGAAGGCCCTCGTAATGGATAGATTATGTGGATGGAGGGTCCTCCCAGCCAAGATGGTTGATGTTAACTGTCCTGGTGAGGATGCCACTATTATGGAAGAGAGAGGGAGACTGCATTTTGGGGCTTTGAGTTCCCCCAGTACACTGGGTGACAGCATCCCTTAGGCATTGCTCCCATTTGGACATCTCCAGGGCTTCATGGGAGTTGTGGTTCTGGAGGGAAGCCTTGTTGGGGTCCACTGTTGCAGCTGCTGTGAAAAGTCTCTGGACGTTCTTCCTGACCCTGAAGTACTTCCTGGCTGCAGCGCTGATGTATGGAAAGTACTCTGGGGTCCTGCTTAGGCCTCACCCAGAGGGCTGGAGTCAGAAGTGAAGGAGGACAAAACTAGTCATGGGAAGGCTGGAGGAGGATAGGAGGAAGATAGTAGGAGGAGGATTAGAGAAGGACTGGAGGAGGAAAGGAAAGGAAACTAAAAGTACGGTGTACTGTGAAGAAAGAAGCTCGCAGCTCAAAGGTCCAGTCTATCTGAACCCAGGTCTATGCATGTTGTGTTTGGGGGACTGAGATTACCAGTGGACCCTGAAATATACATCTCTTAATCCATAAGAGGTGCAAGTGTCTATCAGCTAATGACAACAGGGAGAAATATGTGACTCTCTTTGAACAGAACCCAACAGTTGAATTGATTTTTATTTTTTACTACAATGCAACATCATTGTCCAATAATCATGATATGAAATTGTAAAAGAAACTCGATATTATTGAATGGCAGAACTGGATACAAATAAGAGGGCAGAAAAAACCTGAAAAGACAGACATACACAGCGTATGCTGCCTGATTAAACTGATTCTGGATGAAAAAGTCTATGAGCTCACCTGTCCATTAATGGGACGCCGGACCACCTCACAGCACACATTCCAACACACACTGTAAGATAAAGGAGTGTCAGTGCTGGTGATAACATCAGCACATGCTCTTTACCTGCATGAGAGGAACATGGGATACTCCAAAGGCAAACAAAAAGAAAGGCAGGAGAACTCCACAGAGACAGGAATTGAGCCTCTGCCCTTGGAACTGTTAGGCAGCAGCTCTCCTCCCTGTGCCACCATGTTGCCTTCTCCTGTTTGATGACGGTGCTAAGTTTTGAATTTTCATTTTAGCAGGCTGTGTAATAATAACTTGCATACTTGAGAAAAACATCCAAGATTGTTGATGACAACAGAAAACACAACTTAATACATCACAGGCGGAAAGAGTGAGCAGAAGAAAGGTTTTGCAGATAAATGGAATATAATATAATTAACCCTATTAAGACAGTTTATGAAGTGCAAATGCAGTCACAAAGATTAGAAAAACAAATTTGTGCTAGGGGAAAAAAATCTGACTGTATAGTCCATTTAAAAGCATACAATTAATTGGCCTGTCTACTTTAAAATGCAGCCATTGTAAAGGTACAGAGGTTTCTAAAAGCAGCTGCCAGCAGGAGGAGAGGAAATGATCAAGGAAGCCAAATTAACTGGCAGACAATTGAAATAATAGGAACCCATTACTCCCAGCACTGTGTTCTATCTGCCAATTATAAGAAGCTAATCCTTTTACTGGTGCATTTTGCCTTTTGTATACATTGCACTAAAATGCATTTAGAACTTACTACATTACTTCTTTCTTGAGCAGTACAATTATTTGGACTTTTTTTCTCAGTAATAAACACCTCTTCATATCCTAAAGCTTACTGGAATGTGATTTGATTTAAAAAAAAAAAACATTTGAATTGATGAGCAAAAGCAGTGCATTAGCCTGGAGTGTACAATAAATGGAAAAATCTACCAGGCTAACTGTAAATGAAGCAATGTATGTAGTAGTCCAGTTGTTAAAACTGTAAAAATATTTACTAACAATAAGACTAGCAGTGGGTAGCACTGCTGCCTCGCAGTTAGGAGACCTGGGTTTGCTTCCTGGGTCCTCCCTGCGTGGAGTTTGCATGTTCTCCCCGTGTCTGCGTGGGTTTCCTCCGGGTGCTCCTGTTTCCTCCTACAGTCCAAAGACTTGCAGGTTAGGTGCATTGGCGATTCTAAATTGTCCTTAGTGTGTGCTTGGTGGATGTGTGTGTGTGTGCGCCCTGCGGTGGGCTGGGCACCCTGTCCGGGGTTTGTTTCCTGCCTTGCGTCCTGTGTTGGCTGGGATTGGCTCCAGCAGACCCCCATGAACATGTGGTTAGGATATAGCAGGTTGGATGATGGATGGATGGAAGACTAGATAGAAATGTCCTGTCCACCATTCATCCTCAGGACAAAACAATCCTGGATGCTCAGATCTCCCTAAAGTGACACATATATTACTGTTCTGTCAGACTGTCATAAAACTTAGAAACTTTCAAGGAAAGCAACAAATGAAAATTTAACCAAATCATGGCATGCATTTTACCTGCATGGCTGTATGTGAATGAGGATGGAGATCTGGAGTCTGAATGATCATACTGGGGCTGATAAATTGATCAAATTACACATATCTTAGGCTTTTGCACATTTTTAAAATAGTGGCCACATTCATGGTGGACATATTACATATTTGTCGAGAAACTGAAAACCAGGGGGTATAGCAGCACACCAGTCAGCACTGCTGTCCTAAAACCATGGTTTCCAAGTTCAGTCCTGGGGACCTCTACACTCGACTAATAACACTTTACTGTTTTCTGTGGTCCTTACAGTACAGTTGGCTGCTTGACAAAGAACTCTTTCATTCTGGGAAGGTTTCTCTGCATATGAAATTGGTGCTTTGGGCTTTGAAAAGGTTTCTAAGAAGCAATTAAAACAGAAATCTTTAAAGTATAGTAGGCTAACTTGCAGGACACTAACAGATCAGGAAAACATGAAATTTAGTGTGAGTTATTCTATGCAGCAAAAGTCGTTTGAAAATCAGGAACTCATTGGTATTTCACAGATTTCTTATCATCTATTTATGGATATGTATAGATCTTGTTAGAAATATTAATATAGAAGGCTTCTAGAAGGCTTCTATAGAAGGCTTTCTATAGAACCATCATGTGGATTTTTCTCTGGGAAGAAAAAATGGTTCCCCTATAGCATCACTCTAAAGAATCAATGTGGCCCTTTTATTTTAAAGAGATTAGGACTGTAAGTTTTTGTTCCAACCAGTCATTTTACCTTGAAATGATTTACATTCTTAAGAAATTTGGAACTTGTAATATCTTTCCAACTATTTCTTTAATATCATATTTCTATTAAACCACTTTTTTCTGTGGAATTTGCTCCCTTAATTATATCCTAGTAATAACAATTAGCAGTGAGACAGAATGATGAGAAGGCTTGGCCCTAAAAGTTTCAAAACTGGGCTAAATCTTAGTTGAATAAAGCAAGCATTTATGAATGTAATATGGAGATAATTTAGATTTTTTTTTAACATGGCTTTTGTCATGATTTTCATGCTGTGTTTTTAACTGTGTTGGTTATTTAAGCTGTTATTTCCTAAAGATCAAGATAGTGGGGTTTGACACTAAAGAAACTTCAGCCTTTCAGCATTCAGTGTACTGTACTTCATTGCTAATTGACCAAAATTTTGTCGTCCTCCACTGCACAACATTTTCTATTAACCACAAAATTAAGGGATGTTCACATAAACCAACAAAACTAATAAGAATGAGAAGTAAACAGTAAATGAATGCTCACTATGTAATGCTCTTTGAGTAGCGAGAAAAGCACTATATAAATATAAAGAATTATTATTATTGTTATTAAACAGCAATATTAGAAATGAACACCAAATAGCATCTAATTTCCTGATTTTAAAGACATTTTGTACAATATCCATTTCAGTTAATAATATATTATTCCAATAAATTGGTAAATTCTAAGATTGTGTGGGTGAATAGAGAAGACTCTAATATGCATGGCCAGATCTACCAACAAGATGACCTATATGACATGTCTGCTCTGGGTGTGAGAGCTGCCTGGCGAAAATGATGTCAGATTTGATCTCCCCACATGTGGTGCAGCTTTCCATGAAAATTTGTTTTAACTACGCTGCGGTCGTGTATCACGAATGGTGGGTTTCATGGAGATGAGTTGTTCAAATGATGAACAAAAGGTAGAATATGATGCAACATGCCATCAAAATGCAGGAAAGACATGCAAAAACATTTGAAATACATCTGATCATCATGTAGTTCCTCCAAGACTATTACACTCGCCCGTCCTTCACCACTTTTGGTCAGCGGGTCTAATGTTCAACCTTCTCCTTTTCTTCCTCTTAAAATCAGTAACAGCAGACAAAACACTTCTTCCTTCAGCAGAGTCTCATATCCTCTGCTGTGCCATTATTAGCTATGTGACACTGACCAAATGCTGTCACTTATTGACTTGGAGAGTATCAAAGTGCCAGAAGTATGAATGTGTTTTGGTCACTCACCACAAGTGCACTTCACGTAGTAAGTATAAACTTTAGCCACGCACCCTCTTGCCCTACTTGCAAAGGAGCCTCAGCATATACAAGAGAAAAAAATGCCTAATCACAGGAAAAGTCCACGTTTTCATAGACAGTACAGGTGGCATCAGGATTCTGCTATATAACACACACTCCTGGCCCACTTCAGTTCTCGCCTATTTACGAGTAAATATCCAATGAAACATTAAAAATGAAATAAAATTTAAAAAAAAAACACAGAAAATGAGTCCTGGCTGGTTGACATGAGTACGGGCCTGATCAGATGTCTCACTGGTCTTTTTAAAGAGATTGTACTTTTAATGTGTGATGACCATGTATGAAAAACAGAAAATGGATGATCATTCAAAAGGCGTTGCCCAGTGGTGCAACAAAATGACAAGTAAAAAGAATAGAAACAAAAGACGCTATTGTGCTGAAAACTATACCATACATTTAAAAGAAGTAAATAAAATACTGATTTGAAAAAATACTTTGAACAAGCCTCTACTGCAGTTGAGTGAGTGAGCTGAATGACCTTATAGAGACCTTTCAAGAGAGGGCTAGTATCTTCGCTTCTAACAGCTTTAGCATCAATGTGCAGTCCATTTCTAGAGTCGGCCACATTGACGTGAACAACAATGTGCCAGACAGTGAGGCAACTGCAGACACGCCATGCAGACCGATAAGACATGCCAAGCAAATCCAAACCTGAATGAAGGACCTCTTTCTGGTTTTTTACTTTATTTTTAGAACATTAGAACAATTTAAATGAGAACATGTCATTCAACCCAGCAAAGCTCGCCAATCCTATCCACTTCATTCTTCTAAAATAACATTAAGTATACCTTTGAAAGTCCCTAAAGTCCTACTGTCTACCACACTACTTGGTAGCTTATTTCAAGTGTCTGTGGTTATCTGTGTAAAGAAAAACTTTTCATGTTTGTGCAAAATGTACTCTTTACAAGTTTCCAACTGTGTCCCCGTGTTCTTGATGAACTCATTTTAAAATAACAGTCTCGTTCCACTGTACTAATTCACTTTATAATTTTAAATACTTCAGACATGTCTCCTCTTAATATTCTTTTGTTTAAACTGAAAAGGCTCAGCTCTTTTAATCTTTCTTCTCAATTCATCCCCTGTAGCCCTGGAATCAGCCTTGTCGCTCTTCTCTGAACCATTTCTAGCACTGCTATGTCCTTTTTGTAGCCTGGAGACCAAAACTGCACACAGTACTCCAGACAAGGCCTCACCAGAGCATTATAAAGGTTGAGCTTAATCTCTTTGGACTTGTATTTTACACATCGTCCTATATAACCTTACATTCTGTTAGTCTTTTAATGACTTCTGGACACTTTCTGGTTGTTAATAGTGTCAACTCTACTATGACTCCTAAATCTTTCTCATAAAGTGTCCTTTCGATTTTCAAACCTCCCCTTGGGTATTCAAACCTAACATTTTTACTTCCTACATATAATACTTTTACATTTACTGCCACAAATCTGCCCAAGTCTGCAAGTTGTCCAAGTCCCTCTGTAATGATTCCACAGATTCTACATTATCTGCCAATCCACCTATCTTGCTATCATCTTCAAACTTAACCAGCTTGTTGCTTATATTTCTATCCAGATCATTTATATATTCAAGATAGCAGCAGCCCTTTTGGCCCCAAAACTGACAGTTACATATCAGATTTTTACCATAAAGTAGCATAAACCTTTTAAAAATGTTTAAGTGAAGTTGGTTAATTGTGATATTAGGACAAAAGTTGAGTTCCAGCAGATGTAAGGTTGCACTCATCAGTTTGTTACTTTTATTACAATACACAAATAAAGAAAAAAAGGAAGGTAACATTGACCTGATATAAAGATTTGGACCTTTTCACCTTTAATCCCTATACCTGATTTATTATTTGCATATGTGATTTTTAGAGTTTGTGAGGGCACAGAGTGGGGTAACTTCAATGAAGGTGTGTGAGGTGGGAGTCTTAATTATCTGACAATTAAATCCCTGTTGTTTGAAAAGCAGATGTGGTAAGCTCTTATTTTGTCCAAGCCTATTAGTGCGTTTGACAGTTTGATTTAAGCTCAAGAATATTAGTTAAGTGAACACATTATGTATTCCGAAATAAATTTGTATTTAACATACTTGTCCTCAGCCAAGTTTTCTCATTTTTCGTGACTGTTTCATTCTGCAAATTGTTACATCTAATGTTTAAGAAAAAAAGAATGTCTTGTTGAATACTAAGAAAAAATGGTGCACTTCAGCTAGTCCAAAGTCTGGGATTTACATGTCAAAAAGTGGTCAGAAACAAATGAAGACTATAGTTGTGCTTTGACTTTGATTAGATTATCTTCATCAAAGTTCAGTATATTCTCGGATGTCAGTTATTGACCTGGTTAATAAAATATCCACACAAACTGAAATGCCTGTATTACAGTCCACCAAGAATTTCTGCTAAATATAAAAAATCTATAACCTTAATTACCCACTTGTTGAACACTTCATAGACACAATAGTGTGTATGTTTAGCTGCTTTACAGAAGTAAATACAATTTTCTTCACTTTCAGAAACCAATTGCGCTTCCTTTAATACTGAAATGGACGTATACTGTGATATTAACATTGCGGTGGGCTGGCACCCTGCCCGGGGTTTGTTTCCTGCCTTGTGCCCTGTGTTGGCTGGGTTTAGCTCCAGCAGACCCCCGTGACCCTGTAGTTAGGATGTAGCGGGTTGGATAATGGATGGATGGATGGATGGATGTGATATTAACAAAGATTTAAAACACACAATGAATGGATGTAACACTTAGCAAAACCAAATTTTAAAAGAGTAGTTAATTACTGACAGAAATCCCAAACTGCGTTTGGGTGGTGAGAGAAGAGGATGGTGAAGGGACAGTTACAGTCTACTCGTCCACTTGCTTTGTAAACATTTCCATTTAACACTGGAGGAAAGATAATAGAGAAAAATCAAAAGCACAAAACATTTAAACAGGAAGAGCACCAAACGCTGCCTTGACACACGTCTGCTGTTGACAGGCCCTCCATCCTTTCTGGACAGGCTGGCATTTAAACCTTTCACTGGTGCCTGTGCACTTTTTATATTTTTTTGGATGCCATTCAGAATAGGGGGTTTTGATGTGGACAGTGAACTTTGGATACAATTATAACAGTAGTTTTCAGGTTGAGTGATTACAAATAGCAAAGGACTGGTGAACAGTTAAGCAGTGAAAGCCCATATTGCAAAGTAAAAGATGAAAATACAATATAATTAATAGTGTTGCCACAGTAATCCCAGTCCAAATCCTGTAATGCAAAGACAACAAAGCTGAAAAAGAAATTTCACTTGGCTTTCTGTTGGTGGGTTGGCAGTAGGGTTGGTGGTGGTGTGCAATCCCATTGTCCTTCCATGGTTGCCCACGAATAGGATACATTTAAAGAAGCAAACTTCATAGACAAAGGTGAATTAATTTTAAACTTAAAATTCTGCAATAATATGAATATTTCTAAACTTCTTATGGATATAAATATTAGATTACTTTCCTTTTCTAAATATAGAGTAGAGAAATAAAAAAGTGCCAGCTAGCTGAATGTTAAGATCAACTCGAGCTAAGATTACTTACTGAACGTTAAACAAGTTGGAACAAAAACCTGCAGTTGCACTGCAGTTTTAGGGACAAATGAAATTACTTTGCTTCTCTTTGCTCTTAGTGCTTATGTACTTTTCATTTTTAAACCGGTATGAGCAATTGTAGAAATGTGACTTTGTGTCTGAAAGTCAGGTGCTATACAAGTAAAAATATTACAACGTGCTATATAATGAAGTAGTATCTCATTCAAAGCTGGTTCCTGTTTTGCTTCTGGCTAAAATTGCCTAGGACCGTTAGATTAAGTAAATTAAGTGGGCAAAATAATTGATATAACAGCCTCAGGCCTTTTGGATCCAAATCAGAGTCATGGTGGAATGGAGCTTATCCCAGCAGCACTGAACACAAGGCAGGGATCAGCAGAGGTTTGTCCATTACTGGGCCCACTCACATTCAACCCACACTTACACTCATTTTCACACAAGGTCAATTCAGAGTGGCCAGTTAAATTAACTATAACATATTTAACAGGTTGATAAAGCTGTAAGGTCACATGACATTCTTTTATGTATTTTTAATTAAACTGGTTGTCCATATGTATAATTGTGCATAGAAATACATACAACAAACAATTTACTGCCACTCACTTTAGATTTGCAATTTTGATCTTTCAAGACACTACATGTTTCAAATGCTCCTAAAACCCTGTACTGTAACTTGCAGTTTTAGATTGGAAATGGATGCATAGTACAGTATAAGAAGTCAAAATGTGATTTTTGCCTATATTCCACCTACCAAATGACGTCGATTTATGCATCATGTAAGACGTTTAAGTCTTTACAATTCCTATTAAGTTATTATGTAGCTCTGAACAAGATGCTTTATTGAATTATTGATCAGTCTCTAAGACTGCAATTGTCTACAAAGGGCAAATATAATAAAACTGGAAAAAGTACCTGACTTTAAAATGAAATCTATGCAAACACTATGTAAATATCAAGCCACTATTTTCATGGTTTTAAATGAAAATGATAACTTTGAATGTTTACACCTGACCCTTAAATTTACTTTTGTACTTTAAAGAGTCTTGTGGTGGTGCTGTTTTCATATCTGTAATATACAGCATGTCGTTCAACTATTAAATTTAAAAGTGATTCAGGAAGAATTCAGATCACTTCACTTTCTGCACACTTTATTGCATTGTAGATTTAATTTTAAATGGATAGATTTGCTCAAAAAGCCATAATGAAAAAGTGAAAACATGTTTTCAGAAGGGTTTGCAAATATATTAAAAAGTGGAATCTCTCATTCATATAAGCTTTCAAATCCTTAATTCAGTATTTTTGAAGAAACCTCTTTGGCAGCAATTACAGCTTCAGTTGTTCTTGGGTACATCTCTGCAAGCACCTGGATTTGGGCAGTTTATCTGATTCCTACTGGCAGATCCTTTCAAGCTCTGTTAGACTAAATGGGAAGCGCCAATAAACTGCCATCTTCAGGTCTCACCATGGGTGTTAAATATTGTAAGATGGCTTTGGCTGTGCCACTCAAGAACAACTCCAGCGTTCTCTTGGATGTGTGTTTTGGGTCATTGTTGCACTTAAAGATGGACCATGGTCCCAGGCTGAGATCACATGCACTGTAAAGTGGGTTTTATTCAAGGATCTCTCTCTATATTTTGCTGCATTCATTCCCCAAAGCACTTCCATAGCACGATAGTGCCACCACCCTGCTTCACCATAGGGATGGTATTAGGCAGGCGATGAGCAGTGCCTTGTCTTTGCCAGATATAGTGCTTTCAGTTCTTCCCATAGAGTTCAGTTGTTGTCTCATTAGACCAGAGAATTTTGTTTCTCATACTGAGAAAGTTCTTTAAATGCCATCATATGCGTTCTGCTCAAGAGTGGCTTCCATCTAGCTACTCTGCCATAAATGTCTGATTGAATAGAGAGTTGTCTTTCTGACAGGTTCTCCCTATCTCACCAGAGGACTTGTGAAGCTCTGTTAGGCCAGGTTTATACTTCATGCGATGCGACTCATGCTCCAGCGGACGCTCCTGCTATGCAAGCGTTTTACTGTTTATACTTGCGCACATACTTTACGTACATCTGGAAGAATCCACCAGGTGTCAGTGCAAGATAGTATAATGGTGAGAACAGGTTCGGCTTCACTGTGTTGTGAATTGCCTGGAACACCCATTAAATTCCGATGACACCTTACTGCAATATTTCTGAAAAGGATGTTTAATGATTTAATCCATCAATCCAGGGATGTGTCCTTTCCAGCAAGCATTGGACACGAGGCAGAAACAATCCCTAGATGGGGTGTCAGCTTATCGCAAGGTGAATACAAGCACTCACATACACTAGTGTAATTTTAGTTTCACCAAATCTGCATATCTTTGGAATGAAACCGGAGCACACTGTGGAAACTCAGCAGGAAAACATGCAAACTCCAGGCAGGGAATACCAGCAACGTGACTCCCTTTGAGACAGCAGCGCTACCGCTCTGCCACAGTGTCACCCCAATGTGTGTAATTATTAACAGTATTTATCTGTAAAATGTTGCATACATACTTTAATGCATTTCATCATGAAAGTGATATCAAGTATACGTAAGTCTAAGGATTCTATATGTGCAAAGAGTTGGAATATCATACATTTAATGCAGCGTTTCTCAACCTTTAAGTATTTGCGACCCGTATTTTCATAACAGTTTTAATCGCGCCCCCTCTAACATTTTTTTGAAATGTAGATGCATATTTTATTATACCTACTTAACTTTTATCGACATTTATCTAACTCTACATTTATTGTTCTAGTATCAGAATGTAGTTTAAGTTAATTTTTTTTGGTTTCAACAGATGTTTTTTTCATATTTTTGATTCTTGTTTTCTTTTTTTCACATCTTCGTGCCCTACTTTTTGTTACTTCGTACCCCGCCCCACAGCTTGAGAACCACTGATTTAATGTGTTCTGTGTGGTGATCTATTGCTGTTTGCCGCTGCTGTCAGGTCAGGAGGAATCCCCAGAAAAAACAACGGCACAAAAGATGGTATGTGAGACTTTTAAAATGTATCGTGTCATTACGATCAGGAATATGCGACGCTTGAATATAAAAGCACAATGAGTGCATCTTTATGACGGCATTTTGCTTCACCACATCAAACCATCCATCAAACAGTGAAGCATACACATCGGTTCTGTAGGATCCTCAAAGCAGCTTTCTGTCACATGTAGAAAGTAAACAGAGACTCTGACATCACGTTCCAACTTTTATCACACAGCACCCCCATGACTTTTTGCTGGTACTGCAACTCACCCACACGTTGCATTAATTTCTGAGGGCCTGCTCAGAGGATGTGTCAAATGAATGCTGGGAATGCGTGGCAGCCATGATGCGTGCAAATACGCGTTCTGAGACTGAAGTATAAACGAACCCTTAGAGTGACCATCGAGTTCTGGTGGCCTACCTGATCAAGGTCTTTCTTGGCTGGTTACTCAGTTTGGCTGGATGACCAACTCTAGGAAGAGTCCTGGTGGTTCCAAACTTCTTCCATTTCATAATTATTGAGGTCACTGTGCTCCTGGGAACACTCAAAGCTTTAGAAATTATGTTATACCTTGTCCTGATCTATGCCTCACCTGGAGGTCTACAGAAAGGTTCTTGGATTCCATGAATTGTTTTTCGTGCTGACATGCAGTGTAAATTGCTGTATCCTATATAAACACATATATACGCCCCTCTAAATGATGTCCAGTCGCCACAGGTGGACTCCAGTCAAGTTTAAGACACATCTCAAAGAGAATTAAAGCCAGCAGGATGCATCTGACCACAATTTGGAGTGACACAACTAAGGGTCAGGAATGCGTACACGATTAACAGATTTCACTTTTTGATTTTTAATAAGTTTGGAAAACTTTCTGAAAATATTTTTTCACCTAGTTGTTAGAGGTTATGTGAGTGTAAATTGATGGGCAAAAATGGCAAATTTATCAAATTAAAATTAAATCTTCAACACAATAAAGTTTGCAGAAATCAAAGGGATCTGAATAATTTCTGAATTCATTGTATATTTTTAATTTTGTTGGCCCTTTGAAGTTCTTGTGATATTGCATGTTGTCTAGTACTGCTATAAAATTAAAGCTTTGATTAACTAACTGCTAAGATCACTTTTCATTTCTTGCCCATTATAATCTATGTTTTGCTCTTATCCCACTAATTGCAGATTGTTATGGCCCTAAACACATCTTTACAAATGCAGCATTTAATCATATTTTAAATATGATTTCAAAGAAGTTAAATTCAACATTTTAGAGTGAAAAAGCAAGAAAAATATGATTATAGTATGACTATTCATTAATGCTTGAAAAGGGAAAACGGGGTTTTAACCATTCGTGTCAAACAACACATAAATGATTTGAAAATACACAACTTCTAATTAAGAAATAAATGAATGTTGCTAAATGTTTAGGTCTCCTCAGAAGTCAGCTGATGTCTTTGTCCTCTAGCAATAACATTTGTGCTTTCACAGTGAGAAAATGCTGACATATCAGAAACTGTAAATGATCAAAACAAAAGAAAAACATAAACAAGAAGTGCCACTGAGAAGGTAAAAAATGAAAATGCTGCAAACTGTACTGTAGATGGGAATTTTACAAATTAAAGTAGGAACAGCATAATGCTAACTTGGCTTCAAAGAAGCTGGTATTCAGGATTGGGAAAATTGAGCGGGTATATCCTGCATAGCACCCATTCTTCTGCAATAGGCTGTGACCCTCTGTGACCAAGTATTGGCACAGGCTAGCTCTGAGCAAGCAACCATCTGGTGATTGTCAGTCCCGGGTCTCACACTCTTCCTCTCAGACAGCTGAACAAGGAGCCTGCAGAGAAAGAGAGGAGAGGGGAGGAGAGGAGAAGAGCTAGTCTGAAACTAAGCATTACATTATAATTAAGCGTGGGATGTGCAAGTTGCTGCCTCTTGCAGCTTCACTTCTTGAGGAAAAATATGTTGCGCATTGAGCAAAATTAAAGTTTACCCAAGCGAGTAAGGTGGATTAATTAGTGTAAAGTGCAGTGCCTTCAGCATGGTTGAAAGATTTTGCATTTTTAAGGCTCTATGTATCAAATGTTCTATCAGACAGACAAATATGATGGTAGGATTTTTGATAGGATAAAATTATGAAAATCAGCAAAACGTTAGTTATTAAACAGATATACAGACATGAACAAATTCCTTGGTGCCCTTACAGCTCATTGAAAAAGTGCAGTATGTCTCCTGACAAGTGATTAATTGAAAAGCAAGTGTCCTATGTATACCCGCATGCCTTTGATATGTCATCTAGGAAAGCAAAGCAAGTGTGAAAAGAGATCAAGTATTGCTTATTCTATAAAGATATTCTAAAATGGCCTGGACACGTGTTGCTACCCCTTGAAAAGGTCATAAATAACTGCATTAGAGTGATTTTTCAAACTAGCTGTTTTCTTTAATTAGTCATGCAATCAGTAATGTAGCCTATTTAAATGGAGAAAAGTAATCACTCTGCTGTTTGGTGTTATGGTTTCACACACTGAACATGAACCAGAGAAAGCAAAGGACAGAAATGTCTGAGGAGATTAGAAATACACACGCATGTTAAAGGCAAAGGCTATAAGACAATCTCCAAGCAGACTGATGTTCCTGTGTCTACAGTTGCAAATATTATTAAGAAGTTTAAGGCATATAGGACTGTAGCCAAACTCCCTGGACACAGTTGCAAGAGGAAAATGGACCCCAGAATGGGCAGAAAGATTGTCAGAATGGTAGACAAAAAGCCAAGGACAGCTTCCAAAGAGATACACACTGAACTCCAAGGTCAAGGTCCATCCGTGTCTGATCATACCATCCATCATTCTGAGGGACAGGAGGACTCCAGTGATGAAAGAAAAACATAAAAAAAAACATTCTAGAATTTGTTAAAATGCATATTGACAAACCACAATTCTGGGAAAATGTTCTTTGGACATGAGACAAAACCAGAGCTTTTTGGCAAGTCACATCAGCTTTATGTCCACAGACGAAAAAATAAAGAAATGAACACCACACCCACTGTGAAACAGGAGGCTCAGTAATGTTTTGAGGCTAATTGCATGGTGTGCCTTGAGTCTGTGCAAGAAGCAATGAAATCTCAAAACTATCAAGACATTCTGGAGCAAAATATACTGTCCAGTGTCAAAAAGCTCTGTTTCTGTCGCAGGTCCACAAGGATAATGACCCGAAACACACAATGGCTCAGAAAAAAACATTGGACTATTCTGAAGTGGCGTTCTATGAGCCCTGCTTTGAATCCTATCGAACATCTATGGAAAGAACTGAAACATGCAGTCTGAAGAATAGCCCCCTAGAAACCTGACACAGCTGGAGAAGTTTGCTCAGTAAGAGTGGACCATATTATGTGTTGGCAGGTGCAGAAGTCTCATTGACAGTGTTACAATATGTTATATATGGTCAGCAGGATGTGACAGACCATATTTGGTTGAATTGTAATTTGAGTGTGTGACATCATCGAGATGCGCGAGTGAAGTAAAGAATTAAGCACGAGAAAACACGCGTCTCTGAGATTCCTTGTTTTAAGAGGGATAATTGATTACCGGAGTGAACTAAGCTTAAAACATGGTGGCAGCGGTAAATTACCAATAAGAAAAGTGAAAGACTGAGGTAAATTGCTACGGAAAAAAAAAAAAAAAGACGATTAAGAGAAACGCGTGCCGAGCATGGAGGGTGCTTTCGGATTGAAGCCTCCAGCGAATTTTGACTGGAATGCAACGAACATACCAAAAGCTTGGAAAGCATGGGAAGAGGAGTTTTCCCTGTACATTGATTTATCGCTTACAGATGCGGATGACAAGACGAAGGTAAAAGTTTTCCAATATCTAATCGGAGAAACCGGGAGGGAACTGAGTAAGACGCTAGGCGCTGCCCGCCCGGCTGCCGGTGAACTGACGTTGGAATGGCTGTTAACCGCGTTTAGAAACCACTGCAATCCGGCACCGAACGAAACAGTAGAAAGGTATAAATTTTTCTCCAGAAATCAGAACTCAGGCGAAATGATTGACAAGTATATTACTGATTTGAAAGTGCTAGCGGACACGTGCAATTTTGGTTCGGCTAAAGATTCACTGATTAGAGACCGAATTGTGTGCGGCATACTGAACTCACAAGTGAGAGAACGTCTATTAAGAGAGTCAGAACTAACGCTTGAGAAAAGCGTAAGGATTTGTAGAGCATCAGAACTGTCAAAAGAGAATGTGATGACCATCGAGGGACAGAAAGTTGTAGAAGTGCACACAGTACAGAGACTCCAACAAGGTCAGGGTGCCAAACAAACACCAACATCTAAGTGTAAATTCTGTGGTAAACAGCATGAGTGGAAAAAACTGAGTTGCCCAGCGTATGGAAAGCAATGCAGAAAATGTGGCAAACTGAACCATTTTGCTGCCACATGCAAAACAAAAGAGATTAAGAGAAAAGGAATACACAGTGTAGCAGAAATAGAAGAGGAACCGTTTCAGGAAATCCTAAGCCTTGGTTCGCAAATGAGGGAGGACAAACAGGAAAAACAACTGTTTGCAACCATGTTGATAGGAGAAAGACTAGTAAAATTTCAACTAGATTGCGGAGCCAGTTGTAACGTAATCCCCATTCAGCTGCTAAACCCTGACACAGTGATGGAAAAGACTGAACAGATTCTGGTCATGTATAATAAGAGCACCCTGAAACCAGTCGGAAAATGCAGAATAAAAATAAGAAATCCGAGAAACAGAAAACTGTACCGGCTGGAGTTTATTGTAGTGGAGGAAACCTCGTCAGTGCCCCTGCTGGGAAACAAGGCCGTGCAAGCAATGGATCTGGTAAGGATACAGCATGAAAATATTATGGCAATTGATGATATTGTTACCACAGAAAGATGCAGAGAAAAGGAACCATGGGACAAGAACGATATGCATAGGGAGTATGCTGATGTATTTGAAGGGGATGGATGCTTGGAAGGAGAATATAACCTAGAGGTGGATCCTGCAGTGAAATCGGTGAGGCTTCCAAAGCGAAGAGTTCCTGTGGCACTAATGAAACATCTAAAAGATGAGCTAGGAAGTCTTGTAGAGAGAGGCATTATAGCTCAGGTGGAAAAGAGCACGGATTGGATTAGCAGCATGGTGGTGGTGAAGAAATCATCTGGAAAACTCAGAATTTGTATTGACCCAAGACCAGTAAACAAAGCTCTGAGACGTCAACATTTTCCCTTGCCCACCATAGATGATGTTCTCCCCGATCTGACCAAAGTGAGAGTTTTTACAGTGTGTGACGTGAAGGACGGGTTCTGGCACATAAGGCTTTCAGAAGAGTCAAGCTACCTCACTACTTTCGCAACGCCATGTGGCAGGTATAGATGGATTAGAATGCCCATGGGAATCAGCCCGGCTCCAGAAGTGTTCCAGCAGAGGTTGACTCAGGCATTGAGGGGCTTCCAGGAATTGGATAATAGCAGATGACATCCTTGTCTGTGTGGAAGGCGACAACGATGAGGCAGCTGAGATAGACCATGACACAAAACTAAGACTACTTCTGGACCGTTGTAGAGACAGAAACATCAAACTAAACTTTAACAAACTCAAGCTAAGACAGAAAGAGGTGCCATATATTGGACACAGACTGACTTCCGAAGGACTAAAGATTGACCCAGAGAAGGTGAGAGCCATAGTGGAGATGCCCAGGCCATCAGATGTGAAGGGACTCCAGAGATTATTAGGTATGGTGAACTATTTGTCCAAATTTTGCGCACACTTATCAGACAGCTGTGACACATTGAGGCAACTGACACACAAAGACGTGATTTGGGAGTGGACTGATGTACAGGAGGACGCATTCAACAAATTGAAACAAATGATTGCCTCAGCACCTGTTTTGAAGTACTACAATCCAGAAGATGACCTGGTTCTTCAATGTGACTCCTCTGAGACAGGCCTAGGTGCAGCACTTTTGCAGGCAGGACAACCAGTTGCTTATAGCAGCAGAGCCCTTTCAGCCACAGAAAAAGGATATGCACAAATTGAAAAAGAATGCCTAGCAATTCTTTTTGGAATGGAGAAATTTCACCAGTACACCTATGGCAGGAAAGTAGAAGTACATTCAGACCACAAACCCTTGGAAACCATCATAAGAAAGCCATTGCTTAATGCACCCAAGAGATTACAGAGAATGCTTTTGAGACTGCAATGATATGATATTAATGTTGTCTATGTGCCAGGTCGACTGATGCACCTAGCAGATACTCTCAGCAGAGCGTACCTACCAGAGTGTGCTGCAGAAGGATCACTAGAGACAGAAATTGAGACAATCAACATGTTGCAGTACCTACCCATATCAGAGGGGATTCTACAAAAGATACAGAGAGAAACTGCTAAGGATGAGACATTTCAAATGTTGCAGCAAGCGATAGCTCAGGGATGGCCAGAGGAGAAAACTCAGCTGAAAGAAGAGGTAAGACAATTCTTTTCCATAAGAGAAGAGCTTAGTGAACAAGATGGAGTGATATTTAGAGGAGAGAGAGCTCTAATACCAGCGAAGCTGAGAACAGAGATCATGGAGAGAATTCATGCGTCACATCTAGGCATGGAAAGCTGCTTACGAAGAGCAAGAGACTGTGTATACTGGCCTGGGATGAGTGCTGCTATTAGAGAATACATAGGGAAGTGTGCTGTTTGCAGAACTGTGGATGTGCGACAGCAGAAAGAGACAATGTGCGCACATGACATTCCGATAAGGCCATGGGCAAAAGTCGGGACAGATTTATTTTCATTCAACAACAGAGCATATCTCATCACAGTTGGTTATTTCTCCAACTTTTGGGAAATTGATTATCTCCCTGATACGAGCTCAAGCACAGTGATACACAGGCTGAAGGCCCATTTTGCACGACACGGGATCCCAGATACAGTAATCTCGGATAACGGGCCACAATACAGCTCTCAGGAATTCAAGCAGTTTTGCATAGCTTGGGAATTCAGGCATGTGACATCGTCTCCTGCATATCCGCAAAGCCGAGTCTGCGGTTAAGACGGCCAAACAGCTCATGGGAAAAGCTAAGAGAGCGAAAGCGGATCCATACCTGGCTATACTAGAGCATAGGAACACTCCATCTCAGGGATTCAATGCCAGTCCTGCCCAAAGACTCATGAGCAGAAGAACTAAAACATTACTGCCGACACGGGACAGCCTCCTGCAGCCAGGTGTTGTGAACACAGAGCATGCTGTAGAAGTCAACCAACGCAAACAAGCCTACTACTACGACAGAGGAGCGAAAGATCTTAGACCTCTGAAGGAGGGAGAACAAGTAAGAGTTCAGCTGGACACGAAGAGTAGAGCACACTGGACACCAGCAAAGGTGGAAAGAATGACCAATAACCGATCATATACTGTCAAGTTGGAAAATGGAACTGTTGTACGGAGAAATCGGAAACATATCAGGACTGTGCTGGGAGGACCGCAGAGAGCAGACACATGGAACACAACTGTTATGCAGGAACAGACTAATCATCCAAATGACAGACAATCAAAGGCAGTTCCAGAGTCATGCATAACACACACTCACCTTTCAGACACCAGCAACAGTGTTGTGATAACTAGAAGTGGCAGAATAGTCAAGAGACCAACATATTTGAGAGATTTTGTTTAAATATGTTTGACTGATCTTAAGACACTGAAGTATAATTTTGAGTATACACTGTTATGTTGTGATGCACAAGTTGTAATGTTATGATGTTTCTTGTATACAATATAAAAAAAAAAAAAGGAAAGATGTTACAATATGTTATATATGGTCAGCAGGATGTGACAGACCATATTTGGTTGAATTGTAATTTGAGTGTGTGACATCATCGAGATGCGCGAGTGAAGTAAAGAATTAAGCACGAGAAAACACGCGTCTCTGAGATTCCTTGTTTTAAGAGGGATAATTGATTACCGGAGTGAACTAAGCTTAAAACAGACAGCTACAGGAATTGCCTCTAAATGTTGTGCAACAGAATATTAGGTTAAGCTTAAAATGGTTCATGCCATTTTAATTTGTGTTATTATTTGAAATATTTTGTTGAATCAAAACTCTAAAGCAAATTTCTGATTTGTATTAAATATGGAATAATCAGAGATGGGGGGTGTCCATTATTTTTGTCCATTTTGAGCAATATCAGAGACAATTGTGGGTTCTTCTTTTTTCATGGAAGGGTACCAATATATTTGTCCACATCTGTAGCAATTTTAGATGCTCAACTTGAAAATCTTTATTTACCAAACACTTCTTCTATACTACTTCCTCAGATTAACAGGTGAGTTTCAAAGAACTTGTTCCTTCTTTGCACCCTTTGCTGCTGGGACATTCTCTGGTTCCCTAAACCTAATAATGGAATAAGAGGTCTGAAAAATAAAACATAGTGATGATGCACCCATAAACATCTTAATATTACAAACTTCCAGGTTTCTTTGTCTTCCCCTAGTCAAAACAGTAATTTTACCGTGGGTGATTTTTAATGCATTACCTAAACATTAGAGATATTCCTATTAGTACATTAAAACGAAGCACTGTATGAAATACAGTTACTCCTGTGGATGATGGTGTACCAATATGGTAATAATTATTTGGCCATCACTTTCTTTTCATTCTTCTGTTAATTTGTACTTGATAGTCAAACTGTCTGGAACTGAAGATTATTTGTATATGCTCTTCTAATCTTCTTCTTTCTGCTGCTCCCGTTAGGGGTTGCCACAGCGGATCATCTAAAAAAATTGTTGTCCACATGTTTTAAATATTATTACAAATGATCAAGCTTTCCTTTCCACAACAGACAAGTAGAAAAGTTACATTTTGTGTGCCTTTGCAGGACATAATTTAAGATTTAGATTTTCTGATCCAAAGTTTCACAAAGCCTCACCTTTCAAAGAACTATTTAAGTCTGATTGCGTTGGGTTGAGACCTTTATCAGAAAATTGAAGACTGGTCCCCCAGTCATTGTTGCTTGCAGTTACATTTTTATTTCAGGAACAAAAGATGTTCAGTGTAGATCCCATGAGAACACCTGTATCGACATCATCACAGGACAAAGCAGTGCCCCTAGCAATTATGTACTGCTTTGTGCCCTTCAAGCCAATTGTTAATATATGAATATTGCCCCAAATCCCTATAGATTCCAGTTTGATTAGTTATTGACTTGTTTTTCATTAGATTCTCATTTATGTTTAACTATCGTATTGACTATCTCTGCGTTTTGAATGCCATACAACCCATTACAGAAGAGCAACATAAACAGAGAAATAAATGTCAGGTCAAATTGAAATTCAGCGTCTTCACTCTTTTCTGCCTAGCAATACCACAAAAGATATTATTTAAAGAGTAAACTTTAACCCATGTTGCACAGTATTCTTCAGCTTCTAAGCTAAACTACGGTGTAAATCAATCAATTACAAATCCAGCATTGAAAACCTGATGAAACCTGTGGAAAGTTAAGACAGTAAAAAAATGTAATTTATTGTTGCAGCAATTACATTACTGTCTCTTACATGAATTGCAGCATTCAATAAATCAATAATGTTTTTTGGCAAAAGCAGAAAGAAAATTTCCTATTTAAGCAGAAGGGGAGGGAAGAAATGTCTAGAGACTTTGCTTGACTTGCTGTCTAAGGCCAAAGAGTTTGAGTGGTCTTTACAGCATGTTGTAGTGGCTTAGGAGAAACTATTAGTAGTGGAAATGTATGGGGAATATCCTTCAAAGACTTTGACATTTAGCTTACAGCAGAAGAGATATCATTAAGAAACTGAGCACCAAATCCTAATGACTCACCATGATCTTAGTCACAGACCTTTGAATAAGTAGGAAGCAAATTAAAAAAGAAAGGAAAACTCAATACATGATAAAGTGTGCATTTTAGACAAAGCTTTTACCAGTTATAGACACTTGTAGCATATATACGTTGGCTCAATTATTTTCTAACCTTTCTGACTGCCGCTAACAAACTTCCAGTTGGAATATGAGATGGAATAACATGGATATCGTGATGATGTGAGGGACTTAATGCCGTGTACAACATTACTGAACCTAAGATGGCACTCATGAAATTTAGATGGAGATGATTAGCTGATGTGGGTTTCTTAGGTTATAAACCTTTATAATTCACTATGTTTGGAGTATGAATTATAAAGGTTAATCAACACAGGATCAAGGAGACAAAAACTGTAATTACTGTCTTCAGATTGTTCACTCATTGCTTTATATTGCTTTTTGTATTGTTTTTTCTGCTAAATGTTTTGGGCTGCATACTTTTTTTATATAGATAGATAGATAGATGTACTGGCCTCACTGAATCTCCTGTTCAATTATCCAGCAAGCTAAACACCTTCATGCAATAATTCCCGGAACCACGAAGTGATGTTGAGAATGTTTAATTACAAAAATGGTGTGAAACTGTAAATACAAATACAAACAAACACTAATAAGTACTTGTATAAGTAAAATAAAATAAATGCAGCAGCATTTATAACTAAGAGCTTAACCGCTGAAACCTTAGTGAATTTACAGATGAAATATAACATTTACTTTGACATTCCCTAACCAAAGTTACTTAAACAAAAGCTATAAAACTAGAAAAAATAGATAACTTACAGGGAATGCCTTCACAAGGGCTAGCTAAGCAGGATGGCGAAGGATTGTTTGGTAATAAACACACCAGGCTTACTGCTGCTGCACTCACTTCCTACTTCCTACTTCCTGTCACACTGGCTTCCTGCATCCTGCAGCAGCAGCAGTAGCATTAGGATTTTTATGTTAGGGTTACAAAGTTTTCTAAACAATTAGAATCAGAACACTCCCCGCCTGGTATCTTCAAGATACCATCAACAAACTTGAGCCAAATACTTTAATCTGGTGATAAAAGAAAAACCAGTTCTGAAATGGGCCTGTAAAGGATTTTTGTTATTCCTTGCTGAACCATCTTTATCTCAACCTTCCTTATTAATCCATCTTTGCTGGGAGCAGTCTTCATTAGTATTCCCATAGGCCATTCATTCCTCCTGACTTGCTTTTCCTTCAGAAGGACAACATCACCTTCTTTGATGTCAGGTCTTTTATTTTGCCATTTCTGCCGGGTCTGCAGAGTGCTGAGGTACTCCGTTCTCCACCTATTCCAGAATTCCTCAGCAAGGTATTGGACACGCTTCCATTGGTGTCTCAACATCTCACCTGTACCAAAGTTACTCTGAGACAGAAAGGGTGTGCCTATTTTTTGGGTGAGCAGCATGGAAGGTGTTAGGACATTAGGATGTTCAGGATCAGTTGAAACAGGTACCAGGGGACGTGCATTAATTATGGCGATGACCTCAGCCATTAGTGTTGTTAACACTTCATGGGTAAGTCGCATACCCACCAGACTGCAATAGCATGGAGTCTAATATGCGTCGTACCACGCCGATCATGCGTTCCCACACTCCTCCCATATGCGATGAATGAGGTGGGTTGAAAACCCAAACACATCCTTGATCTTGTAGGTACTCCTGCACCTTCCCTTGCCTTGGAGCTTCCATTCCTAATTCTCTGCAGGCACCCACAAAATTTGTACCACAGTCAGAGATCAATTGTTTTGCTGGACCACGCAGTGCAAAGAAACGCCTTAATGCATTAATGAAGCTGGAAGAGCTCATTTCTTCAACAACTTCTATGTGGACTGCTCGAGTACACAGACAAGTGAAGAGTACTGCCCACCTTTTACTGTTTGCATGGCCTCCTCTTGTGCGTCTTGTAGATACTTCCCATGGACCAAACAAATCTACACCCACGTATGAGAATGGAGGATCCATTTTGAGCCTTTCAGCTGGCAGATCACACATTTGCTGTTCATGTACTTTCCCTCTAAGCTTCCTGCAAGTCACACACTGATTGAGTATTTTACGTATGCACCGTTTTGCACCAACTAGCCATAGGCCACTCGCTCTGACAGCACCCTCGGTGAAGTGTCTTTCCTGGTGTTGTACCTTTTCGTGGTGATGCCTCACAAGAAGAGATGCAACATGGTGGCTGCCAGGGATGATGAAAGGGTTAGTTTCTTTTGATTCAAGTCCAGACTGATTGAGGCGCCCACCAACCCGGAGGAGGCCGCTGCTGTCAATGATAGGATTCAGCTTGATGAGGGAGCTTTGTGAGGGAAGGTCCGATTTTGCCCTAATGCATCTGAGTTCTTTTAAATATACCTCATGCTGCACACTTCTAATGATTAAGCTTTCAGCTTTTACTAATGATCCATCTGAGATGCCTTTCTTACAAATATGCCAGCCAAGACAACCTTCTGCCTGTTTCCGATTCCCAAAGCAGTCAGCAATGTGGCAGAGATGAGCCACAGCCTTGACTAGAGATGTCCATCTAGAGAAACGTTCCCATCGTTTTGAGCTTAAGTGACTCTCAGAAGCATGGGTGGACAGAGAGTTCACTTCAGGTCGGACATCTACATCACTTTCTGGGTTGATGAGGTCGAATTTATTTTGTTCGTCTGGAATTTTCTTTAGTGGAAGGCGAAGGAAAGGGGGTCCAGTAATCCATGTTGAACTGGAGAGTTTGGAGGCTGGAATGGAGCGTGATCCATGGTCAGCAGGATTTTGATCCGTTGGCACATAATGCCACTGTTCAGGTTTAGAAGACTGTCGGATTCGTTGCACCCGATTATTTACATAGACACTAAAGCGTCTGGATTGATTGTGAATATAACCCAAAACCACCTTACTGTCTGTATAAAAACTAGTGGAGTTTAACTGGAGATCTAATTCCTCACCGACGACTTCCGCAATCTCCACAGCTAGCACCGCAGCACATAGTTCCAGCCTGGGCACTGTAAGTTCAGGTCGGGGGGCAAGTCTTGCTTTGCCAAGCACAAAGCCCACATCTATTTGCTTGTCATGGCTTAGGACTTTGAGATAAGCCACAGCAGCAATGGCATTAACAGAGGCATCTGAAAAAATGCACAGCTCAACGTGTAGGGCATTAGAAGGTGGAATAGCAGAATATACACGGGGTATTTGAATGCCTCTGAGGCACTGCAGTGAACTCTGCCATTGTACCCATTGTTCATGCATGCTCTCTGGAAGGCTGTGAAAAAATGCACAGCTCAACGTGTAGGGCATTAGAAGGTGGAATAGCAGAATATACACGGGATATTTGAATGCCTCTGAGGCACTGCAGTGAACTCTGCCATTGTACCCATTGTTCATGCATGCTCTCTGGAAGGCTGGTGTCCCAATCACTGCTATGTCTCGAGAGTTCTCTGAGAAGTAAGCGCCCCCGGATAGTCACCGGTGCCAGGAAACCCAGCGGGTCAAAAAGACTATTGACTGTTGAGAGTACTCCTCTGCGGGTATATGGTCTCTCAGTTTCAGGTGCATAAAATGTAAAAATGTCTGACATAATATTCCATCTTACACCAAGACTTCGTTGATCAGGTAGGTCATCCACAAACAAGTCAAGATTTTGTAGATCCTTGGCTCGATCTTCCATTAAGAATGCATCCATCACCTCAGCTTTGTTAGAGGCCACTTTGTGGAGCCTAAGATTTGAAGCTGCTAACATTTCCTGTGTTCTCTTAAGAAGATCAATTGCTTCCTCCACAGTGGGAACAGACTTTAAAGCATCATCCATATAGAAGTCTCTTTGAATAAAGCGGCACACATCACTGCCATACTCTTTTTCTCCCTCTTGTGCAACTCGCCTCAGACCATAAATGGCCACAGCAGGTGAGGGACTATTACCAAAAACATGCACCCTCATTCTATGGTCAACAACCCCTTTGTCCAGGTCACTATCCTGATACCATAGGAAGCGCAAGACATCCCTGCAATCTTCTCGCACCAGAAAACAATGAAACATTTGCTGAATGTCAGCAGTAAGTGCTACAGGGTTCTTCCTAAATCTTATAAGGATACCCAACAGGCTATTATTCAAGTCCGGCCCAGAGAGCAGCACATTGTTAAGGGAAACCCTTTCAAATTGAGCACTAGAATCAAAAACCACACGTATTTGGGTGGGCTTTCGAGTGTGGTACACTCCGAAGAAGGGCAAATACCAGTACTCCTTACCTTCTTGAACCGGAGGTGCAAGCTCTGCATGACAGCTATCCAACATCTTTTTCATGAATTCTAAAAAATGAGCTTTCATCTCTGGATGTTTGTCAAGGGTGCGGCTTAGAGATCTAAAACGATTCATAGCATATACACGATTATTAGGCAATTGCCTCCGTGGTTTGCGAAAAGGAAGTGGGGCCACCCAGCTGTTGCTGGAGTCTTGGAAGAATTCATTCTCCATAGTTTTAAGAAATAAAAGATCTTCCATAGAAAGTGCAAGTTTGTGATCACCTTTTGTTTGGTAGAAAACCGATTGTCCAAGTTTCTCCACACTTGCTTCGGTCAAATGGCTTTCAATTGGAATGCGGCAAAAGAGTTGGTGCTGCTCAGAAGGGATCAACCTCTCTTTGACCATCATATGGCTCTCACATGGGCAAAAGAGACTTGGTCTGCCATTCTCCAGGATATAAGTTTTCATGCTAGTGACGTCTGAAGGCCTGTGTGTACCACCCAGGCACACATCACCAACTATTACCCAGCCCAAGTCCAACTTCTGGGCATATGCAGCATCATGGGGCCCATTGATCTGTTTACGGACTTTATGGACTCTTAACATGTCCCTTCCCAGCAACAGCAGAATTGCTGCTTCTGTATCTAGAGGTGGTATTTCATGGGCTATTGCCTTGAGGTGATGGTAGTTACGAGCAGCTTCGGGAGTAGGAATTTCACCCCTGTTGTCAGGGATCATATCGCATTCTAGGGCAAAGGAAGACTTACTTTTCCATCTAATGACTCTATGATATAACCTACCGCGCCTGCCAGTAGTCTCAGCTATTCCAGAGCAGGTTTTCAATGTATATGCAGCTGAAGGTCCATCTATGTTGAAAATGTCAAAAAAGTCTGGCCGAGCTAGGGACCTGTTGCTTTGGTCATCCAGCATGGCATACATTCTCCTGCTTTTGCTGCGATCGCTTGCTGGATAAACATTCACAAGGCATATTTTTGCACAGGATTTCCCACTAAAGCCTTCACCACACACCTCAGTGCATTTGGACGTAATAGCTTCATCTGCTGCTTCTTTCGTCTCCCCGCCATGATGTGCGAGGGGAGAAGGGGACTTGGAAAGCCAAGGAGCTGGACCTGGATGGAGGGCAGCAGAATGCCTGTCACTCTCACACTCAGAACATTTGACACTTGCTTCACAACATCTGGCAACATGTTTGGTTGATGCGCAGCATTTGAAACAGATGTTATGTGTTTTTAATATTCTTTTCCGTTCATCGAGGGGCATCTCTCTAAAGCCTCTGCACTTTCTCAGGGGGTGAGGTTTGTGATGAACTGGACATTGTCTATCTGGGTCATCATTGGCTGGGGAATTGGAAGAGGGAGTAATATCTGTTTTGTGTACAGACACTGGCTTATGGGCATTACTGTGACTCTCGACGAATCTCTCCCTCTTGTTTGGGTTAACAGTGGAGGAGGGGAGAGTAAAGCTGGGGTCATTACGTGCCTTAGATTCACCGCGTATAAACTACAAAAGAAGGAAAATGGGGAAGGCGACCTTGCGTTCTTGCTTATACCGGGAGCCCTGCATCATCCACTTCTACTGAAGCGCATATGGGAGCTTTTCTACTATTGGGTTAACACCTCTAGCAGTATCCAAGTAGGAAAGCCCTGGTAAAAAACCATCTCGTTTTGCAGCCACAACCTCAGACAGTAAATCACTCAATTCTCTAAGCTTTTGGTGCTCTTTTGGTAGTATTTTTGGAAAATTGTCCAGTTTTGCAAGCAGAGCACTTTATATGGCTTCTGGTGACCCATAAATCTCCTCCAATCTCTCCCAAATGCACTGCAGCCCAATGGACAAGTTCCGCACATTCGCTGACTTGATGCGACGTGCATGTTCTGCAGATTCTGTCCCAAGCCATTTAATCAATAAATCTATCTGTTCTCCTGCTGTAAGGCCCAATGTCTCTATGGCATTAAGGAATGTGAATTTCCAGGCCAAATAATTCTCGGGCCGGTCATCAAACTTATTTAGTCCTGATGATATCAGTTGGCTTCGTACCAGATACCTTGCTAAATCTGATGGGGTATGGTCACGAGAGTGTCCAGCAGTTTCACCCGTGTGGTGGTTATAACGACTGGGGCAAGGTGTCAGCACTGGCAGGCTCCGAGCACTGCTTGGCTGATTACTTAAAGGGGTAGGATGGCTCCTTTGCCTTAAAGGAGACTTATTATTGTGTACAGTAGTATCTGCTGGATGACCTGACGCCTGATAGCCTGCTTCTTCTCGTGCTGTATTTTCTTCTGCTACCAGGTTGAGGACACACATGTCCGCATGGGGCCATTATTCAAATCTCCTTCCCTGAATGAATGCCTGCCGCTATGCTCATTTACATACTGCTCAGTACGCTGTTGTGGGCTCTGTACTGGCAGTAACTGAGATCCAAGTTCAATTTCTGCAGCCTCTAGGTTTGCAACTGCAGCCTCCATCACAGCTGCTTCAGCCAGCGCAGCCTCTGCTCTCTGTCTTTCTCCAGAGCATCTAACATGGCTTCTAGACGGGCCTTTTCTATTCTAATTTCAATTTCCTTCTTTGAAAAGGCAGCTCTAGCTTGGGCAGCTTCAGCCTTAGCACGTGCTTTGGCTGCTGCTACACTGATATTTGAAACAGCAGAAGATTTAGACGAACGACAAGCAACAGATCTAACTTCCAATTCTTGAAACTCCATCTTACTCAGACAACCGGACACTGTAGTAACTGTAACTCCTCCAGCAATCCTTGAGCAAATTACTGCAGCTGTTAATTTTGCCTTAAGATGCCATATAAGACAATGGAGTCAGATCCACTAAGCAGTCTTGCTTGTAGGTCTCCCTTTTCACTGTACTGGCCTCACTGAATCTCCTGTTCAATTATCCAGCAAGCTAAACACCTTCATGCAATAATTCCCGGAACCACGAAGTGATGTTGAGAATGTTTAATTACAAAAATGGTGTGAAACTGTAAATACAAATACAAACAAACACTAATAAGTACTTGTATAAGTAAAATAAAATAAATGCAGCAGCATTTATAACTAAGAGCTTAACCGCTGAAACCTTAGTGAATTTACAGATGAAATATAACATTTACTTTGACATTCCCTAACCAAAGTTACTTAAACAAAAGCTATAAAACTAGAAAAAATAGATAACTTACAGGGAATGCCTTCACAAGGGCTAGCTAAGCAGGATGGCGAAGGATTGTTTGGTAATAAACACACCAGGCTTACTGCTGCTGCACTCACTTCCTACTTCCTACTTCCTGTCACACTGGCTTCCTGCATCCTGCAGCAGCAGCAGTAGCATTAGGATTTTTATGTTAGGGTTACAAAGTTTTCTAAACAATTAGAATCAGAACAATAGATATCAATCAATCAACATTTATTTATATAGCACATATTCATACAAAAAAATGTAGCTCAAAGTGCTTTACAAAATGAATAGAAAAATAAAAGACACAATAAAAAATAAACATAAGTCAACATTAATTAACATAGAATAAGTAAGGTCCGATGGCCAGGGTGGACAGAAAAAACAAAAATAAACTCCAAAGGCTGGAGAAAAAAAATAAAATCTGTAGGGGTTCCAGACCAAGAGACTGCCCAGTCCCCTCTGATAGATAGATACTATCACAAGGATGCCCCTTTTTAAATCTGTAAATGGTGATTTTACAGGACATTTTGCCAAATTTCAAACTTCATGGCCCAGTTGTTTAGTCAGAGGTAGCAAAATATCATATTCCACATCTCAACATTTCTTCCCCCAAAACATAAATGAGTGGCAAGTGGTAAAAACAATAAACATAATAGTAATAATGATCTGAGCTTTAATTTGTTACAGGAAAATTGTATGCCTCATTTCGCACTCTTTATGCAAGTCCATAAATGTTTTAACATTTACAGGTAAATAAATAAGCAGACCTCTTTTAAATGATTAAAACTGCAGCACAGCAGCATTAAAGACTATTCTAAAAGGCCTCTGGAAGGAGACCGATTCGGTTTGTAATCAGTGAGAGCAGTTAATGTTAAACATGATCATTAGTATACTAATGAATAATAATCATTTAATTATTTGATTGATTAATTCAGCATTAATTGATGATCCTTATGAAAAAAGAGGATTGAACAAAAGTAGATGTTCTCTGCCAGTGCTCGGTACTCCTGATGATGTGCTAATCAGTCCAGCCATCAAACAACTTCAAATGCTCACCACCACCAGTCAGCTGGAAAAACTGTGGATCAAAATGTTCATAGGGTCAGTATTGGTAAATGTAAAGAGTACTGTGGATTTGTTACTTGCAAGTGCTAATCAAAATGCAATACGTCATTAATCTGCAGAGCCATGATCAGCAAATATATAGTTATTACCTTACCTCAAAACGTCTGTCTTCCTTCTTTTCATTAGCTCTGTACTAAAGTTTCTTTGTTGATTTTCTTCAGTAGTTTAGTATGTACCTCACATCCAAAAGATGTTGCCTGTATAGGTGCTCATGTGAAATGATAATGCCTTTCTTGTGTTGTATTTTTGTCTTTGTTCTTTTTTGTATTTTGTTTTCCATTAATCCATCAATCCATTTTCTTAACTGTGTATACATATGTGTATATATATATATAATATATATATATATGCATCTGAAGCCGCTCCTAACAAACTTGTGCAGCAGATACTCACCATCGTCACCAAAGTGAAACAGAGTTGCTTGTCATGACTACTGACTGCTGCGTTCCATGTTTTTTTACAGCTGTTTGTAAACCATCATTAAAAGCAACAAGCTAAATTCAATTCTTTGATGCTCAAGTATTTTTTTGGTTATGATGGGTTAGGGAGGAAAAGTGTCATCTTTAGCAGCACATTCCCTTCCAGAATACACTTAGAATATAGTTATCTCTATGTTGTGTGTATGATGTGCACACATGCTTATATGTAGTGTTTTCACAAAGATTTATATTACTAGGATGGCATTGTGCCTTAACTTACAAGACTGCTTAAACCTTGAAGTTCTTAAGAAATCTCACCAGAGCAATGCAGAACAGCCATACCCTGCCCAGGTCTCCCCTGTTCTTATATCACGCCCATGGAATTTAATGCTTTTTCCTTTAATCCACTTTGGCACTCACCCACTTTCTGCTACATTCACCTCAAGATGTAAAAAAAAAACTGTGAGTAAGAAGATGGAAGCCTACAGGCAGAAAATGTTTTATTACAGAAATATTGAAAAAAGGGAATTACCCATGGTGATTTACAATATTGTGATTATTCAAATGGATGTATTATGTATCGTAATGAAATATAAAGAGGATTATTTATTTACTCTTTCTTTCAATCAAAACAAGAGAAAGACAAATATTAGAAGTAAGGAAGGTTCTTTCATATCATACATTTATAGTTTGTCCTCAGGATTGATATTTCCCCAGCATAAGGCAAAATGACAGATTGAATGCTGAATCACTATTATACGGATTCATCAATGTTATAAATATTAAAAGTCATTAAGAAGGCACAAACCTAAAAGAACGTTTCCTTCTTCAACTGAATTTTACCTCTAACTATAAAATCTTACTGTCAAAAAAAAAAACTTTATCTTTGTCTATTATGAAAGTATTAGAAAGTTGAGTAGAACTGAGATTTGAAGGTGATTTGTGGACAGTGGTCACTGCTTGTAGTGCAGCATTCAATGTCACGTTAGCGTCATATCAGTCAAACCCAAATGTTTTAGAAGCAGTTCTTAACATATGTGTTTAATGCTGAGCATTTGTACCAGACTGGTCAGAATTTTACAATCATTTCTAATAATTGCACAACTAGTCAGCAATAAAATATAATACAAGCTGTTTTCCCCTGTATGTCACATGAGAATGTCATATAGGCCAGAGCTACAGTATTTGAGATGTCAAACTATGGAATGGTTGAGTACTGCATTTGCCCAAGCCATTTATAGATTGAATGTTTCAGCAGGATGTCTAATAAAAAAATACTTTGTAAATTGTAAAAATAACAATGAATCTGATTTAGGACTGCAGATGGCTGACAGCACTGGTTGTAAGGCAGGAACCAGCCCTGGACATGACATTAGTTCATCACAAGGCCCACTCTTACACAGTTTGAACTTGCCAGTTAACCAAATCTTCAAGTGTCTGGGGATGTGAGAGAAAAACTAGAGTACATCGAGTAAGGTCCGTGTAGGCATAAGGTGAACTTGCAAAATACGTAAAAAACAACAACATTTATTTCTATAGCACATTTTCATACAAATGATGTAGATCAAAGTGCTTTACAACATGAAGAAAGAAAAAAGAAAAAGTATAAAAATAAAATTAGGCAATACTAATTAACAAAGATTAAAGTGAGGTCTGATGGCCTGGGAGGACAGAAAAAAACAAAGAAAAAAAAACTCCAGACAGCTGGAGAAAAAAAAACAAAATCTGCAGGGAATCCAAGGCCACGACTGGGCATTCTACCTAACATAAATGATCTCAATCAATCCTCATGGCTTTCAGGGTTCATGTGGAAGAATTAGACGATGATGGTCACGTGGACATCTGGCCTTCAATCCATCAATGTAAGGACTGCACTGTGCTTTGATCAGGCGGTGGTGGCGCAGGTCGCCAGAAAATGAACAGCAGAGAAAGCAGGGGTTAGTACGGATTTCAGAGCCATGAAAAAAATATACATACATAAGACTTGAACCCAGGGCCTGTAAGACAGCAGCAATACTTCATGTATTACTATCTATAAAAAGTTCATTTTAATTACAGAGGAATCGCACTCCTCAATCTTTCTAGGAAAACCTTTGCTGGAGTACTAGAGCAGAATTTCTGTCTGACAGCTGAATCTTGCCCCTTGCGCAGACATTTTAAGGATTCCAGTCTTGCCAGGATGTGCTTTGCGAAAACTTGAAAAATCTTACGAACATGTATCCCATGATATAAAAGGTCCCTGTTTATAATTTAATTAAGTCAGTTCATTGTGGGCATTAGACTCTGAGAAGGGTTTATCTTGCCTTTTGTCTTAGATACTAATTTTCAAAGATACAATACCAAGATGCAGCCAAGAGCTAGAGAGTGGCCAGTTAGGGGACCCAAGAGTTGCATCTCTATTGTTCTCAGTTGATGTTGTACTCAGATTATCAGAGTCTGTTCTCTGGTGCGTTGTACCATGGGAGTGAAGCAACAGATAAAGCTTTAAATTTACTAGCAGTGACGGAAAGAAGGGTTGTGATTAGCTTCTGGTGCGCTTTTACTGTGCTCACTCTTTCTGGCAGGTTTAATAGACCAGAAGTTGTACTGCTGCTTCTATGCATCACAAGGAAACAATAGAGGTAGGTGGTTTGCGTACATATTTAGGATACACATTAAACCTATGAGTTCTTTACAAGTGGGGTGTCAAAGGCACTGTACACTTGGAGGTGACTCAAGGGGCAGACACTCTGGAAGAATTAAGTCCCTCTTTTGACCTGGGAGCAAATGAGGATTTCACAGTAAGAACAGGAAAATATTACTAGGAATGGCTGAATCTGTCCAGCTCACTGCAAATCCTGCCAAAATAAATGATAGTTCAGTAATTTAATGTGGTCTTTTTTTCTCATGGTGACAGAAAATGACAATGTGCAGCATGTCTGACTCTGCATACGTGACCTACTGTTTTCTTCAAAAAAAAAATGCTAATGTATATGCTCATATGCTGTACATTAAGATGATAACTAACATAAACGCCTATTATAGAAAAAGGACAATCTTTGCACTTATTAGAACTAGCTGGAATTATTTAAAATGGTTTCTTTCTTAGCAGTAAGCACCTCACCTTTGCTAAGTGCAGCAAAAGAGAAAACTGCGGTAGTACTTTAAATTTATTGATCTTAACAACAAAAGATTTTTGAAAACAGGGTGCCTAGTGGAGCACTTAAACTTTCTATAGAGTCTGATAGCAGGTGTCTCTAACATATACTTGTTTATGAGTACTTTGTCAGAATGATTCTGGTATTAAATTGTCTAATGATATCTTAAATTGCATTTCACTCAAGTGTTGATTCCTGTCTTGTGTCTGATGATTCAGAGATAGTCTATGGCTCTTCATAATTCTGAATGACTAGGGGTCCATTTAGAAATTGAAAGAATGATTGGATAATTTAGGAATTGAAAGTGCACTGCATGATTTGAATCGTTCAGGTAGCAGATCACCAGTTTACACCCACTTGCAATAAAATAATGGCCATACTTCTAAAATAAGTATTGCCAAGATTTTCTTTAGTCTTTGTGCATACACCATCTGCAGTATTTCAGATTGCTTTGATCGGATTTTGGTAAAGTGTGAATTTGTACTGGAATAAGCAGGTTTCAAAAATAGACGGATGACTTATTTGTGTTCATTTTTATTTGTACTTGTTAAGTTTAGCAAGCTGGACCAAAAAAGTGAGCGTTAATGAGTCATTGGGAGGTAGCTGTGTGCCATTGTCTTTGCAACTTATAGTAACCAGGTACCATCACCTACATTTATTTTTATTTTTTTGCATTTTTTTTCTTACTTTATCTACAGTGCTGTTCCAGTTAGGTTTTTTGTTTGCAATATAATTTTTAATTATCTTATTGTTTCACCAAAAAAAATAATTCAAAAGTAAATTGATTCTAGGTGCCATTTACTTCTTTTCATTCATTCATCAGTCTTGCAGAAGATGGTAACAAATTACAGTAGAATCAAACATAAAACAGAGACCTATTCTGAACTAAATGTAATTCCAATCCATCACAGAACACACTCTCTTTCATTTAGAGACAATTCCGAAACATTCATTCACCTAATGTCTATAACCAGGAGTTGAGGCATGCCCAAGTTATCCATCTCTCTTTCTCAGGCTAAGTGGTGAGAGATATGGATGCATTGGTGACCTAAGAAACCATAAGGTTCACACTGCAGTTCCAGATCTCTGGTACTGACACCTGGTGTTGTGGTTTGGTTTATTTGTTGTAGGCCACCACTCCACAGACATGTATTAAATATCCCTAAATCTGCATACCCCTACAATGAGACCCCTACGTTGAGAAAAAGATTTATTCTTATTTATTAAAGCACAAAATACAGTAATAAAGGATGAATTCACTATTTGTACCTCATGTTAAATGAAATAATTTAACTTGCTAACTGTTTTTACTATTAAATTCTACAGAATAATACAATTGAAGTATACGCAATAAAGAATGTATATAAAAAAATACTGTCTAAAAACCACCCTTATAATAAGTTAAAAAGTGTACTAAAAAGTAAAAAATAAGTCTCTCATACATCACTCGTAAAATAAAAGCGTGGGTGCTTTTCATCAATCAATAAAATCTTAGCAAAAGCACCAACGCTTTTATTTTACAAGTGATGTATGAGAGACTTATTTTTTACTTTTTAGTACTCTTTTTAACTTAATATAAGTGTGATTCTTAAAAAGTATTTTATATATATATATTATTTTCAACTGTCTTTGGTTTGTTTTATTATAATTTTGTAATATTTCTATCCGGGCGGCACGGTGGCGCTGCTGCCTCGCAGTTAGGAGACCCGGGTTCGCTTCCCAGGTCCTTCCTGCGTGGAGTTTGCATGTTCTCCCCGTGTCTGCGTGGGTTTCCTCCGGGCGCTCCGGTTTCCTCCCACGATCAAAAGACATGCAGGTTAGGTGGATTGGTGATTCTAAATTGGCCATTGTGTGTGCTTGGTGTGTGGGTGTGTTTGTGTGTGTCCTGCAGTGGGCTGGCACCCTGCCCGGGATTGGTTCCTGCCTTGTGCCCTGTGTTGGCTGGGATTGGCTCCAGCAGACCCCCGTGACCCTGTATTCGGATTCAGCGGGTTAGGAAATGGATGGATGGATTTCTATCCGTTACTAGCGCCATCTATTGGTGAGATCTTTAATTATTTTTCATATAAAAATGTAATTTCTTAATTAACATGATCAATTAGTGAAACTGATAATTGATTCATGTATTGTCATCAGAAGTGAGTAAGTGTGCAAAATTTCAAGTCATTTGGACAATAGGAAGTGGGTTAAATATCGATTAAAAGATTTGTACCAGACAACAAACAGGTGAAGTTAAAATATTTTAAGCGTGGTAATAATAATATTTTTACAACAATTCAGCAGCAGTGCCAGTCTTTGTGATAATCTCTACATTTTCAAATCTCATTGAGTTTTTATTTGTTAATTCTGAACACAAGTGGACAGAAACTCTTTACTTTCTAAACAACCTTCTGGCCCACACAGGACATTCCCTTCTTACAGTCTGTGGTGTAAACTTCTTTTTTTTAACTAAACCGTTTCATTTTACTAAGTACGGTAACTCTCAACACACATGTAGTAATCAAGATATACATTTATTTACATAAATAATTCCTTCTTCTTTTATATTCTATTCTAAGTAACATTTTATCATACCTTTAACAGAAAATGATTTTTTATGTTTAAATGATCAGTTAATTATTTCTCTGGATAATACTTAAGCAATATAACAGCTTGGTTTAAAAGTTCAAGTTTTTGTGCAGCAACTAAAAGGGGATCTGGTTTTTGTGGTTTTAATTGACATCTTTTCTTGTGTTCAACTCATTGCTTAATTTTCAAGTCATCCACCCTGAATGTCATGTCTTTATATGCCAGTCTCAAGTTCTTGATAGCTGAGTACCTCTAGTCCATTTCTGACTGATTTGTTTCTATGCCAAATTTTCACTAAGAGACAAGGGTGGTCTGTTTTCTTGAAACTAACATGGAAGACTTTGGCATATGGAAGAAAACAGATGCACTTGAATAAAATTGAAACGGCTATGGAGAAAGCATGCACAATCCAGAGACCGCAACCAATCCAAAAGTCAGATTGAGGTCCTTGGAGCTGTAAGACTGTGGATTGTGGAGATGGTTCCTAACAAAAGGTCAGAGCCAGCATGAGCAGACTTCCTATGCTCCAGATCATGAACTAGCACAATGGACTTTTTGCTCAGAAGTCAATCTTTAAGCCTGGGCCACCAAAATCAAAAATATAGCTAGCTAATACATGTACTTTAATAAAGTATCTATCTATCTATCTATCTATCTATCTATCTATCTATCTATCTATCTATCTATCTATCTATCTATCTATCTATCTATCTATCTATCTATCTATCTATCTATCTATCTATCTATCTATCTATCTACTTAAGACTGAATACACAGTGAATGCTGCAGGCAAAACATGAGAAAATATTAATAAGATATTATATAAATCAAACACAATATGTTAACACACTTAACACCAGAATAGAGCATCACCAAGGCAGACAGCACATTTCTGTACTGCGTAAGCACGATGAGCACCAGGGTAGGTTCAGTATTTGCACAATGGCAGCTAAGCAGAGAGAGATAAAATAATCACTTACCACTTTTGGTGTTCTCTCAGTATTATGTTAATAGTTATTTTGAATTATCAGTGCCAAGGTTATCCACAGTAAAAGAACTTAGCTTCATGCTGCTTCCCCTGAGGCTAATGTCAGTCCAAACCACTTGTTTGCTGCATTCTGTCACCATCAGGGTGGAGGTCTTACGCCGCAACATCAAACTGAGAGCTGAGCAACCGTGTCTACTATGAAAACAGCTATGGGCAATTTCACCCATTTTCTGTTATCCATACTGTAATGTTTGAAAACATTATGCTATCTGCTTTGTATTTATCAGTGATCAACATGTTAGATCAACCAACTAACCAATCTTGATATAAATGTAATCATAATCATTGGAAGGGAGCCTTGCAATCAAAACCAATTAACTATTTAACTCTTTGAGAGCTCACAAATGAATAAATATTCTATTTACAATAAAGTGTATTCTTTTTGTCATTAAAAACCCATTAATGGTAGGCCTAGAAGTCTAACTGTGCAGTCATGGCCTTCTGAGATCCACCCACATTGATTGGTTTGCATCACGTTGTTAGGCTTTTGCTCCACATGCTTTTCCATATTTTAGTGTCCCTGTTTCTGTGAAACATCAGACTGCTCAGTGGCATGTTTAAAGAAATCATTTTCTTCATACTTTTGTTTATGTGCCAGCTGATCATGATGCCCAAGTCCCTTTTATATCTTTTACTTTGGATTGCATCAGTAGATGCATTTCTGACACTGTTGTTTCAGCCATAGAAAAGGGAACATTGAGACTGCATTAGGCTCCCTGGAAATTCTCACTGTGTGCCAGGCATTTTGTAAAGACGTGCCCTAAACTGTGCCACTTAATCTGTTATTAATCAGTTCTGTTTGGAGCAACAGATGCGTGCAGTATTTCTGTTTCTATAGTTTGCATAATTTGTCAACTGTAGGAGGGCTCACCATTTAATATTCTCTGTCACCCTTGATTACAGACAGGCTTTTTTATACTTTTTCATCTGGCTGTGGCTTCACTGTGTCTGCCAAATTAGACAGAAAAAAATTTCACAGTCAGAGTTGCAACTACAAGATGTAGCAGTTTGTTACAAAATATTTTTTTTTCCAGAAAATGATAAACATTAGGAGTAAAAGTACATCTGCTATTTCACAAGATCAGAATAGTTTTTATCTTTTATTTTATAATGTACACAAGACCAAGTAATTGCACTTGTTCATTAGTACTTGCATAATGTTTGCTGTCAATGTAGGGATACATTTTTGTAACTCATAAGCTCATAAATATTAACAATATGAAAACTATAAAGTCTTACTTTTTAATTAAAAATGAAAAACAAATGTCTTGTGTATTTTCACCTTTCACCTATCATGGAACTTGGTTGTGGTTGTCTAATGAATAATAATTAAATAAGGAGAGCCGCTGTCACATTCCCCAGATGCTGCACAGTAGTAATGTGCAAATGTTTATGAATGTAGAGTTGAATGTTAATGTCAACCTCATTTCTTTAATAAACAATTATTAAAATTATTCTGAATATAAATTCAGTCAAAACAATGGAGGTGGAGGGGTAGCTTCCAACCTCAGATAAACATTAAAATGGCCAAAAAATAAATACAAAGCACCAACAGACAGACCAATAAGTCTTTGTTCCAAACTCTTGATATATTGAACGCCTTCAACCAGGAGAAATGGGTCACCCGCCCGTTCGTCTAAAAAGTACTGACTTTTTATCTTCAGTTTCTCTCTGCACTCTGAGAACCTCTTCCATCAGCTGAGCCTTTCGTTACTTCCAGTTGTCAGACTCACAAACAGTCTGGCCAGTAAGTGGCTTTAAATCAAGTCCTGTGGTCACTACTTGCCATGCCCTGGAGTCACTTCTGGCATTGGACACAGGCTAAAGTACTCTTTAATGATGCTTGGTGTACCTGCACCTTTAAGCCTTCTGCTGCCATTAAAGGACTGGGACACCTAATTAGCACTGGTGGTACCTGCTCGTTTGGTGGGCACCATTTGTTTATAGGTTCCTTTCTGGGACTCTGTGGCTGTTAGGAATTATTGGTACCTCTGACACTTACCTGGCTTTATTGCCTCTTTAGGTAGCTGGCTGTGAATCCCTGCCAACTCACCTACTTCTGTGCATCTTCCATCCTTCTCTTTCTAATGCACTTTACTGGGCTTGCAGCACCAATAAAAGTCGTGATGTATGTCGATGGCCCCTGTGCTCCAGTATATTCTGCTGCCATTGCGTCTCTCTCCCTCTCTTTCCTGAAAGCTCTGCGCTGTGCCATCCTGCTGATGAAGTTTTCACCTCTCAAGCTGTTGACAGTTTATGTAGAGGCCCCACCACCATATATCACAAGGTGAATATACTGAACATTATGTGCTCCAGCTGCTTATGGTAATGTGGTTACTTTTATTTACTGAGTCATCTCTTTTTCTCATGTCTGTGCTAAGTACTGCATTTGTCATCAATCTCATCACTCATTTTTTCTTGGTTACTAGAAAAACAGATGGACTGATTTCACCAATACATTTTACGTTACAAAATGAGAATGCTGCTTCTTTCCACGAGTCAGCAGCCTCTATGGTGATCTCTCTGAATTTATCTAGGAATGAAGACACAGAAGACTCAGAAGACCACTCATTCATTTGCTGAGCACTTTCACGTCAGGATTATGAGCGCCCAGAAGCATAATAGTGCCAGGCAGGACTCAATGCTGGATGGAGCCTCAGTCTATCACAAGGCACATTCACACTCACATGCTCACATTTACTCATAAAGGAACACGTTTAGTGCTTGATGTGGTATTTTTCTATGAAGCAGGTTGATGAGCTTTAAGAACCTTAATGTGAAGATGGTTCAGGAAACAGACAGTGATAATTTATCGTGATGGAATCCCAAGTGTATCTCACACTATGACTTCAGTTGTTTTTGCTACACGAGCACAACAAGCCTCTTAGTTACAGTAAAACTACAGTAAAAGGCATTAAAAGTAGAACAAATAAAAAATAATAAAAATGAGTAATACAAAAAAGAAGTGTGTTCAGTGTTTATACTTAAACAACAACAATCCAGCATTACAACAACAATCCAGCATTAAGCCAATTTTAGGGTTTCAAGGAGCCATCTCTCATCTCATCTTTCATCTTGGCAGCACAGCACACAAAGCAGTAACAAATCCAGGGTGGAGCTCCACTATAACACAAAAACATAAAATACAATATACAGTTGTTTGAGATTTTCCATTTCTCACGTAACATTGAAATCTGCCTTCTCCATCAAAATGCATCGTTTCAGTAGGGACCTCTCCTTACATCTTTGATGTCTGCACAGCTATTCTGTCTCTTGAGTCTTAAGAAGACTTCACATTCTTTTGTCAAGTTCCTTTGTTTCATATTAAGACTGTATATTGTATTTCAAGCAAATTGGTCAGTTTTGGTTTAGCCAGGGTTTTCTTCAAATCTTTAGATTTTATAACACTTGTTCTGTCTACTCTGATTTTCATGAACTGTTTTGTGATTATGTTATCAAATACAGTATGTCTTTTTTAATGTTTTTTTTATTTAGTATGTACTTGTTTATTTATCATATTGTACTTCTCCTTTTGTTGTCCATTTTTGTTTTTTTTTCCCACATTTTATAATTTGTTTAAATGGCATACCAGAAATTGGAATATAGAGTGCCTAGTCAATTATTTGGAATTCTCCTCCAAACCCTTTCTTTATTATTCTTTTTAAAAGGAGTTTTTAAAGTCATTATTTAAGTACAGACAAGAATTTTACTGCAACCCATGTCTTTTTATTAGGTAATGACCAATACGTTATGAAGTGGGAAACACACAGTGAAACACTGCAGTCATTTGGATGTGAAACACAATGTGAACAATTACAACATTAGAACAGAAACAAAGACTGAAATTAATGATCAAAGGAATAAAATTGTGTGAAATAATGTAAGAGAAGTACCTAAAAAGCGCTGTAATATATCACCAAGTGTCCCACCGTTAAATGTATTGTGCCTTGTTGTTTCACTTAATCTGAATCTGTATATTTATAATAGAAATTATGATTTGGTAACACTTTAATTTCTGCAAAAATGCATCAATTACTCATTTACTGTTATTTACTAAGACTTTAACAAACACTTCATAACATTTACAAACAATCAGTAAAGTGTTTATTTGCCTCTGCAGTGTGACCTACTAGCAAAACTTCAGTTTTGAATTTTATGAGGTGACTTAACTCACATATTTCTTTTGTGATTACATATCTTATATATAAATGTCTACGCATGGGAGTGTGTCTGTCTGTCTGTCTGTCCGGCCCGGAAGTGCAACATGGGCTGGAAGTGCAAGGCTACAGCATGAAGCTCAAACAAAATGACTCTGTCGCCAAAGTGAAACCACTGAGAAAAGAGAGAAACTCACTTAACCGCTAATACAAAAACGAGGCGAGTACATCGGCAAAACGAAACCTCAGAGGAGAGAGAAACTCGCTTAGCCGCTAACACCAAAGCGAGGCGAACACATCGGCAAAACGAAACCTCAGAGGAGAAAGAAACTCGCTTAGCCGCTAACACCAAAGCGAGGCGAACACATCGGCAAAACGAAACCTCAGAGGAGAGAGAAACTCGCTTAGCCACTAATGCTCAACCAATGCGATTGACTGATTGAAGTGCCAGAATCCATTGTTTCTAGGATCCCGGGGTTTTTACAGCACAGGCTTACATAGCTTGTTTAGTATGAGAATCCTTCATATTAACAAGTAATCTTACTATCATGTCAATACGCCACACTGCACAGAGATGAATAACCGATTCAGTGATGTTTTATAAGTGTTATGAAGACCAAAAGAAGCCTTTGTTAAGGATTAAGAGTACATAAGAGTAACCGATGCATTTTTGCAGTACTAACACTAAAGTTTTACCTATATTTTTACTTCATTTTGTTAATTTCATTCTACTTGTTTTCAGTTAACCAAGCATCAAAGTTTCTTTTTGTAACCATTTTAAATTTTTTATGGTTTCACGGTATGTCTTTTTCAGTTATACTTCATTTGACACCTGCTTTACATTTCTTATGTCCAGATCTTACAGTTTTTTCAACTATCTTATAATTTTATGGGTGATTTTCTGTTTTATTTATGAGTTTCAAAGTCTTTCAAAATATAATTTTTCTGATTGTGCTTTTGACCGTATCAATACTTAAATTTAAATCTGATTTTTCTAATGTTATAATGATGGTTAACTTGTATATCTTCACCTTGTGTATGTTCTTATGTACACTAGTGATCATGTCAATTTCTCCTTTAAGCATGGTTTAATGAAAGATACAGTATTTTATTTTATGTAAATATGTATTCCCAAGCTTATTTTATGACTAGTATTGTCATTTCATCAACAGCGTTATCACCAAATGACTGGTAAAAAGGAACGCATCACAAGGTATCATAATAAGAACCATGACTTTCTTTTTATTTATCATCAGATAGATAATAGTTATTTATGGTTCTGAGATGGTTTAATGCCTTGTTCAGAGTTCTCTCCTGGCTTGCAGACATTGCTGCCTGGATAAACTAGTATAAAGACCATTGTGGCTGCGACCATAAACCGATTTTAGTGGGTTTGAGAATGCCAGCTTCTTATAAAGTTAGAATGAGGTGGCATGTAGGAGATGTAGTCAGTGAGTGGGAGGAAAAGATGACAGGTTTGAGAGAGAGAGAAAGAAGTTATAAGGTGAATTAAAAAGCGCGTTCAATTTTATTGTCTATGTGAAAATGCTTAAGACGCCCAAACAGAGGTACTCAGAGTTAGCTTTGTCTCCTTATTTTGACACTGTGTTCCTCTTTGTATTTTTATTAACAAAATACATTTTTGACAATTCTATCCTGCACGACTTTCATTCTGGGTTCAGGGATGGTGCAAGAACATCTGTTATCATCCACAGCTATTTGCGAATAAAATAAAGAAAACAGATCTGAATTGTTTTCTGAAGTCTCAGTCACACCTCTGTTTTTCATTATCACATTTTTCTGGGCAATAATTTCATGATACTGGAAGTGTGTTGTTACTACCATATGTTTAAATTTAATTAGAAGAATAATGAAAGATGTGAAGTTTTTAAAAGAGGCGAAGAGCACGTTGTTCAAAGTGTACGCATGTATTAGTATGTGGTTCAATAATCAGGTTACTGTTAATAAAATAACACCTTGCTTTAACTTGTTTGAAGAAGTAATTGCCTATCCATCACTTGGAAAGAAACATAATTTAGTAGCAGCTTTGCCAAAAATGGATTGAAACAAAATATGAAGAACCTTTTAAAATAACTGTAAGTATTTAATCTATCTACACAAAAATACAGAGGATTTGTATTTCATTCATCTCACACCATATGTCTAAACATGTGGCTATGCCTCAATATAAATCAATATTTTCTGCGCTACTGCACAGATAATTTTCCAAGTAAAGAATTTCTGTTGATTTCAGCACCTTTGTTGCTATTGCTTGAGTATGGATGTTGTCCATGAGAAAGTACTCCATGTTCTAATAATTTATTTTCCACTGAGCAAAAATAAATAGTTTCAAAAGTGCTTGATTTAGGTATTTTGCTGCCTAACAAAACTTTCATGATAATAAAACAAAAGGTTTATATCAGAACAATTACTTTATTTTTCTATGCTGGGATGTTTACTTTAGAATTTCATGGCAAATATCAGGTTTCATCTAGTCATTTTTAAAAGCACTTAGTGTATTTCATTTGGAGTTAAATGAGCCAACTCCCTTGGTAATCATAAATGAAAATTGCAGAAATTCGGTGGACGGTGAGGCTCTTTGTCACGTTCCTATAATCCTATGTTAGCTACTTATTTGTAATAAGGACAGAAGGACGTTAACAATGCAAGGCAACTCTTTGAAGGAAAAATTCGGTCACTGGGTTACAGAGACTCAGCGTGTCTAAAGTACAACCTTATCGAATGTCTTTGAATTTTAGGAAAAGGAACCCATGAAAAGCCAAGATCAAAATATGTCTCCAACAGTAATAGTAATCATGATGGTGCGAAGCCAAATAATATCATTACAAGTGATTTTTAATAGATGTTTCAGTATTGATAACTATTTTTCCTTCAGACAATTTTTAGAAAATATGTCTCTACCTACATATTTTATGCTTACTTTTTTCTCTAATTTTGAACACACGAAACAACTCCTAATGGAAATACGATCCATCACAGGGCAGATTCACTCACAGAAGCATGAATTTTGAAGGTGTGAATCCCCATTGAAAATTTACAAAAACACAGAAAGCACCCCCTTTTGGGATTCAGATGTGGTTCCAAGCACTCTTATGCCACCTTAAATTAAAGGATAAATGGATCTAATCGTTTGAATTCCAGAAAAGAGTGTCTTAGTTTATTTTACTTATTTTGTGTGTATATGTATGAATTTATTTATTTTTTTAATTATCCACATTGTTTGCCTTCAGATTCCCTATTGTGTGGCTGTTGATTTAATCAGAATTAATCATGCCAGCTTTTAAGCAGGCTTTGATTTTTACCAACTGTGATTGCTTATTGTCATGAGGTGTTTACACCAGATGGTGCAGTAAATGATTCATTTTCATCTTTCTGCCCAGGGTGGTGCTGCAACATAATGAGCATTCCCAAGGGAGATGGCACCTTAGTTTTTCAAAGAACACAGTCAAAAAGAAAATATGACAAGAAGCTATGCCATGTTTATTGCTCCCCTAATAGCTATGGTATATTATCAATGCCAGAGTATGTTTCGTTATCATATTAGATCGCATTAGAATGGATAACTCTGCAAATATTATATTAACATATTCAATTGATTTATCAATTAATGATTATTCCAGAGCTACTGCTTTTACTCACATTGCAATTGCATGGTTTTCTACTATGAAAGCCTCTACTTGACTTCAGTTTTCAACTTTTTGAATTTCTTGCTGTTTTTGTATTTTGTGTTTCTGTGTAGTGTATTTGGATACCTTTGTTTGTGCTTTGCCTGCTTGTTTTTTGTGTACTGTCCTCCTGCTTGAATTCTCACCTTCCTTAGATCAGATTGGGAGCATGCGCTGATAGCACATTGCCGACTGTGATAATATGTTGTATTTGGTTTTACTCCACATGTTATAGGTCCCCTCCTGCTTGCCTACTTGTACAGGTATGTCCTTAATGAGGTATCCAATGTTGCATTTCTGCTATCGCAACTCAAAAATAAATATTAAGGGGCAGCATCAGGATGTGGCATACTCGCCTCTGATCTGGATACGTGACATGCTGTACATGATCACCTCTCCTGATAATGCTATTCTGTTTAAAAAGTATAAGTCAGTATTTTATAGGTTTTCTTTACAGTAACTTCGTGTTGAAAGATATATTGGACATATTTGACTTTAGCATCACTCTAAGTATATTTAGCAATTTGATCTCATAGGTCTTCCTGTGCGTAGGTGTTTAGAATTTGATGACTTAAATACGTTCATGTGCATTGGATTTTTCACTAAACCATGGCTAGTTTAGTTCCATGTCATTTAATCAGTAATGTCATAAAAATACATATTCTAAATATAACATTCTATTAGGAATAATGAAGCATCCTGCTTATTTATTTATTCTATGTTCTCTGACTACTATATAATAAAGCAATAGTAGGGCTCACTAATCTCTCTATATATAAAATCCAATGTCTGTCTGTTTTTCATGAGAGAACTACTTCACGGATTTAGATCAGGTTTTTTTCTATAATTTGCTTCAACATTCCGGTTGATTTTGCAACTTCTGTCATTGTGCTAAGTATCATAGCTCGCTTGCAGCAACAATTTATTCAAGCTAATCAGAGACAGAGGCTGCAGGCTGAGGGGAGGAGGAAATGTGACGTCAGGAGCGGGGAGCTGGGAAGGGCCCTCCTCAGTCACACGTCAGCCTCGGAGCGTACCTTACCTCTGCTTAGCTAGTGAATGAGAGAACTATTTAACAGATTTAGATTGGGTTTTTTTCTAGAATTTACTTAAACATTCCAGTTGATTTTGTGACTTCTCTCATCGCGTTACATATCATAGTTTAGATAGATAGATAGATAGATAGTTAGATAGATAGATACTTTATTAATCCCAATGGGAAATTCACATAATCCAGCAGCAGTATACTGATACAAAGAAACAATATTAAATGAAATAGTAATAAAAATGAAAAAAATTAAAATAAAATTAATGTTAGCATTTACTCCCCCGGGTGGAATTGAAGAGCTATACAATTGCTTACATGAGTGATATATTCACGCTAATCCGAGACAAAGGCGACAGGCCGACTTCAGGAGTGGGGAGCCAGGTGGGGCCCTCCTCATTCACGCGCCAGCCTCCGTTCGAATCGCTGTACCTCTGGCCACGTTTTAGAGTGTACCTTGTGTCTACTTAACTAGCGATGCCATTTTGTTTTTTGATTTTTAAAGCTTGTCCTATTTTGCTACTACGCGGGTGGAGTCGCTGGGACAGCTAGTACATTATAAACTGAATTACTGATACTCTGAAATGCTTTATATATACAAGAGATAAATGAAGAATGCTGAAAGCCGTGATAAAATTAATGTAAATGTAACAATCATTTTTAAAACGTTTTTGTGTTCAGTTAACCTTTTTCCCTTTTAATCAATCTGCGTTTTTGCAGCTTGCGTCACACAGTGAAGTTTTATGTGGATTAACTCTTAACTGGCCTGGTGTAAAGGAGTGTAAGTGTGCACAGGGCCAGTGTGTAGGGTGATGTGACGTGGAGGTGGTCTCAGGTGGTATTTTCATACAAGAGTATTTCTTTTCACATTACAAAATAATAGTACAAAATATGAGATTTAATTATTAAAATATAAGAGTTTCACACATATCGTGTCTAATTTATATACTGGCTTTAAAAAATTGTAAGAAATATCATTTTAAAAGTTTCAGATATCTCATAACTACAGATCAAATCACAATGCTGCATTGTGAGCTTCCGAGCATCAAAATGGCACATGCACCTCCTCCTGACTCTGGCTGAACTGGATGAGGCTGAAAGTTTCCTTTTATCCCAGTACCTGGGAGTGCTTCCAGTGTCAAGTGACTACAGCCCGGCAGCACTTCCGGGTCAGGTGAAACCTTTTTCGAAGTGTGCACCTTTCTTATACCTCCCTCTGACACCACCTACACATCTCGACAAGGTTGACCTCCAACACTACATGTCTCAAGGTGCCCTGTATGAATGGGAGCTCTGTATGAGGGAAGCTGCCACCTAACATACTGGGAGAATAAACAGCCCCTCCTTCCCTGTCTTTCCAATTTATCCTGGCCAGGAAAAGTACTGATAACACATCTGGCGGGGATGCTTGTCCATCCAACTGGGGCATCCCATCCAGATAAGTAACCTTCCTCTCTCTTGGTCAGTATGCCCGTCCATCCCGTTTGGCACTAACAATACCAATAAAGTTAAGACCACTAATGGTTCTCAGGCCTCCTCCTTACGGGCCCATCTTAGTTGGACCTTATGTAATTATGAAATAGTCCCCTATACGTGGGGTTTGCAAATATAAAAATCTAGCCTTAAGTATGCACTCCTCACTCTTTGAATTACAGACTTCATTTTTCAAGGAGGTTTACTTCCATTTAAGCTTGCTACTATTAATGTTTTGGTCTCTTATGTGTTTCTGCTTCTGGAGCACTGCTTTTTGGTTTAAGTTGTTCAGTTTTAGGTTTTACTTTATTTGATTCACTTTTCCAGGAAGATATTAGAAGCTTTTACCTGTTACAGTCTTCCATTATAATATCTCCTTCAATAACTGAATTTTACTGTTTTTAAGGAGTTATTTTTTTTTCCAACTCACTGGTTTAAATTTTCTGCCCAGGGTTTGTTTCTTGACTTGCGTCCTGTGTTGGCTGGGATTGGCTCCAGCAGACCCCCGCGACCCTGTAGTTAGGATATAGCGGGTTGGATAATGGATGGTTTAAATTTTGTCACCAGTCCCATTTTGTGTTTTCTTGCTATCAACACTATACTTTAATCACAAAACTGTGCATTTAATTCAAGAGAATGTATGACAGCTATTTGAGCCAATTATAAACGACCAGGGTGTATTTCCCTTGTGCTTTCACAAACACTCATTGGCTAAAGAACATTAATCTCTGAAGCATTTACTTTCATTGTTTAGGTTTTGTTTATGGTGTTTAATCTCGTGCCTGTAAACTTTTGACATTTTGTTTGTTCCCTTTGGCTTCTTTTACTTTGTGATTTAAAGTGCAGTGACTTCACCCATTTGAAATATGACACCTTACCATTCTGATTTTATTAATGTTCCTTTGCATGCCTGCTCTGTTTGGATCACTGTACAAGCATGATACATTAAATATTAATCAAGGTATTTAGCATTTTAGATGCACTGAATTGACCGTTGCCCTCATTCTGTTCCAAAATTGTCAAGTTTTTCGGGACCTCGGTGTGTGAGTATATGAGACTTGTGCTCCTTTAGTGGAGGGAGTTCAGAATACGAATAGATGAAGTCTATGCTAAGAATTAATGATAAAATATTTAAACTCCATTTAATAAAACTGGCCACTTACCATTGGCACTGTATGAATCAGTACGCGTGTTCTCTTCTATGGGCTGATGGTGTCCAAATTCTACCTGGTGCTACGCTCTCAGGTTCTGATTTCTTGTGACTTTAAACTGCATAAGCAGGTTGGAAAGTGATGGATGGAAGGCATAATATTCTAAAAAGCTTTATATTTTTTAATACTCTAAAAATCTACAAATATGCAATAAATGCAGAATATTTAGAACTTATTCAGCTGATTAAGCATAATGACTAAAATCAAAAAAGATTATGCAGTATTCTTTATATTAAACTAATCAAAATTTAATTACTTGTTTATTTTCAACCTATTTATACAATTATTCATAGCCTGAAAGGTTTGCTTAGAACACACCGCTCCATAATCTCAAAATGAAAAACAAACAGTGAAATGTGTTTTTTCAAACATGCTAGCCATTGATAATAACTACAAAGAGATTATCAATATTACTAATCAGTTAAATTGTTCCCATTATGTGTGCATTACATTGGTAAAGTATAGAACTGTATTGTCTTCTTCCAAGAAGTTCAGATTCTGAAAGATGCTGTTCAATGACTTTTAAGTGATCCTTATTCTTAATATATATCTTGATTTATCCTATGTTTCACAGTAGATGCCATCATCATTTTTGATACTGCCTAGTTTATTAAAAGTTTAGAAAGACCAACTAATCTTATTTACACAGCTTTGGGAGAACAAAGTGATATGGCCAGTTTTGTTGTACCCTGCAGCAGAAATAAGCTGCCCAAGCCAATGTCAGGGTGTAGAGGAGAACTTTTCTTTTATGACTAATGTCAATTATAATAAAACAATAACATTTACCAAGTGTTTTCTGCAAGTTCAGATCTCAATTGGTTGTCGTGTTTCAGCTAGCATTGGGGTTCAAATTCATATTTTAGGTCTAATGTGTCTTATTTTATGTCAGTTGTTTGTATTCATGTTTATGTTATTTATTATGTATGTTTTTCTGTTTGTATGCTGGAAAAGGGGAAGGGCCTTAGTTATGCCCCTTGTGCTTTGTGGGTGGTCCACCTGCCCATCACCACCAGGAACGACTCTCCACCCTAATTAAAGGAGGGCCTCCCTTTGTTCTTGGTGGTTCATTGAATGCACAGGGAGTGGACAGTGTTTTGGTGTGCTATTGCTTTGCTTTGTGTTTCTGGAATCTTGACTCTGTGCTCTGTTTTTGACTACGCCTTTTGGATTCTGTTTTTTTATACCGTCCTTATTGAAATTTTTGAACCTTGTCTCTGTTTTTCAACCACAATTTTTGGATTTCATTTTGGTCTTTGTTTACTGTGTATCGCCTTGCTGTCTCAGTCATCTCCTTGTGCTCTTTGGTTTGCATAGCCTTTTGGTAAACACAAAGCTTTTATTTTATCTCAGCCCTTTTTATTTCTAGTGGGGGTATTTTGATGGTGTTTCCCCCCTCTAGTGGGCAACCTTGGAATTGTTTTTGAAGCTGTACTTTTTTTAACTCAGCCACTTCATGTCAATCATACATTGCATAAAAAATTGGATGTGAGCATCAGTAGGCTTTGTGCCCTAGGAACCAAATTACCTGAAATATTCTATAACATTTCAGTAATTACTTACTGCTAAGATGCTGATCTTTCTGATCTTAAAATAGGTCATTACGATAGCAGTTGACAAGAAGAGTTCGTAATTAATTGCAGCATTATGATATTTGCCATAATTCTCAAGATATTATAAAAAATTCATTTGAAGGTCCCACTAGCGTGCCTCTTTCTCTTGCACGATTAGGAAAAACTAATCAGCTCATTGTCATCTCATAAAAATTTTTGAGTTTGGTATTTTTACGTCCAGCTGTTTCAGCTCTAGACCGTCCTCAAGAAACGGTGAAACACAGACACACATACAGACAGACACATAACCATCATCGAGATATATCGATGTTTTCAGTATCAGGGTATCCTAAAATGTCGAGATCCGTTGAAAATGGGAGTTCAACATTTTTGATGAATCTAAAGCTTTTGCTTCTCCCACATACAGTAGATAAGTTATGGTGTGGTAGGTGCAACAAATGAAAGCATTAAGGATTTTATTATGAACTAGCAAAATACCCGCGCTTCGCAGCGGCGAAGTACTGCATTAAAATTTTTATTAAGAAAAAAAATTAAACATTTTTAAACTGAGGGAAGATATGCCAATAATTATTTGTTAAGGATCTCTTTGTATACCATGCTGTCAGTTCGGCCGTCCGGTTGTAACATGACCAAGCTGTGCGCTGAGCTTACTCTTGAGCATGTAACTTACAGTTGGCCATGTAAACAGTAATCTTGTCTCAAATCTCACAGCTTGGATTGCTGCTGTCATAATCGGTTTGAGTTTCATGGTTTGTTTCAATTACGACAGTATTTGCAGTATTTGTTGTGTTGAAGTGACATTCGGCATCTGTCAAGCGTTGTAAGCACACAACCGGTTTCATCGATAAAATCACATCCAGCTTTTGAGAGTTTAAACATTCATAAACATCAAAGTGTCCACTATTGAAATCGTCACCTGTGAATCTAAGATGTTTAAGAGGCATTGGCGGTTGTCGAAAGGTGTAAAATATTTGGCCATTTCGGTACTCTTGAAAGCAACAACTGAACAATTCAGGGGAAGCCATCAACTCACATTCAGAACAATAGGTGAAGGGCTTAAGCATTTCACTCTTCTAGTGCTCCTGTGTAGTATAATTATCTCCTGTACCGTCATCAGTCCACACCTTGAACCTGTCCCAGTCATTCAATACATAAGACAGAATGTTCCACTGGATATCAAGAGTGAGCCTGATATGGCCGTGCAATATGTAACAAAGAGAATGGAAAAGGTAGGTGGTACAGTATCTCCGGGTATGGAAACCACTCGGTAAGTTACAGTTCTTTGATCGATAGTGATCACCTCAATAGACATGGTAATGGGGGTTGGAATGATAAAGGAAATGGGTACCTGAGCAATGTAAAGTAAGTGTAAAATACCTATACAATAACTATAATTGTAATAAACAAACAATAAAACAGCTGAGAAGCCGTGGATTAAACAAAAAGGCTGTAGTTATCAGTAGGGAGACGTGAATCCCGTGGCGAAGCAAGGAAGGGAATGTAAAGACCTCAGTGACGGATGGTCTTATATAGGCAGGCAGCCAACAATGTGGGAGGCGTTGGGATGGGGGACCCAACGCCACCTCACACGGTGACTGAGGCGCAGGCTATGGACATATATATGTACGTAAGTAGGATTCAGTTAGCGTTGGGAACCCGTGTACCAAATTTCTTGAAGATGGGCCCATAAGTAACAAAGACTGTTGAAAAGTTCAATATATGGCGGCCGACAGTGGCATCATACCACCGAAATAAGTACATACATTGGTTTCGGTTAGTGCAGGAAGCCGCCTACCAAATTTCAAGAAGATGGGGCCATAAATAAGAAAGTTCAACATGGCGGACGTTGTTGACCGTTATGACCATTACGCGTAGAATTTCGAAATGAAACCTGCTTAATTTTTGTAAGTAAGCTGTAAGGAATGAGCCTGCCAAATTTCAGCCTTCTACCTACACGGGAAGTTGGAGAATTAGTGACGTAGGAAAGTTCAATATGGCGGCCGACAGTGGTGTCATACCAACGAAATAAGTACAGACAACGGTTTCTGTTAAAGTTCAATATGGCGGCCGACAGCAGCATCATACCACCGAAATAAGTACCAAATTTCAGCCTTCTACCTACACGGGAAGTTGGAGAATTAGTGACGTTGGAAAGTTCAATATGGAGGCTGACAGTGGCGTCATACCACCGAAATAAATATGTACATTGGTTTTGGCTAGTGCAGGGAAGCCGCCTACCAAATTTCGTGAAGATGGGGCCATGAATAAGAAAGTTCAATATGGCGGACGTTGTTGACCGTTATGACCATTACGCGTAGAATTTCGAAATGAAACCTGCTTAACTTTTGTAAGTAAGCTGTAAGGAATGGGCCTGCCAAATTTCAGCCTTCTACCTACACGGGAAGTTGGAGAATTAGTGATGTTTGGAAAATTCAATATGGCGGCCGACAGTGGCGTCATACCATCGAAATAAGTAAGTACATCGGTTTCAGTTAGCGCACGGAAGCCGCCTACCAAATTTCGTGAAGATGGGGCCATAAATAAGGAAGTTCAACATGGCGGATGTTGTCGACCGTTATTGACCGTTATGACCATTACGTGTAGAATTTCGAAATGAAACCTGCTTAACTTTTGTAAGTAAGCTGTAAGGAATAAGCCTGCCAAATTTCAACTTTCTACCTACATGGGAAGTTGGAGAATTAGTGATGAGTGAGTGAGTGAGTGAGTGAGTGAGTGAGTGAGTGAGTGAGTGAGTGAGTGAGTGAGTGAGTGAGGGCTTTGCCTTTTATTAGTATAGATGACACAATTGAATAAGCTATATTTTATGCCAAGTGGTGTCTGAAGGCTACAATGCATATTTATTTATAAGGGTGATTTAAAATAGTATCTGAAATCAATACAAATAAATGTCAGAAACCATGTTTGAAGTCAAGCGGAACCAAATTATCAGCAGTACTGTTTTTATGTTATTCCATCAAAGAATTAGGGACGGGGGTCTCCCACGCAAAGCTTTGAGCATGAAGGTGCGCCACCTCTTGATCGACATATCAAAGTTAGCCTGCCCATGAAGATTTGCTAAAAGGTGCACTGTTATGCTGATATGGTGTCGGTACGGTGAAACTATGACCATCATTAGACATCAACATCGAAGGAGCTCATCAGTATGCTAAGAAAAGGTGCCAGTACTCTATGTTGAGAGGTGCTAGTACTGCATACTGGCCTACTTCAAGCTCTGGCCAGAACTTTTGTCGAGGAACTAATGTAGAATTTAAGTTTTTAATTATAAAAATTGTAGAACTTTAAGGCCAGAAATCCGCTAGAGATTAAAAATACATGTTTTATTTTCACAAAAATTGATAAAATAGTTAGTAGAGTAGTGAATAGTTCTGCTACATCAAAGCACCATGGACATGGGATGTACACAAAAAGTGCTATAAGAATAATGTAAAAATATGCTATATAGAAGAAGATAAGGAATGTATGTATTCAAAAACCCACATCATAATGAAGTATGAAATATTTCCTGTTATTTATTACTCATATATGCATATTATGTTACTGTGTGCATTGTTTAGACAGAAAAATGCAGAATTCATTCAGCCACCAAAACCACAATAAAAAGCTGAAAATCTCTTCATCTAATTATCATTGTGTTTTCGAGAATGGTAATGATCCATATAATAATGATGAACTCTGCAGTCACAACTGCTTACAGTTATGACTAATAATTATCCTTGATCTTTTCACAGTCACTCCATCTCATTCATCATTGGATTTTACTGAACAGTAAAACAGCTGGATAATGCTTGAAGAAAACACAACATGCTGGAATTTGGTTTAGTGCTAATGAGTACATATTTAGAAATCTGTGCTTTAAATCAAATATGTCTACAAGAGAATTCTGTTTACAGTAATTTACAAATGATATAAAACTGTTTGTTTAATACCAGTAGCATCCAGCTATAAAGGTTTATATATATATAAATCATGGGCTACTGTATATAGCTTATAATGTAGGTGTGAAAAACTGCGCAATGAAATAAAACTAACATTACTACAGTGTTAAGAACTTAGTTGGAATTGAGTGTCCCTCAATTGCAATTCAAGTGAGGCAAAATTGCATAATCCACTTTAATAAAAGGATACGTGTCTGTGTGTCTATTTGTGTGTCCACCTAGTTGCTCTGTCTCTGACATTTCAAAAGATGGCACATCACAAATATTTATAGTAATAAAATGCATTGCAATTGTCATTCCCATAGATGGCGGATCACAAATATTAACTCTGCTTTTATGAATCCCCTACGAAATGTCACATAATAGAGATACTTACATTGCAAACGTTAACATTAAGGTCTGTGTTAATTATTTTGATTTCAAACCGTCTTAGATGGCTAGAACAGCTAGAAAAATGATAAATTTAAAATTAAAATTTAAATGATAAAACAAGTAAAAGAGAACAACCCATGCAGTCCAATGGACAGTACTCCACAATTCCTATTTACCCAGTGCATTACATTAAATAATGTTGAGTTCAAATCTAAAGGCTCTCAAAGTCCCAATTTCAACCACACTGCAAGGTAACTAACATTTAATGTGTGAGGAAATCTTTTCCAGACATTTATTCTAAATTTCCTGCTTCTCAAGCTACCATCTGTATTTGCATGTCTTCCATGAAGAATTAATTTTAAAGTGCACTAACAGCTGGCTTGAGCATTACTTATTCTCACTCCTTCTTGTCACATACTGGGAAATTATATTGTCAAGTTCTAGGTCATGCTTTGCTTTGAAATGTACTTCTTCCCTTATTTGGTTAAGTGTAGTCAACTAATTTATTTAATTGTTAATTGTCTTCAGGTGAAACTGCTAATTATGCTGCAGTCACTTGAAGATCTTCAATTGAATAAAAGGCCAGGCTTTGTATACAATGAAGCTGGTTGGCTGAATGTGAACGATTGTCCTAGAATGATGCTGATCCAAGAACAACTGAAACTTGACACTGCCAGATCTACCATTTTGTAATAGTTCTTTTTAGTTTTATTTATATTATCATCTGCCGAAGTTTATCAATCACACTCTTAAAAATAATGGTTCATTAATGGCATTTTATGGATCCTTAATGGTGTGCGTGGTTCCTCGTTGAACCATTGCTTAAGAAAGCACCATTTCATTCTAGGAAGGGTTCCTTGCATATAAAGTTGGTTCTTTGTGTTTTGAAAAAACGTGCTAATATTTAGAAAAAAAAACCCCTGAACTCTTTAATGTATGGCAGGCTACCTAGCAGGACAATAATATATTAAGAAAAATTTGATTTAGCCAGTGTTACTGTCCTTTTAAAATTATGAGCTACTGGTATTTCACAAATCTATTTTCATGTCTGTTCATGTCTATTTATGTATGGAGCCTGTTAGGTTCTTTTGTGGAAAGTTCATGTGGATGGGCCTTTTGGGAACCATAAACAGTTTTCCTATGGCATTCCTCCATGGAAAAACTTGGCACCTTTATTTTTAAGAGTGCAGGTGATTGGCCTGCTTTGCTTGGCAGCCTTTTACCACCCATTTGAATCTTACTAGCACTCTCATGGTTCACTTCTAAATTGATTCCTGGTTTGATTAGCTCTAATTTGCATTGTTTTCACAGTGTAGAAATTATATTCACTGCTACTTCTTCCCACATTTTAAAAATATGCTGCTAGGTCAACTGGTAAATCAAAATTATCTTTTTGTGGGTGCCCCCAGTGACGGATTGTTGTCCTATCGAAGTACTTTATGCACTCAATTTAACTAGTAATTTAAAAATACATGAAAAATCCACAACTGAAAAGACTAAAACATTACTTTCTTGTCAACAGAAGGAGCTTCTCAAAATAAATTGTATCAAATAATACATTTTCTGGCCTTTTCTGAAGTAAAATGTATGGCAGCTAAAGCTACCATGGTCTGATTAAACTTCTAAATTGTCTCAGCTTGCATGACTGTGTGTGTGTGCATTTTATGTTTCACAAGCTGTTGAAGCTTTTCCAAATTAACATCTGACAAAGACAAATGTTTGGGCACCAACATCTCTCAGCCTTGATTTGCATAAATTTTTTAAAGCTAAAGAAAAGCTATTGAGGGATTCTTTCTCAAAAAAAAAAAGATTTTAAATATTTGCAGGTGATATATGAATATTTTCTATTTACTTTTCATAGTCTCTCTCATATTATTATCATCATCATCATCATCATGACAGGGGGCCTGAGATGGTCCCATCTGTATTAGTGCCCTTTCTTTTATTATTATTTTTTTTTTAACTAGCATATTGCTGGGTGGAGTGGTGTCTCTGAGGATAGGGATCTGCACTGGCAATAGGAAGGTTGCAGGTTTGAATCCCGTAAATGCCAAAAGTTACTTTATTTCGTTGGGCCCTTGAGCAAGTCTCTTAACCTGCAATTGCTCTGTCTTTGGTATGACATTAATCTGCATCCAGCCCTGCATGTAGGCCCTCCAACCTGCAGGGAAAACTTGGGGTTTGGTAGCAGAATTGGCACTCCAGCCACCATAAAAAACCTCACACTGTGCCATTCCATCTGAACTATTGTGGTGCTAAAGATGTTACCCATTACTGTACTCCGGTCCTAATGTGGGATTCTTAGTTGGTTTGTCATGTGGTGGGTGCGGCAATGCGCTGTATCACCGTGTGCTCCTAACCTCTAGCATATTGCAATTCTGAGTCACTGGGAGATGAACCTTCGAGTATACTGTAAACCTAGTCCATTGCATGGCACATTGACACATACGGGGCAAATCTAGAGTCATGAAACTACCTAATGTCTGGAATGTAGGAGAAACTACAGTAAATCCAAAACACTGCACAACTACGGTCTACAGAGTCTACAGGGAGTGATAGGATAAGCAATAAAAAAAACCTCCAGTGAGCTGCAGTTCTATGTGAAAAGGTTAGAATGGCCAGACCTGATTAAAAGATAACAGACACAACTACTCAAATAAGAGCAGTTTACAACACTGGTGTTCAGAAAGGTTTTCTCCGAATGCATAGCAGGTTGGACCTTGAAGTGAATGGGCTACAGCAGCAGGAGACTACACCAAGTTCCATTCCTGTCAGCTAAGAACTGGAAACAAGTCTACACTGGTCACCAATACTTGAAATTTCAAAACTAGAAAAATTTCCCTTGGTCTGTCAAATTTCTGATACAGCATGCAACAGCATTAATCCATGGATACATCTGTTAATGGTACAAGTTCGTGGTAGTACTTTAATGCGCTGGGAATATGTTCTTAAGGTCTCTAAAAACCAACTTACCATCAACGGAATTCCACAGAGTACAAAAAGATTGTTGTTGACCATATGCATCTTTTATCAATACTGTCTGTTGGATAATGGATGGATGGATGTCCAGATTTTCTCAAATGAATCCATCTAGCAGACATCATCTGAAGGTGATTTCCTTTCACAGACCTGATAATGACTACAGTTTACATCAATAGCTGAACAGTCCTAAAATCTTAATCCAGTTTAGCACCTCTGAGATGAGGTAGAATGGGAGATTGAAAAATCTATGGGATCTCTGTGATGCTGTCTAGTCAACATAAATCAAATTCCTGAAAACGTTTGTCTAGCATCTTCCTTTCTGGATCTGTGTGTTGAAGAATTCTGTTCTGGAGGCAAAAGGGGGTCCTCGCTGGTAATGAATGAATGAACCTAATAAAGTAGCCTCTATTAGTGTATAGAACACAAAGATATTAATTTTCACATTCTTTCGTAATAGCCTAGCTGTTCTACCAGTCTAAGATGGGTTGAAGTCTAAGTAATCAACATAGACCTCTGCATTAATGTTTGCAGTGTACCATGCAATGTAAATATCTCAGTTATAGGTGCATCTCAATAAATTAGAATATCATCAAAAAGATAATTTATCCCAGTAATTCAATTCAAACAGTGAAACTCATATATTAGATAGATTCATTACATACAGAGTGATATATTTCAAGCATTTGTTTCTTTTCATTTTGCTGATTATGGCTTATAGCTATTGAAAACCCAAAATTAACTTTCAATGATATTCTAATTTATTGAGATGCACCTGTATATGCCATTTGGTATGAGATTAATAAAAGCAGTGTTCATGCTTGTGACGCGCCATCTATTGGAATGCCAGATTCAGAGCAGCTGGGTGGACACACAGACACTCATCCTTTTAATATAGTGGATATTTGTTATGAGAGACCAATTTTTTGTCTAACTGTATATTAATCTTGTGTCTAATGAGTACCAAAATGAATTCTTATTACACAACTAATGCAAAATGACTTTATGTTAGGAAAATGATATAGGTAATGATTAGTGTAATGAGCTGTCTGTGGACTGGTAGTAGATTTCCTCCATATAGCATTCTGGCCAACACGGTAAGTGAAGCATTTTTTTGTTTCCAGTTTTTCAGCCATGTGTTTATGAAAACCCACTGTGAAATGAAGAGGTTTGTGCAGCTACACAAAAGGTGCAACATAAAATTAAATTCAGAATACGTTTATATAAAGAAAGGCTTATGGGCTACAAGGATCCAATGCTGTTGTATAATAAATGGGAGCACACAGAAAGTCATCTGAAAGGAGGTTAACTGCTTTTGATTCACAGAGTAATTACACCACCTAGACCAAATGTATGTAGTGTGATTAATAACTATTTTATTAGAAGTGTGCACCAAAGGCATTTGTTTTCTTAAACTGACAATAAATATTAGCCCTATCAAGTCAACAGTCTACATACACCCCACAGTTACTTGGTATCAGTAGCAAATTATTAAAAACCATAAATCCACCTGTCTGTCCATTTTCTCTATCCACTTTATCCATGTAAGAGTTCAGAGGATTAAAGTTATGAAAAAATGTTCAATTGTCATTACATTAGTTTGCTGTTTCCACCAAAATTTTCCATTTTAGCTTATGAAGTGTACAGCAGGTGCTATTCATTGAGCTTTTTAATGACTTTGTTTGTCTTTTATTTGAGAGGTCTTACCTTTACTCAATAAAAACAGACTTACATAAGTGAGTTAGGTAGGCACTGCTGCTAAGCTTGGAGTGGCAAAACAATAAACCACATTTTGAAGGAGCATCCAAAACACTGTCTCTCCTTCACACAGCTCATTCACTTGTTGATCTCATGCTTTGTAATATATAATATACCTGTACTTATCTTTCACATGAAAGCTGCTCTGACGTAGTCACTACTCTTCAAGACCACTCAAGTTTAATGTGGAATTATAATGTGTGTAAAAAAAAGTGTGTCCATTGTACTGCCAGCAAATTGAGCAGTCCAAAACAAAATGCACACATGGGACCAGGAAATGAATCAAAGTCAAAGATGGAGAAAAGATCATAAACAAGAAGACAAAGGGTACATTTTTAATCATGGAAAATGCTTTTGTGGACACCTTTGCCTAAAACATTAATCTCCTTTTCTTAAATGCACAGATTATTTTCCTGTAGACCACAGCTATACAGTATGATAGATAGATAGATAGATAGATAGATAGATAGATAGATAGATAGATAGATAGATAGATAGATAGAACAAACTCTATTTGTCCCCAGGCAGAAATTTTTCCTTTAATAGAAGCTCTTTAAAAAAATAAATGCACAAATAGGTAGATAAGGAAGTAAATAAATATACAGTGGAACCTCGGTTTACAAGCATAATTCGTTCTGTAAACGTGCTCACAGTCCAAAGCACTCGTATATCAAAGTGAATTTCCCCATAAGAAATAATGGAAACTTAGATCCACAACCCAAAACTATTCATATAAAAATGATTAATACAAAATATAAAGTAAAAATACATAAAACAAATTAACCTGCACTTTACCTTTGTAAAGAATCATGTCTAGTGTGAGTGAGTTTCTAAACTCTTGTGGGATTCCACCCAACAGGACAACACGCGGAAGAGCATCCCAAAGCAATCGCAGTCTCCTAGCGCTGTAGCAGTTTGCCGTATAAGCGTATCCACAAAGAGCGCGGACATGCTATAAGTGCCTGCCGTCGATGGGTGATACAAGGAACATTATAAACATCCTGCTACAATAAATAACCACGCTGTTGCTGTTTCAAGCTGAATAAAGCTGGTGTTGTTAAAGTACTGAGACTCAGCTTCGTGTTTTGGGGCGCAAGACGGGTACTCACACTTCACAGCACACACATGCGCGCGCACACACACACACAAAATGTCACAATGCTGTAGTAAACAGTATACGCTCGTACGGATGTTGACTATATGAGTGAGGCACGCAGACTCAGATGGAGAATAGGAAACGATTGTCCTCAAGAGAAGAGAGAGAGAGAGAGACGTGCACACGAGCGAGCAAGATGAGGAGAGAGAGAGATGCGCGAGAGAGAGAGAGAGAGTGAGAGAGTGAGAGAGAGAGAGAGAGAGAGAGAGAGGCGCGCGCGCGAGAGAGAAGAACCATCAGCTCAGTTGTGATCACATGACGCTCAGCTGACAAAGTATATCCATACTACTAGTATTGCAAGACATCGCTCGTTTATCAAGTCAAAATTTATTAAAAAATTTAGCTCGTCTTGCAAAACACTTGTAAACCAAGTTACTCGCAAACCGAGGTTCCACTGTACACACATAGTTTGGTCTGAACAATGAATAGAAATTTAAAAAGAAAGAGAATTTCTGACTTGGCAGTCACAGTCACAGTTGGGCATTATGCAGGTGCATTTCTATTGGTTTTAAGGAGCCCTAGTAGCATCTCTTTTTGCTATTAATTTTAATTTAAAGCAAATAACAATCCATACAATTAAATCAAACTTAACAAAACCAAAATTCAACCCCCATCCAAAAGAAAAAGAGGAGATCCAGCCAACAAAGAAAATCTTTGAAGCAGCAAGGAAGGAAGAGTATCCTTTTCCCAGATATAGAAGCTTTTTCTACAAGGTTGTTGATTAGATCCTGCCACATTTTAAAAAAAGTTTTGAACAGATCATCTGAGTGAGAATTTGACTTTATCCAATTCCAGATAGTATAGAACATCATTTACCCACTAGACAAGAACAAGTCATTCAGCCCAACAAGGCTCGCCAGTCCTATCCACTTATTTCTTCCAAAAAAACATTGAGTTTTGAAAGTCCCTAACGTCTTACTGTCTACCACACTACTTGCTAGCTTATTCCAAGTGTCTATCGTTCTGTGTGTAAAGAAAAACTTCCTAATGTTTGTGCAAAATTTACCCTTAACAAGTTTCCAACTGTGTTCCCGTGTTCTTGATGAACTCATTTTAAAATAACAGTCTTGATCCACTGTATTAATTCTCTTAATAATTTTAAACACTTCAATCAGGATTCTTCAAGTTGAGTATAGCAAGTCTACATGCTAGTAGCGAGGTAAAGGCAATTACAATTTGTTTGTCCTTCTCCACTTTAAGCCCATCTGAGAGTACACCAGACACGGCTGTTAATGGATTAGGAGTGATTGTGACACCAAGGCTGTCTGATAGGCATTCAAAGACTTTTGTCCATCTAGTAGCATTTCTTGACACACTTTTGCTGAATGTTTGTGATGTGCCATCTTTTGGAATACAATACAATACAGTTTATTTTTGTATAGCCCAAAATCACACAGGAAGTGCCGCAATGGGCTTTAACAGGCCCTGCCTTTTGACAGCCCCCCAGCCTTGACTCTCTGAGAAGACAAGGAAAAACTCCCAATAAAAACCTTGTAGGGAAAATGGAAGAAACCTCGGGAAAGGCAGTTCAAAGAGAGACCCCTTTCCAGGTAGGTTGGGCGTGCAGTGGGTGTCAAAAGTAGGGGGTCAATACAATACAATATACACAACAGAACAATTCCTTAAGACAGCATAATAATAAAAATTTTAGAATTACGGTTTAACAGTAGATGATATGACATAATTAGGTTTGGATATTTTTAGAGTCCTGGAGACCTCATCCATCTAGCTGCATCTCCATTTGGCCATGCCACGGCTGAAACGTTTCTCCGATGAAAGGACCCCTTTCAAAAGGAATGATTGACACTGGATGGACACACAGACACTTATCCTTTTATTGAGGTAGATATATGTAGAATTTGGATTTTCCACATCTCTTATTATAGAGAGATTTAGTATTTTTGTCTTTTGAAAAATATTCCAACCTACTTAGCATGTGCATTTAATGAGTATGCATACACAATATAACGTATAAGTTAATAATGTATATTAATGATGGGTTTCACTTGACGTGTTGCTTACTGACATACAGTATCTAGGGTGCTGTGCAAGTCTATTGTAATCTGTTAGTAGTAAATTAAGTTTTTCCTCAATTAATGTTGGTTAAATTGTATGGTGCGCCTATGTTTTATGTCAGCTTTATTTAAGCAACTGTCTGTCTCCACTTTTGAATACTTGTTATTCCATTACAAGATTACATTGGATCTAAGCATCATTTGGCAGGGATTGGCACAAGGCAAGAGCTTATCGTGGATAAAATGCCAATTTATCTTAGGGAAACTGAAATACAGGTACAATTGATCACTTTAGAGTCAGTAGTTAATGTAAGAGCACATTTTGAGATGAGGTAGGAAATCGGAAGAGCTATTCGAAATCTAAATCAATATGGGGTGAATACAAAAATCCTTTTTAGATAGAGCTCACAGTTGGTCACTGAAGTTTTGAGATTGATTTTATATAAGTAATTTCTATCCTAACTTGCACCAGTGATACCAGGATAGACTTTGGCCACTTCTGACCATAATTTGGATTAAGAAGGTTCAAAAATGAGATGGGATGAGAGTGCAAAGGGCAAGTTTTCATCAATTATGTTTTGAATACAAATGCAAGTTAACTTGTACATCAGGTTTATCAAAAAACATTTACATACTATTATTTGTTTTAAAATTAATTATAGTTACAAATGAAGTTTATGATGTATAGATTAATTATTCAGTTTCTTAAAGTAGCACAGTGACCAATGAAAAGTGCTTGCGGCCATCTTCTGTTTCCTCAGTTATTTCTTTCCATTTTGCTTATATAGTATGTTTCTATTTCTCCTTTACTGCATTTCCTTTGGCCTCATATTTCTCATAAACTGATATGAAGGCAGGCATGTTATGACCTATTCAGCATGTAGGGATTTCATTAAAAATACCACATTCAAGAATGCAGTGGTAATCCCTGAAGTCTTTGAGCAATCAATAACTATAAACAGGCCTGTCTCTCATGGCTCTCCTCTCTCTAATATATACTGTACGGTATATGTTTAAGATTCAAAGGAGAGCAACATTATCTTAAAGGACCATACACATGCAATCAACTGCCTACAATACTTTAATAAAACTGAACTTTTGTATTAAGTACTTAATAGGAAATATTTGTCAAATTACAGTATTTGTTGTATGGTAGGGAATATTGCTTTTATTATTAACCTTTACGAAAGCTTCAGAAAAGAAGCAATGAAAGTTAATTAGGTAGAATATTAGTATTATGTTGGTTTAATATAAAACACATTAGTTAATATTGATTTAGAAGGTGGACGCTCTTGTAAGATGGTCAGGCCAGAAAAGGGAGATAACTGGCAACCACTCCAAGAGACTGAGTGTTGCAAGGGGATACATTCTGTACTGGTGTGCTCTTCAGGCAAAACAACAGGTTTTTGATTTAGTTTTAACATGATTTCTACCCATAAGAACATAGACTATAATGAAGACAAAAAAACAAACAAAAAAAAACAATAAACACATTTAGTAAACTCCGAAGGGATCTTCATAAAATTATCATCATGAAAATCTCTGCAATATTGATTTTACTGAAACAGCATTTCAGTTACCTTTGCTACTTAATGTACTTTTGAAAAATACTTGTTTTGCAATGTCTGAATTATGAATATAATATTTATAGTTTAACTCAGAAGAGTGACTGTAATCATCTGGACACCATGCTGTCATCCACTTTGTCTCTTTCACTTCTTTTCACACGCACCATTACAATCTTTATGCACTAGTGAACTAGACAATTGCTTTGGTATCAGTTTATTTACAAATCATTCACCTGCGATTCACCCCTCCATTTATCTGTGTTCTGCAAAGTTCATTGCCTTTAATGTTTCTAAAACCTGCACTGAATCTGGCTGCCTTTTTAGTTTGCGGCTCCTAATGATCAGAATAATTTACAAAGAAAACAACAACAACAACAACAACAACATTTATTTATATAGCACATTTTCATACAAACAGTAGCTCAAAGTGCTTTACATAATAAAGAATAGACACAATAAAAGACACAATAAGAAAACAAAATAAATCAACATTAATTAACATCGAATAAACGTCTGTTTACTATCGCCAGTTTATTAAAAACTTGTTAATCTGTAATTTAACAATGTTTCAGTTATTTTATAGTTTTTGTAGCTATGATCTGAATGCTTTTATCTTGATGTTTTACTGCACTGAGCATCTTGACTGGGTTATCATTGGAAATAAGAATGATTTCTCAAGTGACTTGTAGGTGAAGTAATGACTAAAGAAAAGTCACTATGGTAAAGTATACCATTTGATTCTGTTTCATCAGTTGTGCAGGACATTAATGTTTTAGACAATACAGCCAAAGACAGTGCTAGGAATGACAAAAGCAAATATGACACTAACAGTATGTCAATTAAAACCCATTACACTTCCCCTGATGGACTGGTCTGTCTCCAGCAGTGGGCCCCAGTATCCCTGTTCTGGATTTAGCCTCCTTCAGTTTAATTATAATATACATGAGGGTCAATTATGAACTGTTATTTGTTTGCCCCCCTCCCTTTATGCCAGTGTGTCTTGTTTTTCCAGACACCATAACTCTAAGGTGCAATGCCAGTTGGATAACAGGCAAGAGTGGGAAAAGTCCTTGGCATAATAGACCTTTGCAATGGAAACTGATTTTTAAGACCTGAAATAGAGAAAAGCCAAGCAAAATGACACCTTTTATTGGCTAACTAAAAAGATTACAATATGCAAGCTTTCGAGGCAACTCAGGCCCCTTCTTAAGGTTACATCTTGTAATCTTTTTAGTTAGCCAATAAAAGGTGTCATTTTGCTTGGCTTTTCTCTACATTCATAATGGCTAACACGGTACAACATCCTAGTACTAAAGACCTGAAATATAAATTGTGTAGTGTGGAGGGAGCAGGAACCTATGTGAGAAATTCACAAATACTGACAGGATACAGTCAGACTCATCTCTATGTACTCTGAAATTGCTCAATGGGATAGGACCAGGGCAGGGAGTGGAGATACTCACAAGACCTTTGGTAGGTGCCTTAGAGATGAAGTCTGTTACAGTGGATGAGGGGATCAACTCAGAATCCCCTTGAACGTTTCATTAGATAACCATCTCCACCTGAACAAGTGATCAGTTACAACTGCAACTTCCCCCTCTTAACATTTTACGACCCAAATGGCTATTGGTTTGAAGCTCCAATATCTGGACTAGCATGAAAATCCTCAGTTAGTCCTAAACCCAATTATTAAGGAAAATGAAAAATATATTAACTCTGAGCTGCACACTCCACTTTGTATTCTGTTTCCTGCCTGTTAGCCAGCTTTCAGTTTTGTACGTCAGCAGACATGCCTATAGCTTGTTTCTTCAGGGTTCATTTTGTGTGGAATGGTATCAGATGATTTTAGGAAATCTAATTAAATGGCATACTATGGTATTCTTAATTTATGTGTACAGCCAACACTCTGAGCACTTCTACTCAATCAGAAAAATAGTGGTTATTGCAAAAACAGTAGCTAAATAGGTTTGAAGAAGTTTATTTCAAAATACCAGAGGGATCAAAAAACTAAATTCTTCCAGATTATGTAAATTTAACAGTATCTCAATGGCTTTACCAGGCCTAAGAAATTATGAATAGTGCTATTACAAAAAAGGCCACCACCATCTAAATATTACCTATAAAAAAAACCTTTTGATTGTCTTGACAAAAACAGTATGCGATCTTCATCTAAACCCTTATAAAAATTAAGGGTGGGCACCTGAGAATAGAAGTATCAAAGAAAGGTATTATTTGTTCAGCGGAGTACCCTGTATCTTCAGTTAGGATTGAGGTAGGATCACTGATGGAAAGAATAGTACTGTTATTAGTGGTGCTTCACCAACAACAACAGTTCCATACAACCTGCTCTTATGGGGTGTTCCCATTGAAATGCATCAGATATCCTGAAAACAGTTGATCCTCTTCTCTCTCTCTCCCTTTCTGTCGGGTAATGTACTCAATAATTTACTGGTCAATTGACACATTAACTGATTATCCAGGATATCATTTTAAACAAATGTGTGGCTATTGGTCCAAGCATGCTCCTATTCTAAACAGAGAAGTTGTTTAATTGGTAGAGATCTTTGCTCCCTGCCTGTTAGTAGCTTCCTTGTATAGCCTTATTATGTAGTTGGGCTGAATGATTCAGCTCTTGGCCAAAGTACACTGTTCTGGATAGTGGAAAACAGGAGACTTCAGTAAGAAAATTATGATTCATACTTAAAGATATTTAGTGTAAGTTAATATAATACATCAAGTAACTTGATTCTCGTCTAGCTAATCCAACTATTTCATTATTGGGTCACCTTGAGTTGCCGTCAATCCCACCATAGCTTTACTAACAGGAGCTAATATGATATAATACAATAAAAATTTCAGGCCAAAAATTAATTTTATAATTTGGTAAAACATTAGTGTAAATAATTACGAATTACTTTAAACACATATGCCATGCTCTTAACAAATGTTAGCAATTAAAAAAGAAGATGACGCACATGCTGTAAAATAATATACTGTATATGCTAATTACTGCATCTTTCATTTAAAGTTCTCTGGGTTGTTAAAATGCACTATATTTAATAGAAATTCAATAAAATTGTATTCCTTAAAATACTAATGTATGTAATCAGATTTAGTATTGCTTATCATATTTTTAAGACGCTTGCCCTTGAATGTTCAGAAAGTTATATGAGATCTTTTAAAGTTCCATAACTTACCAGTTGTTATTTTGCAGCTTTTTTGATTGCAGAACAAATCATTCCAGGGTAAAAAAAAAAATCATGCACATTATAATGTGTGCTACAGTTCTCCTGCATGTATAATATCAAATTTATTTTCTGCCACCATAGCTTGTGATTTTAATGGCTTGTCCTTCACACCCTACCTTTAAAAAAAAAATTGAGGTGTAAAGGGCTTATCCATAGATGATTGTTTATTTCCCTAAAAATTAACAGTATTTATGATACGATTTTTTATCTTTTGAACTGTGACTTATGTTTTATCCCTTCTGTATCTTGACAGGGGTCAAGAAGATTTATTTTGAATTAAATCTGTTCATAAACTCAGTGATATACTGTAGGTAGTGGGCAGCCTTAGGAAGGCCAATGTTGAGAGACATTGTTAAGTTAAAAGCAGAAATTCTTTACAATATTAGCTGGAGGATCTTGGGATTTGACTATCAGGCTCTAGCAGCAGTAGGTAAGTCACAAAGGCTTTTGTGCTGAAGGAGTTGGGTGAGGTTATAAGAATTGACTTTCAGGCAGCCTTATAGGTGTTGTGATAAACTATTAAGTGACTCAGGAAGGGAGTGGGATATTTTCCAGACTTCTTCTAGCAAATATACAGAAATATTGTTTGAAGGATATCAATAAGAATTTTGAGTGACTACTCAACTTGACTAGACTTGACATGTCTAGTGCTCTGGGTTCAGACTCAGGGTTTGGTAAATGTTGGAGCAGTCCTTGCATATTCTCCTTCTGTCTACATGAATTTTCCACTCTGTACTCTGAATGTCCTCCCACATCCCAACAGACCTGTCTTTTAGTTTAATGGATAACTCTAAATTGGCCCTATGTGAGTGGATTGGCACTTTGTCAAAGGCTGTTTCTTGTCTGGTTCCCAATGTTGTTCTGACACACTGGAACCCTGAATTGGATAAAATGAGCTTGAAAATGTTATGTTATATACTGTAATTGTAAGCATGTAAAAACAGATGAATAATTGTTTTACTGTTTATTTACTTTCAAATCTGTGTTGATGTATGTAAATGTTGTAAGGTTTTAAACTTTATTATTATCATATACTTGTATATGTATTCAAGTGCTACGAGTCTGCACACAGTGAATAGCGCTTTTCAAACTTAAATTGAATTGATTTGAAGTACATTATTATTTCCTGATGTTACTGTAAAGTAGCTAGAGTAGGCCGACCTTCAAAAATTCAAGTACCATGCTTTGTTCCAAATCATACTAAGTAAGTTTAAAGCAATTGCCACTTAATGTACCTTTTACAATATATTTAGAGTGCTGCCTCACGATGACAGAGACAAATTTAATCTGTGATGTTACATGTTCTCTCCAAGTTTGTGTGGGGTTTCCTCCAGGTTTTTTCTGGGTTTCCTTGCCCATCCCAGAAACATTTGTGTTAATTAATTATATAATTATTAATAATAATAATAATAATTTAATCCAGTTTCCATTTGAATGATCTGCTAAAATTCATTCAATAGAATAATAATTTGTAAAGTCTGTCATTGTATTATTTAAATGACCTATTGCAAATGCGATATTTTGGTTGTTGTTAATCAAACAAATCAATTAATTTGTTATCATTTTTTAGTTTTGTGGTTTACTCTCAAAACTAAAGCAAATGTCAAAAATATGTTGCAAGATTGTTCATATTCCTCACTAAGTTCAATCTCAGCTGCAACATGAATGAGAACATAATACTGACATGGTCTGTTTCAAAAATATTAAACCCTATATATTAGTTGACTTTTAAAAAATGTATTGAATTTCATCTCTCTGACCAGTCCAAATAATAACTCCAGGAAAACTGAATTGGCAAAGAGATAAATTCTGGAACAACGTATTATTTTTACAGTCTGCCTCGAGACATTTGAGTAACCAATGTTGAAGACAGTTTATTACGGCTCAGCCAAGTAAGTACAATAGAACAGCCACTCTGTCATGTGCGCTCCTTGGGAATCAGAGGCAATGAGATGAGTTGCAAGGCCCATTATGTTGGATTTTTCTTCTGTACTGTAATTTGATTGGAAATATGTAAATAAAATACATTTAGCATGTTTTACTGGTGGCTTTGATGTAAGGTAAAATAATAATAATAAACAATACATTGACTTCCAAACTCACCTTAACAGAATCATGTGTGGTCGTGGCTTGTTCTGGCAACATCATATGAAAGGCCAGAATTAACCCTGGAATAGGAGCCAGTGTAATAATAATAATAATAATAATAATAATCTTAGTAATATAAATGCGGAACACATAGTAATATGTATGCGGAATTCCTTTTGTAACATTACTTACCATATTAATTAACCCACCATGACTTTAAGTCTAACCATATCCAGTCATCCAGCTACACAAACGTGCAAATACTCCAGAAGGTATGTCAAGATGTTGTTAACCAACTGGTGACTTTAGGATCCTCCCAGTTAGACGGTGCAGAACAGACTTCAGTGAGAATACACAGACATAATTCTCTGCGGAATCCTGAGGAGACAGAAAGCCTTTGGAATGAATTCCATTGCAATACTGTCCAGCCATGTATCAACCCAGTATCTCATCTTGCTGTATGGAGAAAGAACCTGTTCAATGGTTCTCCAGTGTTCCAGAGCACTCTTGGTCATGAGTGACATCCTGTTACATAGGCTGTTTTCCACTGGTGTTTTAGGAATCTGGGCTCTTTCTTACTGTTCCTTTTCTTGCAAGTATAAGAATAAGGTAGCTATCTGCAATTCACTGCTTTACTAGTTAACAGACTAAATCAAGCATTCAGTATTAATTAAATAATATTACTTAATAGCAATTAAACATTTCAAATTAATACAAGTAATATTACATCGTACATATAAATGTCTAAGCGTGGAAGTGCATGTGTCTGTGTATCCGGCCTGGAAGTGAGAGGTGGAGTTGGGGTAAGGTTATTCCATCTTCGAGGAAACAAACTCACTTAGCTGCTAATACAGAAGTGAGGCAAACACATTGACAAAACAGTATCCCTTTTTCTTTTCCTCCCGCCGCTAATACACAAGCGATGCGAACATGTTGGCAAAACGAATCCTCTTAGGAGAGAGATGCCCAGAGTAGTTCGTTTCAATTACCTGACATCTCTACATTTCAATTTTTTTTCTGATGATTTCAATAGTTTCTAGGACCCCAGACATTTTACAGCACGGGTTTACACAGCTAGTTGAATAATAAACAGTATAATTCTTGTACAACTTCTAACAAGGTCCAATAAAACACATTGTGTAATTTACAAAGTACAAAAAGCTGAGACTATATAAAAAAATATAGCTCTACCTATTGCCAGGTCCCTTCCATCCATGGATAATAATAGCCTTTACTAACTTCATTCCATTATCCATAGTGATGCTCACTAGTTTTTCTTTGAACAACTTCAAGACATAAAATGTGTCTCTCAGCCTGTGTGTAATGTCACTGCTTTGTTATCTCCCAGAAAATAATCCCGCTCCAGGAATCTTGTTTGTAATTACTATTTCTCATCAAAGCAGTATAGTGTCCAACTCGCATAAAGCTCCATCATGAAGCTTGAGCCTAGCTAGGTCTGTGATTGCTGAGAAGTTGTTTCAGCTCATTTGCATCTAGTTGTGGCATTTATTGGACAGGTTTGGCAAACCTTTTCAGTAAAGCATTTTTTTGATAGAACACTGTATCTCTTATCAAGCATTTTTAGCATCGCTCAACCATATACATGGTACACCAGGGCCCAAATTATAGGGAGGCTCACCACTTTCTCCAATATTAGCTTCTTTACACTGTCAGTTTTCAAAATTGATTTTAAAACCTTGTTGCTAATTTTTAAATCTTTACATGGGCTTGCTCCTGCCTATTTATCTGAATTGTGTGTTTTACACCAGCCATCTAGAGTGCTTAAATCTTCTGGTTAGTTGTCTCTTGTTGTCCCTTGTACCAAGTGTAGAACTAAGGGGGACAGGGCTTTTGCAGCTGCTGCTCCTCGCCTGTGGAACTCTTTACCTCATTATATAAAGGAGTCGTCTACAATTGAACTGTTCAAAACAAGATTAAAGACTCATTTCTATTCACATGCATTCCTTGACCTTCACTAATACTGATGACTTCCTCATTGTGATTATGTAACATTACTGCTGTTTATTATTTATTTTATTCTCAGGTCCTTCTTGTGTGGAGTTTGCATGTTTTCCCTGTGTCTGCATGGGTTTCCTCCGGGTGCTCCGGTTTCCTCCCACAGTCCAAAGAAATGCAGGTTAGGTGGATTGGCAATTCTAAATTGTCCTTGGTGTGTGTGTGTGTGCCCTGCGGTGGGTTGGCACACTGCCCGGGATTGGTTCCTGCCATGCACCCTGTGTTGGCTGGGATTGGCTCCAGCAGACCCCTGTGTTCAGATTCAGCGGGTTGGAAAATGGAGGGATGGATGTTAATTGTATCTTTTTCTTTTATTCTATTATTGTGAAGCACTTTGGCCACAGTATTCCTATGTTGTTTTAAATGTGCTATAGAAATAAATTTGACATTGACACTAAATTTTATGAGGGTGGGATCACAAAAATAAGTAAAATAGGATGTCATGCTATAGAGCAAGTCAGAAAGAAGCCATCATTTGTTGAGGTAAATTAGTTTTAATTTGAAGTTATTTTGTTGGGAGAAACTCCCTTTACCTAATCTCTGCAATCTCCGTTGCCTTTTTGTGAGATTCACTCTTGTTATACTCAAAAGATTTTGTTTTGTTGGAGCATTTTCTGTTCTGGCTATTTACTTCTGCATTAATTTACTGCTCAGTTAAATGCATGCCCTTTTCAGAGAGAAGAAGACTCTTTGCGTCCATTTTTGATGAACAACAATGAGTTATGTCTCTTCAATTCTTTCTGCAGTACTGACTTATATTTTACCCTGCTAGATCAGTGGAGACTGAGGTCAGAGTGGCATCAGTCTGTTCCTCGGCAGATTTTATGTGATCGATGGGCATATTTTGGCAGGTCAGCAGCTTCTAAAATGCAGCCTGGGGAGATAATATTACACCAGTGAATACTTCTTTCACTAAAAGAGATGATTGCTCACTATAGGTTGTTCACTTTAAGTTGCTTTGTGAAACCAAAATGTATAAGCAACACTCCCTGTTATATTTTTATGTTGTATTTTATATAAAGAAAGTGAATTTTCTGTTGACCATAAACACTTGAATAATATTACCATTGGAGGTTTTTGTATTTTTTTACCTGGAAATCTTTAAAAAAAAGTGATCACCTCTGCATCAGCTCAGTAAACAGCGCATGCGTAGTGTAACTCAATTGGGAATGTTTCCTACAATGCAGATGTATGAAAAAAGATACCATGTTTGTACTATACAGTTCTTCAATATTTAAATTTAAGTTTGGCAGGAATTAAAACATTTAAAGTAAAACAGAAACTCCCTAAATGTTCACAAATGACACTTTGAGGGATTTTTGGAAATCATTCTGAGGGCTTTTCAGTATTTTACACCATAAGGCATCCATGACATTAGCTAGGTTGCTTGTGTTGGAATCAGTAATCTTTTCCATTGGCAAGAACTGACTGCATTTGTACATGACTCATTACTAGATGGCTGCCTTGTGGTTTGTCAAGACTCTTCCCATGAACTGCCTTCTGTTTCAACTGTCATGGCTACACACTTCCCATGATTTCTTTACCATAATACTACTCTGTGACACAATTTTCAGAACATACTTTGTTGGCTTTAAGAACAATGTGATTATAAATAATAGATATACCACTTTTTTTGAGAATTAAATTTTAGTCACCTTTTGTACATTGCAGTCACCCTTTTATCACTGTCTGCATTCAAATATCACCCATAACCAATTCGAGTCTAAGAAAACTTTGTAAAACTGGACACTTTGAGTGACCGTTGGCTAGGAAAAAAAGAAGCAAAAGGAGACAGCTTCACAATTATGCTCCATATTTTGGAGTTATGCTTTGTACAACTACAACTTGTACAAAAACAAAGTACCTATTGAAAATACCAGATTTGCAAAACAATTGCTTGTCATAATAATTTATGTTTTAATTCTCATCCTGACTGATTAAAACCCCATCAGACTTTCTGTGTTTCACAATGGGTGTCCACAGAGATGGAGGATGGTAGGGGTTGTGGGCCACAGCAAACCAAGTTATACTTCTTTTCAGTATTGCTCTCTATGCACTAATGGATTTGGACTGGAGGTATCATAGCAAAACTATTCATTATATTTCATTTTCTGATTTTCTACTATTTTGCGTATGTTTCAAGTTCTGCATATTCATAGACCAGTTGCACTGCTGGTTTTTACTAGGTAACTGTACACCAATCCTTCATTATTTGTAATCTCTCTATCTGACATGTTATGGCAATACCATGAAAATGTGTATCCAAAATTCAATATCCACATTTAAAATCCTATATTAGTTTAGATTAGATTAGATAGAACTTTATTTGTTCCCAGGATAAATGTAGCTTTTATACAGAAGCTATTTAAATAAATACATAAATAGATAGACAAGTAAGTGAATAAATATACACACACACACACTTTGGGCTGAACACATACTGGAATGACTATAAAGCAATATTCAATAGAAAGAAAAGTTCTTACTTGGCTGTTACAGTCACAATGAGGCACTATGCAGATATATTGCTGCTGGTATAAAGGACTCCCAGTAGTGTTTCTTGTCACACTTCTGCTGAGTAATTTGTTGGCTGAAAGTCCTTAGTGTGTCAGAGAGTGGATGTGCAGCATTGTTCATAATGGCACTCGGTTTTGTTTTAATTCGCTTCTACCTCTATTGGGTCCAGAATGTGTCCTATAACTGATCTTGCTCTTTTAATTAGCTTGTTGATTCAGTGGACCTCACTTGAAGTGATGTTATCAGCCCAGTACAACACAGTGTAGAAAATCACACAGGCCATCACAGAGTTATAGAAGATGTGATGGATGTCACTTCCCATATAAAAAGAAAAAGAGCCTGCTCTACCCTTTTTATATAGTTCCTCTGTGTTCTGAGACCTGTCCAACCTGTCATTAATGTAGACCCTTAAGTACTTGTAGAAGTGGATCACCTCTCCATCCACTCCCTGAATAGTGACTGGACATAGAGGCTCTTTGGTGTGGCAAAAGTCAATAACCATTTCCTTGGTGTTGCTAATGTTAGGATGCAGACAGTTCTCTTTGCACCAAGAAACAAACTTCTCCACCTGACTTCTACACTTTGTCTCAACCCCTTTATCAATACACCTCACAACTACAGAATCATCCAAGAATTTCTGATGTGGCATGACGTGGTGTTATATTTATAGCCTAAGGTGTACAGAGTAAAGAGAAAATGAGACAGGGCTGTTCCTTGTGGTGCTCCAGTGTTGCTCACATCTGTATCAGAAACACAGTCCTTCAGTCTCACAAACTGTGGTCTGCCCATCAGATAGCATTATCCAGGACATCATAAGTACATCCATCTTCATATCTCTGAGTTTACCCCTTTAAAGGGGTGGCTGAATGGTATTGAAGGCATTGGAGAAATTAAAAAACATAATCATCAAAGTGCTGCCAGCTTTGTCCAGGTGGTCTACCACAAGAGGACTCAGGTAGTCCAGTCATAGTCTCTCAAAGGACTTTGTGATGTGAGACATACGTGCCACTGGCCTGTAGTCATTTGGTGAAGAGGTTCCTGCCTTCTTTGGAACAGAAACAATACCGGATGTTTTCCTCAGCAGTGACACTTTGTGAAGCCTTAAGGACAGATTAAACAGTTGACAGAGGACACTACAAAGTTGTCAGCACACCCCTTAAGAACTCAAGTACTGACTCCATCTGGTCTTGCAGCTTTTCCTGTGTGTCACCTCCTCAGTTGTGTCCTTAATAGGTCTTCAGTTATGGACAGTCCACACTGATGGTCAGAGGTGGACTTCTCACTAGCCATTCCAGATGACGTGGTAGGAGTTGTTGATCTGCATCCAAAAAGATATCGAAGTGCATGCAGTGGTGAAACCATTTAAGTTGTCTGCCAGTCCAGGAAGAGAATGAAGAGTGTGCCAGACATGATTCAGCTGTTAAAAAACATTCATTTTGTGATCTTACTGTGCTGTGCTGTTGATGTTTCGCTATTATGTTTACTCCATTATTAAGTGAAAATGTCAATAAGAACATGGAGAAGAAAAGTGTCACCAACTGTCCACCATGCCCTTCTCTCTTCACCCAAATGCAGTACAACTTTTCTGTCAGTAAGTAACCATTCTTTTAAAATTACCTTGTTTTCTTCATTTTGTTAAGTGTTATAAGTGTTCATTATGTGTTTTCATCATCTATCTATATTAAAATATTTGTTTATTCCAGTGTAGAAGGAAAATGTAATTGGTATTCAAAAGTGGATAGTATTGCTGTGTTGAGCTGTGTTAAACATACATGCCGTGTTAAACAGGTAAATGGTGTTTCAAATGCTTATTATTATGCAGAAATATTTGGTGGATGGTTCTATAAGTGTTTAATATTTGGAAAAACTGTGTAAAGGATTTTAAATTCACTTCAGTCTTGCAAATGAGAATATTGAAATAAAGGCTTCCACTATGCATAATTAAGACACTTTTGCAGCAGCAGATTTGGTTCAGATAGCTTCATTAAGGTGGCACGACACAACTCTGAGTTGGAAAGTAGGTCAGTTGTTGAATCTCGTTGCCTCTGAGGGTATCAGTCAGATTTTAAGACTAGAAGTTGCAGGGAATGACAGATTACACGAGTCTCTAAAGACTTTTCAGAACAGTTTTAAATAAATATTTATCACAACGGAGTCTGCACCCAGAAGCATTGTATCTTAACATCATATCTTTGCCGACAGGTATAGCTTAACACTGCAGTGGTGTATCATGAATCGCTCTCTACATCCCTTAACTCTTCCTAAATGTAGTAAAGATGATGTGGCCAAATTAGTAAAGACTCATTCTAAATTAAAATGTTGCAAGTTTTTCTTTGAACAACTTATTTTAACTGTACCAATAAGAGACACAAGAATGTCAGTTTACTGAAACTGTATGTTATTTGTCTGTGTAAAATAGGAGACAAAAACAAGCTAAAGATTTGGGGCACAATGGTGGCAAACCCCATATAATTGGTGAAAAAAGGCACACTAATTAAGCACAAAAACAAGGTCTTATGCGGGCAGTAGTCAAATCATGACTGAATGAGACATGCTGGTGGCATCCTTTAAGAAGATGGAAGACTAGAAGGGGTGGGGCCAAGATACTGTGACCTGGAAATGATGTCATTGGGATTTCTGGTCATTTGATCTGCAGGAGAGGGAGGAGGAGAAGCATTAGACAACACCGCTCACCCCTGACATGGGGTGGAATTACAATCCGACAAGCCTTTAAGTTGTCTCCCAGGTGCACATGTGACAGTTTCATACCACTAACATGCATAAATGTAATGTTACCAAGCTTGTGTGAAGTTTAAAATGGTGTAAAAGCCTACATTTTATTTAATTGTAAAATTTAAATATAATTGTAAATTTATGGGGAAGTAAACATTTCTGTCTAGTTGTAGTTTTATTCACAATTAAACTATTATGAATAAAAGTGAATCGAAATGATCGGAAAGTTTATCCATTGCTGCAGTGACCTACAAGTATGAAAGACTAATTTCTGCTGAAAAATTGAATCTGGCAAAGTTTTGACTTTTATTTGTGGAAGGTGCTTAAATATCAAGCTGTGCTGCAGCTTCCTTACTCTCCATTGTGTGTGGACATTTTATTAGGCTGGTCCATAACTAGCTTTTGATAGCACTGAACTTTTCCAGAGTTAGTCCAGACAAAATTGCATAGAATGGCAACAAACTTCATTCATTTTTGACCACTTTTGGCATGAAAATATCACACTGTGGACTTACTGGTGTAGACTGAGCTTTTTGTTGGTATTCGACATGCCATTATTATTGCCATAACCTGCAACAGCTTGCAGAGTGGAAAGTCATTTAGCACGATGAGGAGTTTAAAACTTTGATTGAGGACATGTATGTCAAATGAATGCTTATCTGGACTGTGAATGGTGAGTGTTAGCTGAACTAAGATTCTTAAGCATAAACATGTCAAGGTAATAATAACTTTGGACAAAATAAGTGCCAACTACAACTGCTGTTCATGCAACAATGATATTCTGTAAGTGTTATATTATAGTCTTCTCTAGTTAACCTAACAATTTTGAACTTTAACGGTTTATTCTTATTGTAAAAAATGCATTTCAGAATCATTAAATTACATATTATCTGGAGTTTAATTTCTAATATTGGCATTTAATATCAACTAAAAATAATGTTTAAATTGACCTCTCCTTCCTGTTGGTATATGTCTATCAATGTGACTTAATTTCATTGTTCACAGAAAATTGTGAACACCACTCCCCTTGGAAAATTTCCTTTGGGCACCCATGCATTTCATATTAATCCATTATCAGAACACTGGCTCACTGCTCAGACTTCATCCGTGAAATGTGACATTGTTCCTCCCAGCCCACCCTCTGCTAGAAACACTGAAGCATACACAGCAGAAATCTGTGCCACTGTATCACTATAAGGGATTGCTTATAAGAATATTAGGCTACCAGTCGTCCTTGATTGGAAGCCTATTTATTGCTTAGTTTCTGAGGACATCAAGAGAGTACATCACATGTGAGTTATTATTTCTCAGTTCAGTTTTACACCAATAATTGAGAATTCTAGCCCTCTTGAGACAGTTTACGCTTGATTTATGAATACATTAAATATATTTTTGCATGTCAACACCATAATGAATAGCACTCAAAAGAACAGTTATTGGTAAATCAAAAATGACATGCAATATACATGAATGTAATTCTGAGAAAATGAGTAGCTGTTCTCTGTGAATAAGACATTTTCTGTCTTGAAAGTGTATGTATTTTTGTGCACTGTATATACCAAGGAGACAGCCAAATTATCATTTTAAGTGATCTGTAAATAATTTCAACTTATCTTGAAATGTATTGCAGATATTTTATTTTAAAGATAAGGCTAAATGATTTGGAGCTATCTGTAAGTAGGTTTAAGATATCTTTTAGAGATCTGGAGATATTTTGAAATGGTTTTGAGCTATCTTTAATATCTTGAAATGTTTTAACATATTTTAATGACATTCCTTGTAGTTTATTCCTTTCACAGCCATATCTGACTTGGCATCAGCAAGCAAGAGTTTGCCTGTAAAGAGTTTTTCCTGCAAAAATGTTTTTTATTTTTTATTTTTAGCATCTCAGAGGGAACACATTTAATATCGCTACAACATTAAGTAGTGTTTTACCATGACCCACAGAGGACATCTTGCTCTAGCATTAAAAATTAATTTTAAGAAATTTTATGTAAAATTTAAATAATGCAGTAGGTTATTCTGACAAACAAGTTCTGTACACAAAGCAATGTCTGCAGCTTTGATTCTAATTCTAAATAAAACTAATTTTACGATAGCAGAAGTGGTAATGTAGATGTGAACGATGCTCACTTACTGTAAGTGGACTGAACTGCACATTCATCATTGTTGGTAGCTTAATAAAAGATGATGTGCAAAAGAAATATGTATAGCCAACAACTTTATTTATAAGGCATTGTAATGATTCTTATTGTTTTATCAAAAATAAAGGTTTTTCTGGGGAACTTTGAGATATTTATTTTCATATTTCATAATGTGTAAAGTGTCTGGGGTGAATGCAGAATTAATGCCAAGCTGTGCAGCTGTCAGTTAAAAGCGTATCAGTTTGTTGGAATGCCCATACTGACTGGTTAAGCAGACCACCTTTAATTCAGTGCTTTGGTGTTCTTATGTCATATTTTTTTTAAGTATCAGGAAGTGACTAGAACTGTCTTGCACTCATTTCTGCCAGGATGAGCTTTAGTTTCCTATCATTCTGCCCATGAAAAAAAAGGACATAGAAAACCGGTGTTCAGTCAAAAATTACAAAACAGTGGTTAATGACATATGTGCTTATATGTGGACATTTACAAGTTCATGCTACACCAAGGACACCACAATGGCACAATGATTACCTCTTCTCTCTTTGAGCTCAAGTGAACTTTGGTTCAATTTCTAGCTCAGTAAAGGCTCATTTATACTTCACACTCAGAACGCGTACGCGTCCGCATCATGGCTGCCACACATTCCCAACGTTCATTTGATGCGTACTTTGAGCAGGTCCTCAGAAATTTAGGGCTCATTTATACTTCACGCGACGCGATGCATGCTGCAGCGGACGCTCCTTCTACGCAAGCGTTGTAGTGTTCTTACTTGCGCGCGTACTTTACGTAAATCTGGAGGAGTCCACCAGGTGGCAGTGTGAGATATTATCACGGTGAGAACATGTTTGGCTTCTCTGTGTTGTGAATTGCCTAAAACACCTATTAAATTCCGATAACACCTTACCGCAATATCTGTGAAAAGGATGTTTATTGATTAAATCCATCAATCCAGGGATGTGTCCATTCCAACAAGCATTGGGCACGACTGAGAAACAATCCCTGGACGAGGTCTCCGCTCATCGCAAGGTGAATACAAGCACACATACACTAGCGTCATTTTAGTGGCACAAGATCCCCAAATCTGCATATCTTTGGAAGGAAACCGGAGCATAGTGTGGAAATACCAGCAACGTAACTCCCTGCGAGACAGCAGTGCTATTGCTCCACCACCGTGACACCCCCATGTGTGTAATTATCAACAGTATTCATTATTTAAATGAAATTATATGTAAAATGTAACATACACACTTTAATGCATTTCATCATGAAAGTGATATCAAGTATGAATCTAAAGATTCTAAATGTGCAGAGAGTTGGAATATCATACATTTAATTTGTTCTGTGTGGTGATCTTTCGAGATTAAAGCCGAAATTTCCACTTTACTCACAAAATACGCGTTTTCACCGTGTCCTTTATTTTTTTCTCAGTGGTTCAAATATAACGCTATACATTATGTTGCTGTTGTTAAATTGTAAAAATAAAAAAAATTAAAAAAGACGACACAAAAGATGGTATGTGAGACTTTTAAAATGTATCGTGTCATTACATTCGGGAACTATCTACATGTGACAGAAAGCCTCTATGCCGATCCTACGGGATGGATGCTTCGATGTGGTGAAGCAAAATGCCGACATACAAATGCATTCGTGGTGCTTTTATATTCAAGCGTCGCATATTCCCGATCGTAATGACACGATACATTTTAAAAGTCTCAGTGCCGTCTATTTTTTTTTTGCAACTTCACATCGCCAACATAATGTATAGCGCTGTATTTGAGCCACTGAGAAAAAAATAAAAGACACGGTGAAAACGTGTATTTTGTGATTAAATGTGACAGAAAGCTGCTTTGCGTATCCTACGAGATCGGTATGCGCGCTTTGATGTTTGATGAATGGTTTGATGTGGTGGAGCAAAATGCAGACATACAGATGCATTTGTGGTGCTTTATATTCAAGCCTCACATATTCCCGATCGTAATGACACGATACATTTTAAAAGTATCACATACCGTCTTCTGTGCCGTCTTTTTTTATAGGCCTTTCTCCGGTACTGACAGAGGTGGCAAACAGCAATAGATTGCCACACTGAGCACATTAAATGTCTAATATTCCAACTCTCTGCACATTTAGAATCTTTTAATTATACTTGATATCACTTTCATAATGAAATGCATTGAAGTATGTATGTTACATTTTACAGATAAATCGGTAATTTCATTTAAATAATGAATACTGTTAATAATGACACACATGGGGGTGACAAAGTGGCAGAGCGTTAGCGCTGCTGTCTTTCAGGGAGTCATGTCGCTGATATTCCCTGCCTGGAGTTTACATGTTTTCCTGCTGGGTTTCCACAGTGTGCTCCGGTTTCTTTCCAAAAATATACAGATTTAGTTACACTAAAATGACGCCAGCATGTATGTGTGTGCTTGTATTCACCTTGCGATGAGCTGATGCCTTTTCCAGGGATTGTTTCAGCCTTGTGCCCAATACTAGAAGACACTGTGGGGCATTTACATGTTCTCCTCATGTCTTCTGGTAGATTTACTTTTGTCCCACATCCCAAAACAGTTTCTTGTCTGGTATACTGTTGAATAAAAATTTACTCAGTGAATTAGTGTGTCCTGCAGTAAAACACTTTTCCATCCATACTGCATCTAATTAAGAATGTGCTAAGTGGGTTCTGAAAATGAATGTAAACCCTACTCAAGGTGAAGTGATGTACCCTGAAAAACCTGCCTATATTCAAAAGATAAAAATGTGTGTAATTTTATAATTTACATGAAAAATGGTGTGATGCTGAGCACTAAATAGCTTACATATGACAGTATAGACATATATTACAGTAACAGTGTTTACAAAACATTTAGTTAGGAGATGTGAAATTGGTTTGAAATATACTTTAAAAGTGAATAACATGGACTGCAGCCTCAAACATTAAAGTGACTGAAAACAGTCCCCAATCATCTGCTTAGAGCCGTGGAGTAGGATCAATATCTGGAAAGCTGCTGTAGGTTTCAGGAGATTTTGGTTACTAGATGAAGCAGGCAAAGGCCTTAACACATGGTGCTGGGAATCCCTTGGTACTTTTGGACTCATTCCAACCTCTTTCTGTTGTAGAAAAAAATTATTCTTTTCTTAATGATGGCTTCTTTCTTTACCTAGACTGTGTGGACTCGGACCTGGACACAGACAGACGGACATCGTTATTCCACCACACACTGTTTATTATACAATACTATTTACAGTTTTTGACGTGCACACAAACCCCAGTGCCTCCTGCACCGTTCCCCCAATGTCCAGGCCTCTTGTGCCTCTCTCTTGGCCGCCTCCCGTCCTTTCTCTAGCTCCGTCCTCTTCCACCCGACTTCCGCCCTCGACTGAAGGGAGGCGGCCCCTTAAATAGGAACCCGGATGGGCTCCAGCTGCTCCCTGGCACTCCTCCGTAGACACGCCCCAGTGTGGCGGAAGTGCCGGCTGCGCACCCGGACAGTGTCCGGGTGTTCCCTGTCGTCTTCCCCCCAGCACTTCCTGGTGTGGCGGAAGTGCTGGGCTCCAGGGATATTCAGGCACCGGGGCGCCGCCTGGCGGTGGCCACGGGTCCCTACAGGGCTGGGCTTCCAAGCCCTTTACCCGAGGCCCCCAACACAACCAGGGCGGACGCCCCCTTGCGGTCTGGAGGAGGCACAAGCCCTCCTCCGGTCCTCCTGGGAGACACCTGCAAAGTCAACAATACACCTTGGGACTGGATTTAGTTTTTAATCAATTTAGTAAAAAATAAAAAACACAAGCCACTATCCTCACTTTCACATAATCAGAAATTATTTCTTAGATTTCACTTACTGATTTTTATATTTTGGCCTTTAATTTAAAACCATGTCTAAAAAGTAGTCAAATAAAGATAAACAGAAGCTGGTGTAACAATATAAATCTTATCATGTAACAGTTAATGCATTCTTATTTTCTTTGTCTTCATAAAGTTGCTGTTTTAAAATCAAATTGAAATAAATATGAAAGAAAAGGTTCAATTAATACTATTGTGAAAGGTATAAAGAGAGGGAGTAAGTGTGTGTTTTTTTCCTCTGGTGTAAAATACAGCTTCTTGGGACCCTGAAATGGATTAGGTGAGTTTGAAAATGGAGAGATATGCAGAGAAATGTGCAGTTTAGGGTATTTGTAGAAATTGGTGCATTCAAAACAGAAACCTGGAAGAATGTCTTCACACTGTGTACCATGTGAGTGTTAGTCACATTCTGGAAGCAAATACAATGCCAGATTTAAAAAGGCCAGTATATATAGTAGGGATTGAATGCCAGGGACTTCATGATGCAGCATTATCCTGATAATACAGGGTTATTCAAAAAGAATGAACCGATTTCATTACGCAATATTTTATTAAGTAAAAGTAATACAAAACTCCAGCCAAGTCACAAGTATTCTACTCACAAACAAGTTTTATTTCCTGTCTTACAATTGTTCAATGTGGGCACCACCTGCAGCACGGGCAACATCAATGCGATAAGAGAATTCCTCCCAGGCACGCATCAGCATATCACGTTCCACTGAAACTGATGAGGCAGTTTTGGATCTTATCGATTATTTTTAAGCATCGTCATGGAATGAGTCATAAAGAATGATTAGTCGCGTCATTCTTTCGGCAACGTTCAGTTGTTTTTTTTACCCTAGGAATGGCGAGCTCTTGGCTAAAGGTGTTCTGCGTTCTCGAGAACAAATTCAGTTGTCATGGTGCAGCGTGCTTTTCAAAGGCAATTTGACTTTAATCCGCCCTCTCCTAAGAACATTCGATGGTGATTTCGACAGTTTCAAGAGAGTGGGTGTCTGTGTAAAGGAAAAAGTCCAGGACAGTAGGAAGGGGGCCCAAGACCTTGCTCTTTGTGCTTGGCCTGCGAGATCTCCAGACCTCAACATGTGTGTGATTTTTTCTTGTGGGGATATGTAAAATATTGCTTTTATGTTCCACCGCTACCCACTAACCTCGATGAACTTAAACATCGAATAACAACAGCGATCCAGTCAGTGGAACATGATATGCTGATACGCGCCTTGGAGAGATTCTCTTATCGCATTGATGTTGCCCGTGCTGCAGGTGGTGGCCACATTGAACACTTGTAAGACAGGAAATAAAACTTGTTTGTGAGTAGAATACTTGTGACTTGGCTGGAGTTTTGTATTACTGTTCCTTAATAAAATATTGCGTAATGAAATCGGTTCATTCTTTTTGAATAACCCTGTATTTTAAAACATAAAATTTGCAGTAAGTACTGCAATTCAGTTCTCCTTAATTCTGTAATTCATTTTTCCCTTTTTGTTAGAGTAAAGTTTTAATAGATTTGCAAAGTAAAGAGAACAAACATGCTATAATTGTGGAGACAACGTTTCAGACACGAGTTCAGGATAGAACTAAATATGATTGTGGAGCAAAGATGGCAGAGCTTCTGGTTTTCAGTCCTTCTGGCAGGAAGAGGTGGGTCCTGGTGGATGGACACTGGAAGTGACATCAGAGGTGTAATAGCTGCCAATCATCTGGTCAACAGAAGAAGGAACAAAAAAAGGTATTAGGACATAGTGCCAATCCCTGGAGACGCAGCAGAATTACAGGCAATAGAGACCTTCAGCTCTCCCCTGTCAATCTACTGCACGAAATATATATATATATAAAAAAGGTTTTAGTCAATTAATCATACTTAATTCTTTTAATTGTAGAAATTGATTGGGAATGCTCACTTAATTGTGATCAACATTAATGGGATAATTGCATTTTAGGCATTCATCATGCAGTATCTTCATAAATAATTTAAAATTATATTAACTTTTTATTGTCAGAATATTTACAATGACAAAAAAATACCCATTCAACTTGCATGTAGTCTTTATTTTTTTTTTTGGAATTAACAACTTGAACAGCATTAAAGGCACCTTTCCCTAATACTTTATTGCACAATCCTTGGCAATGAACCCAGCCTCCTTATGTTTCTTGTAGCCCTCTCACTAGTAGTTTCTCAATCTCTTCAACTACAACTTGTTTTAGCTCCTAAATGTTTGCAAGATTTCTTTTACCAATGGTTTTCAATATGACTGAGATCAGGACTCATTGCTGACACGTTTAACACAACCCATTTTTTCCTTTTTAACCATTCTTTCATTCTTTTGGATGTGTATTTTAAGGCACTTGTTAGAAAATTCCACTCTAAAAAGCCCTGGCAATTTTCTAATTTTATGATTCCTTTAAAACATTCCAGGCCTCCAGTATCAGAGGCAGCAAAGCAGCTCTACAACATTATGGAGCCTCCTCCATATATAAATGCTTTGCAGGTATGTTGTATTTTTCTTTTAGGCTTCATTTCATTGCCAATAAACAAATTGCTAAAGAGCTCCATTTTGATTTTTGTCAGCCCACAGAACATTTTTCCAGAAGGATTTTATTTTTTCTAGGTATGTTTGGGCAAAGATCAGTCATGTCTTTTTATGTTTGCCTTTCCTACTTGGCCTTCACTCAAAAAGCCCTTCACAATTAAGTGTTCAGTGTATAGCACAGATCAAAAGCATCACCCCAGGTCAATTTTAAGCATTTTGAAAATTCTATATGGGTGTTTTTTCCAGCAATTTGCACCAAACTTTCAAGATTTTGTTTAGAAATTTTCCCTTTTTCATTATGGAAGGTTGTTGACACTTCCATGAGCATCATGTCTTAATAACATTACAAACTGGAAAAGGAAATTCCAAGGTCTCTGATGGTGGCTGTGTACCTTTTGCATTTTTATGTTTGCGGATATTCTCGGACAGCTCTCTAGCCTTTGGAATTGTCAATAAGGAACAGGAAATGAAAACGACTATTCTTAAGCATTAAATCCATTATTCATTGATTAATTATTAGTTAATTTCAGTCATGTGAGTACTGAAAATTTATCACAGACAAGTCTAATTTCACTCCAGTGAGAATCTCGTTCTTTTAACGAGACTGATCTGAATCATTTCAAAGGGTGCCAATAACTGTGTCATTGCAGCATTTTGGTTTTTATAGTACTGTTTCCACACATTTTATTTTTTAATTATTATTGTTTGATCCTGTGCTACTTAGCATCAAACAAATGAGTGTGTATTTCTCTTCTGACAAATGCAAAGGTGTAAATAATGTTGACCACCACTAAATTCATTTAGGCCAAGTAACATTTTATGATGTTATTCCCTGTACTCGTAGTAAGGCAATCAGTTAATAACCAAGATTAGAATGTTTAAAATTTAAAGTAAATATTCAACATGTGTACATATGCTTTACAATTTCCACAGAAATGTGGGTTGCCTTGAAGTATAGTATATGTAGGCCATTTATGTTATACTTTCTTGCACAAGCAAAACTTGTTGAACACCATTTCATTTTTAAATACTGATAACAATCATTTATGATAATTAACCATAGGGGAAACAAAAACATCCTGTGATGATTCATTTAAATTACAACTAAAAAACACAAATTATTGTAGTTATAGAATAAATATTTAGTTATGGTCAAGACCGTCTTTTACTTCTATTATTTTAACTTTGACTTTTAGTTTTTCATTTTGCCTTTGACTCATGTTATATCTGACTGATTTTCTGTTTTTCTCACCCAAGCCCGTTTCTTGACCATTCTTTGCTCTTTCCATTATAAACTTTGCTTTTAGTTTTTGTCTTCATAGTTGTTTTTCCAGGGTTTTGTTTATTGAGCATAGATTTAGCCTGAGCAAGTGGTTGAAAAATACTTGCTAGATATAGTTGGACTTGCATCTGCACAAGGTATTAGCTCTGGAATCAGATTACTCAATCAAATCTGCTCTGTTTCCTGCTCTGAAGTTGACCTGTGGGGGACAAACTAAGTGTTGGTGGAATTGTAGTAGTTGGTGTGTGGGTTTGCCCTGTGATAGACTGGAGCCCTGCCCAGGGTTTGTTCCTGCATTGTGAAATATGCTAGCTGGGATAGGCACAAGTCTCCCCTTCCCCACAACCCTGGTCTGGATTAAGCAGGTTTGAAAGTGACATGACAATTCACTTAAGGTTACATGGTATTAGAGTACCTTAGGCCTAAGGCCAGTGATTGACCATGCAGTTTTGTCATCTTGATTGAGGCTGCATGTTCTGAATGCTCAGGTTAAGAGAGGTGCTGGGCTATCACCTGATTGGCACTTGGTGATTATCTGGCTCAGTCGGATGTAGCACTCACTTGAAAGACCTAGAAAACTCAAAAGGGTAGTAAAGGTTTGCAGTAAATGGTAAATGACTGTTAGAAATGAATAGTAGATTTTTCACTTCTAGAAGAGCTTCTACTGCATTTTGTGAGAGGACAGTGTCCAAGAGTTCATTAATGGATGTCACAGCAGAGTATTGTGCCCAGAACATTATTGGCCATCTTAGGACCTGTGGGTGGTAAGGAAAACCCTCAAGTTGTCTTCCGTGCAAAAAAAAATCCACATTCTTGTCCTTACTATATTAATGAAACTTATACATGAAAACATTGTCATATAATCTCTGAAGCATTAATCCTACTTATGGTGTACTTGATGAGATTCATAATTTACTGCCATTAAAATATTCCAATGTGTAATCAATTCAATGATTTATATTTTTAAATTAAGTTTCTGTTTAAACTCCTCCTTTAAATGTATATTTTTAGTGTGCAGTGTAACCCCTAGCCATGATTATGCTGAAATGTCTTTTAATATAGAGGTGATTCAAACTGAGTTGCTGAGCTGAGCTCTTGTTTTAAAGTGTTTATGTAATTCATTGAGTAGGAACTGAAGAGTGCATAAATGAGGTCATGTTAAAAAATGATATAAGGGATGAAGCATTTTTAAGTCTGTGAGTAGGTGTGTTGAATTTCTCACTCCTAGTATTTTAGTTACTTAACCATTAATCAGCACAGCATCATCATCAGCAGCACCATCACCAGTTTAATGGCCATTTTTGGATTCATCCAGGTTAGCATCCCCAAATTTCTTTCCTCTGCTCTCCATGGCCCTTTAGAATTTAACCCATTCTTTTCATGACATCTCATATAACCTCCAAAAGCATTTTTTTGGAATTCCCACTCAGCCTCATCCCCTCCACCTTCATCAAAACACCTTAGTCAGTTTTTCCTCAGCACACCTATCACCTTCATGTTCTTTTAACCCTGCATTCATCTTTCTTATTTTTCTCTGACAGCGTTACACTGCATTAATCCATCTGATTATTTTAATCTCCATTTGTTTCAGCTTTACTATATATTCCACATTTATCAGCCATTTCCTAATCTGATTGAGTTTAATACTTCTCACACATCTTTCATAAACCTTACCCTTCAAGGTCAGAAAGTCTCCTTTAGAAGTCAGAATGAGGTACAGTTCCTGGAATTTGTTCCATGCACTTGCCTTGGCTATGAATGCTGTATCATCTTCACACAACGTGTCCTTTAAAAAGCAGAACTTTCCTACTTTCTCTAAAACAACTCCATCTCCTGTGCACTTTCTGGTCGCTGACTCCCCCCCACACCATTACTCCGTTTTACACCCACTGCCTTCAACCTGTGTATTGTTCTAAGTTACTGCAAACGTCTTTACCACAAATGCCTCATAGCCACGTACTTGCCTTTTCCATACCATCTACCCCATTGCCTCTTTCCTGCATTTACCTTTATGCCAAACTAGGTTTTTATTTCAGCCTCTTCTTGTTTACTTTAATTTCAGTTTTTGACCTGAAGCTAACATCTTGGGAACTCCTAAGATGAAGAATCTCTTCTGCTATTGCTTACTTAAATTTAAGACTTGCTACAGCTCCAGAAACGTCCTTGTGCATCTTTATATGGCTAAACACGTGAGGCCCCAGGTATAATGTTGTGCATAGAATTCATACTAAAACAAGGTGTATGGACAAAACTAGAAATGTGTGTATGCACAAAAAATCCAAATGCATAAAACTGTGCATACACCTAGTTCCACACACTTCCTCTTCATAAATCCCAATGAATGTGAATTTTAACGCATGTGCATACAACTACAACCGCACCCCGGCTCCTCCCAGAATTTCACTTATTTGAATATACAAATCAATAAAAAAATAACTACTTCCATTATGTGTGTTTTTAAAAGACAATCGCAAAAGTACATTGAAAAAAAGTAGAATTTCAGCGAATGCAATGTGAAGGCAAGAAAAAACATACTTTTTGTTGGCTTAAGCAACAAAAGTCGCATAATGTAAATAATATACTGTATATCGATAAGTATAGGGTCTTTGGAAATACCATTCTCAACTAACTAAATATAACTTATTTTTTCATTATTTGTGGTGGCTGTTCAATATCTTCTCCCAGGTTTATTCTGCTTGGACTGTAGAGATTTAAGTGGCTGATATTTTAGTTTAATTTTTACTTCACCACTTCCTGAGTGAACTCTTCATGTTTTGTATGTTCCCTGTCTCTTCTCAAGTCAGAGGACTGGGACTCTATAATGTTTGGTCTTATCTTCATTGTGGAGGCAACCTGTGAGAGGAAGATGATGGGGTGCTTCAGTTGGGTGGAAATGGCAAGGGGGAGATAGAGAAATAATTACTTGCTCTTTTTTGATTCTATTTCTTTTATCTCCAAGATTGTGTCAATTTATGGGTTAGCTTAATAACTGCAAAACCCAACAATACAGATATGAAATAGAGTTCTGAAATAATTCCCTGGTTTAACTTAATATCATAAAATGTCCCCTAATCCAGTATATCTGGAGTGTCAAAGGTCTCAATCAAGACCTAAAGAGAAAAAAGTATTCTAACATTTAAACAGCTTAAAGTCCATGATAGTGTTTTTACAGGAGACTCGCCTAACAAGTATGGACTAGTTTTAACTGAAAATAGACTTTATTAGCCAACACTTTCATTCCTCCTATAATAATGAAAACCGGGGGTGAGGGAATTTTAATCCATAAAACAATTCCACTTGTAGTAAAAGATGTGGTATCAGATCCTGAAGGGCACTATGCCATGGTGGTGGAGATTTTGTATTCATATCTGAAGTAATTCTGATATGCCCTTAATGTTGACGATAAAGAATTTATGCAAAATGTATTTACACTGGTTCTTATTATGAGCACTCATATAATTATAATGGCTGGAGATTTTAATTGTGTATTAAATCCAGATTTAGGTCCTCAACTACAGTAACTATAACATCTAAAACTGCAAAGATAATCATACAACTCATTGAGGATCATACCCTATCAGATCCATGGAGATTTTTATATCCAATTTTTACACAATATTCCTTCTTCTTGTCAGTACATTATAGATACCCCACTATCAAATCTTGTAATGATGATGTTATTGTCATCTGTAACTATGCTCCTCTGATGTTGGAGCTTACCTCACTATGAGCTACATACTCAACTCGCAACTGTTGTTTTAACCTCCTATCATTAGAAGAAGAAAACTTAACAGAATTCATCTCCAAGCCTATCAATTATTTTTTAGAGGCAAATGCATCTGCAGGGGTTACCATGTGAAAACTCTGGAAAATATTGAAAGCTGTATTAAGAGGACAAATTATTTCATATGTCTCTCATAAAAGCAAACTAGAGACGTGGAAAGATCCGGAACTGATCACAGAGATTTGCATGGTTGATCATGAATACACCAGATCTCAGAATTAGGTTCTCTTTACGAAAAGACTGACTCTATAATCTGTATTTAATCTCTTGACAACTAATAATAATAATAATAACACAAACTCACACTGCTTCAAATTAGAATGAGGTACTCAACAAGGGTGCCTACTATCACCAATTCATTTTACATTAGCCATTGAGCTACTTGCTAGTCATTTTTGAAAAAAAAAGCAGAAATAGAGGGTTTTTATCAGAGAAGGACAGAACATATGACTACACAAAGACAATATGGTGCTTTGTATATCATAATCATTTCTACCATTTGTCTTAAATGTGTTGGGCTTATTTCATAAGATCTCTAGATTCAAATATGCTTTTACCAGTTAATTCTGTAGCACATCATAGCATATCATAATATAAAAACAGTTTAAATATCTGGGAATGATCATCACAAGCAAATATAAAATTCTTCTTCTGCCCAATTTTGGAAGTACTATGAGAGTCTGGAATATTTCTCCTATATCTATAGACAAGCATGTTTTCAGTTATTTGGTATCTCTAAACTAGCACTATGTAAACATGGATGAGTATGTTTGAGAGTGGGCCATGTAGTGAACTAGTCAATTGCTGCCTTGTACTTGATACAGCAAAGTTAGGCTCCTAGCTCTTCATGAAGCTGAACTGGATTAATTGAGTTTCAAGATATTACAGTATGTTTCGTGGCATATGGTTGGGAACTAGAGGTCCGGAATGAAAGCCACATCCTAAAATGCCTATAACACTAACTGAAACTTGTGTAATTTTAACACAGCCTATAAATTTAGTGTTTGTTACTTTTCGATAATTATAAAACCAGATAATCTAGACTGTAACCACATAAACATGAGGTGAACAATCCAGAAACAGAAAACATTCAAACTCAATTCCCTGAATCTCTAAGGCAATTATAATAATCACTGTAATGCCATACCACCCTGAAATAAATTCAATGTATTCTTATTCTGGGTGGGTAGGTTTGGCAGCACTGCGTATACTTACCAAGATGATTCAGCTTTCAAACAGCAAAACCCCAAATTCCTTGCAACATAGACATATAAACATAGATATACAGGTAGTTGACGACTTATGATCTATGCATCTTATGACCATTTGACACTGCCTCTCAAGGGAAAACAACTGTTTCCGCCTCACCAGCTCCGTATACCATGACTCATTCATCTTGATCTGAGTATTACCTGCAGTGGTTTCAACCAAGTTCAGTTACATTTCTCTTACAATTACAGGAAGAAATACAATTGATCCAAACAGAAAAATGAAGATGATCAAGCAGTATGAGGGAAGAAAGAAAGTGAATGAGATTGCATGTCACTTTAAGACATCCCATTGTAACCGGTGTTCACCACACGCACTGTACTGCTGCACTCTGGCTTTGAATCCAGTGTGAAGGATAGCGGCCCGAGCACACACAGACGGACACCGTTTTAATCATCACCCACGTTTATTTACAACTATATTACAAAAGTGCACCGCCACCAACCCCCCAGTCTCCCCAAAGTCAAAAGTCACAGTCCACACACAAACACTCGGTCCTCTCCTCGCCTCCTCTGCCACGACCTTGTCCTCCTCCTCACCCGACTCCAGCCTTGATTGCCGGACGGCGGCTCCTTAAGTAGGTGGCTGATTGGTGACCACACCCAGCCACCTGCCACAATACTCCCCCGCTAGCTGGGACCTCCCGGTACCAGCGGACCATTCCGCGAGGACGAAGACGCCTCGGTGCCAAGCCGACACATTGCAGGGTAGGGCCCGAGCCTGTAAAGAAAACAGAAAAACAAGGGGCGGGGACGTTGCTCTGACGCAGCCCCTCAGCTCGTCCATCCAGCTGGGCCAACGTTCTCCGCTCCAATCGGCCCTCTGTTGTTCCCCCATTTGGCTTCCTCGTGCGGTAAGTCGGCGGTCCCTGCCACGGAACCACCCGTGGGCTTAGGTGTTGTGTCCACCTCCCACGCTGCGGGGTTTTCCTCTGCCTCCGTAGAGGACGGCCCTTCACGGGACGTGCGCACCCAGCGACATGTCCTCCCATGTCGGAGGAACTGGCTTCCCCAAGCCGCCTACTTTGGGACAACGCGTCGACTTGGATCTGCTCATTGCAAGAGTGCAGACCCGGCCCATCCAGGAGCTCCCGCAGTGCGCCGATCCTCACTTGCCTGCGGCTCTCGATCCGACGCCACTGCCGTCCCTCCTGAGTCCAGCGTCTCTGCCTGGAGGGCACATCGCTCGGCCAAGGAGAGAGAAGCAGCCAGCGGTGGGCTTACCTTGTGCGGGCTTCCACCAACGGACTGCTCTCTATGGGCCTTTCCCTGCGGCCCACTCGGGTTTCCTGGGTGTACGGGATGGACATTCCCTGCTCTCGCCTTCGACCAACCGCTGGTGAGAGAACAGGACACGCTGTCCAATCCCGTGCCTGATTTGAGGAGGGACTTTTGGTCGGCCTTCACGCTCTCCTCTCTCACGGGAGAGCGTCTCTCCGGGCAGCATGGCTGCTGCTGCGACTTCCACAGCTCCAGCCGCACCTTCTCGGCAGTCCCCTTGCTGGGCTCCGTCTCAGTGCGCGGCCCCTCTAGAACAAAGTCCTTCAATGGACCCCCAATGGTCCACACAGCACTTCGTTGTGGCGGGATTGGGTGCACGCAGCCCCTGCGGCATGTGGGTGGGCTCCCCTGTTGTGCCGGGCCCTTCACAGACGTAATTTTCACTTCAGGTCCCCACCTTAACCCAGGTGGAGCATCCTGCCACGACCTTGTCTTCCTCCTCACCCGACTCCAGCCTTGATTGCCGGATGGCGGCTCCTTAAGTGGGTGGCTGATTGGTGACCACACCCAGCCACCTGCCACACCAGTTAACTTCTGAAGCTTCTGCATTGTGACTCACAATGTGCAACTTCGTACAAACTGCCACAAAGGGGCAATGAAACCACACTGAACTCCTTTATCTGTTAATATTAATTATTAAGAGGCTAAAATGTTAAAACAGAAAACATATTATGAGTGCTCAGACCCTGCTGGTACAACTACTCATCTCAGAGTTCAGACAATGAACACTGGGACAGGCTTACACTGATGACATAGCATAACACAGACAAAGAAAGGATTTGTGACGCTGTTAAAAGTTTGGCCCCCATGGGAGCAACAGTAATACTAAAACAAAATAAAATAAAAAAAATAATTTGCAAAGAAATGATAGAAAATCTACACAATTTGCTACGAATGATGATAAAAAAAGGGTATAAAACAAACAATATAACTTAAGGGACTTATTATATGGTACTGTACATATGGTCAGGTTTGACATATACTGGTCTGTCTTACGCCCAGATTGACTTATGACCAGTCAGCTGAAACCAAACATGATTGTAAGTCAACAACTACCTGTGGAACTTAGACATTTAGACATTTTACATTTCTTATTTAAGGCTATTAATGTAGTTAAGTTAAAGTAAAGCTAACTGGAAATGGAGAAGATCATCCAGATTCTTCTGTATTTTGTTGACTAACTGTCTATTCGCCAGGGCCTTCTATTTCCTTTTTCTAAATTTACAATATTTATAAATTAGCAGTGGCAAAATATTCTAACAGCACTTCCCTTATTTGTGGTGGGAGGGTTAGTTAAATTCCCAGCTAAGTATGTACTCTATCTGTTTACACTTGTATTGTTGAGTGATCTACTTTTATTTCAGAAAAGAAAAATGGACAGAATATAAGAGCATTCTTCCAGAATTACCAAGAAAATGAAGTAATTGATTTGCTGTTTGTTGCTGGGCAGCCAAGAATGGCAAAACTTCTAACTTTACTAAGTTTAACTGCAACTTTAAAAGTGATTGGGTAGTAAAACATTAAATAATTTTTAATTATCTTAAAATATGGGAGTGCTCTCCAGAAACGTGCACTGCAGTTATTTTTCTATGCAATGTTGCATTAAAGAAAATAAACATTCACTCATAGCATTGCACCCTCTGAACGTACGTATTGGTGCATTCACATTCACACTCTTAGTATGAGATTGAAAATACAAGTTCAAATGGGGTCTTACTTGATAATGGCTCCACATCATCACTCTGCCTTAAGTAATCCATGCTTCCTAATGACACAGAGGATGAATATATTAAAACTGAAAGTCAATGTCTGTAAAGCAATAATCCATAAGAGAGCCCCTAATGCTTGTACTGACAGAGAACTGTTGTTTGTTTACGACAAAATAAATGTGTATACAGTATCTCAGATCTCACAGGCAAAAGAGTCCTGCACGGATCACTCCTAAAAGACATTACTAAATCCACATGTTGGTTGCAAAACTGAAAATAATATACACTTTCAAGAAATGAAACCATTGCAAAACATTCTTCCTCAATTACTCAACCCAGTCATCCATTAAAAAAAATAAACAAACAAACAATAAAAAAGCCTGATTCAATGTCATTTAGTTCCTTCGTTTCTAAAGTCATAGGATGAGCAGGGCCCTTCCTGCCCCCACAATGAAAATGTCTAGAGAGTTGACAAGGACACTTTAGCTTTGGCTTTATTATCTGACTGAATCACTTTAGCAAGCTTTATTGTTAATGTGACCTATGATGCTTGTTCAAGTGTATCAAAACCTGCTCTTGAGGTTCTTGTTCTGACACCGTTTACTGTGTCTCTAAGCATTTGCCTTGTGCATCAGTCCATGCTATTTCTTAATGGAGTTTTGCTGTCTGAGGAGTGCACTGTGGTATGACACAGAAAGACAATCTACTGCTCTCATCCTGACACAGTCAATTGCTCATCTCTTTTCCACACCTCAGTTAACCTTTAAAGTTTTTCTTTAAAGTAGACCCCCCCCCCACCCCCCATGCACACAAAAAAGTAAATGAACATTAACAATTAACATTTGCAGCAGGAATGTACAGTCTGTTGTTAACGCTCAGTGGTGCCTTTAATTTGTGTGTTTAGAAACTTACTTTATAATGAAGCAAATCCCACAAAAGACTTTAAAACAGCATTTTGCACAAAATCAACAATTTTTTTATAAGATTAGCTGCTCCAAATAAAAAGAACTCACAACCTGCCATATCTTCTATACACCATGGGTTTCTTAATGTTAAATGGTAAATTGTGCTAATTTCAACAAAAATGATGACAAGATAGTGCTATATTTGGCCTAATATAAAAATCTCTAAGAAATTTGTTCTCCTGCATTTGCACCAAATCTTCGGTATATTTCTAATGAAGGGGTAGCACATACAGTATACTGTACATTATGTGTGCCTCCATACTAACGGTCCTATAGTCATTTCCTGCTGAGGGGCAGGCTGCTATGTTCACTGCACTTTGGATTCTTATTCCTTATAAATTAAGCATTTGAAACTTATCAAAAGCTTTTCAAAAGTTAAGGTAAATATTAGTAGGGTAGAAGTACTGTAGTAATACTATGGACGCAGTGTCCAGAATCTTAGGGGTGTTCTTTGATTCTAATTTGAATTTTGAACATCATGTGAACAAAATGGTACAGACATGTTTTACCAATTAAGACATATTGCCAAGATCAGGGTTTTGTTAACATTTGAAGACACTGAAAGGATTATTCATGCTTTCATCACATCTTGTCTTTTTTATTGCAATGCCGTGTTTATATGTTGAACAGCTCTTGTCTTGCTTGGCTCCAAGTGGTGAAGAACGCTACAGCTAGACTTCTTACTAGGTCCAAATGTCACGTTCACATTATTCCAATTTTAGCATTACTTCACTGGCTTCCAATAACTTTTAAGGCTTTTGCTGGTTTTGCTCCCAGTTACATTACAGAATTACTGATAACATATGAAACTGTGAGATCCTTAAGGTCATCAGATCAAGGCCTACTTCTATGTTCCAAAATTTAGATTAAAGACTGAAGGTGGCAGAGCATTTTCTATAATGGCCCCTTGACTTCGGAACAGCTTATGAGCAAGCATTAGATCAGCTGATTCTGTAGCAATTTTGAAGTATTGTGATGCCCGGACGCATACAGCCACCCCAACCTTGACACACACAGGCAGGACACTAATTCTAGTCCACACAGCACACAGTTTATTTATACAGTTGCCTTAAACAGCACACAAGGCAAGCACAGTCTTTTCCCTAAAGGCTTTTTCCTTTTCCTCCCGACTCTTGCTGATGACTTCTGGCGACTTGCACCTTTTTATCAGGCACCCGGAAGGACTCCAAGTGCCTAATGAGCTTCTTCCAGCAGCACTTGCAGGTGTGGCTAGGGAATCCATTCCCGAATGGATTTATTCATTCCCAGGAATTTGGAAATCCCGCATGTCATTCCCGGGAATCCCTGACTCCCGGGGATGACACAGTGCACGGGCATCTCACATGTGAACGGTTTTAGAACGACTGACACTTATTTTTGATAAAACTACTGCAATATGTTGACACCAATAAAAGACTAACCTTATCTACAAGCAGTTCATGCGGTCATATAAGTACATGTATCTAGTTCAGAGGTGCCCACACTTTTTCGTCTTGCGAGCTACTTTTAAAATGACCAGGTCGAAATGATCTACCAATATTAAAAACTATATATTGCATAGTTTTACTATCAATGCAGAGTATGCGACACGTGTTTTGCCCTCAACGTTGCGTCACGGCGTGTGGTTGGTTTATTTGACAGCATGTAGGATCGGGGTAAATACATTCATGGCATTCGTAGTCTGAATCACAATCTGATTGTATGGGTGCATGTGGGATGACCAGTGTGTTAAAAGAAAAGAGATCTCAGACTGGCCGCCCTGTATGTCAATCAAGTGGCAAATGCCAAAGGGAGGATATATGATAGACTAATGTTTAAAAAATTTTTTTTGAATGCAACGCGATCTACCTGATCAAATACTGATACACTTGTTCTAAACAACGCCCGTGCTTGCCGTTGCTCTGAAACACCGTCATTTCAGCTTTTACTGAAGCATCCAGCTTCTTGTCATCATTCTGTGATTGCAAGTTTCTTGGCACAGATAATGCGGATGCAACAGACTGATGCATTATAATTTCAAGTTGCTGTTCAAAGCTGTTGTCTGACAGACGTCAATGAAGTCTGCCCTGTTCCGGCATTCGTGAGCTGTCGTGCAGACTCCTCCCATTCCACTATACTCAGTCTTAGTCGGAACCGGGAGACTGACGACTGCTGCTGGTTGAGTGAATCAATCTGCAAAACACTACACTGTGGGCCAAAAAACCGTGCCACTTAATTATTTTCAACTATAACTCTGTTATTTCTTGATTGATTTTTACACTTTTACATGGTATATATGCGAGCTTGCCCGTTCCCAGTTTCCCGGGAATTACAGCAGTTTCATTCCCGGGAATGTGGGAATGAAAAATGTCCGGGAATGGATTCCCTAGGTGTGGTGGAAGTGCTGCCAAATAGGACCCTGAAAACATCCATACGCCCCCTGGCCCCGTTGGAAGCCAAGGGGGCTGCCCTCTGTCGGTCCAGGGGAGAAGCTGTCCTGAAATACACCCTCCCCTTGTACTTTCATAGTCAGGGTGTCCCGGCTGGGTAAGGGCCCTTGCTATCCACCACAGTTTTCATGATTTAACTTTTTCACTTAGGATTCCTTAATGTACCTGCTTCTTAATTTTTATGTGGTTGCTGTATTACTGTTAATCGTTTTTTTACCTTTTACAGTATCCTCCATAATGTTTGGGACAAAGACGGATTCTTCCTTAATTTACTCTGCACCACAGTTTAAAATTATTAATCAAACAATTCAGATGTGATTAAAGTGCACATTGCAGACCTTAGTTTAAGGGTATTTGCATACATTATGGCCACAGCATGTAGAAATGACAACACCTTTTCTACATGGTCCCCCATTTCATAATATTTGAGACATATCTATGGCAGGTGTATTAAAGCAGTCATATTTAGTACTTTGTCGCATACCTCTTATGTTCAATGACTGCTTGAAGTCTGTAATTCATAGACATCGCCAGGTGGTGAAGATCTTCTCTGGTGATGTACTGCCAAGCCTCCAGGCCTCTCCCAGACACCATGACTGATGCAGGTTGGATAATTGTGCTCATCAGTAACCAAATGGTAACAAATCAGTGCTGGATATATTGTATCAGAGTTTTCTAGTGGTGGTAGCAGTAGTGCCCACTATCTGTAGTAAAGGCATTTTTACTGTAGTTGGTAGGCATTATTTAACTTGTTCCACATGTGCACCACCAATCGCTAGTTGTTCTGAACCTAACGTATAACTACAGGCTGTGAATTTTCCTTTCTCTATACCTTCAAATCTGTTTGCCATTTTTCTTTTGCCTTCAGTCTGATGTAGCTCCTCATCATTATGTTCTGGGTCACACAGTTAAGGTTCAGTAACGTCACTAAATATTTCAAGCTCTTTGTAGTCAGACATATCAATGGTAAACAATGAAGGCCTGTTTGTCTAAATCCTTAGAAAAATAAAAAATTTACCAGGAAGACATATAGCTTGAGAACTTGAATCATTTTCAAAGTATAAATGCAACTACAGAACCTTTCTATTAGGGGAACGTCAAGTGGGCTGACGGACTTCTCCAGAAATTGTGTTTCACAAACATAAACTGTATTTTTGAAAAAAAAAAAACAAAACTGTATTTTTGAAAAACTATATGGATTTTCACACACATGCATATGGGAGGCAGCTAAAGGGCTCAAATAGTGACAATTCGATGTCTGACCAGGGGGTAGTGAGGTGCATTGACTTTTTCTCTCAATCCTCTGCAGAATATTCACAGGGAATTCCACAGGGTTCCTGCGCCCTGTGATGAAGTCACTTCTGGCAGCCAGGATGACGTCACTTTTAGTTTTGGCGCCTGTGATGACGCCACTTGCTGCCCAGATGATGCCACTTCCACTCTTTACCACATGTCATCAGTTCTGTTTTGGACATTGAACAGAGACATGAATACTTTAAAAATTAACCCTTTTGCAGCCAGGACATAATACATAGGTGGCTGCCCCAAACATTTTTGTCTCCTGTTCATTCTTGTGAAAGTATATAACATTTCCTGATATGCTACATGTACTATTGCAAGACAAGAATCAATACACAGTTATATAATCAATTTGCGATTTTCACCACTGAACTCAATACATGTTACTCAACTCATTAGATGCAGTAGTTAGGCACTGAATCTGAGTGATTTTTCATCTTAGCAATGGAATTTCATTTTGCATACCGAACATCATTTTAACATATCCTTTATGGATACTGCACATTTTTACAACTACAGCAGTGTCAGGTTAAATTGCTTACTCAGGGCAATGGGGTCAGTCAATCTCCTCAGCCACAAGGCCAAACAGCTTTAAATAAAGTAAGATAAAGATCCTGACTAGAAGAAGCAGAAGAAGAATGGATAAATATACCACTTTGTGATAAATGTGTGAAACACTACAGCTTAAAAAATATGTTTGATCACAACTCTTGTTATAATCTGCATTGTTGTACTGTATATAATAATTTAGAAGACCTCCCAGAATTCACTAACACCAACCAAGTCAGTATAAAATGATGACCAGCTGTTCTTCACTGATCATGTTGTGACTGTCTGTCAGATTTACTCTATACATCATCTGCAAGATCAGAGCGTATCGGACAGAGTATACAGCATAACTTCTGGTCTAGGCTTTGGTCTTGTCACATCTGGACTACTGTAACTGTGTTACCAAGCAACTGCAGCATCATGCCTGATGTTCAACCAGCTGAGACGGGCACATGTCACTCCCCTTTTCAGATCACTGCATTGGCTACCTGTAGAAGCACATGCTAAGATCAAATCATTGATATCTGCCTACAGAGTAGTCAATGCTTCAGCACCTACAGTATATACTACCTGTATATATGGAGACTCTCCTGAGTTCCTGCTATTTCTTATTCGTTCTGATCTGCTGATGAATGTCGTATGCTGATATCACATCTATGTGGTATCGAACTTCAATCTAGACTGTTCATTTGTAGCTCCAAGCTAGTAGAATGAGTGGCCCATTCAAACTTCTGACTTCCTCAATGAGTTTGAGAAGCATTTGAAAACTCTTGTTCTGTGAATTTCTGTTTAATTAATACTGGTTCTGATTAGTTCTTGTAACCAAGGAAGTCAAATTAGCTTGTATTTTGCTCTTCACTTGTGATGATGAATTTTGTAACCTTGGCCCTGTAAACCTTGTACCAAAACAGTCCCTGAGATTAGTATTTACTTGATTATGTTGCCCTCTTTTAAAAGTCACTTTGAATAAAAGCATCTGCTAAGCAAATAAGTGTAAAGATAAATGTAAATGAATCCCTCCTGTAAGCATATTTTTAGGATGCGTTCATGGATACATTGATTGATAGTGTTATCAAGTAACTTATAATATTTATTAATATAACATCTTCTTCCTTTTCATTCTTTTCCACTTCTAAGTTTGGTTGATGTGATTGATCAGCTTTCTCCATAAAGCTCAGTCCTGTCCCGCCTCCTCAGTTAAAACCATTTTCCTTCAGGTTTTCTTTTACTATATCCACCCACTTCCACGTTGTCCTCCTTCTCTTTCTTTTCCCCGGTACTTCCTTTCACTAACTCTTTTGCCCACATATCTCCTCATTACATGTTCATAGCACTTCAGTCTCCTTTCCTGTACTTTCTTAGATGTCTCTTCCATTTTTGTTGTACCTCTGATTGTCTCATTTCTTATTCAGCCCTTTGTTGTAACTCCACACATCCATCTCAGAATTCTCATTCTGCCACATCTAACTTGTTCTGTGCTTCTTTTACTGCCCATCTCTCAGCTCTTAACATATTTGCTGGTCTTGTCCCTGTCTTAAAAACCTTACCTTTAACCTTCACTTTAATTTGTCAATCACACAATACTTCTGACACCTTCTTCCAATTGTTCCATCCACACTGCACTCTATGGGTTATTTCTCCAATAAATTTTCCATCTTGGGCTAGTATTATATTATTTTCAAACCGGCTAATCCAATTGACAGTTATGGCAGCACTTGGGTGTATTGTAAGAACCAACGCTAGAAGGGGTTCTAGTTGATCACAAGACACATTAAAACACATGTCCAAAGGAGAATTAGCAATTAATCCAACATGCATATATTTGTGATATGGAAGTAAAACCAAAGAAACAACCTATGTGGTCACTGGTAAAATGTACAAACTCCACACAGACTGCTACCTATCCGGGATCTGATCCCAGCACTATTTCGACTTATCAATAATATGATTGTACAAATTGTACAAATATTGCAGGTGTTTTAGACACTACAATATTTTTCCCTGAAGCATGTCTTAGGTGTCGCCTGTGCTCTAAGTTTAAAATATAGATGGCTGTAATTGTTTAGCTTGCAATATTTGCTTTCCTAGGTGTTGAATTATGCATGTGTTATTATTGAACTGATCAGATTCTGCATACAGAAGAACAAGGCTTTTGTCATTTCAAGTAGATTTCCGTGTCTCTTAAGGAAGGGTTCATATGCCAGTGCATCCAATGCAGCCTTCAGCTTTGATTTAGATGAGTATTTTGCTTATAAGGAGGAATGTCTGTGTGTGCTGGATATTGATCCACAGAACATATTTCACTGCCCATCCCCCCACAATTCCAGCTGTGTAATGCAATATCACTAGACACATGAAGGGAAATAAAGTCATTATAAAAAAGGGCATGGTGATGCAGTGGATAGCACTGCTGTGTCACATTCACACAGACCTGAATTTGGTGACTGCACTGTTTTTTGTCTCCTTGTTCTGTAATTCTATCTTCCTGGATACTTTAGCTCCCCCCTACTGACCCCCGACTTTCTAAAGACTAATAAGCGAGTTTAATTCAGGACCATAAATTATTTTGTAGTGGGTTTTTGGAGGAGTGTGCTTTGCTATAAAAGACTGGCTCCCACCTTCTGTCCTAACCTGCCAACATGGACTCTAGCTTCCTTTGATATTGTTATAGCTGAAGGATAGATAGATAGATAGATAGATAGATAGATAGATAGATAGATAGATAGATAGATAGATAGATAGATAGATGGGCTGTTCTTATACAATTAATTGATGTAGCATTAAAAATGGAATAGACTTGAGTATGAAAAAGGATGCATGGATGGGGTTGCCTGCCTCTGTTTGTGGATAAATTTAGTTCCTAAGTCTCATTAAAACCTCATCACTCTAGATTTGTGCATTTCCTCCTCTTTGTGGTTATTATACAAAAACTGTAGTCAAAGACATTAAAGTGAAGTGTTTACTCTAAATGCTTAATGTACCAAGCAAGCCAGGCAAAGCAGCAGGATGAAAGATAGCTTTATAATAGAGCATGCTACATACAGAGTTTACTGTTAGGGGTGGAGGGTACTTTATCAATGCCTACTCTGCCAGCTACAGTATCAAACTACATAAAAGATTAAATCAGGTTTCATCATCACAGCAAAGTTTATTACGGGTTTTCTAACTATAATTTGGCATATGAATATTATAATTTCTTGCTTTCCATTAGTATTATTTTATGGCAGGTCTGGAAAAGAGCAGCACAATGACAGTGGTTAGCACTATTGCATCAGAGATCCAGACTCCTGGGTTCAAATCTCAAATCAGTCACTACCTTTATAGATTGGTATACTGTTCCTGAGACCACATCTCTTCTAGCTGTTTTTTCTTAAATGGAAGTTAGGATAACTGATGACTTTAAATTTCATAATACATTGGCTGGTGTCACTAAATTGGCTTATCGTGAATGGAGTGTATGTTTGAAGAGTGGAATTCCATGGAATAGATGCCAGCACCGGAGTTGTATCCCGAGTAGCTGAACTGACCACAACCATAGAATGAAAGAGCAGGGTGAGATATAGATGGTGTAAGTGCCAGTTAGAACAGACAGGCATCCCGACCAGGATGGAGACAGAGTTCTTGCCTAGACAACCTTAATGGAAGGTCTGTTGGACTGGAGATACAACCTTGCCGAAACAACCTATATTCTTTATCCTGGTTGGGGTCAGTCAGTAATGAATGGACTAGGAGAACTTTGCTCCAGGAACAGTTCATACCCCCTACATAGAAGTTGACTGTTTCTCAATGATCATCCAAATCAGGACACCTGCAGGGTTACATGAGAAATGGACAACGGAAGTGCAGCCCCATCTGGGTCCTTGGATGTCGCCAGAGGGCACTGTTGGGGGAGGACAATACTGGTTTCCATGTGACCCAGAAGTGCTCATGACAAGCAATACGGTGACACTGGAAGCAGTTCTGGGTTTTGCTTGAAAAAAAGGGCGACACTCCTTGCAGGGAGGAAGGATGAATAAATATATTTTATTGAAATTCAGAATTGTGCTGGGCATTACTATGTATGCGGTTTTTTTAGGGATTGGTCAACTATTGGTTACAATGGATATAAACAGTTCCCAGGGAACTCTACAGCCACCAAATATAACATTCATCTGTGCATAGATTTGTAAAAATCGCATTGTCCCTGTAGATGTTGTCAGATGAAAATCCTTATTTGCAATGGGTGCAAAACAGAAAAATCTCCAAGGTAGGCAAACCTCCCAGGAAAAACAGATTTTGAACATGTAATGTTATCCCCTGTATCATCTGTAAAATGGCCAAATATTTTATGACTTGAGCCTTCCTCTCTTTCCTCTGAGAGACATCTTTGATTGTTGAGGTTCATGGAATTGAAAACAGTGTGTTTCTTAATATTATGGCTGCATCAACAGTAATTAGAATATTAACTTAAGGGTTTAGTAAATATAACAGATTTAGAATCCCAGCTCAGTCACTGTCCGAGTAGAAATTGCACCTCGGTTCCATAGGCCTTATATGTTATCTTGCTGAGGCCTTGAAATGGATAACAAAATTAGAAGCTGGATGAATGGATTTCATCTAATATACTGTACATAAAAATAAACAATTAACACACAAAACTGAAATCCACAAACCTTTATTTACTTTCCAACAAAATTTCCAGTCTCAAATGATTCATTATTGTCACGTTTATAGAAGGTTTGATACCCCTATGGGTCAGAACTCTGTTCCAGCTATTATTGTATGTTGCCCTTCAGTTTCCATCACAGTTTCTGTGATTCTGTTTATTAAGCTCATCAATTATTTCTTTGCTGTTCTAAGTAGACTAAAGTTATCATGCGATCACTATGGTGTCTGTGTTTCTATCTAAAGTTATTTACCTATCATCTGACAATACTTTTATCCATGTTGATGGCTCTATTGCACATTCAAGTTCTATGTCAATGTGTGCTGTGTGGATTTTATCCTCCACAAGGAATTTGATCAATGTATGTTGTCAAAGGGACATGTCCCTAACAGACTCACAGTGGCCTATGAACAGTGAACATCACTTTCCAGTCATGAGAAATGAGAGACAGAACTATAACACATGTCAGTGTTTTCATGCATTTCTTAGTATTCTCATTTCTTTTTGGTTATGACTCTTGAATTAAAGATAGTTGATTGTGATTACAACTTACTTTTAAGTTATAAATATGCCTATCACTATTATCTCCTGCAGTTTTCTATGCAGTCTGCAATATAAATGTGTAATTCCTGACTAGTTCTGTCAGAGTGGTGTCTCGGAGGATAGGATCTGTGCCAGCATTCGGAAGGTTGCCAGTTCGAATCCCATAAACACCAGAAGTGACTCCACTCCGTTGGGCCCTTGAGCAAGGTCCTTAACCTGCAATTGCTCCATGCTGGGTATGACATTAATCTGCACCCAGCCCTGCAAGCAGTTCCTCCAACTTGCAGGGAAAACTTGGGGGTTGGTGGCAGAATTGCCACTCCAGGCACTGGAAGAAACTTCACACTATTCAGTGTGGTGCTGAGGCGACACCCGCTGCACAGCTGCACTCGGATCTCAATCTGGGTGGTTTGCCATGTGATGTGTAATCAGCGCACGCTCCCAACTCCTCTGTCAGAAATGTGTTCATATAATGTTTGTGATGTTTCACCCTGGATCTTAAGTTGGTTAAGCACAAATAAAGAGTACAAATAAAAGGAGAATGCTTCACGTGGAGAGAGGTCATCAATGGAGCTTCTTCTTGGACTACTACTTTTTCTTATTTATACTGTAGTTGCATCCATAGTTTTATTTTTACAGTTAGAGCAAGAAAAATGTTATTACATGTAACAGAAACATGTAAATACCAAAATGTCAGCATAAATACTTTAGGGAAGGTATATCTAGACTCCACTGCTATACTGATGAAGATTAATTACATGTCCTTTGTGTGATATGTTTTAGGAAAGTCACCAACGCTCAGCCTGATGTTGTAATCAGGACTATAGAAGTGATTTTCTTTGTACACTTTTCTTATAATTATTTTTCTGCTGTTTTTGCATGAAAAGATAGAATGTCAGTGCCTGATCTGCATGATCTTTGTACCCCTTGTATTATGGTAGGCTACCATAGTGCAAGGCTTAGTGACTTCCACATTTCTCCTGACACATTGCCTGTTGTTGCATTGTGAACAGTGCTTAGGGGACTAACGTCTTTCTTCTCCTTCTACTTGACTGCAATCATTTTGCTATGCCCCTATACTTGCACAACAGTGAATATTCAGGTGACCAAATTCACTAGGCATACTGTATCTTGGCCATTTGGTCGTGCAGTGCTGAATGCAGTATCAGTGTCAATGTCTGGTGACTAATTCAGATTGTCATCATTATCACTTGATTCAACTAATGGTTCAGTTTGTTGTTTAACTGGTGTTTCCATTTTTATACCTTGTGTTTTGGTCGCAGGCTTTACCCCATAAATAAATATTGGTGAGTTACCATACGGTGGCAAGATGTATAAAGTATTCATGATTTTTTGCAGAATAATGTTATTTTATCCACTATATGGTAACAGAATTTTGTCCTAAGCATTATTTGGACTTAACAGTCTACAATGGATCATAGCAGCTTATTCCTAGAGAGATTCGAGGTTAACCATTTTTACAAAGAATTCCAAGCCAAAGGTTAATGTCAAAAGGTTAATTAAATTGATTCTGGTGTAGTTAGTAAATGTGAAAATTGCTGATATTACTAAAAGTGGAGGGACAGCAGATCCTGAAGAGGCAGCAAAAAGGCATTGATGATCTTCAGAACTGGGGAAACACTTGTAAAATGCTTATAAAAGTGTCCAGTGTTATATGTAAGTTAAATGAACATTAATTACAAACACAAGATGGGAGGCACGCCAATAAAAGAAGCAACCTCGAAAAAGGAGGATAGGGGTTTACATTGACACAATGTTCTCATCATCTAAACAAAGTGCAGAAGCAATTAAAAAGGCAAATAAAATGTTAGGTTATGCTGTAAAAAGTGCTGAATGTAAACCGAGGGGGTGTTATTCTTAGTTTATATAATACTTCACTAGTGCATGAGCACTAGGTGAAGGTTTTTAATTACAACCATGTATTTACAACTTTTGGTCTTAGTTTTAGTTAGCTCATTTGGTACATTTTCGTTTTAAAATGCTGCGTTTAGGTTTTTAATTGTTGCCTGTTTTCTTAGCCAGCTATCACTTAATAATATGCTAATGACAAAGGAACCACCAGCTCTCCAGCTAAGGTATTTCCATTAAAACTACTGTGTATACATCGTGAAGCATCTGCATTAATACACTGTTTTCAAATGAATGAGGGATCGAGGGAAAGACCAAGAGGTGTGACAGTGAACTCAGAAAACAAAAAATCTACAGTGTGAGAAAGAGTAGAAGAATGGAGTGAATGAATGGAAAGATGAAAACTCTAACAATATACTTAAATACCAAGTTTCAGTATCTGCTAGTCCTGGCTTCTAATTATGAAGCTGGTTAGAATGAAAACCTCTACACTCATTGCAGACCTCGAAGACCAGAGTTGAGTACCCCTGCACTAGAGAGACAGCCATCTGGAGTATTGTGTGCAGTTGTGATCATCATATTATAAAAAAAGACATAGCAGCACGTACATTTGTATAGAGGAGGGGAATCAGGTGTGCTCCAGGATTTAAAGACATCTTGTACTCTGACAGACTCAAAGAATTAAACCTGTTAAGTCTCAAGCAGACAAGGGAGCATGAAGTCCTCATCTAGGTCTTCAAAATTCTCAAGGGCTGAGATAAAGTAGATCCAGTTGAATTCTTTTGACTAATCTTGAGGGAAAGTGCATTTAAGACTAATTCCAAGTAGTACCTTTTTACTTAGAGTTGTGCGAATCTGGAACAAACTACCAAGTCATGTAGTTGAAGCAGAAACCTTGACAACCTTTAGGAAGCATCTGGATGAGATTTTGGGACAGTTTATTTATTAGATAAACAAACAAGCTTAAAAGACTGAATGTTCTCTTCTCGTTTGTCATATTTTTTATGTTCTTATGTTCTATCTGACATTCCCTAATGGGTGCTTACATTTTGTGCCTGCTGTGTGCACTTTGTGACATCAGCATGATTTCACAATAAATACATGTATTGTGAGAACTGTCTGAGATTAGATCACACTTTAGCAAGAGATTCGGCACTTGAGCAAACAAAACAATTTATTTCAGAATTAGATTACGGTGGTGCAGTAGTAGCGCTGCTGCCTCGCAGTTAGGAGACCCGGGTTTGCTTCCCGGGTCCTCCCTGCTGCGGAGTTTGCATGTTCTTCCCATGTCTGTGTGGGTTTCCTCCCACAGTCCAAAGACATGCAGGTTAGGTGCATTGGTGATTCTAAATTGTACCTACTGTGTGCTTGGTGTGTGTGTGTGCCCTGTTGTGGGCTGGTACCCAACCCAGGGTTTGTTTGCTGCCTTGTGCCCTGTGTTGGCTGGGATTGGCTCTGGCAGACCCCTGTGACCCTGTAGTTAGAATATAGCAGGTTGGATAATGGATGGATAGATGGATTACTAGCTTTGTACTGTATATTTTTTATTCTGACTTTGAGTGTGGCTTGTCATTTTAACGTGGGGATACTTTAAAGAAATAGTTTACTTGATTTTTTTTACTTTGTTTTTTTCCTGTTGAAGTGGTGAACTATACAAGACATATCAAGTCAATGACTCAATAATGACCTCAAAGCTTAGCTTGACATCTATACTCAAGCAAACAAAGGTGGCCGAGCAATGGTATCATCTGTCTATTAGATGCAACCAACCATGACATTTTTTCATTGAGTTTCCAAACAAATTATTTCCATTTAAGGGTCACTGGGTGAGGCAGACTATTTTGAGAGCATTAGGCACCAATCGGCAACCAGCCCTGGACAAGATGTCAGTCCATTGCAGAGTAAGCTTACTCACAACAATTCACACTGGAGGTATCTGTCAAGTTAGCTTGCACATCTTCCTTGTGGAAACTCATAAAGACATGGGAGCAATATGCAAGCTCTACAAAGACAGACATCAAACCAAGAAATAAACTGCTATATTGTGTGACCAGCCAACAACATAATGGTAAGTAATGTATAAATGTTTAAATAACTCAATTGATTAAAAACAAAGTTAGGATGAAAGCAGGATTTGGGAATGCCACCTAGTCAACTCTGCTCTCTGAACTTTAAAGCTAGGTCACTCAGCGCAGTCCTCTGAAGTTACAGTGGCCTAATGTTTTATTGTGTTTTTGTTCTTGAATCGTTTAGCTTTTTTCCTCAAATTGCTCTTATTCTCTAAATTCCAAATTAAATTTGTACTCTGAAGCTTATCAAACATTTTTAGAACAATTCAAGTTTTGGTATATTCACCACCTAGATAGCAAATTAAATTATTATACTACCAGAATGGAAATACTTTGCATTAACGAAGATCTTATTCAAAGCTAATTATCAATACCCATGTCAGATTCTTTTTATTTAACAGCTGCATTTACCATATTTAGACAGTGAATGTATCTATATAATAAAAGCCCAGCGCGGTGTCCGTGTCCGGGTCCGCGTTCCTTTTGGCTGTATAGCCGCCCCGTAGAAAAGCCCCAGTCTGTCCCCTCTCAGAATTCCTGCTTACCCCCCTCCGTTCTTTCCCCTTTGCTTTTATTTTTCCTGTTCCCGAAAATCTTTTCAAAACAAAAGTAAAGAAATAGACAGAGTGTCACATTAATGTCTTCTCCCCTCTGCCTATTAAATAACCAGTAAAATGAAATAAAAAAATCACGAAAGAAACAGAAATCACAACCTACCCTTACAGCGTCCACCGCGCTTCTGGCGTTACAGCCAAACACGTGGTGTATGCAGGTTATGAGGTGTGACGCTAATTAACGCCCATACTACAACAGATTATATTGTTCATATACTATTAACTATTTACAGGGATCAACTCTTTTGGGGAAGTTCATAACAAAAAAAAAAAAATTACATTATAAATAACATGTGCACTTGAGTATTTCGAGCCCCGCGTCTGAGTCGGATGGTTCCCCTGGTCGTGTGTTTCACTATGCCCACTATGCCTTTCCGTCTTCAGCTACCCATGTGCACTTGTACGGAGGAGACCTTACGGAACAATGCCGAAACGAAACACAACTAAACCTGCTGCTGCGAGAGAGGACACATTACAGCGTGATCACGAAGCAAAGAGGCAAAGGCGTGACAGTCGCTCGCAAGAAACGGACACTCAGCATTCACACAGATTAGCTCAACGACGTGTCTCTGCCGCACAACGAAAGGCAACTGAAACCCCTACAGAGAGAGAAGACAGAATTACGCCGTGATCGCGAAAGAAAAGTGAAAGTAAAAATATTGCCTTCCAAAAGTCAAGGGAAATTACTACAAGATACTAATAAATACTTCACACAGAATGTTGTTTACCAAGAAGTACTCGACTCTGGCCACTCGAATGCCACGGGATTTTGTGACTCCACAGACATTACTATGTGCAATGGAGGTGATGGACGCGATGACACAGTGCTGCATGTCACTGACGAAGTTAATGAACTACATCGCTTTGCATCATCCTCCTCTTCCTTACAACCTTTTACACAACGTATACGATTCTGATTAGTCTGCATCGCACACTTCGTGAATCATAGGTTTTGTTTTGAAATTTTGTTTCCCATGCAAAAATCAAATGTGGTGCGATGAACAACCCAGTTCACGACTGGCAGCCACGTTTAAACAGTAACGACCAACAGGAGTCCTTCAACTGTGGTCATCCAACGCGCAGCGTAGCGCGTGCCAAGTTGCTAGTAACAGGTATATTATTCTTCCTTCGATCCTTCTACGTTTCCATTACAGGGAGTACCAGACACACAGATTGAATCAACAGGAGGCCAGCTAATCAAAAGGGCAACAATGTGCAGGTTAATTTAGCTTGTCAAGCCACCTTAACACCTGTCTTTGGACGAAAGGAGGACACCCATAAGAGAACATTAGAAGGAACAGGTTATATAGTCCAACATACTCATCAATCCCTATTCATTAAACTTCATCAAAATGTTGTCAAGATGAGATTGAAAAGTCCCCAAAGTACTATTATACTGTACATCTACTGGACTATATGATAACTTATGCAACATGTCAATTGCTCTCTGTGTGAAAAAATACTTTGTAACGTTTGTGTGAAATATATCCCGAACAAACATCCATCTGTGACACATGGCCTTCTTGAAGAAATCTCTGGCACCTTAGAAATTGTAAACCCTTTTATCTTATAACTGGTGCTCAAACTGAAAAGAGTCAACTCTTTCAGTCTCTTCTTAAAGCTCAGCCCTGGAATAAGTACAGTATAATAGCTTTACACTGGACCTATTATGTAGAATTACGTCCTTTATGAAACAACTCTACAGACACAGCAACAGGAAAGAATATAGTTCACTGAACTAAAATCCTTCAACAGAACTTAGTTTACTGAAAACCTTAGAAAAGCACAACATACATTGTGAGATAACTGTGTGTGACTTCTCTAGGAACTGAAAGTGTGGGAAGTATGAAGGTTGGTTAAGCAATATGTTCATTAAAAAACAAATGAACTTGTCATCAAGAGAGAGTAGAAAAAGAAAGCTGTCCTGCAGTGTGATTATCAGTGCACTAATTCAAGTAAACCTACTCTATAAGACAAGATATGGCTCTCCTGGATGTTATAAAGAGCTTTCTGGTCCTGTTGATCTAGTAGTTGCTGTGTTTATTAAATAAATGAGAAACACGTGGACCTTGCTTTAGGATTTAATTCACTCTCAAGTGACCTTTGTGGCTATAAAAAGAGAAAAGGTATATTCACATAAATGAAGTCCATCCATCCATTTCCTAAATATTACGTAATCCAATCAACTGTCAGAAGAAGTAGAAACTCATACTGATAGCATCAAGTGTAATATCAAGATGTAATATCATCGACTGTTAAATTCTGCTGTATATTTGTAATATTTCTATTGCACTATTGTATTGTACTGAAGATTACTTGTGTTCTGTTTTGTGTATTGTATTGTACTGACACTCTTTTTGTGACACCCACTGCACGTCCAACCTACCTGGAAAGGGGTCTCTTTTTGAACTGCTTTTTCCAAAGTTTCTTCCATTTTTTTCCCTACAAGGGTTTTTTGGGAGTTTTTCCTTGTCTTCTTAGAGAGTCAAGGCTGGATGGCTCCTTGTGTGATTTTGGGCTATATAAAAATAAATTGTATTGTATTGTATTGTATCAGGTGCAAGGCAGGAGACAACCTTGTCCAGGACATCAGTCTATTGCATATAACATAATTTTTCTAACAAGTTAAATTGCTGTCTTCCGTCATTCTGTTTCTGGCACATGCAAATCAATGTAAAGACTGACAGTTTAATATGCAAGTCAGCAACGTGAAATGACATGCATTGAAAATACAATAAAGGTGGTCTTGGCAAAAGAAGTCAGGCTCCACTTTTTTTAAAAGCAGAATTCTTTGTTGGGGCTGGGTTTAAGGATGTTATTTTATTATATGTAAATTTTCTTTCTCTTGATCTGAAATTTTGTCCTTTTTGTTTATTTTGGAACATTTGACACCTCAAATGTAGTCAATTTTATTTTTCTAAAATTCTTATTGTTGTTGCTGGATTTTAATCAGAGACAGATTTTGAGCAAAGAAGCTAGGCTGAGGTGACCTAAGGATATTTTTAAGCTGTAAAAGTCAAATAAAATATTTTATTAAATTTTGATTATGCAATTTTAATGACTGCCTGGTTAAATTTAATGTAAATATAGCAGCAATTAAAATAATACATTCATTTTTTGCTATTTGTACTCATGTGAGCAAGTAAGCTTATTTAGAAAGAAACTCCAGACTGAAAAAAGTGAACAATTTAATACCACTATAATGGAAGTAGTGGCTATGACATAGAAATTTAAAGTCGAAAGTTTGCATGTTCAACTTCTGGCACTGACTCACAATGTGAACCGGTGACATGCAAGGAGATCCACTTCAGGTTCACAGAATATCTACACCATTGATGCAAAGCTGTACTAACAGCACACCAGTGAAAAAGAACTTGTGATTTCTTTTGGAGAAATACATCTATGAACATTTGTTGTCTTAGACAGTTTGTTAAATCCAAGACGGTAATGAAAACGCTGATTAGTAATGTAGTTCTCACATGGTAAAGAGGCAAGATTTCAAAAGAAATTAATTAAATAGGGACACACAGGTGTGGATGTACAGAAATTAGGAAGTTATTGAAGAGTTAACTAGGCAAAGTAATTATTTTATATACTGTATATTATAAAATATAGCTGAAATACCCGACGTTGCCCGGGAGGAAAATAATAATTTTTTTTTTGTTTGAGGAAAATATAATTAAAAAAACACAACTTTAAAAATAAAAATAAATTAACAAACAATGAAGACTCACTAGTGTGGTTGTATTGTTTACTGAAGTGCCTTGTTATACACAATGTTTTTAGTTTTTCCATCTTTAGCCAATCTTCTTATATAATACGCTACCGTGGCTGTTCGTTTGTCTGTCCAGGTTTTTAAATCACCGGTAGCTCGCAAACCGTTTCACCTATTGACTTGAAATTTAGTGATGATTTTTATTACTCTTTTTATCTTTATTTTATTTTATTGTAGAATCAACTCTCGGCAGCGTGTAGCAGGGCGGCCGTGTGGCGCATGCGTATGGGCGCCGTTCTCATTCCCTACCACCTTCGCGGTCACTTCCCCTACCTCTTCATGTCTTTAATTATTCTTGAGGCAGATTGAAGACTTAAGTGCCAGTTTAAGTGAAAAATTAAAGAAAACGTACTAATCAATTGCAACACAAAAACTAACTTAATCAGTTTTAACGCAAAAAGATGCTGACGAAGGAAGAGAAGCAGCGGTCCACTAGGGTGGAGAAAAGAAGAGCTGCTCAGGAAGCAGCAAGCGCATCAGTCTCTGAGAAAACGAATGCTAAACGTACATTGAAAGAGGATGAATACTCAAGTCAAGTGTATTCATGCACGTTATCATGCAGTACGCTGTTACTGGTATATAATAAAGGTTGTTAGGACTTCGTACACACCACATAAAAGTTGTTCATGTGAGAAACAGGCTGTATCCAAATTGATTCCAGCAATTTTGAATGACTGTCCAAACGTTTCGAGCGTCATGTGGATGATAACAGACATAGAAGACTGAATTCCCCCATTAGTCTCTTTCAATTGAAATTGTTTTACAATGAATTAAACGTTAAATATTTTACCTATATAAATAAATATGAATTAAATATCATAGCTATATTTGGTTTATACTTTACCTTCAATTTTGATAAGTTAATTAAATTAGCTTTTTGATTATGAACATATTAGAAAAAAAAAATACTATTTCTTTTTTAATAAAAAATTGTAACACCAACACGTTAGCAACAATGTTGCGAAACAAATGACATTTAGTTCATGAATAAAGAAAAATCTCAAAGAAAGCTGCTGAATCAACAAAATAAATATAGGATGTTTATGGTAGATAAAAATAAAATTGCTTACTTATCTTACAGTATACATAATACAATAGATAGCCTATTTTAGCTAAAATATAATTGCAGAATATTACAAAGTAGTGTAAAAACGATGGGAAAAGAAAAGCCTTTAAGGTTTTTTGACAGGTTAATTTTTAATTTTTGTTTTGTGGTGTAGTAGACGACATAAAAAAAGTCAATGAAATGAGCATTATTATAAGGTTGATTTAATTATATGACGAATACAACATTGTTACAATAAGAATAATGCAAGATGAAAATATAGTTAGCAAAAACAAACATTAAACGACAAAGAAAAAATACTACAGATTTTTCATCATAAAACTACCGGTTGTTTTTATGGAGCACAGCTGAAACGTTCCGAGCGCCAACTGGATGATAATATACATACAAGACCACAAGGCTGTTACAGTCTGCTTTATATATATATATATATATATATATATATATATATATATATATATATATATATGGCGGTTCAAGTCCCAAAGACAGAATGAGTCCCAAAAATAGTTGGGATGCCAACCTAGCCAACTCTATTTAATTTTCAAAAGCAACAGGCGCGTGTGTTGCTCAGACATAAAGAATGCTGGCAGTCACCTCCAGTTTGACCGAGTGTCAACTGGATGATAACATGCATACAAGACTGCAAGTTCACCCCCACCCTACCCAGAAGGGGGCGGGTCAGGGTTGATTTCACCCTGCAGTATTTTTAGTTGACCAATGAGAAACATATGTTTCATGAAAATTGCTCCAGCTGTTCGGAAGTGATGATGGAACATACATACATATACATACACAAATATATTGACTTTTATATATAGATACCTTTATAAATTTTTCTACAAAAGTATTTTTTTGTAAGGACTGTGAACGCTTATTCTAACATGCATTGCACATTGCAGCGGGGCAAATGATGAAACAGAGCAAAAGCCAAATGCTTGGGGTGCCAACAAGGCAAAACCCTTATTAATTCCAACAAAAAATAAGAAAAGGTAATGAAAATGCACACTTGTAGGCACTCTTTGTTAGAAACAATTTCCTTGAAACGGTGCTCTTTTTGGGTCACACTTTCTCTCTTCTCTCTCTGTCATTTGCTATTGTGGTCAGATCTGAAATGAGACCCCATCTTCTGGGAACATCTCCATTTTATACCGAGTGGACCAGAAGGGACATGGCTTCCTTGGCTTCATTGCTCACAAGGGGCGGTTTCTTGATGGCTGTGAGGGAAAAAAGAGACAAGACTGTTAGTGACAGTACCCCCTCTCATACCCATCTGTTATCACATACTTTAGGAGAGCCTTGATGGCAACCCTCTGGCGTGCATGCGTAACAACATATACAACCTTCTCTATACTGTAAATAAAAAATTAAAAGCATACTCCATTTCTCCTTTTATATGAAAATGTCTGTGATAGTGTGAACTTTTGTGAATGCGGGTAATTTGGAGCAACCACTCCTTTCTGTACACTGGTATCATTCCATCCAGTATGATCAGATATTTTACTTCCCTCCCTTCTAGGGCAAGTGTGTAAAATCTGATGTTAGTCTTTCTTTCTCTATCAGTGTTTTCTTTCTCACCAGGTCGGACCAGTGAGACAGCATCATCAACACTCATTCTGCCCAATAACTATGTTTATTAATTTGTTTTTATCTCTGATGTTTTATTTATGCATGAGAAATGACTAGCTAGCCTTAGCATGATTCCTAAGTGACTGAGAATTCAATTACATGGTCCAAATATAGAATTTTGCGAAAGCACTTACTGTATATGACCAGTGCTTTTCCCAAAACTTCTTTGTACACACCCGCATATCAAAACAGAAAAAGTACATGCCTTTTATCTTGATTGTGTACACTAAGAGAAGCATGGGACTGTTGTAGGCATGAATATATCAGTGAATTCATTACATTGTTATTTAAAAGGAACAGCACAGCATGGAGCTGCCTTTGTTATGTTCTTATCAGAATTTCAATAAAATGAAAGCTTAGAAGATTACATAGACATTATTAAAAGTACAAAAATCAAGGATTACCCATTCTTAATTAGTAACGTTTAATTCAACTGTATTTAACTGCCTACCCCTATAGTAACCCTGAGGAAGTAACTCTTTCTAACGTTGTGCCAAAAAGACTTGTAAAATGATACTATACTCTAATCCTGTCAGTCATCTTGGATAAAAGCATCAGCAAAATGTGCCATACTAAAAGCAGCACTACTTCAGAGAGATCAGGCCAATGAAGGGAGATTGCTGTTAATGGTGTCATTGGCTAAATGCTACAGTACACAACCCACTGAAGACCACACCAGAAGCCTACAGGATGATCCTCATATAACCATCATGCTTCTGGTTGGCAGCAGGTGATTTCCCGGAGTCACCCAGATGTGAACCCTTGGCCAAGGTGAAAATGGTCCTCATGCTGCCAGAGTTGCTTGAGCTTACAAATGGATGGAAAAGAATGGAAGCTAAATATCAGAAAGGAAAGATGGCCAGGTTCTGTAAAAGGAGGAAGGGGAAAAGGTGGATTTTTGAGATGTGAGAGAGTATAAGCAGTTTCAGTTTAGACAGTATATTAGTTTGGCCTGTTTAATTCATTGTAGTTTTGTTCTATTCTCTGGTTCATCCACTGTTACAATTTTTATTTGCATAAATAAAATGTTTCCATGAAGGAAAATCCACACTAGGCATGTGGGGCACATTGGACTTTCTAGAAATGACACATATTAGTGCTTCTGAGATATTTGTTTTAAAATTAATACAGCATATTGTAACACTCATATCCAGATGAATTTAAAATAAAAAAAATCACTATCATATTTAGCTTTATCTAGGAATTTTTAAGATAGAGTAGCTTTTATTATCTTCATTCTGCAAAGTAAATATAACAACTGAAACATTAAGTAATGAAAAACTGAATACATAATTAATTTTCATTATGAAATGCTAATTGGCAGCATATTACAAGAAGTCATGTCGGTAAAACACATTTATTAGCTTTATTAGTGCTGCACTGAGTAAAACGTAAATGTAACAAAACACAGCAGCATCCCAGAAGAAGCTGAAGAGTCTCAAGGCTCTGCCACTACCAAATAAATCAAGTTACAGCCTGAAAAGAAGAAGAAATGGTTGCCAAAGTAATGTCATTGAGGCATGTTAACTTGGCCTTGATTGAATGCTATGAACTGAAAAATTAATAATACTCTCTGAAGTGAATTAAGGAAAAGTAGGATGTGTGGAAACTTGGCATGTTTTTTAAAATACTCAGGTCATAGTAGACAAAAATAAATAATTCAATTTATTTTTACATAGTGCTCCTCCCTAATGATAAGCTTAGGGGCATGTTCTCATTTACAAATACAGTTAACATAAAATGCCAAGCACCGTGGCATATGTGCATCTCTTTCTCTCATTAGTTTAGGGCTAGAAAAGAAAAGGTAATTCCCACACTGAAAGACACAATGTTTGAGCTGAATAACATTCATCAGGTGTGCCGGTATGTGATAAAGGCAATACGGCAAAACTGTTTTGATATATATACAGACAAGGTGGAGTCAAAAATTATTAAAAAAAACTAAACTTTATTGTAAAGCTTACAAGCAATTCCCTTTTGGTCACCTTCAACTACTTGAGATACAATACACTTGTCTCAGCACTTTTTCCTTTCCTAGAAACGTTTCCTTTAACCAACCAACCATTTTCTAACCCGCTGAATCCGAATACAGGGTCACGGGGGTCTGCTGGAGCCAATTCCAGCCAACACAGGGCACAAGGCAGGAACCAATCCAGGGCAGGGTGCCAACCCACCGCAGGACACACACAAACACACCCACACACCAAGCACACACTAGGGCCAATTTAGAATCGCCAATCCACCTAACCTGCATGTCTTTGGATTGTGGGAGGAAACCGGAGCGCCCGGAGGAAACCCACGCGAGACACGGGAGAACATGCAAACTCCACGCAGGGAGGACCCGGGAAGCGAACCCGGGTCTCCTAACTGCGAGGCAGCAGCACTACCACTGCGCCACCGTGCCGCCCACGTTTCCTTTATTCATCTTTTATTACTATATCTAAAGTTTCCTGTGTGTTATCCTGGATTTAGTCAATGGTAGAAAATATTCTTCCCTTTGGTCTCAATTTTAATTTCAGGAACAAAATGAGGTCAAAGGTAGCGAGATCTGATTGTGAAGCAAGAACCACATTGTTTGTTTTCAAAAACTCTTTGACTGACAATGCTGTTTGTACAGGTGCACTGTCATGGTATAAAATGCACCACTTCTCCAAACATTTTCTCTTGATACTTTTCTGTAGTGACTTCAGCAGTCTGCAGTAGTCCACAGCTGGTATTTCAAGGCCCTATTGTGTCCTTTAAGGAATGGCTTTCTTACTGCCACTCACCCTGTCAAACCTGCAGCACAAAGTATCCTCTTCACAACAGAAACAAAGACTTGCATTATTCGACCACTGTTAAGCTGTGCTTGAAGCTGTTGTGCTGTGAGACGCCTATCAAGCAAGCTGGTGATCCTCAGAAACATGTCTACTGATTGGGTTGTGACTTTGGGTCTCCTAGATCTCTTGCTATCAGTGTCTTCCAATTTCCAAAATTGCCTTTGGATTGTGTAAGACACTGTACTCACTGACACTTTAATTTTTATTTTGCAATTTCTATAAATGAAGGTCCTGCGCTTCTAAGAATAATACTGCTCTGTCTCATTTCATTTATTAATTGCCATTTTCTTGCCATTATCACCGGAATATTATCCAATTAGTATTTTTCTGGGGGTGTCGTAACATAGTCTGTTCCAACTCTGCCTTGGGACACACAAAGGATTTTTAAGTAATCAATAGAAGTTGGGACACCTGCGCAAATAGTTTGCTTCAACTTTCAAGGCATCATTTACTTTAATTGCTGCAGAACATCTGTAGGTTGTAACGTATTAGTTGTTCCCTAAAGAAGGTCCATTTGTAATATTCAGACATTTCCTCATTTTCAGTTTTTGCTAACCTAAACTTTAGATAAACTCTCTTTTCTGTTTCCTTTTCCGGTATCCTTTTGGTGGTGGCTTGCGCCACCACCATCTACTCAAAGCACTGTGATGTTCCAACAATGATGGATGGATTAAAAGCCAGAAATCTGTATGACCATCAACATCAAGTGACTCCATGAGAACCCTAACTACAAAGAGGACTATTTCATTTACGTTAGGTAGAATGCCCAGAGGGGACTGGGCGGTCCTGTGGCCTGGAACCCCTGCAGATTTTATTTTTTCTCCAGCCGTCTGAGTTTTTTTTCTGTCCACCCTGGCCATCGGACCTTACTCCTTTTCTATGTTAACTACTGTTGTCTTATTTTAATTTCTTATATTGTCTTTTATTTTTCTTTTCTTCAGTATGTAAAGCACTTTGAGCTACTTTTTGTATGAAAATGTGCTATATACTATAAATAAATGTTGTTGTTGTTAGATTTAAATTTGAAGAAAACTGGAAAAACTCATGCTAAGACTTTTGATTGGTAGTGTTTATATAGGTATGTGATATGGATTGCATATTTGCATATTTGTAGCTAGCAAGCCACAGAGGGATTTGTGGATTTCTAGCTATGTATACATACATACATTGTCACAAAAACGACCATAAGACGTTTTGAGAAGGTTTGGGGCAGCCACCCGTATAATTGTTCCTGCAAAATCGATTCAAAAGAGTAGACATGTTTACATAACAGAGTCCAAAACAGAACCGATTCTCTTGACACAAGATGGCAGCTTTAAAGGCCAGTGGAGGAAGTGATGTCATCATTGGCTGCCCCAGAGCCGGGCGGGATTTCCCTAGAATGGTCTGCAAAAGATCGAGAGGGACAATTAGTGCACTTCGTCACCCCCTGGTCCTGTGTGGAATCACATGTATTCAAGCCCTTTAGTTGTCTCCTAAACTCACGTGTGTGACAACATATATACAAACACACACACATTCTTAAGATAGATAGATAGATGTAACACTAATCAATTTACTACCATACTGCCAATAGTAAGAAATTATAATAAAGCAAGCCCCTTGTGAATAAAATTGTTGATTTCTTTTTCTTTCTTCCTGACCTCAGTGTATTGGGTTAAAACTGAAAATGCAACCTGGTGGGAATGAAGGATACTTTTAATTGAGCCTGTATAAAATGTTTCTGATTATGTAGGTGCTGCATGCCTGTTTGACTATTATAGCCATTCCATCTCCTAAGGGCATGTTTACTTTTTCAAGATAATGATAGCCTCAGGCAAGTATCCTGCTGACTTCTAAACATCCCTGTGTTGCAATTAAGACTTAATCTAGTAGCCATTCCTTGTAAATAATTACAGTTTAGTTGAATAATTCATTCAATCCAAGTCACGTATTAGAATTCACCTTATAGTTAAGGATGAATAATATTATTATACAATATGGAAATATTACATTCACAAAATTATCTACAGACACAGTCTACTAACAACAATTCTTGTGGTAAATGAATACCACTCATGTGAAAAGAAACTAAAAAACTGCCTAGTTTGTTTTACTTTGATTTTACTGAAACATTTGGTTGCTATGAATAAATGGAAAAAATGAACTCTGCAATGTGTAATGTGGTAGTTACTATATGCCAAAACTGTATTTAATTCAAATTGCCAGCCTGGGGTGGGCCCAGTATATGTGCCGTGTGAACGCAGAGAAGGTCACACATAAATGGAGATGCCGAACTTGAATGGCAAATGAAAGGCTAAAACCAAACAAAAGATGCTGATCAATACCAGTATGGAAAGATAATAAGGTTAAAAAGGACATTTTGAATTGTTCTCTTCTTTAGAAAAAAAAGAAAAGAAAAAAGAATTGAGCTGGTACATCATTCTAATTCCTTTGTTTAGTATAGGCTGACTGTCCATAGCTGGTAAAAAAAAGAGTTTTCAAAGCAAGAAATAAAAATAAAAGCATCTTACCGATTTTATTATTAATTGGATTGGACATTATTCGAGTATTATTATTATAGTATAGGATATATTTTTGCAATAGAGAGTGTTATCAAATACAAAGTCAATGAAAATAAAAACTACCGACAGTATTCAATGGATTACCTGTACATAATGAAATTCTCATGTTTTTGTTTCTTTTTTCAGCACACTGGGTGACACAGTGGTTAGTGCTGCTGCTTCACAGTTTCGTGACAAACAATGCGATTCCATTCCAGTCAGTGTCTCTGCAGAGTTTACATGTTCTTCCCTTGTCTATGTGGTGTGTTTCCTCAGGGGAATCCTGTTTTTTCTCCCAAATCCCATGTAAAGGAAAAATTAATGACTATCTTTCAAATATGTTTGTTTGTGTGGGTGTTTTTTGGACCGTGTCCTATGAAGTAACTGGACTTTAAACTGTAACTTCCAAGTCTGACTCACTGTGTGAACCTGTGTAAACATGTTTTGTTTGATAAACATGCAATAATCCATCCATCATATATATTGTGCATTATGGTAACTGCTGGTGGCCAGCCATGAACCCATGACTTGTGGATTTAAATGGCCGTCAAAAGCAGCCTTTGTAAAGCGAGACCAACAGAAAAACTCCCATTCTCAGCCAATCAGATACTGCCTGTAATCACTGCAAATGAAGCACATCTGGGTGACATCAGATGAGCTTTCAGACTCATTCAGCTTCTAGTTTTCTAGGCAGCAGCACCACTACACTCTATCCATCCACAGAGCAAATCCTACCAACTATGTCAAATGCTTTGTTGTAGAATCACAGCACGATCCATACCATGTTGCACATTTTGCACTGTGGTAACTGCTAGTGGCCAGCCGTGAACCCATGATATCTGGATTACAATAATCTGTCCCTCTAGAAAATACCTTTCAGATTGAAAAGGTGATGTCTACGTTAATATTGTTGAAGACTCATATGCTTAGATTATAATGGGCCATTCTAACATCTGCTCTAAAACAATAGATGTATTGAAAGACCGGAAATATTCTGTATATATTTTGATAATAGCGTGGAATCTAAGTTGATTAATAGATGTTTGTGTTTACAACTATGGTGCTCAGTATAACTCCAAAATCAATAAGGATTTGAAGGCATCCTTTGACACATTTCCCCAACAGTAACACACACATTACACACAAAACATCACATAGGTTAAATAGTCAAAGATAATTCTACCACCCACTTTGTTAGGGTTTGCACAATCAGGAAGATAAGCACTGACATGGACCTGATTTATACTCAAGGTTATGACTTCATTTACATTTCTAAAGTAATGGCAAAAATCTGAAGTGCAACCTGATTAATCAGGCATGCATTCATTGTGGCATAAGAAAGAAAGAAAGAAAGAAAGTTAAATTGTAGGAAACAATAAAGATCTAGCCAACCAAATGCTGGTGGGTTTGCAAGCAGAATAGGATGCAAAACAGGACCCACCCTTTACAGGCCACTGGTACACATGCCCACAACCACACTCACACCTCTAGCCTAAATTAGCTCTGCATTGAAAATCAACATTTCTTTGAAATTTGTAACAAACTTATTTGAACAAGGGGCAACATGTAATCTAAACACAATGACATTGATTCATTCATTCATTTTCAGAAGTGACATATTCTATTTAAGGTTTTAGAGAATTGTACCCAATATCTCAGTGTAATGGAGGTTACATAGCCTCTTGTTTATAGCCATCCAGTATATGTTTTTAAGTTATACTAAACAGACTGTGATGACTAATAGCTCAGAGACATTTTTAAAATTTCAGTGAGTTATAATACTATTCAGAACTGAGAGGTTGTTGACTCCGAACACACGCCAATATAAATGAAACATAAAACTTTCCAGAATAAAAAGTACATGTGTGTTTGGGTGCACTATCAGTTCTTTTATGACTGATATGAGCATTTTGAACATAGGGTTTATTTTATTATTATTGACAATATTTATATATATTTGTGTGTGTGTGTGTGTGTTTACAGTTATAAATTCATTTCATTTTTCAAAACTTTGAGTTCTGTTATGCCTGCTGTGAAGGAATGCAGGTGATAATATCCTGTGTGTTCTAGTAAAATCTTTTTTGACCTCTGTCTTCACATAAACAACTAAATTACAATGCAGAGGACTACTCACCAGTATCCATACACCAGACACCAGTCCATTGCAGGGAACCTGAAAATTCTACACACACACACACAGACACAGACCATATTGAAATCTGAACCTTGGTTCCTGAAAGCTATTCCCTGTAACAGTGCAACATCCACAGACACCATATGGAGTCATCTATACAGCTAATCATGGGATTAAGGATCGATCCCCCAAAATAAATTTCATTGTTTTACATCTATATAAAGTACAATGGACTGCAAATGCCATTTTCATTTATTTGTCAATCCATCTATTTTCAAAACAGTAAATGTAAATAAGAAAGTGAATGTAAATACCATTCATTTATTAATTTTCTCAGCCTGCTTACATCATTGTAGTGCTAGTGAGAGCTGTTGCTTTTGGATAATAAGAAAAAGCAATTTTAATAATTGTATTTATCTTAATGTGCTTTTGTGTGTGACTGAGTCCTACATTGTACTGGCATCCGATTTGAGAAAAGTTGCTGGCCTGGGCTGAGATCTGGGAGACGAACCAGCTCCCTGCTCCTGACCTGAATAAGTGGATTACATAATGAATAAGCATTTATCATTTTCTTCTTGTAACAATACCTCACAGATTCTCAGCATTGCGTTCAAATTTGTCAAAACTGTAATTAAAATGTTTTCAATCATGTTTATTAATTTATCCAGCATCTGCATCTTCTTTTATCTGCTAATTAAGTTCCTCTTTGCTACAGTCTAGAATTATTTACAAAGCTAATTAATATTTATTAACCTGCAGATGATTACTGTTATTATTACTATCTTCATCATCTTTCCTGTTTATCTACATTATTTTGATTTCTTTTTGGAGGAACACATTCACTTGTCAGCAAAACAAAAAGCATGGGTTCATCTGCTTTTAACTGACACTTTTGCACTGTATGCCTCTAAAGTGAGTGATTTGCGACTGTTTCCTCCTTCATACTGACTGTTGAATTTCATTAAAGTAATGCATAGGATGCCAAGAATATCACAGTCTTAGAAAAAGAAATTTGGGGTTTGGAGTTGACTTTGCCAAACTGAGTAAATGATGAGGATTACCTTTTGTGATCACTTGCACAATTTTATACAAATAAAATTAATTTACCAATAAGTTTTAATGAAAAATTGGAGAGTCACTCAATTTCACTTTTTCATTTATTCGTATTAAGAACATTTCCATTTATGTACACAGTGTGCTGTACAGTTATTCACCATCATCATTATCATATTTATAGCTGCCATTTTCCAGGTTTGCTCAGGTTAACTGACTGGCTTCAAATCTTTTATGGTGAGGCTCATAAATTTAGTGTCATTCACAACCACATCCTTCTTTGGTATCATCCACTCTACAAAAGGACTCTTCTTCATCCCATTATCCTCCTCCACATTTCATTCCTCATGCTGGAGTCTGTTTCTCCTCCACACCAAGTGTTTCACCTTCAGATTCATGTTCCTCTCACTCCATGGAGCTCCAATCAAAGTTTTGTTACACACTCTACTCCTGGGATCTCTTTATCATTTTTCACTTTGACCCTCTCGCCTGTTCTCGCCAACAGTCTACTGTACTCTTTACATCACCAGATTCAAATGTCACCAACTTGTCTTTCTCCTTCTTACACATGGTGTTCCACACTACCTGGAAGACACTAGCAGAGAAGTGTAGGGAATTTGTGGATCCATGTCTTGAGTTGAGAAAGGCCTACGATGACAAAAACTATGATTTTTCTTGGCATCATCAAACTCTAGAATCCTCTCGCCCTTACCACGCCTTGTACTGAAGTAGAACCCCCCGTGATATGTTCATAACCATCAGTGCTGGCTCTAATAATCCATTAATGCCACCACCCAGACACATTTACACTCCTCTGAGCCACTGCAAACACCACCATCAACCTGTCCCAAAACTCCCTTCTCTTCAGCCAACCTGTGGGACATACTATATGTTAAGACTATACTCGTCAGTACTTTACTAATGATCATCTTTACACCTAGAACATGCTTATTCACACTCTTCATCTCCAACACATACACCACCTGTTATCAGTGCTTCCTGTCACAAAAACTTGCCTCTTCCTCTTGTTCCAATTAGACAATCTTGTACTTTTATCTTTCCATTTCATCTGCTATGTACAGCATCAACTCTCCTTTGGTACAAACTTTCGACCCATTTTACAATGTTTGCAGTAACACTTCCAGTATTCTAAAAATCCTTATGTTTCTTTCTTCTTCACTCGTCTAACTCACTCTCTCCTCCTCTTCCCTACAATGTACCAGGTCCAAGACCATCATAAAAGGGGTGGGTTTCCCCATCTGTGTGTTAATCAAGTTCCCAGGTTCCATGTTTGAAGTAAGAATGTTATGGTGATGACAAAGGGGTACTTATAGGCTATACGCTACTCATGCTTTGTACCTATCATCAAAGGGAGTACTGGAGATAAAAAAAATGTATGCCCGATGAACATCATGGTATCAAGTTCCCTTAATAGACTTTTATGACACTTATAAGGTAAAATGACCTTGTTGCAACCTCAGGTCAAATGGGTGTGTTATGCAGTAATTAAATATAATAAGAAAAATGAAATTAAATAAGCATATAACATTAATCGTACTGAAACGGTGCTGATAAGTTAAATCAGCCAGATATGAGTCACCTAAAGTATGAGCAGAAATTATGTCTCCAGCAGCAGAGGTGCCTAGAAAAACAGCAAGCCTGCAATGTTGCAGACAGAATTCCTTTAAGTGTGGCAATGGCAAGCAGTCCTGTTAAAGATAGTGAGTCACCTATAAGAGCCATGTAAAGAGCAAGAAGATCCATTCTAGCACTTGGTGCTGGCGCTACAATACAATAAACATACAGAGTACTTTTAAGTCCAAGTTTCAAAGACCCTAGGGAGGTCGCTTTGATAGCAAGGCTGGTGGCGACCTTGTGTGTAGCCAAGTTGAGGTGCTAAAGGACAAATATTAGTCTGCACAACTCTTGCATTTACAGTAAGTACATAGTGGCAGGTGGGAACTCCTTTTAATAAGAAGCTTATTGAGGTTTTAGGGAACAGAGTACAGTCCCACTGCAGTATATCTGGAGAGTGAGGAGTTAGGTAGACAACATTGCTGGACTACCTCTGACTCCGTCTGTGGTATGAAGGTACAGGAACATGTGGGACTGGTAGAGGGAGGTCTGAGAGTACATCCCAAGAGTTATTGCACAGTCACAGTCTGGAAGTTATTCTTGGGTGTTTTCTCAGATGTGCTTTGTCATCCAAGCTTAAAAGCTTCATCCATCCAGTACAGTGTTATGTGTATAGTGGATAGGTGAGCATTAGGTAAGAGCTCAGCTGGTAGGAGGCCAGAGTGTGGAGAAGACTATGATGAAAGGGGAGAGGATTTTGCATTGTTTGGTATTGTGGGCATTGGACCAATCACCCCACACTAATATCCTTTAAGTGTATAGCTGGGCCCAGTGGTGACATAGTTCATTTATTTACTTTATTTATTTTGGTACATTATATTAATCCCCTGTGTACCGTCTTGTGTTTAACCTTTTTTCAAATAAATCACTCATACTTTTATACTTTTGGCCTCATTGGGTTGTCTTTAGGATCGAGTACCACTTGAGAGAATCCCTCATGGTTTTACAATTTCATCTTGATAGGATCAATTTAAAAACAAAGGGCAATGATACTTAAAAGTATAAAATTTACAGTTACAAAAATAGCTGTGAAATAAACAATCAATGTGAAACCACCTCAGATATAAATTTAACAAGAGTTTTCTATGCTATGGTAAAGGCTATGCTAAATATTGCACATGCTATACTTAGTAGTGATCATTTTTCCCCAGAGAACACTTTTAGCTAAAGGATTCTAGTAGTTTAACATTAATGGTAAGGAGGAGCTAAGCAAATTATATGACATTTGAAAACCATTTAGGAAATGTAAACAAATTGGTTAGCACCTAAACCCCATTTTCTCCCATACCCTACGCACAATCATAATGTGCTTTACAGAGAAAACATGCTCATTCACACTCAGCATAGCCTTCTTGACAAATTTCATGGCAATTATATAAACACAACTGAATCAAATCAAATGTTACAACCATACAGGTAAAATGAGTTTTGAAATCCTTCCTCGACAGTCCTAATTTTGCATGCTCTAATGACATCCAAGATCAGAACTTATAAATACAGCAAATATTCCAGCACCAGCCATTGCACCTTTTTTAAAACAAGCATGAAAGTAAGGGTGTGGTTACAGTCAAGAGGTGAGCTAAGTAGAGAAGTATCGTGCCTAGAGAGACTGAGTTAATGAAGTGTGTAGTATGCAGTGTTGTGCACGAACTAGTTCAAAAGAGCGCGTTCATCGAACAAGCTCATTTTTCTAAGAACGGTGAACATAACGTAACATATTTGCAAGTGAAGAACTTGAACGTGAGCTAGTTCAGTTTTATGTGACATTCTGGATCCGGTTTAGGTCCAGATTAAACATTTTTCCTTACCCTGTGATGTAGGGGTGGAGCCAAATCCGAATACAGTATTTGGATAAGCACAAACAGTGAATTTTAAAAATTTGTACAAATTTTTTGCCATTTACTGTATTTGCATTTGGAAATAATAACGTAAAATCAAATAGGCACTGTCTTTTTCTGCCTGCTTGTGCTTAAGCTGCACCCTCACTGACACAAGCACGTGGTGAAGTTTTGCTTTTGTTTTTAGAAAAATGTTGTACTTCGCGAGGATACTTTAGATTTTTCCCTGTTGGACATTCAATATGTGACGTAAATTTTGACCGGCAGCGTAATAGGTTAGTTCACCTACACGTTGGTTCCACAGTTGCCATTTGTGTCACACAGTTGGAAATAGAGCGGTAATTTATACAGTATGTATACCTGCATCTATTTAATTTATTTTTTGATTGGAAGGATATTATACAGTATATGTTTGTTGCTGGGTATAACTCAAAGTGTATTTGAATAAAAACGTCTTCATAATTATTGTATTTTATTCAAGAACACTGTAATATCCTAATATAAGGCATGCAAAACTGAAAAAAGTACAGTCATGGGTCATTTATTCTCACTCCTTAAAAAATACAAAATGAACTGAACATGAACTCGTTCAAAATTGAAATGGTGAACTATGAATGTGGATTGATTCATTTTAATCTGTCTGAACTGAGCTTTGAGCTAGTTCTTGTGAGGTGTGAACTTTCACAACACTGGTAGTAAGGGCACACTAAGAAAAGAAATTTCAGAACTTTCTCAGATTCAGGACATAATATGGTGAGTACACTAAGCAATGTTTATCATCATACTAGAGCAGTTATCAATGTCAGTGAGGGCTCGTTGACTGCTAATATAAGCATTGATGAGGTTACTTAGAGCTGGGTTGCTGTTCTTTTTACAGGTACATGCACCGTGTTGTTCGATGCTTTAGAATTTAGTAGTATCTCTTTTTTCCTACTATAGCATGGTTTTCTGATTGTTAGCATCCAGCATCCCATGAGTGCTCTTTGCGCTGTTTAAGTGTGTTAATATTTTTTTATTGAGTAATTTAAATCTACACAATGTCATATTCTATTGACTTAATGTGACCGCAGTCGTTGCTGTTTTAAACAGTGGTGCTCAGAAGTGACCTTTCATTTCAGAGTATCAAGAATTCCTCAGGAAAGGAATGATCAACATTTCTAAATGTGGTCCTTTCTTATACAGGTCAGCTAGGTCTTGGTGTTTGCTATATAGGAGGTGAGCACATGTGTGAGTTAACTGATAACTGTCATATTCGGTGTTGTGTAAATAGTTCTTTACTTTTTCACATGTTGAAACAGAAACAAACAGAATCGCCCTTTATAACACACTTTGTGTAATAAAAAAGAGGGAAAGCATGATGCACACAATTATGCAGTACCAATGGGGAAAAAGAGAAATACGTCTTAGCAGCAAACAGGAGAATGCATGGTGCACATTTGAAAGCTCACCTCCTAATGCCTAGGCACCAACCACCTTGTGACAAAGCGGATTGGCTCCACATTCCCTGTAACCCTATTGGGAGCCTCTTGAACCCACATGACCAGATAAAGTGGCCAAGGATGGGCCTCTGCAACTGAGGACACACACAGTAAGCAATGGATGGATGTGCATGTGCAGTTGTTTTTATTCTATAGCGCTCCTTAAAACACAGTCATAAAGTCCAGTGATTTTTTCCTCTTCAATAAATAAATAAATCCAATAAATAAATAAGGCCATGAAAATCACCCCATGCCATACTGGGTAAAAATAGTTCAATAAATAGTTTCAAATCCGAAGATAAAAACAAAGTAAGGATTACCTTTTTAAAATCCCCAGACACTAGGCATCCATGATGTACCCCTCTTTCCTTTGCTCTGCTACAGCACCTGTCCTCCTCCCTGTCGCCATCCTGCCTCTCACTTTGTTTTACCTCCTTCCTTTCTTTTCCTCTTCTTTCTTTCAGCCCAGCACATATTCCGTTGTTTTCTCTCCGACTCACCTTTCTCAGTTCTCACAGTTGTTGGAGATGTCAGCAACTGCTGCCCTTTTCACCTTGTGCTTTCCTCAAGACTGTGTCCTTTGGTGCGCCTGCTGTGACACTACCAGCTGGCTCTCCCGTCTTCTTTCTGCCCAAACAATGGTGCCTTCTATATCCATAGGGAGATCACCATTATTCCCCGGTACTCCCCAGCTGCTCAGTGGAGAACGGATCCACCCCAAGAACGTGGGACCATGTCCTCTTACCTCCACTCCTCTTTACTGGCGGGCTAGAAACTGCTTTCACCTTCTGATCGACTTCTCTAAATATGATCAGCTTCTTTCTTTTTCCAGCTTTTTTTCTAAGCTAATAAAGTAATCAAGACAGACCTCAACCTGACGTGCATTTGTTAACCGTCTCCTGAAGCATTTGCGAGCTCACACCCATGAAGATCAAGCCAACTATTTATGTATTTATTCATTTAAAAACTGACCACCAGTTGCTAAGTCCTCTGTATCACAAACTTACATGAACATAAAATGTGACATAAATTGCTGAGCCTTTCTGTCATGCTAGCAGATATTCTACAGGTATAGTACAGTCCATGTGACCTTCCAGTGCTCAGCAGAATATTACAAAAATAAGTCAGCCAGCCATTTTCTAACCCGTTCAGTTCTGAACAGGATTGCGGGGGTCTGCTGGAGCCTATCCCAGCTAGCACAGGGCACAAGGTGGGGAATAAACACTAGACAGGGTACCAGTCCACCATAGGACAAAAACACACAAAAAAAACCCAGAACACACTAGGGCCAATTTAGGATCACCAATTTGCCTAACCTGTATGTCTTTGGATTGTGGGAGGAATCCGGAGCACCAGGAGGAAACTAACGCAGAAAAGGGGAGAACATGCACAAAAATAAAATTTATCAGTTCTGAGTTGCTGTAATTTGACTCTAAGATCATATTTTCTTGTAAACGATTACATGCTGCTGATTCTTTATACAAAACGTTTACCACATTTCCTGTACTTTTCCATCCCTAACTATAAGGACTAGTGCCTTCTCTCAATCCATCTATTATAGAATCCTATAATCCAAGTCAGAGTTCAAGGGGGTTGGGGGGCTTCAAAGTTCATAAATCTCTAAAATGATTCAGCTATCAACCTGGGCTAAGCAGACAAGCAGAATGATTCTGAGGGGTATTTGATGTAGGTATCTTTGTTAAAGTCACTCCAACATGTAAACACCTAATATTCTCGGGCAGCTAAATGTTTCCCTACCTTGGAAAACACAATGCACACTGCTAAATTAAATTATATTTTTGGATGTGCTCTCATTGATGTGCAGTCACCATTAACATTTTACAGAAAACAGGTGGATAGGTTTTCTCCCTAACATTTCTAATTAGTTGATGGGATTTTACTCCAACAATCCTAATATACAAGGGCCATTTATTTATAGATTTGTAAAGAATGCTCATGGTTAAAACATGGACTACATATCTAATTTTCATTGTATTAGAAATGCTGATTTAAGACTCCCTAATGGCCAACTTCATCCAAGATTTATGAAGTCTTGCTACAAACTGATTTATAAATATAGCTCTTGCATCCACTTTTCATTCCTAATCAAAAGCATTAACTGGTGCTAAAACCAGAACTAAACAAAGCATGACAGCAGGAAAAATAAAATAATGAAATAAGGGGTTTAGCTATGAAAAGGTTTAAATTATTAATGTGCAATTTAATTAGAGGTTGTAGATCTCGATCTTAAAAAAAAACACAAATTCATTTTGCAGTGTAAGTACAAAATTACAGAAGTGAAAACTTCATTGTGAAGAAAGGGGGGATTATGGAAGATTGGAAAAGAAATGTGCTCAGTCTTATGAAGAAAGCAAAGTGTGATCCGTTGGAGTGTGGATCTTACTGCACAATCAAGCTTACCGAAAAGGCAATTAAGATGATTGAGAGAGTCCTGGGCAAAAGAATTAGGCGTTGGATGAAAGCTGGGAAAATGCAGTTTGGTTTGAGGCCTGAGAAAGAAACGACTAATGCATTCTTTGTGGTAAAGTGATTTCAGGGAAGAGCATCATGTGAAACGGGGTGAAAAATCCTGTATTAGACATTTTTAGTCCTAGAGAAAACATTTGAAATGTTGCCACAAGAAAGGTGGGCATTGAAAATTCATGATAGTGATTGAGGTGGTTACCATAGAGAAACTTGCTGCACTGCCTTGGGGGCTCCTTTATGTTGTTGTTCTCATAGAGACTGAGAATATACAAAGAAAAGGATACCTGGTAGATTCAGAAGGGAAATCCAGAAAAAATGGTGAAGCAGTAGGATCAAGTCTAACCTAACATGCATGACTAAGAGGTGTGGAAGGAAAACTAGTGTATTGGGGAAAAAAAAACATGAAGGTATGGGAAGCTCATATTAATTTAATCAAAGACACTGGACATTCATGGAATTCAAAACCACAGTGCTTTATCCATGGTCCAGCAGTGTTATCTACTGTACCATCATTCTGACTGCAGTCATTGATAAAGTATCGTATTGCAATAGAAGGTCAGAAGAGAACATCAAAATGTTAACAGGAAAGACTCAATAAAACCAAAACAGTTTTTTAAAAACAAAAATATTGTTACTTCTTGGATATCATAACATTAAAAAAGAATAATACTATTATTGTATTTGCATTGAATAACATAGCTGACAACAGGGGATGCAAAGAGAAACCAAAAAGAAGAACATCAGTAGTAAAGAAAAGTCAAAGCCACATTGAAGGATTAAAGCCCTCTCTAAAAATATAAAACATCAAACTGCAAGTGTATTTTGGAATTCTTTTTTGAGAAAGCCAAGATGATGAAACTAGCTTGTCATCATCTTTTATAGTTCAGGAAAGATGACTTAACATGTAATGGGACCCAGTCATAAAATGGTAGCACATGTAGGAAAGAATATGCATAAATAAGCACCTGATGATATCATTTTGAAAGTGACAAAAATATTTAACAACTTGAATAATCACCCCAAATGGCACAATAGAGTACATATATGATTCTTAAAGCCGTTAAAAAAAGAAACACATTATCAAGTTAACTAGCATGGATACATCTTCATACAGCATCCTATTTGAACGCCTAAATCACTTAATTTAGTCCTTTACAAATCAGAGTATCACTAGCATCTATATGAGTCTTCAGTTGTGATTGATAAGCTGACACTGATAAAGCCTCCCTAATATTGGTAAATCAAATGTTGTAAACTTTAGGGTCCCTATTACAGATAAGTTCTACAATAGGTATTATTTATTCAGGAAATTAAAAAAAAAACCTTGCATCTCATGATTATATTATAAGCTTTGTAGCATTGATATTACTAAGTAGTGATGATGTGTCATACTGGTGTAGGCAACACTAAATGGTGTGACAAAGGCACTATATCAATGCCTGACCTGACACAGACAGACAGAGGCACATTATAAAAAAAAAAAATATTTTATTTATTTTTCTTTGCCTACAGGCAACGCCTTCCCCGTTCCCACAGGCACAACATAGTCTCAACCACAAGCACAATACTCAACATGTCTTCTCTTTATCTTTTCCTTTCTCTTCCACTCCTCTCCAGCAAGCTTTGTCTCCCCCCTCCCAACTCTGGCTCCCGGAGTGGTGGCTGCTGGCTCCTTTTATAGCCCACCCGGAAGTGCTCCAGGTGTCTGACGACCCATCTCCGGCTGCACCTCCAGGTTTGGCTGAAGAACTGCCCACATGGGCACAGGAATCACTGCAGTGTCCCCTGGTGGTAGCCACGGACCCCAACACACTTGAGTTCCAAAATCCCATGTCCGTGGCCCTGATGCAACCCAGGGGGCTGCCATCTAGCATTCCGGGGGAGGTACTCTTCTGACCAGGTCTGCTCCCCAGGTCCATACAATGAAGAGTCGTACCAGCCAGACAAGAACCCATCTGTGACAATGGTCATCATCAGTATAATTCATCAGCAATCGTCTGTAACACCTCTTCCTATTAAACAAACAGAAAAACAAAGGGTGTCTAGTCTGTTTACAATTTAATATGTCAAAAGGAGTATTTAAGAAAAGATTAGACCTGCTGCAAACCAGGGTACCAATTTATGACCAAGTTACAGGAAGACCTGAAATTACGACATCATGGTGGCACAGCATCCTGGGTCCAAATTCCACTCCCAGCCATTGTCAGAGTAGTGTCTGCATATTCTCTTTACATTTGTGTGGGTTTTAATCTGAGAACTTTGGTTTTCTATCCACATCCTTTTCACAGTATGCACACAAGCACGCTGTTTCTTGGACCGGCACTCCTTTCAGGATTGTTTCTTACCTTGTGCCCTGTATTGCCATAACAGGCTCCAGTTGCCTTTCACTTTGGATTAAGTGGGTTTGAAAGTATATGTATGCATTTATGCACGTTACTTAGCTGCACTTCCTTGTTCCACTGATGTTTCTTGCTGCATTAATTCATTTAGTACTAATGGAATATTTTAAACAGTATAAAACAGTCACTTAATTTTTATACAAATAAAAGAACATGATTTTCTTTACACAGTAAAAACACCTTTACTTCTACAGCGTTTCTAAGATGACAAAGAAGGTCTTGAGATGGAAATGTAATCAACCTAGAACAGTTATGACATTTATTTCCTCATGAGGACAATATATTATGTACGTAGTTCATTTGCCAACAGATAAAATTTATCATACTGTGAGTTCCATGATTGACTGGTGTCCTCCCTGCTACAGGAACTGAATCTGACACCAAAATGACCCTAAAAAAACAAATCAATTTTCAATTTTAGTTTATTCTGATATATATGTGTTTAAAATAAAAGCATTTTCTTTTTCAATCATTATATGTTACTTGCACTTTTCAATGGTGTTACTATTTCTAATTAGCTACCTTTGTGATTTAAAACATTAAAAATTTAGGCCAGAGGCTTATGTTAGCTTATCCCTTTAAATGTAATACCTTGTGCTCGATATACATCTTACCTTGTGAGGTTGAAACAGAAGCACTTGTTATTTGTGATTTGCTTCCTTATCATAGGTAATCACGTCATGCAAGGGATGTTTGACCATAAATGAAAATGTAGAATTTGGGGCCAATGCCATATTGCCAGGCTGCTACTCTTCCACATCGAAAGTGACAGAGATATTGGGGGCATGGAAGCCAGAAATAAATAAACTTAACTTTCTTCTTAGACCCTTCAACATCTTATATATAAACGTCTATGCGTGGAAGTGTGTGTGTCTGTCTGTCCGGCCCGGAAGTGCGAGGTTACAGCATGAAGCCCAAAAAGCCGGCAATGCGGCCCCAAATTAACAAGTCGGAAGAAGAAAGAAGGACGAGGCTACAGCATGACACTCAAAGAAAGTGACTCTGTCGCCAAAGTGAAACCTCCGCCGAAGGATAAACGAGAGAAAAACTCGCTTAGCCGCTGATAGACAAGGAGGGCGAGCATGTCCGCAAAACGAAACTGCCGACTCTGCATTTCAAGTTTTTTTCTGAGGATTTCAATAGTTTCTAGGAGCCCAGGCTTTTTACAACACAGGCTTACACAGCTGGCATACTTATAATAACAGAAACTGCCCAGGAGGAGGTGAACAGCCAGATGGTCTAGGTTATGAGAACTGGGACTTGGTCAGATGTTCTCTGTTATAACTGACTGCAGATCCTCAGAGGTTCATTTTCTTTAGTAATGCCATTGACTGGAGCGTTTGTTTTCCTCTCCTCTGTAGTCGATTACTTTTACTGCATCTTTAATCTAAGTTGTTTGTTCATGCATGTTGTATGGCAAACTTGCATAATAATTGTAAACTTGCACAAAAACTATGAGCCTGTAAATGATTAATCAGCTATACAAAAATTAGTTGAACAAAAGGAATATGGTCTGAAACAATGAATTGACAGCATGTCTTTTAAATTAGTCACAAAAAGTTTCAATATAGGTGCAAAATGCAGTATGTACAGTATATATCCTTAAATTTGCTTTGGTAGACAGGAGTGCTGAAGCCATCTAAACAGAAAACAGGACAAGAGCTGGGCTGAGTACGGCTTCAAAAGACAGAAAACCAGATTCTGGCAGTACTGACACATCTTGTCACACTGGTGCAGAAGGAAAGGTACCACCAGGAAATAGTATACACCGTACATCTGTTGGGATAGTCTAGAGAGGGCAGCAGCTGGAGAATGAAAAAGATCTAAGACCTGGGCAGAAGCAGATTATCTTGCCTGATATAAACCATCCACTCATTGTCAGGATTGCCTGACAGTTTGCTAAGAAAGAGATGGAAGCCAGGGAAAGAATATCAGAAGTAGCCATTCTTCTGGCTGCTTGAGAGCATATAGTCCCAGGGGTGCAAAGGCCTCAAAGCATAGGAGGACATCGTGCCTTGCTTGCCCTGGGACTTTACAGGGTTGTCTCTGAACCTATAATTGATTTTGGAACAAGGCCAGAAGTAATCCTAGGATGGCCTTTAAAGTTAGCTTGAGCTCACAATTCAGCTGAGCTAGGAGTCAAATCATGAGTTATGGCAAGGGCTCAACAGAAAGGCTGAGTCATACGAACAAGAGAGAATGAGAGTACTTCCAGAATTGGAAAAAGGCAGGCCACAATAGCAGAGTTTTAAGAAAGAGACCCAGGGGAAAGACCTGTAACATAGTCTGAAAGAATAAAATAAAGACAACCAAAAAATCACAAACAAATCTCCCTAAATTGATTAGAACTAGATTAATTCACTACAAAGATCTGTTTATTACCCAGAAACTGGACACCAGCACTAACTGTATTGCACTCTTCAGTGCTGCATTGATGCCATGCTTTGAATGTATGCCAGTCATGTGGCTAAAACAACATGGACACCAAAAATGGCAGTGAAAACAGTCCAAAACAATATTCAAAATGGTGAGGCAGTGATGTTACAAAGATAAAAAAAACATCAACACATCCATCATGCAAAATAATGTCAAAATTAGAAATGGGGATTGTGGGGTCTAAAAACTAAGATTCAAAAGAGAAAGAAATGGGAGTAAATTTTGAGACATTTTATTCTTTAAGGTAAATGTAGATAAGCCACAACATTTGATAGCAACGCCATGTAGAAAGGCCCAAACAGACAGCAGAATGTGTTTTAATTTGTATCCTGTGCCTTCTAGCACCCCGTTTGTTTATTCCTTCCTTTTTCTGTTGAAGTTCACCTTGACCTCCTTGGATTTATTGCTGCTTTCAGAACAATACAAGATAGTCCTTTGTTGTTTTCATGTCAGAAATAGTGGAAGAAAATGATATGAAATATTGTAATGGAATTATGATTCATACCCATCATTCTTAGACACCTATAGTATCTAAGCAAGAAGAAACAGTTCAAAACTGAATGTAGGTGATCACTCAGAGTGAGTACACCCAAACTAGACCAGACAAATGGATCAGACACAATAATAAAATTATAAAACCCCTTACTCTAAAAACTAGTTCCTCAGGTCTGTACCCTGTTCTCAAGTGAATAACAATTGCATGTTTATGGAGAACACGATGAAACAAGATACATCTAATTTGTCCTATTTCTGCATCAATTAACATTCTACTGCTGGTGCTATCTGTATGAATGTTCTTGCTCAGGTGTTATTAGTGGAACAGCTTCCTCACATCCTAAATAGATTTTGCAGTCAGTTGATTATCAGTTTCACTCCTTGCTTTTAGAATTTACATTTTCCTTTTTCTGAAGCTCTGTGCTGACATTACATTTTATTCTTTCTTTTAAAACATCCTTGGTTTTAGCTGTCTTCTTTCCTAAAACCCCTTCCAAAAACACAAACATAAGATGACTTTTAATAAGAATAGACAATTCACCCCAAAACAGCTTGCCAATCTCTATTCACCTAATGCAGGGGTGGAGAACTCCAGGCCTGGAGTGCCACAGTGGCTACAAGTTTTCATTCTAACTCTTTTCCTAATCAGTGACTAGTTTTCACTGCTAATTAACTTTTTCCCCATCACTTTAATAGACCTGTTAGAAGAGTTCAGCCCTTTGAATTGATTCCTTTCTTCATTAAATGACAGCCAAGCAGAAATGAGATGTGAAACGAGCTAACAGATGGCCAGCTAAACTGGGGCTTCAAACTCCAACCAATTTCACTCCAATCACTTTTTTAATGAGAAGCCAATTCTTGCTGTTAATTAAACCCGTCATTTAACTCCATGGCTTGTTGCTGCTCTCATTCTGCCACAGCACACATTTCAAAAACTGTTGTTTTTCTGTTCTTTCTAAGAGCACCGTCAAAATGTTTCGGTGACCTGAGAGATCAACCTTACCAAGACCATCACCTCTCTTTAATTTCAGATATTGTGTAATGGGCACAGGGGAGCTGGTCATGTGGTGGCTTGTTTTGTGTCTCATTATTATTTGGCTGCTGATTAAAGAAAAAAAAAAAACTATGGGGCCTGAGTCAAGTTAATTAAAAGAAGTAATCAGCAGCAAAAACTAATTAAGAAGATGGTAAAAATGAAAACCTGCAGCCACCACGGCACTCGAAGCCTGGAGTTCGGCACCTCTGACCTAAAGTTTACTAAATATAGTCAATATTTGAAAGTTTACAATGTGCTGTCTTGGTAATTTATTTTCATGTGTCTATGGCTCTCTATTCCAAAATATGTGTGAAATATACCCTTTGTCAACTTCAGTCTATGCCTTGGTGTTCTATTTGAACAATTCTTTTAACAGTAGCATCCGCCATACTAATTTCTTTCTTAATTGTAAACACTATCATGTGACCTCGTAATTTATGTTTGTTAAACAGATAAGATTAAACTCTTTCAATCTTTCCTAGACCAAAACCACATATAATATTCCAGGCGAAGCTTCACAAGTGTTCTGTAGAACTTCAGTATAACCTCCCTTGGCATCTAACTTAACATGCTATTTGCGTTTTTAATTTTTTCTGCACTCTCCACTACTACTTCTAAGTCCTTACCCTATAAAATGTACTTTCGATTTTTAGCTCCTCATCATGTAAGTCATATCTAATAATGTTTCCTTCCTACCAATAACTCTTCACGTTTTTTGCTAAAAAAATCTTAATTTTAATTATAAAAATACCTGTTCTGTTCAGAATTCTGTCTAGTTCTTCTGTAACGATTCTTGTGACTTTTTTCATTCCACCTACTTTAATGTCATCTGCAAACTTAACTAGCTTATTAGTTATGTAGTTTTTGATAATTTAGATAAATTCAATTATGTGGCACCATAACCCTTTGCTTTTCATGTTAAAACATGCTTTGCACTCTTCTACACACTTCACCTTCAGCTCCAATTTCTTGTAGTTTGATCACCATCCCCTAATGTCATAGCTTATCCAATTTATTTTGAAATTCAAGATAAAAAAATATTATGTGCACCTCTCTCCCGCATTCTAGCATGTTAGAAAAACACAATATCTCTTGGCTGAACCAAAGTTTATTGTATACTTATACATTGGTAATTGACAGACGTTGCTCAATATTTTCTTTATTGTCTGTGTTAATTAATTTATCTGTTATACACGTAAAGCCTTCTGGTCTATAATCACTAGAAAAAACCTGATCACCTTTATTATATAACTCAACAGCACTTACTGTCTTCCAGTCTTTGGAAACTTAGCCAGTGTGAAGTGATTTCATAAAAATAAGCTTTAAGGGTTTATATCTGTAATCTCTAACTACCATAAGTACTCTCTGATATAAGTCATCCAGTGCCAGTGATTTATTTGAATTCAGCATTTTTAATCCTAGTCATGCTTCAATCTCTGTAATCGCCAAATGATTCAATGTTTAACAGGAAGGTTATGGACTCCTTCACACATGAAAATCTTAGAAAAATATGAAGTGTAGCCATTTGATAAAGTATTTCAATTTCTCTGTATTTTATTTCACCCTTTCTGTTCTTAATATACTTCACTTTGTTTTTCACTGTGCTTTTACCGCTAAAATATTTGAATCTCTTAGGGCCAGCATGCTACAGTATAACCCATGCTCTCATGTCTCATAAGCTTTATGTTTAGTGTTGGAGTTAATTATCTTGAAAGTGTTAAACAGCATCTTTTTCTTTTGTAATTTCTTTCTTAAGCCCATTACAGAGTCCCCAATGTTTACAATGTATACATTTTAGAGTAAAGATGCCCTTCATTCTATATAATACTTTTTAATCTACTCCACTTTCTTCAACCATCTCCATAATTTCAGTTCTGTTGCATTTGCTTCACATTTTTCTTCCTAAAATTAAAGAAACAGTTTTAACTTACATGTACTGCCAAAATACTGTGAAATTTATTATGCTATAATTACTATTATATCGTGTTCTTGTTGAGATTTGTATTTATTTTAATGCTACTTTTGTTAATTAATTGCTCTATTTTCTTTGCCTTTGTTATGTTCCATGAGTTTTGTGGGTGGTCCCCGTAATGATGGGACACCTGCCAATCACTGCCAGGAACTCCCCTTTGCCCTATAAAAATATGGAGGGTCTTCCACTGTTCCTGGTGGTTCATTATGAATGCTCTCTGGAGTTGGTGAGTTCTTATGTCTTTTGCTGTGCTTTTTGTGAATTTTCGAGATTTTGACCCTCTTACTCTGTTTGTTTTCTAAATATCTATATTGAGATTAGTGATGAGTGTACTCCACTGTGTTCGCTTCACTTCAAGTTCGGTGAAATCACAGAAGTGTTTGCACAAATTTCACCGAACTTGGTGAAATAAATTGAAGTCAGTGAGGAAGGACTAACTGAATTAGATTTGACGGGATTGTAATGGTGCAAAAATCTTTAAAGTGGTCCTGAGTGCTAGGGAAACGTCAGTCAACTACACAGGACAAATTATTGTGGCCAAAAAGGTGACCTGAGTTGTGCAGCAGCAGTGCCAACCACTGCACCACTGTACTTCCATTAGATCAAAGAAGAAATAACACAATCAGAGAGGCACAATCATATATTTTATCAAAACAAAGTGGAAATGCCGAAATCATAGTCGAGAATCAGAAAAAATACATAGATCTTTTAAAGGCAGAAAACTCAAAGTGGCATGTCATGATTGAATCCACTGGCTCATTCTGCTTTTTGAAGTCATGCTGAAGGCTCTCCAAATTGTCTGTGCTGATGCTTTGCACTTCTTCTTCTATCACAAAGATAGAAATATCTTGTAAATAGTAATAAATGTTTTGTTATTATTATTTCATATAGTCTCTTGTGTGTGTGTGGGAAGGGGGGGCGGACATCATATGACTTCAAGGTTTGTTTTTTATCTCCATGTGGTTAATTATGCATGTATAGGACACACACCACTTTTTCTTATACTGACGTAAAAATCGAAGATCGACCTGCACATTTAGTGAAAAGCAGTGATAACTCTTTATTTATGCTGTGTATGTTCTATAAAAATAACATTTAGAGAACCTGCATTATTTAATTATCTCTTCTACCACCTCCGTGTCTGTAATGCAAATGATCAGCATTATAAACCCAGGGAGTGGTCCCATCAAATGTTGGCTGTTACAATTGAATTGAATTGCATTTGTGCAATTCTGTTTTCTCTTTTGCAGTCTACAGATGTGCCTTTAGGCAGTTTGAGGAAATAAACCTTTTTAATTTAATAAAGATTATAAGAGGTCATTTTATGGCTACCTGGGGCTTTTGATGGGATTTCCCCCTTTAGTGGGCATTTTTGGAATTGCTTTTTGAACACCGAGTTCATGACAATTACTGATTACTTCTGCCCCCTGAATTCTATCCTGATTTTTTACCAAACTGTTATTTATATCTCAACAAATTATTTCAAATTAACTAAGGGGTCAAATATAAACAATTCTAATCATAATTATAGAAAGTAAATTCCAGAGAGTATTTTTCTTTTATTAAAAGTTAAAGCGAGGTGAAACATTAATTGCTTATTTAACACATTACCATAGCGCTACAAAAGTACATTTGATTTTTTCTTTGACTTGTACATGTATGTCATGTACAGAAGATTGCATTGTATTGTTGATATGTATTCATTTGATTTTCATTTGAACAGAAATCGAAAAAACTCAGTATTGCTTATAATAAAAACATGAAATGCTGTATGTAATGCAAAGCATCTCACCTTGTTTGAAGTTAAATAGCGTTCAACCCATTACAACAAGTTGAATTTTAGGTCTTTTTTTGAAATGAATACTTCCCTGATTGAAACAATGAGTTGTGTACTATGAACAGTTCTGTGTGAGTAAACCTCTGCTGGCCCTGCTTATTTCACAATCTAATAATTGTCCAAAAATCATTTTAACATTACCTAAAACAACCAACTGTACATCAACTAGAACCACAAAAGTCTGCCAACATTTGTGTCCTCCCTAAAATTTACTCCTAGGTCCTGGAGGTGGATGATTTTTCTTACATAAATGATATACTTAACTGGAAAGCCAATTATGATACATATTGTAAGAAATATTGTAGCTGAAGAAGGAGTCCCACAGGACCCTTTTGTCCTGTGGGACTCCGGAGGCAGCTAATAGGTACCGGTAGGCCAAAAGGAATGCGGCTTCAATGGTTGCTGAGGCAAAAACTCGGGCGTGGGAGGAGTTTGGGGAGGCCATGGAGAACGACTTTCGGACGGCTTTGAGAAGATTCTGGTCTACCATCCGATGTCTCAGGAGGGGTAAGTGGTGCTGTGTCAACACAGCATATGGTGGGGATGGTGTGCTGCTGAGCTCGACTCGTGACGTTGTGGGTCAGTGGGAGGAGTACTTCGAAGACCTCCTCAATCCCACTAACATGCCTTCCAATGAGGAAGCAGAACCTTGGGAACTGGAGGTGGGCTCTCCCATCTCTGGGACTGAGGTCACCGAGGTGGTCAAAAATCTCCTTGGTGGCAGTGTCCCAGAGGAGGATGAGATACGCCCGGAGTTCCTTAAGGCTCTGGATGTTGTAGGACTGTCTTGGTTGACACACCTCTGCAACATTGCATGGGCATCGGGGAACAGTGCCTCTGGATTGGCAGACCAGGGTGGTGGTCCCCCTCTTTAAGAAAGGGGACTGGAGGGTGTGTTCCAACTACAGAGGGATCACACTCGTTAGCCTCCCAGGAAAAGTCTATTCAGGGGTCCTGGAGAGGAGGGTCCGTCAGATAGTTGAACCTCGGATTCAGGAGGAACAGTGTGGTTTTCGTCCTAGTCGTGGAACAGTGGACCAGCTCTACACCCTTGGCAGGGTCCTGGAGGGTGCATGGGAGTTTGCTCAGCCAGTCTACATGTGTTTTGTGGACTTGGAAAGGGCATTCGACCGTATTCCTCTGGGAATCCTGTGGAGGGTGCTCTGGGAGTATGGTGTACCGGACCCGCTGATAAGGGATGTTCGGTCCCTGTACATCTGGTGTCAGAGCTTGGTTTGCTTTGCTGGCAGTAAGTCAAACCCATTTCTAGTGAGAGCTGGACTCCGCCAAGGCTGCCCTTTGTCACCGATTCTATTCATAACTTTTATGGACAGAATTTCTAAGCGCAGCCAGGGCATTGAGAGGGTCTGGTTTGGTGGGCTCAGGATTGGGACACTGCTTTTTGCAGATGAGGTTGTCCTGTTTGCTTCATCAGGCCGTGATCTTCAGCTCTCACTGGATCAGTTCGCAGCCAAGTGTGAAATGGCTGGGATGGGAATCAGCACCTCCAAACCCAAGGCTATGGTCTTTAGCTGGAAAAGGGTGGAGTGCCCTCTCAGGGTTGGGAGCCAGATCCTGCCTAAAGTGGAGGAGTTCAAGTATCTTGGGGTCTTGTTCACAAGTAAGGGAAGAATGGAGTGGGATATTGACAGGCGGAGCGGTGCGGCGTCCACAGTGATGCGGCCTCTGCATCGGTCTGTCGTGGTGAAAAAAGAGCTCAGCCGAAAGGCACAGCTCTCAATTTACCGGTTGATCTACGTTCCTACCAACTATGATGGTCATGAGCTGTGAGTAGTGACTGAAAGAAGAAGATCGTGAATACAAACTGCTGAAATGAGTTTCCTCCGCAGGGTGTCTGGGCTTTCCCTTCAAGATAGGGTGAGAAGCTTGGTCATCCGGAAGGAGCTCAGAGTACAGCCACTGCTTCTCCACATTGAGAGGAGTCTGATGAGGTGGCTCGGGCATCTGATTAGGATGCCTCCTGGATGCCTCCCTGATGAGGTGTTCGGGCATGTCTAACTGGGACGAGGCCCCAGGGAAGACCCAGGACATGCTGGAGGGAATATGTCTCTCGGCTGGCCTGGAAACGCCTCGGGATTCCCCCGGAAGAGCTAGTAGAAGTGGCCAGGGAGAAGGAAGTCTGGGCATCAATGCTCAAGCTACTGCCCCCGCGACCCAGTCTCAGATAAGTGGAAGAGGACGGATGGATGGATGGACTGTAGCTTATGTATATATGTATGCAGGTATATGCTACATACAAGTAAAATTTTCATTGTACAATGCACAAAAGACAAAATGCTGAGCTTGAACTTGACTTATTCTGCATCCCCTGTATAAATATTAAAATATTTCAGAATTTGGAAGGTGGCTATTTGGAGTGTAAGGCAGGAACCTTTTACTTATTTTGGGCACTGAAATCCAAAACGGAGTTGGAATACATATTAGCCAGTGCAACTGGCAAACCAGATACTTTTTCCTCACACAAAAGTCCAATGAAACTTGAAACAAACTACTGAGTTAATAATTTACATCTTTTAAACAATATTAAGACAAAATCTTGAGAACTTAGCTGTGTAACCAAATTTGTTTGATGCACAGAATGTCTTCCTTCCACCTTTTGTTAAATTTCATATGCTCTTCTGAATTTAATGAAAGAACAGAGTTCAGATATGCCAGGTGGAATTTAGTTTACATGTAAAACAGATCTTCAGATATGTGGAAATACCACAGAAGGGTTTATCGTTGTGAACCTCAGTTTATTTTGTTACTTGTAAATTATAGCACTGAAATAAGTAGGATGATTATTGACTACTGTTCTTCCCAAAGTAGAGTTTGCTACATATTATACAGAATATAAAAAAAGATGCATTATAATACTGTAAACTTTAGAAATGTGTAGCAAGCTCCATTTAAGATATATCAAGTCAGTAGCTCAGTTTTACTCAACTATTTAATCATTTCTGAGGTCAAAGAAAAATGTTAGTTGAATCACCTCTGTGGATTCAATTCTCTAATTATATATAAATAAAAGAGAGAGCCTAGGCATCCCATAGCAACCACAGAGCACATAGCACATTTATCAGAATCTAGACAACTCTTGAAATATATCATTTTATTGATGTGTTTTTCACACATACACACACCAACAAAACATATATTATAGCAGACAAAATAGATGCTTCATAGTTGGGAATATGGGAATCCTGGGTTTAATTCCTGACACATTTAATGCCTGTGCACAGTTAGTTGATTGGATGTGTTTGTGTGGATTTTCTAAAAACTCTAGTTTCTTTTTCTTTTTAAAAGAAAGACATGCAAAGGTAACTGCCAACTCTACATTGGTTTGGTGTAAAAGTTACTGTGTGTGGGGATGTGTACATTTTCACAAGGGTCCTGACGGGTGCCTACTTCATTCTGACTTTCAAGTTAGTCTTTTATTGAAAAAGTCTACCATTGGTAGTTTATTGTGTTACCCCAGAAATATGCAAGTGGATGAGCCTATGGTGCCCTAAATAATAGACTGTCTTGGGGACTGCAGTTAGTGAGACTGAAGGACCGTGTTTCTGATACAGATGTGACCAACAATGAAGCACCACAAGGAACAGTCCTGTCTCCTTGTCTCTTCACTCTGCACACCTCAGACTATAAATATAATACCAGGTCATGTCACTTGCAGAAATTCTCAGATGATTCTGCACTTCTGGGTTGTATTGATAAAGAGAATGAGAAAGAGTATAGGAGTCAGGTGGTGAACGTTGTTTCTTGGCACAGAAATAATTGGCTGCAACTTAACAAAAACAAAACCAGGGAACTGGTTATTGACATTTGTTGCACCAACGAGTCTCTATATCGGGTCTCTATTGGGGGTCCACATTAAGGACACGCTGGACTGGTCTCAGAACACAGAGAAACTATAGAAGAAATGGCAGAGCGGACTCTTTTTCCTAAGGAGATTGCATTCCTTTAATGTGGTATTACTCTGTGATGGCCAGTGCAATCTTCTTACTTTGTGTTGTGTTGGGCTGATAACATTGCTTTAAGAGAGGCCCACCGAATCAACGGCCAAATTAAAAAGGCAGGCTCAGTTATAGGATACACTCAGGACCCCCCAAAGGTAGTGACAAAGGAGAGAATTAAAACAAAACTGAGTGCCACTATGAACAATGCTGCCCATCCTTTTCCTGACATTCTGACACTCAGTACTTTCAGCCAATGAATTATTCAGCAGAAGTGTGTCAAGAAAAACTACGGGGACACTTTTATACCAACAGCAATACGTCTGCATAGTCACTGTGACTGTGGCAGCCAAGTCGGGATTTTTTGTTTCTTTTTTCATTTTCTTGCTTTATAGTCATTCCAGTGTGTATTCAGACCAAAGTATGTGTGTATATTTATTTATTTGCTTATCTACCTATTTATTAATTTAAAGAGCTTCTGTGAAAACATAAATTTCCCCCGGGTGACAAATATCTATCTATCTAAGCAAGGGTCAATCAATTGGACAAGCACTCACTACAGGGCAAAACCAGAAACTACAGTATAGTCAAAAGAGCTGGACTGTAAACCTGTAAATCCTTTATTATTCCTTTATTTTATAGGTAATGTTCCATTTAACATTACTTACAGCTCCTCACACTTAAATAAGAAGGTGTCTAGCACTGATGTAGCTGTGCATGTGCAAAGGCACCATTGCAATGAAAAACCATTTACAAGTACAAAGCATGAGGTAGCATAATATGGTCATCAACAACCTGAAAGAAAAGTTTATTTACAATTAATACAGGCTTTCCTCTCTATACAAGCATAACATTTTTCTGAAAAAATCCTTGAAAGGCAAACTCTCATAATTTAAAACATAATCACCATTAACTTTAATGGGAAAAAGTAACACCCATTTGATGACATCAAATTCCATTAAATTGAACACAATGACTTTAATAGTTAGCATTAATTATCAAAACACAATTAAAGTGGCTATAATGCATCAATAACGAGACTGTTCATTGTCTCCATTTAATCTATTTTGTAGCTACTGAAATACTCAGTATATACTGTACTTACACTTGAAAGCAAAGAAAACATACTATTCTCACTGTTTATGTCTACAGAAATGGCAAAACGGGAAAGTACAGGAAAGAAAAAACACATACAGTACCATTAATTTCACAGATGAATTTGAAAATGAGCAGAAGAGGCTTTATGGTAAAGGCATCATTGTTGTGGTCTGATTGATGATTATAACATTGAATGAGAGAGTGTTGCAGAAACCTAAGAGGAAGGAGAAGAGGAGATGAATTCATAATTTCTAGATTGTCTGTTTCTTCAACCACTTTCTCTTATATTATAATGGAATAATGAGAAACAATAAGTTAAATGTCAGGGCCCAATTGTAGTTCCAGCAGCATTTGGATTGTTTGTTTGAAAGAACAATAAGATGCTAGTTTACTTGACTTCTCATACCTTCTTTTGTACATCTGCTCTGTAGCACTCAATAGTAAATTCCTCATTCATTTTTGTTACTACACAGAACATGTCACTTAACTCTAAAAAGACCATTAAACTAAACCCTTCATGAATGCGAAAACGTAATGTAAACTTCAGGGATACATACACAAATACATTAAAATAAAAAAATAAGGAAAGTTTAAAAAAAAATCCAAATCCAGTCAAATGAAATTGTAATACCTACACATGTTTCCTGCCTTGTTCCAAAGCTATTAGAAAATGCTCAAACTTCATGCCAAAGTGTAGTTCAGAGGTGTCAAACTCAAATCCTGGAAAGCCATAATGGCGGCACATTTTCGTTCCAACCACTTTCTTAACTTCTGACTACTTACCACTGCTAAAAGAACAAACTTCTTTTGATTTAATTTGTAACAGATTTGCATTTCAAGACTCAGACCTCTTAATGGTTTCTTTTTTCCTTAACTAGTGACAAGTGAAATGTCAGAGGATTATCGCAAGTTGCAAAAAAAAAAAAAAAATCTAAAATAGTAATTTAAACAAGACATTGTTGGGGATGAGAAACAAGGTCGTAACACCAGGAAGTCAAAATAATAACCAAGACACCACAAGAGAAGAAGGAATACAAAAGTCAGAAGTCATAAGCGAGCATGAGAGTCAGCAAACCAGAAAGTCAACAAGCACTTGGGCCTACTTGACTTATACGTTGGTTATACTAAAGGTAACAGAAGATTGATTAATCTGCTGAAGTACTGAAATCACCTCAAATTTATACTGTCACCTCTACAACACATCATCATGAAAAACAAGGCCACATGATGCCTCAACAGAATCATGAAAATAATTAAAAAACAAATTTTTTGAGCCGGAATCAACTTGGAAACATGATCTGCATGTCTAAAAACCCAAAAAAATGAGCATAAAACACAATAATATTATACCTAGTTAACCTGGTAAATTGACCTCTGATAAAGTTATTTGCAATTAAATTAAAGTTCTTGTTAAGTCTGGTATCACTTTACAGAAAAACATTTGCTATAAATAAATACAACAGCAAATAAAGACTCAAACAAATAAATACTCTGTGTCTTTATATTTTCACCCATCAACCCGTGTCTGTGGTAGTTGGAAAGTGGGCTTGTGGATAAGCCAATAAGACGAGGCTGAAGGAAGCAGTAGGTGCTCGTTTTTTATACTGCACTTGTATTTTAAAGCTGTAATTGCTACTTTTAATTTTATAATAAGCAATTAATGTAACATTATTTTAAAGAATGATAGGTACTAATCCATTCTAGTTAAAAAAGGATTTGATTTATTTTCTAACTAAAGTAAATCATACACAGGTAGAATGTCTTTTCCCACAGAATATGAGCAGGAACAATAAATTAATAAAAGATAATGGCTTCCAATTAAGTTAAATCCTAATTAAAAATCCACAGTCAATGCTAATCTCCAAGAACTTAACTCAAAACCAACAACTTAAACACTCCTTCATGTAAAGTGGTCAGAGCTGTCAGTCTTACCAACATCATCACCTCAATCAATCAACATTTATTTATATAGTACATTTTCATACAAAAAAAAAAATGTAGCTCAAAGTGCTTTACAAAATGAATAGAAAAATAGAAGACACAATAAAAAATAAACATAAGTCAACATTAACATAGAAGGTCCGATGGCCAGGGTGGACAGAAAAAACAAAACAAAAACAAAAACTCCAAAAGCTGGAGAAAAAAAAAATAAAATCTGTAGGGGTTCCAGACCACGAAACCGCCCAGTCCCCTCTGGGCAATCTACCTAACATAAGTCAAACAGTCCTCTTTGTATTTAGGGTTTTCATGGAAGGACCTGATGATGCTGGTTACGTAGACTTCTGGCTTTCAGTCCATCAATGTTGGTGCATCATGATGCTTTGAGTAGGTGGTGGTGGCACAGGCCGCCACCATAAAGAAACTGGAAAAAGAAACAGAAGAGAGAGTTGGGGTCAGTATGGATTTTGGAGCCACTGTGAATAGTTATTATGATGAATTGAACATACAGAGTATCAGTATTAAGTTAAAGTGAAGTTATAAAAAGGCCATGTTAAAGTAAACCTACTCTTTTGAGAACATAAAATATGTGTTCAACCTTGTAAGTCTTGGAAAATCAGAATAAAACTAATGAATTTGCATTATTAAGGGTCTCAAAACACAATGGTGTCAAAATAAGGCTATTTTTTAACAAAGCCAATCTCATCCATTCATTTTCAGCAGATCTGTAGTCACTGATTTGTAAATGAAAAAGGCAAACATGGAAATTCTTTAAATACACATTCATATTTTCTATGTAATTGTCTAACAAGGAAAATCTTGAAGGGAAGAAAAAGGTTTTCATAATAATGAGGGCTTGAGACAAAGCAATAAAAGATCTTAACCTAAATTAAACAGATAAAGAGTGAATGGGGAGCAGTAATATATAATGGGGGTAAAATTAATGAAAAGTGGAAGGCATTCTCTGAGAAACTATTTAATGAGGGAAATCCAAGGCTAATATTTGAAGGAAGTAGCAAATGAGTGTGTAACAATGGGTATAAGTAGGGAAGAAGTCAGGCAGGCTTTAGAAAGAATAAAGAATGGGAAGACAACTGGACTAGATGGGACACCTGCAGAAAATTGGAAACATCTAGAGGCAGAAGGAATCCATCCATCCATCCATTATCCAACCCGCAATATCCTAACTACAGGGTCACAGGGGTCTGCTGGAGCCAGTCCCAGCCAACACAGGGCACAAGGCAGGAAACAAACCCCGGGCAGGGCGCCAACCCACCACAGGGCAGAAGGAATATAGCCAGAAATTAGGTAAACCTAGTATTACCTGGGTTAAGCTTGCATTATCCAAAGAGATTACCCAAGTAAAGTTAGAAACTCTTATCTTATTCTAGCTTTACCCAGGTCCGCTAGATAATGTGAGCTTTACCAGGGTAATACCAGGTTTATCCAATTTTCGGACTTTACCCAAAACATATATAAAAATGGAGACATCCAGGTTTGTAGGGTAAAATGTTGATGTTATATTCAATGAAAATATACGAAAGGACAATGGATAAAAGGCTGAGATAACAGGCAACGGTATCGGAAAAAATGGTTTGGAGTTATGCCAGGAAAAGGTATAACAAATGCAATTTACGCATTGAGGCTGATTGTGGAAAAATACACAGAGCAACACAAAAAATTGTACGTGGTATTTATAGATTTAGAGAACGTGTATGATGTTCTCCAGCTGGAATGTGGAGGTAAACGAGAGAGAAGGGAGTTGCAGAGAAGTATGTAAGGATATTTAAAGATATGTATGAGGGAGTCTACACACAAGTGAGAAGTTGTACAGGAATAACAGATGGATTTTCAGTTAAAGTTGGGTTACATCAAGGATCATCATCAAGCCTATATCTGTTTAATCTAGGTATGAATGATATTGTTAGGGAAATAGCAGATTGATAGTCCCAATGGTACATGCTGTTTGCAGATGACATCATGCAATGAAAAACTTTTGAAAGGAAACTGAAGCATTGGAAAAGAGCCATGGACTATAGAGGCCTTAACATTAATAGCAACAGACAGAATATCTAAGATTTATGGGACAAGAACAAGATGGACAAACCAACCAGAGAAAAAGGCTTAAAAAGGTGGAAAAGTTCAAATATCTTGGGTCACCAATAAACGAGGATGAAGACATAGAGCTAGAAATAAATCATAATCAAGTTGGAAAAATTGGTAAAAAAAAAAAAAAAAAGAGTTTATGGGAGTGTTATGTGACCGAAGAATCAGTATCAGAGTGAGGGTGAAGTGTAACCCAGGATTGTCCATGTGGCAAAACTGAGGTAGTCTCTAATAAGATATGGTTCTATTATAGCAAGTTCTAATGCAAATAGAAGAACTGATTTTTTTTTTTTTAATTCTATGGATCTTAACCACATAAACTTTAAAAGGAGGAATCTGTGTTTTGAAGCTGAGGCACTGAATCCAAATTATGTTTGTTATGCATTGCAAAAGGAAAAGTTTTATCTTCTTCCAAGTTCTGTTGATCTAAAGAGGCCAAAAATCAGAGATAAAAGCAAATTTACAGTTGTACTAATCTGAAGCAGCAAACAGATCTTGCTCAAGATTTGCCAAAAATAATTTCAAACTTCAGTGTGGCTATTCTCATGATGAATGCTAATTTTCATTCAAATCAGCTTTGTCGTTTGCGTTACGTGACGGTGGACTGACAATCTTCTTTCTACAAAAAGTGTTGATTTGGCATATTTGATATTTATCACATGCTTATTTACACAAGAAAAGAAATTATTTAGGAAATGCATTAGACAGTTTTTGTCATGCGACTTAGAACACCACAAATTGATTAAATTTGCTGTAAGTGCACAGAATACTGAAGCTTTTATTATGGACTTATTTGTTCTTTATTGCTTTATATGGCACATATTGGAAGTAATATTTACTTGTGATGCCTCAGTTTTTCATTACATATCCAAAATAATAGCACTTTACAAAAGTGGCTGTATGATTAAGCTTTTAGTAAGAGTGAATGTGTCCATTTTTACCATCTTACAATGTTATAGAATCAAAAGTGTTTATTATTTTGACTTATTTGTGCCATATTACATTTTAAATTATAATTAGCCCCAGATGAGAATATCAAAGTAATTATAAATGCTTCACTGTTTCTAAAGTCTTGCCAAATTTATTACCCTGGTTATTGCAATATACTATATGTGCAATATGTTACATGCAAATTATGGCCCTTATATGTACTTTTCATATCACTCTGTAATTATGAAATTTTGAAGATGGTAATTCACATATTCAACATATAATTTAAACGCCAAGAATCTTTCACATAAATATTTTGAGACAGGTGAAACGTTTATACCACTTGTCTTGAAGGACCTGCTACTTTAATAACTGGCAAAAGAGTCAGCACGGATGAGAGTAGAGCTCTTCATTTTGTAAGTAGAGCACTTCTCTTCACTAGTTACACATTGGCCTCTATCTTCATTCTAATTTGATCTGATTGCAAATGATATGGTTGTCAAGTCAGTTGATAAATATAGCCAAGACAAAATCTTGAGTAATTACTGTTTTAATGTGCAGGCTGATTCACTGATGCTTATTCATCTGTGATGTTGCTTTCTCCTTCTCTCACAGCTTAGGTGGTAATCATAGTTGTATTCAATAAGATATACAATATGTAGCTTGTAAGACAAAGAAATCCAAGTTGTAAGAAAGTAAACCTGAGAAACTGATGCCCCTGTATAAGTTTGGTTTGCTCTGCTATTTCTGAGAAGACCAAGAAGCAGGCTTCTGTGCAGCACCAGGGCATTCCCAGAGCTCCACAGCTGATATGCAAGATAATATTGGGATCAACCATATGCAAACTTTAAGGCTTAAATTACTGGCTTTTTTTAATCAAAAATAGAAATGACTTCATGTTCTTTACCTAACACAACAAAGGAATAAATGCCACGTATATCCAACTGATGGACTTAGAGATACTTGGTGTACAACAAGGTTGATAATCACACTGTAATATTGCTAAATGATTTTTAAAACAGGAGTTGTCAAAGGGTCAACTGAAAGCTGAAATTGTGTTTACTGATATAAGCCATATTTATCATGGTGTGAGTGATGGGTGAATGAGGTTCAGTAGATTCTAGAGAGAGAAACATGACACAAATGCCCAATATCTATCCATCCATTATCCAACCCGCTGAATCCGAACACAGGGTCACGGGGGTCTGCTGGAGCCAATCCCAGCCAACACAGGGCACAAGGCAGGAACCAATCCTGGGCAGAGTGCCAACCCACCACAGGACACACACTAACACACACTAGGGCCAATTTAGAATCGCCAATCCACCTAACCAGCATGTCATTGGACTGTGGGAGGAAACCGGAGTGCCCGGAGGAAACCCACGCAGACACGGGGAGAACATGCAAACTCCACACAGGGAGGACCCAGGAAGCGAACCCGGGTCTCCTAACTGCGAGGCAGCAGCGCTACCACTGCGCCACCGTGCCGCCCCAAATGCCCAATATAAATTTCAAAATGACTTCATGTCAACCAGTTTTCAGTGAATAGGCATGGGTGCAGTGCTTGTCAGAGGCTGCCACATTAGTTTATGTTGAACTCCCATATTTTAAATACCTATATACTTGCGTTTAAGTCAGTGCTTGATTTTACCATATAATTTCCGGGATTTTATAATGTCAGTGGTATTAGTCGAATGTGGAAAACTCACGCTATTGTTCCAAGAGATTATGATATGCTAACACTGACCTGAGAGAGTAACCACAGAGCACACTGCCTTTTTTTTCTATGTATTGTACCTATGTGACCACACAGTAATACCCAAACTATTCCGAAGTGACATTTGCACTGTTTTGTGTTTTTTGTATCTCACACCCTCATACACCTTTATCGTAAGAGCATCCCTTATCTATGATGGAGCATTCTATCAGAAGAAAATATGAAGGTGGATTTAAACTGTAGTAATAATTCAGTTTGTTCACAACAGCCCTCCGTTGAAAACATTTTTGCTTTGGTTTAGAAATTGGCCATTGATATTAAAACAGCAGAGGAGGGCAGTAATGCTTTTCTATAAATAAACACTAAAAACTTTGTACAGCTTGGTTTTCACCATGCAATGGAGTGAAGGTTTTAAATAGAAGACGAAAGGCATTTTAGGCTACATTAGAGTTTCTTTTTTTATTTTTCATTCATTTTGTACTATTTGGAATGCAAGGCATACATTCTCTGCTTGAAACTTATACAATATTTGTCATGCTTCATTTTTTTACAAAAACAACAATAATACCTGCTGAAATAACCCAAGAGACACAGAAATGGAAAAATGCAATTAAATGATCAACAAGACAACATGAATGTAATTCTAGTCTTTGAATGCATTGGAAATTCATCCTTCCCAAATATACTTACACCGAGCAAATATCATATCATCCTCCTCTGTTCAATATCCATCCATCCATTTTCCAACCCGCTATATCCAAACACAGGGTCTGCTGGAGCCAATCCCAGCCAACACAGGGCACAAGGCAGGAACCAATCCTGGGCACACACAAACACACCCACATACCAAGCACACACTAGGGCCAATTTAGAATCGCCAATCCACCTAACCTGCATGTCTTTAGACTGTGGGAGGAAACCGAAGCGCCCGGAGGAAACCCACGCAGACACGGGAAGAACATGCAAACTCCACGCAGGGAGGACCCGGGAAGCGAACCCGGGTTTCCTACCTGCGAGGCAGCAGCGCCACCGTGTCGCCCCCTGTTCAATATCATCTAGGAATTGATTTATGGCACTCCTCAGGTTCACTCCTTGGTCACTAAAAAGTTATCTATGTTTGGCTTCTCATTTGAAAAACTCTGTGATGTTGTGTGCCAAGTAGATGGTGATGTTGCAGTCACTGCATCTGATGATGTGGACACTGTAAACAGGAATCGGGGTCAATGATTATTATATTTTGATTGCACAGCATGTTGGGATTATATAGGGCTAGTTAGTTGAGTTAGTCACTTTATTTCATAGAACTAAATTAAATTTACAATACATTTATGGTTTATTAGGCTGTTTTGGTAAAGTTATGATTTTGCTGTCACCATCACTGCAACCCACTTGTTCATCTGCTGGGTCAATAAAATACTGTATATATTTATACATTTGATATGGAATTTTCAATTAGGCTTTGCCAGCCTGCCTTTCTCCTAACATCACTCTGAGGATGGAGGGGTATCATCTTCACAACTTTATGACAGGGCTCAGTTGACCCAATGCCCCATCATTGGTAGTGTCTGATGTTAAATATGTTTAGTCACTAATAATATGTCCAAGTAAAATTAGTCATATTAACATAAGGTAACATAATGTAGAAAAAAAAAAAAAAAATCAGTTATTTCACCATTTTTAAAATATGCATTTTTACTGATTTGTTAGAAGTCCTGAAACTTTAGGGGCTATCCATTACAATGTATTTTTACGATTCTTCCAGCTAGCAAGATTTTGTGCTGGGCAGGGTCTCATCCCCTAAGTTTTTCAAATTAGAGCTGGAAGAAGCCATACTAGCAGCAGAAGAGGCCCCACTCATATCTGCTAGAGTGTGCTATACCGTGTATGTATGCTGGGTACTCTTGGAGAACAACAGACAACACCAGCAACAGAAATTATTGTAGCCTGTGTGGCAGTGTGTGACATTTCCCAAGGGTGCTAGAGAGCAGGTTGTCTAACAGGTAATAGGGTTCTCGACCCTCCTGCTACTGTGAGAGAGGGAGATGGAGAGAAAGAGAATAGACAAATGAAAAGAGCAAGTGGTGGTCAGACTTTGTGACTGCTAGATGGTACACAGACCCCAGCTGGGACATATTAAACTGTGCTTTCCATGTACTAGAACATACAACATGGGTGATGTATGAGATACATGGCACTTAAACATTTTAGGTTGGTGTTACAGGAGCAAAATGAGGGCTGCCATTGACTGTGGAAATGTGTGGAAATCACAACAAGGTGGCATGTAAGGCCGTATCATGGCCAAGATGTAGTATAGCCAACTAATAAGGAGATCTAAGCTTCAACTGACATGAGAAACAAATGTCATGCAAAAGAGACGAGATGAGAAGGAAAGTATTTTGCTTATACTGTACATGTTGGAGGCGTGTGAAGCAAGTGAGCAAGCCATCCCAGCAAAGAATTCGGGTTTTGTATTTGGTTATTATACTTTTTTCTTTTCTTTATCTTCATCTCTCCCTTGTTTTAATTTTTGAACTTGTGGAGTTACCCATCTACGATGGGTAAATTACTAATTCAAAACTGTAGAAGAACAAACAGTATTTGATTTAATATCTTAATCCAGTTTATAATACATATTTCATGTTACATTTACGAAAACATTACAATTAAAATGAAATAATAAATATATTGTTATTTATATAAAAGTCATCTTGGTGAATAAATGTCTGATATCATGCAATTACTATTACTATTTTTGGAGCATGTATTTTCAAAGATCTGTTTGACGACACTTGTGCGCAACACACATTAAGCAGGCCATGACAGAAACATTCTGTACTTAAATCAAGAGCAGCAATCTTCAGTGTCTTACCTTATGATTCAGACACAAATACGAAAATGCAGTCATTTAAAAGAAAACTTACAAATCATTAGGAATTAGAGGTACTATTAAGATGAAAATAATTTAACCCGTGCCGTTGCCTGTCAGTATCAGTACTATCTGTTACGAGGCTGTGAAGAAGAATACCTTTCAATGTATAGTTTCAAACGGTGGTTTTGCTGTTCTTTGCTTTCAGAATCCCACATCAGACACTTTTTTCTGGCATCAGCAGATCTCGGATTTAAATTGGTTCTCTTTCTAGAAGGCATATCATTTAAAATGAATAAAAAGGAAGTAAAAGTAGCAAACTAAAATGAAATAATAATATAGCAGTCTATATTCAATTGGTATTCTTGGTTGTCTTTTGTTATAAGGAAGAATTTCTGAGAAGGATAATGAGGATAAAACCTTAATCAAAAGAGAAAATAGGTGAAAATGATGAGTTTAAAACACGTTTGCCAAAAGATTGTAGTCAAAATATTACAAAGTTTCAAGTTCAATACCAGAAAGTCTATATTATATATATTATATATGACTTTATTCTGAAGAACATGAATGGCTTTATGTGACAAGGTGTACCCTAAATGAAAATGTTTAACTGTCGAAGTCCATGAGTTTGCCCCTGGGTGGTTGGAGGGCAGTACCCTGCTTTTTAAGCAGATCTACTTTTCATTTATCACTAAACTTTCATGACAACAGTAAGATTTCTCAAGAAACCTCCCCTCAGCAACACTGAATTTCTACTATAGAAGCAAATAACTTAAAACCATGTACAGAAAATACTGTCACACAACAGGAAAAGAGTAATAATACTAAATAAAGAGAAAGTTTCCTTTGAAATGATCTTTGCTAATGCAGTGAATGAGGAATGACCTTGGCAAAAGGTGTTATTGATTTTTAGTGCTTTTTGAGCATGACGAGTGCATAGCTCACACCACTTACCATTTGCAATACACAATCCTGCATTGATGAGAGCAGAGGTGTATGTTTCTTGAGATGATTATTTCATATTCATACCATTGAACAATTTAAAAAAATTTTTAACATTTGCCTCAAAACATTTAGAAAATGTTAGAAAGAGCATTATTCAATGAGTCACCGAATACTTTCATAAATGAGAAAATTCATGTTACATTTTATAGAAAAAAAATTTACCACTGCTGTGGTTTACTTTTATGTGTAGAAAAACTACAGTATGCTGTTTCCTCAATGCAACATGATTCATTCTTAACAATATTAATTAGGACATGGTCAATACAATGTAACAGTTTAAAGTCCACTATTAGGCTCATCAAGATAAACTGTAATCGGTAAAGTTAAATGCGATACCAACTCTTCCAATATTGACTCGCAGGTGTAGGTTGGGGCTTTACATCATATCAGATCAATTCTCTTATCTGTGAGGATATAACTAGTGCAGAGAAACCTTCAAGAAGCTATTATGGGCAACATGGAATTACTTAACGAAGCAGTGTTTGTGTGTCTAGTGGGGTGCACAGAGTTGTTCTAGCTGAAAGAAATGTTCATTATTATAATGGGTCAGGCTTTAGATCTTCCATTTCCACTCTAGAAAGGATGTTTGTGATAGATGCACTATGGTCCTTGTGTGTGTAAGATACACAATGCAAAATACAATGGTTACTGTTTGACTGGTTTGGTACCTTTCTTGATTTATAAGTGTCGGCTCCATCTGAATTAAATTTCATTTATATTTTTTTTTTATTTGGAACTTATTTTTATTGCTGCATAAATATTTTTGATATGTTTTTCAAGGTTTCATACCACAATCTGTTTTTTTTCTGTATAAGAATGCAGCAGCTGCCATTTTGAGTTACCTTTCAGCTGCAGTGGTTGTTTGTTGTTAGAATTGGCACGCTGTTACTACTACATTGTCGCTGGTAGTTATAATGCGTGACATTATGCCATGATTGCTATACAAGATGCAGGCACACTGTGAGCCTTTGTCCTAGTTTCTAAATTAAAAAAATAGTAGTAAACTGTGTAGTTACTGGTAATATCTTCAATGGATATAGACCCTGCCTGGATTTTGAGTTTTGGTGTCCATCTTAGTTTAGGTACTTCAGTTTCATTTTGGTCTCTGGCTTTAAAATCTCAGCCCTTTATTAAGTTTCTGTTTTGGCTCACTTCCCGGTCCTTTACTGCTCCATATTCTCTCCTGCCATTTCTCATTCAGGCAGAACAGCAATTGGGACTTCAGTGGCAGTTGGTGTCACCAATCTGTAAGGCAGCTTTAGGTCTTAGTCTTAGAGACTGCACAGTGAAAATACACTAGAGTATAACATGAAAGCACATGAGAAGGATTTAAAATGTTGGTGTTTTGGAGTGGGCGAATGGTCAAGCCAACATATATCTTATGAAGCATGACAGTTTTCTTTATCTATTTGCATGTAATTTTCTTTGTTTCTTCTTCAAACATCTATTCTGTTAGAGATATTAAAGAAAGCAGATTGCATACATTCAGGGCGTACACAGCTGTTACCAAACAATGCAGATATGTCTATAAGTAACTGTGTGTGTACAATTCATGAGTGGCAAGTTGTCACAAACGTTGGGAGGGGGCAAAAAATGATAATCTACAAACTAAATAATAGTCCAAAAATAATAAAAGAATCAAAAACAAGACTAACAATTATAATATAATAATCCGTAAGCCGACATAGCTTAGGAGACACAAATGGAGCAAAATAAAATAAATGACCAACATGGCAACAGCACTGGAGCTCCAAGCTTTGTATTAAAACAGTCAAAGGCTGATGTAATTCAAAGTTTAAGCATTTTTCAAATGACTTTACATTTGAACTTGGGTTAAATCTACATATGTAGTATCCTCTGTTGTACACAACCACCTACTTGTGACTCAACCCTAACACTGTTCACATTTGCTCTTGGCACTATAAAAAAGTTCTCCATAATTAGTCTCTCACTGGAAAAACTCTGAGACTGTATATTAATTAAATGGCGATATTGCATTCTTTGCCTACATAGACTAGGTTATAGTATATAGGAATTATGGGTAAGTATTTAAAAAAAATCATTTTGATTTCATTGAATTATGTTGTTTTAATAGGTTGATCATTTTATTTCAGGGGCATACATTTAAATGATTATGTGGATGTATGGTAAGATTATGGTTATGTTGTCACCATCACTGTAATCTAGGCTGGCCAGTTAGAAAGCTTCCTTTTAAAATAATGTTGCTATATTTTTCACTGTGTGACAAAGATTTGATCTTTCAAAAGAAAAATGAAATGCAAAAATGAAAGAAACACAAGTCAATACAGCCTTTCTGAAAGGCATATATATTCATTAAACAGTCTTCTCTAGTGGCACTTCTCAGGTCCACAGGTTTCTATGTGTAAAGAGCTTTATACAGTGAAGATTCCACTCAGAACATCTTTAGGCACTTACCATTGTGAGCTAACAAATTTGGAGATGTACTGTACCCTAAAAAATTTGCAGTCTGTATATAGTTGGTATTCATAATTGTCTATCGTTATGGTAGATTTAAGGAAGAATATCTGAGAAGGATAATAAGGAAGTTCAAATACCAGAAAGTATATATATATATATATATATATATATATATATATATATATATATATATACAGTTTGTGAACCCTTTAGAATTTTCTGTATTTCTGCATAAATATGACCTAAAACATCATCAGATTTTCACTGAAGTCCTAAATGTAGATAAAGAGAAACCAGTTATACAAATGAGACAAAAAAATTATACTTTGTCATTTATTTATTAAGGAAAATGATTGAATATTATATATTTGTGAGTGGCAAAAGTATATGAACCTCTTGGATTAGCATTTAATTTGAAGGTGAAATTAGAGTGTTTTTAATCAATGGGATGACAATCAGGTGTGAGTGGCCACTCTGTGTTATTTAAAGAACAGGGAACTATCTAAGTCTGCTCTTCATGACACATCTTTGTGGAAGAGTATCATTAAATGAACAAAGTAGATTTCTGATGACCTCAGAAAAAGAGATGTTGATGCTCATCAGGCTGGAAAAGGTTACAAAACCATCTCTAAAAAGTTTGGACTCCACCAATCCACAGTCAGACAGACTGTGTACAAATGGAGGAAATTCAAGACTATTGTTACCCTCCTCAGGAGTGGTCGACCAACAAAGATCACTCCAAGAGCAAGGCGTGTAATAGTCGGCGAGGTCACAAAGGACCCCAGGGTAACTTCTAAGCAACTGAATGCCTCTCTCACATTGACTAATGTTCATGTTCATGAGTCCACCATCAGGAGAACACTGAACAACAATGGTGTGCATGGCAGGGTTGCAAGGAGAAAGCCACTGCTCTCCAAAAAAAGCATTGCTGCTCGTCTGCAGTTTGCTAAAGATCATGTGGACAAACCAGAAGGCTATTGGAAGAATGTTTTGTGGACGGATGAGACCAAAATAGAACTTTTTGGTTTAAATGAAAGGCGTTATGTTTGGAGAAAGGAAAACACTGCATTCCAGCATAAGAACCTTATCCCATCTGTGAAACATGGTGGTGGTAGAATCATGGTCTGGGCCTGTTTTGCTGCATCTGGGCCAGGAAGACTTGCCTTCATTGATGAAACAATAAATTCTGAATTACATCAGAGAATTCTAAAGGAAAATGTCAGGACATCTGTCCATGAACTGAATCTCAAGAGAAGGTTGGTCATGCAGCAAGACAATGACCCTAAGCACACAAGTCGTGCTACCAAAGAATGGTTAAAGAAGAATAAGTTAATGTTTTGGAATGGACAAGTCAAAATCCTGACCTTAATCCAATCGAAATGTTGTGGAAGGATCTGAAGCGAGCAGTTAATGTGAGGAAACCCACCAACATCCCAGAGTTGAAGCTGTTCTGTATGGAGGAATGGGCTAAAATTCCTCCAAGCCAGTGTGCAGGAATGATCAAAAGTTACCGGAAACGTTTAGTTGCAGTTATTGCTGTAAAGGGGGGTGACAACAGATACTGAAAGCAAAGGTTCACATACTTTTGCCACTCACAAATATGTAATATTCAGCCATTTTACTTAATAAATAAATGACCAGGAATAATATTTTTGTCTCATTTGTTTAACTGGTTTCTCTTTATCTGCTTTTAGGACTTGAGTGAAAATCTGATGATGTTTTAGGTCATATTCATGCAGAAACATAGAAAACTCTACAGGGTTCACAAACTTTTAAGCACAACTGTTTATAGATAGATAGATAGATAGATAGATAGATAGATAGATAGATAGATAGATAGATAGATAGATAGATAGATAGATAGAATAAAAAATGTTTTATAAAGATGGATGGATGGATGGATGGATGGAAATCGAAAAGTGGTTGTGCATCTCTAAACTTGGATAAAACATGGCTGCTAAAGCTGACCTTTAAACCCTTGCTCTAAATAGGTCAAGGTTACGACCTCTGTGAACTGCCCCCTAGCAACCGGAGAACATAACACAGCAATGATATCCACAAAGTGGCAACTGAAACAAGAGAGCAAGAAAATGGCAGTGAAAACGGTCCAAAATTATTTTTTGAAAGAAAAGTGTGTGTAAGTGGGTAATTTGAAAAAACTGAAGCTATAATTTTAGATTTTGAGGACTTGGGGGAAAAAAACAACAAAATGAGTGAAGAATATTAATTATTGAAAGAAAACATACTTAAAATAAATAAAAAGTCCTAATTCTTAACCTCAATTAGATCACATCTGTCTGATGCATTAAGTTTTATTCATTTTGCCAATTCACTGTAAACAGTCATATCTGATTTGATTCGCTTCCAAAAAGCATTCTGAACTTTCATGTGGACTCCGTTATGGACTTTTCAATTTTTTTTATATCATCCTGACTTTTCTTTAGAATTACTCTAAGGTAGTCAGCTGACCCTATGCCCCCTGAGACATGCCAATTTTACAATTACATTTTATTAGCGTGAAAATTTGTGTTGGCTCATCAGATATAAACGATTTCTTACATACTTACTTCATCTCTGTTCTAGGTGTTTTATTTGGCAGATGCCCCCCCCCAAAGCAAAAAAATAAAAGCAAAGTGCATAAGGTATATTTGAGTGTTTAATGCAGTTAGCAGAAAGCCTCAACAGCTGGCCTATAAACTTGTCACTTTGTTTCCAAGTTTTTTACTAGAATCACCACCATTTGCTTGCCTTTTTTATATATTTAATAAGGAATCATTTTACTGGTGCAGAAAAGAAATATTTTGACCATACAGAAAGAAAGACCCATACAGAGACATGTTGAGATGTCAGAAAATAGATGAAGGAAGAGGGTGATGATTTCTAGAACATTATTGAGAGAATTGTTTATAGAAAACTAAGTAGTTAAATTGAACATGGAACGGTGGAAATTGAGTTGATGGTCATTTCTATATGTGAGAAAATGTGTGATAGGCAGATACAAAAGTAGGTCAAAATCTGTGGTTTGAAAGAGTGAAATTAAAAGAATGTCTTGTCATTATCTGCATAGTGACGATAAGCGAAACAATACAATGTTAGGGAGAATGCCTATTGCATATATTAATTGAACATGCTCTGTAAAGTGTTTCTTACTGTTATATTTAGGTGGCAATGATATACAGCATTATCATTTTAAATACATCTGGATTCAAACAGAACTATTTATTAACAGATCTTTAAAAACAAACCTTTTAAACAGCTAAACAAAACACAGTGATTTCCAAGATCATCGATGCTACCACATAATGAAGCCCCTTACAGCTATTTATTTTCATACTCACAGGATTTTGGAGAAAGCAAGGTTTTTAATGAATCATCCTCAAATAAAACATAGCTAACTTGCAGGTTAATTACTTCCATATAACTTGCCCAAGCTGGAAATGAAATTGTGTACATTTCATAATATCAACAACAAAAGATAGTGTTTTAAAGTGCTGAAATGGCATATAATTAGAAAATTCATGCTGTTTTATCATATATAAGGTCGTTTCAGCAACAGAATGCAAAAAAAGTATATATTTTTTTATAAATTATTTTATTTATGTTGTTACAAAATTTGAAAGGTGTTTTATAACAGGTGAGAATCATGTGAATTAAATGATGGTGATCATGAAAAATATAAACACAAAATTGTAGTGCTCATGAAGACATAAAAGTAGAAATAAATGACAAAATGACATAAATGGAATAAAACTAACAATAACATTATTATCACAGTATATGATGATGCTTATACAATCTAAGCATTGTGTCTTTTACCTTAATTTATTTTCAGCATGGAAATAACCTTTAACCTTTTTTCCTTTACAATGAAATTTATTAACAAACAATAAACAAAAATTGAGCATTATTTCTTGCAGTTCTTACAAACATATCCAACTTAAATATATTTTTGCAGTTTTTCACATATTTTATAATTTTTTTATTCTTATTGCTGATGATCACCTGTTGATGTCTAAGATCAGTCATAATCACTCGGTTATTAGGAGACATATTCAATTTAGTTGTGATTTTTTTCTTTATAAAAGGGGTCCCACTTACTGACTGACACAGAAGTTATTATGGAAAAGCCATACTCCATCATTTTGATGTCCATTATCTTCTGGTAATTTTTTTTTGTTAATTTGAAAATCATTCATTTTGAGATCAATATACTTTTTTGGCTTGTTGTGATCTCTTTCTTTTTTAAACAGGGTAATGTTATGTGCTCATTAGGAGCCAGTTTACTTAGGCAGATACCTACTCTGACCACACAGTGTCATGTAAGCAAAGCCCTAGAAAACTCAACAATCACGATATGGTCTTAGCCTTTCCCCCCAGGCTAGTGTTATGGGGTGGTAAGTTTATTAACATGACATGATATATTATTAAAATCTTCCTGTTATATTTTCAGGAGGCAAGGGTTTTATAGTAGTTTTTTTTTATGTGTCAGCTGATGCATGGCCTTAATGAAGGCTGATTGAGGTCATTTATGTTTGGTAGAATGTCTAGAGGGGGCTGGCCAGTCTCGTGGCCTGGAACCCCTGCAGATTTTATTTTTTTTCCAGCCATCTGGAGTTTTTTTTCTGCCCTCCCTGGCCATCCAGAAAGCATTTGTTATGACCATATTAATTTACAGTTCTTGTGTAAATAATGACTTTCTAGACACTCCAGTATAACAAAAATCAGTTTATTTGCCATATATGCAATCACTCTTTATTTTACTTTGGATCATTAACATCAAGGACCAGCACAAGGCTATTTGCAGAGAGAGCAATCAATCATTTAATTATTCTGGCTCAACACAGACAATACAGCGAGTATGTAAACCACATACTTGCAAATACTAAAGGTACACTATTTTAACATTCTGTCATATTTATTTGGTTCTCATATATTTTAGGGACAGTGGATGACTGAGGGCTATTCAGTTGTTGCATGTTGTGAAACAAGTATAGTACCTTAGATAATTAGCAGAACTGAAACCAAATGAATCTCTATGAATCCATAATTAGAAGTGCAATCACAACAATACTCCATATTGTTAATATAAGAGAAGACACTCGTAGTAAGTAAAATTTGTACATTGGATTTCTTGTCAGTTTTTGGGTTCAGACTTTCACTTGAATTTCCAGCAAAAACAGGTGCAGATATAGGCCTCAGAGGAGATATTGTTTAAATAGATGCCAAGCTGTCATGCTCACAGTGTGATTTATATACAAAAAAATCTCACGCAACAGGTGTTTATTTAATCTTTCATAACATCACCATCCAACACTTTTGCTCACTTAAAAAATAAAAAAAAAACTTTATTGCTTTTACAATTTGCCAAGAGGATTAAAAAAAAAATCTTTGAGGTTTTGGACGTTAAATTGAGCAAACCAAGATTGTACTGCAAGCGCTTAACTACACAAACAAGAGACACAGCCAGTGGGAGGCAAAGATAAGCTCATATAGTTCAATAGAAACCCCCTTTCTGCTACAGTGACATCGCAGGCTAGCCACAACTGTATAATACATGATCCTGTGGTAAAAAAAACTGAAGATAAAAAGTGCATAAAATGTTTAGCTTACATGCATTTCAAAGTCAAATGTAGCATGTAAATAACTGATATTATTTACAACTTGTGACTTTTTAAAACATTCTTAACACTAGAATTACCAGAGCCAAAGAAAAAACTCGTAAATCCGGCCCACCTTAAATCCCTTCGTACCTATCCATCAGCGTCTTTTGTCTTCTAAATGTGTTGATAAGCCCAAACAGCCTGCATTATTTCATTGTCCCCACACCACCACCTAAACCAAACACCTACCAACCCCCATACGCCCCACCTCCGCCCTCCGCCGACACAGAAAGGGCAAGAAGTTCTCCTAGTTCCTGCCTTGATTGATTATCTTGGAGTGAGCAACCCAGAATTGTAAGGGGAAATAATTTAATGTGTGTTTTGTGTTTACAACAATCTATATAAACACATAGTTAAAATAGGAACGTTTTCATGTTTTAGTGATAAATAAAAAATAAAGTGACGGTGATACGAAGAGGGCAGATTCACCAGCATTTGTGTGTCAGCTTTTATCCCTCCAGATCTGAGAATTTCCAGCTTGATTGTCTCAAAACACCACTCACATCTACAGTTATTTCCAGTTTCAGATAAAAAGTAACCATGTCAGATCTGGGGTGGGTGGTGGATGTTGTATCTTGATCGTGACTGAGAGAGTAAAAGTGAAAAAAACACTAATTTTTACAAGTACTATAAATTTACACTGGCTGTTACAGACACAAATCAAATGTATGCTTTTATTGTGTAATATTAACAATAAGAGCAGCTCACTACTCTAAACGGTAAATTTGCCGGGGAGCTGGTTTCGAATTTACAACCTCTGCATTATAAGTCAGTGGATCTCACTGCTGCACCAAATAAGCTGTTGTATTGTATTTGCACCCTTTGGTGAAAGTATTTATTTGATATTTGGCCAACAGCCTTCACACATTATACAGTTCATGTCTACATTTTGTTATTTATTACTAAAACATGAAAAACGTTTCTGTTTTAATGATGTGTTTACTTGGATTGTTGTAGACACAAAACACACACCAAATTATTTCCCCTTACAATTCTGGGTAGCTCACTCCCGGATAATCAATCAAGGCATGAACTGGGAGAACTTATTGCCTGCTCTGAGGCGGTGGTGGGATGGTATAGCAGGCTGCTTGCTGCTAAGGCTTATAGACACATTTAGAAGACAAAAGATGCTGACTGAGAGGTGCAAAGAGAATTAAGGTGGGCCGGATTTACAAATTTTTTCGTAGGCTCTGGTAATTCTAGTGTTAAGCCACAGCTAAAATTAAATTAGAGTTTTTTAGTTTTTTTCAAACTGTATTTTGTTAATGACACCACTCCTGCTATGAATTTACTGCGTATAGTGTATTATACAAAGAAGTAGATAGAAATTAATCAGTTGTGTAAGAAGAAGCATCTTGAATGGCAGATTCCTACTTCCTATGATACATTTTAGTTATATATTTTGAAAGCAGTTGAAAATAGTAACATTCTCAAACCCGCCTACAGGCAATCCAATTCAGGGATGCAGGAGATCAGAGTCAATCCTGGCAGAAATTGATGGAAGACAAAGAACAGCTCCAGAAAGGCCCCATTCATTGATACTCCAGCATTGACACGGCACCATTTTAGGGTCACCAAGTAGCATAACATCCACATCCTTGGTGTTGTCAGTGGAGACCCTTCGAATCCAAGATTTTGGATCTGTGAAGCACCAGCACTAACAACTGTACTACAGTTGTATAATTTGAAATATTTAATACATAAATCTTCAGTCATTCATCCGTTCACATTTTTAACCTTGTTTATTTCTGTAAATGTTCATTCACTGCCAAACCTGATGCTAGACATACTGTACATAGGACACATCCGAATACCCTCCGTCAATTACCAAGCAGCCTTTCCTTTTTTGAGCAGTAGGTCTATTTTCGCAAAATATTATCCTAACCTTGAAAACTGCTTGTCACATTGAAGCATATAAGAAATTTTGTAAGTCAAAAGCATTCATTATTAAAATAGGATGCCTTGCTATTCAAGCCTGCTATCTAATGATGTACATTTGCATATACAAAATATGTTAAATATTTTAATCTTTAGGAGGGAGAATTAATAATGTCAAAATGAACATCTTTCCTAAGCTACTATATCAATTCCAGAGTATACCTATATAGGTAAACAAATCATTCTTTAAGAATTTAGACGTGCCGTATATACTCGTGGATAAGTTTTCCCACAAATAAGTTGGGACTTGATTTTACCGTATAATTTCTGGTATTTTATAATGTCGGTCGTATATGTCGAATGCGGAAAACTCACGCTATTGGTCCAAGAGATTATGATATGCTAACATCCACTTGAGAGAGTAACTACGGAGAACACTGCCTTTTTTTCCCTATGTATTGTGCCTACATGACCACACAGTAATACCCAAACTATTCTGAAACAACGTTTGCAGTAATTTGTGTTTTTATATCTCGCAACCTCATACACCTTTATCGTAAGTACATCCTTTATCTATGATGGAGCATTCGATCAGAAGAAAATATGATGCTGGTTTTAAATTAAACGTTATTGAAGTAGGGAAAGAAGTTGGTAACTATGATGCTGCAACAAAATTCGATGCATCTGTGAAACTGATGTGAGATTAGTGGAGGCAAAAGAAGATATAAAAGAAAAAATGATATGTTGCATTTTTGAACGGGCTTATAAATCGGGGTCTGATTTTGTAATCAATTTTTCGGGTATCAAGACCTGACTTATACGTGAGTATATACAGTAATCATAATATTGTTTATCTCTAATTCGAAACAACCATGCCTCCAAAAAGATGAAACTACACAGACCTTAGGCAGAAAGTGGCATGGCAGTATCTACCCTTCAATTTTAGTACTGGGTAGCAAATATAAGGACAATAAAAGTTTGGAAATTGTCAGTAATTCATGCACTCACACCAGCCTAGCTTGCAATGGAAAATAATTCCTATACTATATCTTCCTTCTATGCCCAGCATTGTAATCCAATCAATACTATCTAGCATCAATCTGCCAGCATTCCAGTTGTCTACTAATTACTTACAAAATGGAACCAGTGTGTGACACATTTTCAGGTAGAGAGTGTTTATCTGCTGCTCCTATACACATTAATCACCTTTTTCCAATTTCTCAGACCTACACAGTGTTTAATGCATGTAAAATGCTAGAGACAATTGCAGATCTTTATATTGGCAATGTATCAGCATGTTATGAACACTTATGCTCCAAAATTAACTTTCCAGCTACACACTTTTTTTTGTATATACAAATTACAAATTTGGTTAAAAGATGTTTGCCTTACTTTCCATATCTCACACCCATATCAGTTGCAGAGGACATACTAGTTGTCGATGGAGACTCAGGCAGCATTTCATCAGTATATAAAAATGTTCAAAGAATTTGCCCTTCAATGATTATAAGGCATGGTGGGAAAGGGAACTTTCAATTTGCAGGTAGGAAAATGCATGGAACTCAGTCATGCATACATAGAATACGCTCTAGTTCTATTTGCACCTAGCATTCCATAATTCAACTAAAGGTCAACAATCACATTTATCTTGTTGAAAATTCTCCAAAATATACTCAGGGCAAGACCCAACCTGCAAGCATTGTCAACTAGCTCCAGCATCACTCGACCATATGATTTGGGAATGCACTAAATTAACATAATTTTGGACAAAAATCTTCATATAATTGTCATATAGCATTGGTGTCAGCATCTTTACAAATCCTGTAATGATGATATTTGACGTACTCTCTGATGGAGTTAAAGTACAAGATAAGTTGATTGTAATATCTCATACCATCTCGCAAACATTTTTGCTCTCTCATATGTGGTGGGTGAATCTTGTGCGGCTTTTTTTATTATTATTATTTTATTGTATTCCTATTTTTCTTATTTATCTGGATTGATTTTAAAGTAAACTGTTGTATCTGTTATGTTATTATTAGCTGTTTGATTTGACGACATTGTAATTTTGTGGCTTTTAAAACTAAAACATATGTTGAAATGTTATTCAACATGAGTAATTTTAATTAGAATTCTATAAATAGGATACAGCATTTGTCTTAAAAAATGTATGAATAGGGTGCACAGCGGAGAGTGCTGTTTCCTCACACTTGCAGAGCCCTGTATTTGAAGTCCATGGGGTTTTAAGCATTCTCCCATGTTTGCAGGTCTTTTTCTCTGGTACTTGAGATATTCTCCCACATCCAAAAGATTGCAGTTTAGGTTAACTGCCGATAAAATGACTCCATCCATGTGGGAGTGCCCTACAATGGGCTGAGACCCTGTGCAGGCTTGATTTCCTACCTTGAACCTGATGTTGTAAAGATGTGCTCTGCATCCCTAAACTGCATTAAACCAGAGAAACTGTAATATAGAATTACTAAGTATGTATTTTTTTCTTTGTTTACAGTTGATTGATGCCACCTCCTGGCTTGCTCTATAGATGACTATTATTTGTAGACTGCTAATTTCATCCTGACTGACATTTGCAGACAAATCCTCTCTTTGTCTGTACTGTACTTTAGTTTTCTTTAAGTATAGGATTTGGTTATAAGAGCAGATTGCCTTGCTCTCATCATAAAAGCCATTAATCAATTTTTACTCCGTCTTTACTCACATTTACTTTTCCTGTGTGTCAACAAAATTAACATTCATGATACTGAAGTATAAAATACTAATTGCTCATTCAGCCTCAAGTTCCTTTTCCCTTAATAAATCATTTAATATGTGCTTTATGTTAGTGTATAATTTTATATAAGTAATTTAAATATTAGAAAGGCTCCAACAAAAAGACCATTTAAACCATTTGGCCAGCTTCATTAGTTAGCTGAAATTCCACATCCAATTGTTTCTTAAAAGAAGATATGGCAATTCTCAGCCCAACTTAATCCATGTCAGAGTTATGGGATGGAGCTTATCTTCACAGTACATTCCACATGGCAAAAACAGCTCTGGAAAGGGCACCAGAAAATTCCACTGCAGGGTCCACCTGCTGCACAAACCCCTACTCAGATTCAATCAGTCTGAAATCACCACACTTCCAAACTACCATGTCTCTTATGGAGTTGTGGGAAGAAAACAGGAGAACTTGGGGGAAACACAGGGAGAACATACAAAGTCCACAGACAACAACAAGGCAGAGGATTCCCAGATGTAGGTAGGATCAGTGAGGTAGTAATGCTACCCACTGCACCATCCTGTGGTATCTGTATTTGTTGTAACATTATATATTGAAAACAATTTTTAAGTATGCTTGCAATTAAAGCAATCTTTACAATTTTTAGGAATTACTTAATGATCTGTTGTACAGTATATTAGCCAAGGATAATAAAGCATAGCGCTTTGAATGAAGAAGTTTAATCTTTTAATATTGATGCTTACAGACATAAATAAACAATGTGAAATTAGCATTTTTATATCTCTATAAATACAATTGTAATACCCTTTCACTGTCTTTTGAAATGTTTGACTTCATTTAATGTTATTTATTCATTTTGCACACAAAGAACCTAATTTCAGCCTTCAGATTACATCTTGTCTGTTTTTTTGCCAGTCATGTTAAAACGGCTGAACCAATTTTAATGAAATGTTACACGTAAATTGCTGTCAAAAAGCAGAGATGAAATTTTGATAACAAGAGATATTATTAAGACGACAAAGGAATAATGGTTTGGGTTGAATCCAATCATGGACAGCCAAGTAGGGGAAGACACAGTCTTTATACTCATGAACTTGATATGTTGCATGCTGCTCACTTGTAGTTGACCTTACCTAGCAGTGGTATAGCCACAGCCCACAAATATGCCTCAAAATTGTTGTGCCCATAAGAAATAATATACAGTACATATATATAAATACTTTTTAAAAACCATGCTTATATTAAGTTAAAAAGTGTACTAAAAAGTAAAAAAATAAGTCTATCATACATCACACATAAAATAAAAGTGTGGGCGCTTTTGCTAAGATTTTATTGACTGATGAAAAGTACCCACCTTTTATTTTATGAGTGATGTATGAGAGACTTTTTAGTACACTTTTTAACTTAATATAAGCATGGTTTTTAAAAAGTATTTTTATATATATTGTGAAAAAGGCGCTTTATAGCGCCTGACCCAGCACAGACTACGCAGAGGCACGTGTTCACACTCAATACTTTTTATTTTTTTCTCTTCAGCCGTGGGCACACACACCGGCCCAACACAGTCCCAAGCACAAAAACCCACACAAACCAACACTTTCCTTCCTCCACCACTCCTCCCAGGCAACCTCGTCCTCTTCCTCCCAATTCTGGCCCTGATTGCTGGGAGGCGGGCCCTTTTATACCCCACCCGGAAGTGTTCCAGGTGCCTGACCAGCTGGTCTTAATTGCACCTTCGGGTGGGGCTGATAAACCGTCCAGTGTGGTGGCTGGTTCTTTGCAGCACCCCCTAGCGGCCACCCCATCTCCCAACCGGGCTGCTGTGGTGGACTCCATGTCCCATGGAGCCACGGGGGAGATTGAGGAGGGATCCACGGCCAGGGAGACTGCCCCCAAGTGCCCCGGGGGAGGTACTGCCATGTCCATGATGGCTCCCCCGGGACGATGTTTCCTGCAGAGGCATTAGCTCTCTTGGAAATGTGTTCTTTTAAAATTGTGGCATATTAAATAATTTAACAATATCATAATATACCAGAAAAGGCAATATCCCTCCCATCGTGATTACGGCGGTACAAGAATCACATGAGAAAAAATATCTTTTAGCTTACATTTACTGACGGTTAACGCGGTTACAGACGGAGAGGCGCATGGACAGACTTAATCCAGGTGGGAAATCTGGATCAACACAGTCGGCCATTTCCTCATCACCACGCTGGGAGGTTTTTCTTTGAGCTTTGTCGATTCCGCCTCTAAGGGTCTGGCTGTTGTCCAAGCCTTTATAATGTCTTGCTTCACTTGCTGGTCTTCTCCGTCTCCAAACAAGGGCTGAATTCCTCCCCCACAAAATACAGAAATATCATAGTGCTTACATGCCGATTCTCATTCTCCCAATAAGGAAAGAAGATTTGTGCTGATAGAGGACAGAAATACACTAACCTGTGTTTAAGCTGACTATACAAGCCTCCAGTTGTCTCTGGCTATCCACTCCAATGCTTGGCTAGCGAATGTAGTATAACAGATGTATACAGCAGAGGCGTCCCGGCCGGGCATGGGACCCGGCTGTCCATCACAATGTATATATTATTTTCAACTTTTTAGTCTTGTGTTTGTTTTAGTATAATTTTGTAATCAATATTTTAACACTTCCTTTAATATTTTTATCAGCTACTAGCGCCATCTATTGGTGAGATCTTTAACTGTTCTTCATATGAAAATTTCATTTCTTAATTAACATGGATTAATTGATCAGTTAGTGAAACTGATTATTGATTCTTGTATTGTCATCGGAAGTTAGTCATTTGGACAATAGGAAGTGGGTTAAATATCAATTACAAGATTTGTACCAGACAACAAACATGTGAAGTTAAAATAAGCGTGGTAATAAAATGAATATGGTGTCATGGAAGAAAGCTACTTATTTTCAAGCATTGTTAAAAAAGTGTCAAGCCGGAAAGTATGTGTGATTTGATTATTTTACCAGTATAACCCCTAAAAGAAGGTGTAAATAATTTTTAGAGATCAAGGATAATTTATTAAAAGTCTTGTGAGGTCTAGACTTTAGCAAGTAAAGTTCTAACGCCATGAGATGTACATCACCATCTTTTATATAATGGCTGACATGATGTTGCTAATCACACGACACCTGTCATGTGGTTAGCAATTATATAGGATTACAATGAACAAGAACTCCAAAATGGCGACATTCACACAATAAACACACAACATGGTGGAAGGATGTGGGTAAACAAATAATCAAAATGATGATGTGATGGCATCACAGTAATAGCACTGAAATAACAAGTGGAACTAAAACTAAATAACATATAACAACATTAGCAAACACAAATAACACCTTAACATTCAAGGACAGTGGCTTGGTTGAGGTTCAACCACCAGCTGTGAGACAGAAGTGCTAAGTGAGAAAATAGAAAGAAAAATATGGTCATTGATGCTAGTGATGGCAATTGGTGTTGCCCGTATCTGTTTCTTTGAGGAGATGTGCTTTATTTAATAATCATAAGTTACTTATAAGGAATCTGGCCTTTTATGCAATATTTTGATAATTCAGTATGTTGTATGGTGTTAAGGATCATTTTTGGTTCATATGCTTATAACTGAGCACTCAGTTTGAAATCAGTTGTTAACATGAAGTAAATCATTGTAAAGCTGGCTATGTGAGAAGACAAGTGCCCAAGAATACTCAAATTTCCTTAATGTATTATTTGAGTGCTTCCTTCACACAAATAAGGAACATAATGGCCTTAAAAATTTGTTTGACTTTTGTCATTATTATTTTTCAATAAGATTAACCGAATTAATCAGTTTTTGTAAAATATCTAAGCAAAAACGTTTTTTTTTTTTATAAAATATGACAGTGGTTACTCCACACATTTAAATGCACTGTTACTTTGTACTCTGTTTTGTAGATATTTTGTATTTATGTGGCTTCTTTTTATACTTGCACATTGTCACTCTGGAAGGCATACTTCCAAGTTCCTCTTGGTTTCTGCCTGTAGTACATTTCTTGTATTTGTGAGCTTTTACTTGTTTCTTTCAGGTTGTTAATTTGATACTGTATTAAAATATTGTTAACCTTGTATATTGTCCTGTGATTTTCCTTGCTATCAATAGCAATGTAAAAAGTAAAAATTGATTGTTACTTGTAAACAAAGTCTATTATTTAAACACCATTAAAACATGAATGTCAGAGTGTTTAGTGTATAATGTATGACTCTTTCCACAGTTGGCTTCTCTATTGTTCCACTAATTTGTGTGTGTGTGCGTTTTATTCATTAAGAATATGCTTTTGTTTGGCAGTAGCAGAACTGCAAAGTATATTAAAGGCCAAAAAATATCTTCCTGTCTAACTCATCGGATGAAAGATATTGTACAAGGGCAGTGATGCAGAGAGATCTAATCACTGGCTATTCACTGTACATTACCGGGAGACCTAGGAGCAGCACTCTCCTGGAAGTCATGTATCAGCATAAACCCTGGCTTGTCTTGTCTCCATCCTCCACATGAAGAATGCAGAGGTCAGAAACAAAGATCACGGAGCATTTTCCACTGCATGAACTAAACACAAGGCTGCTACAGCATGTTAAAGATTCATCTTATTCATTTTTTACACCTTTAATTCTTCTTGCTGCACCAACTAAAAATGACATCTATTCTCATTTTCTTTTTTCATTCCTTAGGAATGCATTGCATTTGCAGTACCTACTTTGCTTGTAGTCTAATATCATGCGTTCTGGCACAGTGCAGACAGTGTCAGCTGGGTACCATAACACATGCTTGATAACCCTTCAGCTACCAAATGAAGTAAATATTTATTGATGGTTCACTGTTGGAGCTGATAGCAACCAATCCAGTTTCTAAAGCATATGTAGTTATGGACAGCACGGTGGCAGATTTGCTAGTGCTTCTGTCCCAGGATACTTGGGTTCAAATTCCTGCCCAGACTGTGACTGAATCTTCTTCTTCTTTCGGCTGCTCCTGTTTGGAGTTGCCACAGCAGATCATCTTTTTCCATATCTTCCTGTCCTCTACATCTTGCTCTGTTACACACATCACCTGCATGTCCTCTCTCACCTAACCCTTAAACCTCCTCTTAGGCCTGCCTCTTTTTCTTTTGCCTGGCAGCTACATCCTTAATATCTTTTTCCCAATATACCCAGCATCTCTCCTCTGCACATGTCCAAACCAACACAATCTCGCCTCTTTGACTTTGTCTCCCAACTGTTCAACCTGAGCTAACCTTCTAATGTATTCATTTCTAATCCTGCCCATCCTTGTCACACCTAATGCAAATCTCCAGCTCTCTCTCCTGCTTTCTGGTCAGTGCCACCGTCTCCAACCCATATAACATAGCTGGTCTCACTTCCGTCATGCCCTGTAGACCTTCCTTTTTACTCTTGCTGATAACTGTCTGTCACAAATCACTCCTGACACTCTTCTTCACCCACTTCTACCTGCCTGCACTCTGTTTTATAACCTCTCTTCCACATACTGTATCTACCTGGGTTTTTAATGGTTTCTTTCTAAATGCAGACACAGTCTTTTCTGTGTGATTACTACTGATTGTTTTATAAAACAGATTAAAGTTAAAGCTATCTTTGAAATCTTAAGAAAGTCTACACAATTTATTCAAGGTCAATGATCAACCTGAAGGAAATTATTTTCTGAAATTGACTTTTTTTAAAGATTTTGCTTCCCACTAACAAAATCATTAAAGTTAGATCAAGCAACCTGAAGAACTCTGATCAAATCTAAAAAATAAGTTGAATAGAGCTGGTTTGAAGTTTTAACTTCAAGAGATTAATAGATTTGGAGACTGTTCATGGAAAGTTCCATTTGTATGTCTTTTATTAATTAGTTTATAATTTCTCTTTGTATCTTGCATTTTTTCTGAAATCATCTGCATTCTTTTTCACATTGAAATGCGGATAGTCCTATGCATTGGCATATTAGGAAACAGTGACCATCTTATTTAATCAAAAGGACAGCATGTCACACTCTTTTAACACTGTTTGTAAGAAATTACTTGAAAATCTAATTTTCCTTCAACAAAAATAAAAACTCTTTACTTTGCTTTCTTAGTTTGGTGACTACATATATTGTTTCCTTCCTTGGTTTTAGAGAATGAAGTTAAGCTTGTTTGGTTTTCCTATGGCCACAGACATTTTCCATGTTGTTTTGCATAATGCTAGCCATATTATTTATAACATTGATGCCCCTTGCTACTCATGAGTGTACTGACTCACAAGAGAGATGATAATGACTGGGAGGTGCAAATAGTTAAACACAAGACATAATCAGAACTGTCACTCAAACTAATGTGTCGCCAAAACTAGAAATGCTAACCAGAAATCGAAAATCAGAAACTAGAGAAAAAGGGATTTGAAAGCCAGAACAGCAGAAGCAAAAGGTTTTTTTGAAAATCATGAACATTGGGGTTTATCCACAAACTCAGATGCTCCAGAAATGCCCAGATTGACCATTATACTATTAATCTGATGACATCACAAATGTCACAAATTCCAGGGAATACTGGGTAGTATTACTATGGAGACAACAGATACAAATGTTCTGAAATGTCAAAATGCTACAGAAATTCAGCTTTGGCAATATGCTTTAAATGCAGAAACTAATGTTATACATTCAAAGACCTAATTAAACTAATAGATAGATGAAATCCATACAGAGATTCTCAAAAAGGGTTATAAACGCTACTGATCATAATGTGGCATTGAAGGTCTGTGATGTGTAATGTCACTGTTGCACTGCTTTAAAAGATAATGGCATGCCTAACATAATGTCTAAACTTAAAAAAATAGGAATACTCTACTAATTAAATATACAGACAAATCTCAGAACAAAGAAAGTGTGTAACATCTTTGCTTTCTTTTGGTTTCTGACTTCAAGCTTACATTTTGGAGTAAATTAACAAAGCCACATTTGTCTTTTCTTCACTCTTGTCCTTGAATACGCGTCTTTAATTTAACATATAAATTTAACATAAATAATATGGACATCATGATGTCATTAGCCAAAACATGCAAGGTTTACATTTCTAGTATCACACAGCATTAAATTGAGGAATTTCACCAAAGGTTGATTTCATGATATGACTGAATAGAACAGTAAATAAGTAAGAAAGTAAGAAGCAACAGTAACAAAATCTGTGAAGTTTTTAGCTGTGGACATTATAAATTATTTAATCTGTAACACTTTAGGTACTGCAAAGAGATGCATCTATTACCCATTTACAGTTACGTAACAAGACCTTAACAAATTTGTCTTTTGGTATTAATTGGTATTCTGAAGGATTCACAAGTCTTATTCTAAAGTATGTAATATCTAAAGGCATATGTTTTATTTAAGCCATTTCACTGTTTATTATCGTTCTGCTCATTTTTCATTTTCTGTATCCTTTTATTCCAACTTAGTCATGGAGTTTGAAGCCTATTCTAGGCACACTGGGGCGAAGTCAGGACCAAGTGATTAATGGGATGGCAATCCACCACAGGGCGTTTTCACAGTAATATTTGCATTTCCTTATACAGGGTAAATTTAGACTCCATTCTATAAACAGAAACAAACAAACCTGGATGTATTTGAGATGTGGTACGGAAATAAGAATACCCGAAGAAAACTGACACTGATACAAGGTCAGTGTTTAAATGACTTGTTTTACTGAAAGGTGCTTAAATCATCTGCCTGCAACTTAGTAGATGAACCTATGCAGTATAGGCAGAGAGTAATTATTCCTAGTTAACAAGTACCTGTTCTGCCATTATTCACAGCTAACAGAAACAGCAAAGTAAAATGTATCTATGTGTGCAGTGGTGCAATGGTTAATGCTGGTTCCTCACAGCTCTAAATAATTGGTTTTGATTCCCAGCCTAGTCACTTTATGTATGTAGTTTGCACATTTCCCCACATTCATTTCATGTTTTCTTAATCTGCTTTTAGTGCCTCCCACATCTTAAAGAAATGTATGTTAAGCTAATTAACATATCTAAATCTGTAATGTTTAAGTGACTGTAGAGTTCATTAAATTATTGTCTCATTAGGAGCTGGTTCCTGCTTGTTCCTCTAAACCCTGGAACAAGCAGAATTGAAAAAATGAATAGATGTGCGAATAATGAATTCTGTTATTTATTACAAGGAAAAAGGCCTGCAGGTCCTAAAGCAAATAAACCCTTTTTTGCTTGCGTCAATGTATTAGGACCTAGTTAGAAATCAAAGAACCACAAACAGCTGTGTTTCACACTAACTTTTCTATTGTTCTTCACAATCTGGTAATTAGAAGCTTCACTTGGGCCAAGTTAGACTTTGTCTACTTATATCTGTCATTATGAAAGATTTGACATACAATAACTATTATACAGTATGTTAAAAAACTGCTGCAAGATTCCTATCTGTAAAAGGGACTAAATATCAAAATGATCCCTGTTTTGTGATTTAATAAGTTTACCTTTTATTTAAAGCAAACTACATTGGTTATACATTAATTGTTTTATTCTAACAATTGCAGACAGTCGAGAAACATTTTTGAGTTATTACTGCATTCAACCCATCCTTTTTTCTACAATGTCATTTTCAATTTAGCACCCATGTAATATAAGTGACAATAGCAGTTGGGTCGTCTACCAAATAAAAAAGCAGCGTTTAGTCTGAATTGAAGCAAATAACTTCTGTCAGTCATATGCACATAGTTCAATATTTTTTAAGTGGGTGAATTTGTTTATCTACTATATTTGTTTCTATATATTTGAGCAACAAACTTAAGGAGATTGCAGATGCAGTATAACTTACAAATTCATTAAAGACATCAAATACCATACAAATCTTCTTACTTGGATAAGAAATCATTGATTACAATGGCCCAAGACAGAAAATTATTTATTTCTTCTTTTTGCTTTAACAGTGATAAAAATAAAGTGTGCCACAAAGCATAACAATCTGGTCTTATGTTGTTAGTTAGGAATTTATAAAGGAAGTTAAAAAGCAGTAATTTCTTTAATAATGGTAGTCCTTCATAATACTCCCTAGAGGACCCAACAAGCCAAGCAGGATCCTAAAAATAAGACACCGGCTATATATAATCATGGAGTTCATTTGTTTGATTGGGTCAGAACATTACTGGTAGCTGATTTAGAGGACTTGTTACACAGTTGAACTCTTTGGTTGTTGCCTTTTTACTCTCATTTCGCAACAGCATGAATTTTACAGCCTGCACTACAAAAATAGCTGAGTGCTAATCTTAGAATACGTAAGGGAATTGGCAGCTAGCTGTGGCTGTGGTAACGTTCCAAAGATTTCTTTGTGTAAATAAAGATGTTCTTGCTGTATTTCTTTCAGTTGAATCACCTACACAAAATGGCAAAAACAAGCATAGATAATATTTATATTATTATGTTTAATATTAATATAAGCAGAACAGTTTATTAAATGAATTAGCATAATATCAAATAATTGCAAGAAATAGCAAAAATCCAGTTTTATCCATATATCTAAAACATATTTCAGGTTTGCGGGGCACTGGAGAGTATACAGGCAGCACTTTGGCATGAGATGGAAACAAACTCTCGATAGGGAAATGTAATTTGTAAGTTGAAATCTATCAGGTTTTAAAGAATGAAAGTTACCATGACACTTTTATTTTCCCTTCACACTCGCCCTTTAGTTGGTTAAAGGGAGAAAGCAAAAATATTACCATAAAGTCAAAACCAAAAATCGCTTGTGAAAGCCAAAACCTGAAACTTGGCAACTGCTAGTCAAAATTGAGTTTTTAGAGATAATCTATATATTAAAATGTTAAGAGATGTAATTCAAATTCTAAAACTGAGTGTTTGGTTTCAGATAACAAGGTGTTCAAATAACATAGTATCTTAAACTCTGATTGAGTGTACATAGCCAACCTCTAGTTTCATGCACGGAGGTTTCAGAATTTGAATCGCATTAAGTTAATTCATAAATGAAAAATATGCTATGGCCTATAGGTAACATTATTTAACATTAACAACAAATATGCTTGAGAATGCATAAGAAACAGATTACACTGCAGGATTGCACTATAAAAAGCAAAATTTTGGTTGTATCAATCAAACAAATAAAATGTTGAGAATATTAATGTATGCCTATGTTTAACATAGGCAACCTTATATGTTGTTTATGAGGTTTTGATTAATCAAAGACTTACATAGTTTTGCAAGGAAATAATGAGCAAGTAACTGAAAGAATACAATCAAGTCCATCTCAAATAAAAATAATTTTGGATTTCATTTCCTTTTTCGATGTTTGTTTGCAAATTCATTTGTAATTATATTCCCTCTAATGATGGTATTCTTAAAAGGTACAACTAGTACCAAGTACTTTGCATTTTGGGTTGTCTTTTCTGGACGTACAGTATTTGTGCCATTGGTAGATGAAACTCAACCAAAGAGATAGTTGTGGTAATGATGTATTTTTTTCTTAATTTCCAGGAATATCCAGCAAAAAACAGCAAAGTTTACTCAGAAAGAATCTGTTATTGTAAATACCAAAAATAATAAAAATTTCATAGTTTAATTAAACAATAACAGGATGTTAAGCTTTTAAATACTGGACCTCAGATCTGTTTGTTTGCATAAGATTTGCCCCATCAGTCTCAGCATTTAAATCAATGCTGATGTATACCCTGACTAGAGCTGCTGGTTAGCTACTATTCTTGCACCTCTGTTTCAGAGTTGGCTGTTTTTATGATATAAACATTATACTGATATAATTATAAACTGTTACTGACACTTCATTATTCTGTTTCTCTTTTTGGTATCCTGGGGCCTCATGCATAATGCCGTGCGTAGAATTCGCACTTTAACATGATGTAAGCACAAAAGCCGAAATGTGTTTACGCACTGAAAAATCCAGATACAGGAATCTGTGCGTTCGCCAACTTCCACGTTCTTCCGCTACATAAGTCCCAGTCAGCATGAAAAGTAAGGCGCATGCACTTGCGTGCTGTCCCACCCCAACTCCTCCCAAAATTACACCTCTTTGAATATGCAAATCAGTATAAATAGTCCTTAAGCTCAGCCTTTTGTAAAAAGACAATGAGAAAAGAACGGGGTAAAATATAAGAATTTCAGCGAATACCAAGTGGAGGCAAAGGAAAACCATACTATTTGTTGATTTAAACAGTGGTATAATCAACAAAAGGAAGCTGATCAAGTGACATAGCGTGTCGGAGAAACTCAAAAGCTCAAGTTCACAAAGTCGCACAGTGCCAAAATAAAAAAGAAGTCACATATCAAAGTCGCCGTGAAAAGGGAGTTGTAGCCAACCGTCTGAGCTTATTAGGGTACAGACAAAAAAAAAATATGCACACAGTGGGAAAAAAGCACAAAATGTCAACTTTAATCTCGAAATTTCCACTTTAATCATGTAGTTTATTTTGTCATTAAAGTACAATAGAACATCATAAACTTCATCTTAAAATCATTTAATTTACTAGTTTCTCAAATCCCATCATAAGTAAAGTAGCAAGTTAAATGCTTTGTTTTGTATTTGATCTTCAATGTGCTCTATGTGTGTGAATCACTACGTGCTTCTGTTCTTTCTCTTTCTCCGACAGGACACAGAATCCATTACATTCGTGATATTACAGCTCTCTGAATAATTAAAATACTGAAATGTATACATGATATCATTTTCATGATGATTGGAATAAAAGCGTGTTATTAAACATGAAAACACGATGGCGCAGTGATTGTTCATGTCTCACACAAGATGCTGTTGCGCCATGCCAACCTTTGATGAAATAATTTATTGCAGCAGTATTGCCTCTTTCAAACATACTAACCTCCAATTCCTGTCCTTACTTTTCTTTCCCCAAATACCCAGTTGCCACACAATCAGCACTGTAATAGACGTTAAGCCATCTGTAACCTTACAACGACGATTCTTCAATACTTTTAAGGAACATTGAAATATCTTCATAGTACATGTTTAATTATTCTATCCGTCTATCCATCCAGTGTCGCGCCAGCCTCAGTAAATATACAGCGCAAGGCAGGGACAATATGTGAACTTGCTAGTGCTGCGGCACCGTGTCCTCACATGTTTAATTATATACAGATTATATAAATGAAGTTAAAGTTTTATCTGTACAATATAATCAACATATTTTGCTACATTTCATCTTAAAAATGATATCGTTATCATATGTAAATCACGCTTTATAAAGTGGTGCAGGTTGTGCAATATTATAACTGTAGTGTAAGTTTACAGTGAGGTGATTGTACTGTACTTACAAGGAGCAGTTATGGTATTTGGAATACTATAGCTATTCCCTGGACCATTATATTGTTACAGGTAACTTACAATCAGATGCATTACACTAATAAACAATATGCGATTAATTTCAGTGTATTTATAAAGCTGCGTCAGGAAAATAAAGGATAACCACACAGTAACTGTAGCACTGCTTTGACGCAGGGTGCCGTCAGTCTGCAAAACCGAGCGAAGAACTTGCGTACGACAGGGTATGACATACTGTGGAAAAGTGCGTGGCTTTACGCCAAGTGTAGGTTTTATACATCGCAATTTGAATGTGGCAAACGTTCTTACGTAACATTTCTGTGCATACGCACCGTTTATACATGAGGCCCCTGGTGTGGCACTTGGTTCCACTGCTATGCTGCCAAGCTGTTGCTTCTGCCCATAGGAAAAACTCTAAAGAGAGCCTTGGAATCCAAAGATGGAAACATTTAATTAGACTTATTTTTTTAAGTAAGACTTTCACTGTACTCTGTTAATGTGACCTATATTTAGCTTAATTTTAATTGTATTTATGCATAACACGTCATTTGTACTATAGCTGTAAGCATATTACATGGTTTTGAGTCTTCACTCACTGAAGTGTACAATACAAAGATAAAGCATATTGCAGGTATGGTTATGTGTCATTTTTCATTATGTTACCCCAATAAAAATAACAAGAAAGACTGCTTCCTACTGTCTCCTTTGAATTCTAAGCCTCAGTTCTGGTGAGAAAATAGCTTTAAATTTTCAGTTTAATTCCTTGTGATGATTTTTTCTAAAAAAGGAACTGTAAAAAAACACAAATAATTACAAATAATCTATCAGAACATCTTGTGCTATATCCAGTTGATAAAAGCCATCAACTTATTTTCACAAATCCTGAGATTTAATTATTGGTTTCCTCACACAATGGTATGTCATTAGTCTTGACAGGTGATAACAAATTATTACATTCACCTTTTTGTGACTGGATATTTTTTCTCTTGATTTTGAATCATTAGTGAAGTGAAATAGTGTCCTATCCAATTAATGGCAACAGAAAGTGACCTTCAGAGACAGACTGGAATGGTATAATGGTAACAACCTGAATCTGACAGTAAATGTCATCAATGCAAATTTAAAAGATCCTGTTACACTTATTTGCGCGTGATTGAATTTATTATAATTTCAGTATTTTCAGAATGTGAAAGCAGGAGCACTGTGCCCCATATTTAGTAAATTTGCCATTATTTATACATTTTCTAAGTTAGATTAAAATCCAACCTTCATCTCAGTGCAGACCGAAGACCCCACCATGGGAGGCAGAATTTCAAATGTCAAATACATAAATAAAATATATGTACTTGGCTATTAAAAACAATCAATTTATTCAGCTTTATTTCTTTGTAGCTCTAATATCCTTCTTGTTATTTTGCCCAATACTTTGTAATTTTGCTCACAGGCAAATCCAAGAGATATGATACATACTAATATATTTCATGTGGTATGAAATGCACATTTTTGTATCTGGGTTATAAAAGAATGTAGGCACTTGTACGTAGAAGAATCTCATGAGCGAAAAGTGAATGCTGTGGGACAGAACATATCTAGGGGTCTAATTAAAAATATAAAAATGTAAAAAATTAATATCAATGAGAATGTCATGGTCACACAGTTATTTGTTCTGCTGCATTATGGATCCAATGCCTTGGGTCTGAATCCTCTACCTGTTTGTTATTCATAAGATTAGAGGGGGATTCCAAATTGTGAGCGTGGGTGTGAGCGCAAGTGGGTCCTATGATGAACTGGAAGTTTTACCCGTCTGTTTCCTGCTTTGTACATAGTGATGAAGGACAGGCTCCAGCAACCTCCAACCCTGAGCTGAAATAGGTGGATTTGTATGTTATTTAATGTTAACTTCAACTGATTTTATGAATGAACTTTCAAATGCTATTTTATTTGTCTAACGAAAACAAACGTTAATACAAAGGAACAATTAATTATTCATCATTTGTATTGAACTTGTCAAAGTGAGATTAATATTGATCATTTTTTATCATCAAGATTTTCATTTAATATTCTTCATGATGCTCGCATTTTGTAATTCTGAAGTCTCTTTTTTTCCATTACATTAGCATCAAAATGAACACAATTATCTTGATTTACATACAGTAGATGGAGCCAAAGAAACAATGTACTCTTTTGTGGTAAAAGCTACAGATCACCCAGTGAAATGCTTTTTCCCATTCAAACGTTCATTATAGCTGACTGGAAGTCATTCTGTGTCTCTTATCTACTTTGTATTGAGAAATGAAAGAGCATTAATTCAAGGAAGAACCCAGATTTGAATCAATTCCAAAGAGTCCTGACCTAGATCAGCTGTGATTAAATCATGGCTAGCAAGGTTCTGTGGAGGTCAGAGAAATAGCATTAGAACTAATTCATTCATCCTTACGCGGTATGAATAAAAGTAATCTTTCTTCTAACCAATTTTCTCCTTGTTCCATTCCTCAGATTGCCTTTTTGTGACTGATTATTTTACCCGGACACCACGGAAACTAAATGCATACCGGTCATTCGCCAGTGTGGAGCTGTTTCATTTCCATGTTCCTGATGACACTATGGTGGCTGTCTGGAACCTCATCACATTCAAAGAGCAAGGCGGCACTTTTGGCGACAGCTGTCCTGATCGCAATGTCACAGTGTGAGTATAACGTTTACAGTGAGAAAAAAAAAAAGACTGGGTGGAGAGAAGAGAGAAAAATGCCATAACTTTTGCATTAATCCTAATGTGTTGTATATTGTACAAGCTGTGGTTTAGGGTTAAACCTACATGTAAGATTTCCCTTTTAAAGAAAATACAGTCGTGAAATCATGCAAAAAAGATACAGTATGTTGGCATTTCAGTGCTATAATACTGTATTATTTCATTCTTCTGCTATTAAAACGTATAAAGCAAATATACTCAAGTGGAAGAAAGATAGCAGGTTTGGATATAAAGAAAGCTAAACCCTGCAGCAAAGCTGACACTGGAGCGGCTTTTAAACCTAATCTGTCAGGCAGTATTTCAGTCATATGAGATTTAAAGTCAGCTTTGTTTTAAAGATCCACACTTCAAGAGAGAAACTGAATTTTTCTCTTCTTACCAAGTATTGCAGGGCACCTTCCCTCAACCTGAACTTTTGCAAGGGTATTCCTTTTTTTTTTTATAATTCAGTCTTGATTTCCATTTTTCAAATGTTTAGCTCATACACTTCTTCTTCTTTTTGCTGCTCCAGTTAGGGGTCGCCACAGCGGATCATCTTGTTCCATATCTTCCTGTCCTTTGCATCTTGTTCTGTGACACCCATCACCTGCATGCCCTCTCTCACCACATCCATAAACCTTCTCTTAGGCATTCCTTTTTTCCTCTTCCCTGGCAGCTCTATCCTTAGCATTCTTCTTCCAATATACCCAGCATCTCTCCTCAACACATGTACAAACCAATGCAATCACGCTTCTCTGACTTTGTCTACCAACTGTCCAACCTGAGCCGACCCTCTAATGTACTCATACACAATCATAGAAAATAATTAAACACCTTTACTGCTATTTAAAATATGCAGTTGCCACTATATGTACGGAGTGAGCATGTTCTCCTGGTATTAATGAGTATTTTTTTCCAGGAACCCTGGTTTTCCTTTTATTTCCCAATAGTTGTTGTTGTAGATTTCATTTAAATGTCCTGAAGTATCTCCAAAAAAATCTTCTGCATACGTAAACAAAAACAAAGCAGCACAATGAGTAGGGGGTACCACCCTGGTAAACCCCTTTTAATCAAGTGCCAAGAAGGAAAGTAAACAAAAGAGTAAGAATAATGGTGTCTGCCATGAAACAAAAAAGACTCGTCAGTTAGTTTACTTCTGAGCAGGGCCCCCCTTCTCCCTTAGATGCAGATTCAAACGGAATGCCCACTTTCAGTTGCTCTCTTGTTTATATAGAGCAGAGGTACTCAACTCCGGTCCTGGAGTCCACAGCAGCCCTCAGGTTTTTGCTTTAACCAGACTTTTAATAAAAACCCTTTTATTTCCTACTAAATCTATATGTTTTTGGGCTTAGTTTTAGTAATCTTGCATGCTGCAATTCAGAACACTTGATTGCCTAGTTTAGTTTTAAACAGCAGCACTAAGGTTTTCTTAACCAGTTATCACTTAATAATGAGATGTAAATGACAAAAGAACACCAGCTCTGCAGCTAACATGCTTCCATTTAAGCTTGTGTATATGCTATCATGAAGTATCTGAATTGATAAAATGTTTTGAAATAAATGAAAGAGAAGGGAAGGACCAAGCGATGCAAATTTGGCCCAAACCACAACACATATAAATAATGTTCTCTAAAATCAAAAAATCTACAATATGACAAAGATTTGTCTCGTAAGAATGAAAGCACAGCCATATAATGAAATGCCAAGCTTCATTATCTGCTAGGGTTTGACTGCTTATTATGAATCTGGTTGGGATAAAAACCTGCGCAACACTGCAGACCACCAAGACTGGAGTTGAGTACCCCTCATATAGAGAGATCCAGGTGGGGCATCTTGGAGTGAAGAGGAAGTATGGTTATGTTTCTTCCTGCTGACATTTTTCAGAACTGTGGATGAAAATGGAGAAGGTGTTAGCAACAGCACTCCTTCTATGCTAGGTAGTGTTGCTTACCTTGAGAGATCCCCGAAGATACATGCAAGTCTGACATTATACAGGGTGCCTCAAAAAATGTATACACGCTTTGAATGTTCACAAATAATCGTGCTTGTGTAGCAGAATGGATGCCTGCAGAAAGCTCTAATAAATGAATGGTTTAATTATGCCCAATGATGACAATCTACAGCACACTATAATCCCTGGTAAATTCACAAGGCATACCTCTGAAACATGTGGATTCTCAGATGTGCAGCAGCTGCTGTAAAAGTGTGTATTCATTTAATTTCTTCAGTTATCTGTGTTCATTTGAACAATATTAATTAGACATATCTTAATACACATTGTATTTATAATCATTCAAAGTGTGTATACATTATATGTTTATTGTATTTCAATTCAATAGATCTGTTGGAAAGCGACAAGTGAACTCATTTGTGTTGAGCCACTCTGACATTTCTAAGCTTATGTAGGCATAGACTGGATACAATAGACTGTGAAAACTAAGACATTTAAGGTAACAGCTTATCACTTGTTTTAGGTGTTGCTTGCAGTGGTCCTTTCTTCTATTATAGTAATATATACTGTATATGGGTTTACATATGTATAAAAATGGATACATAGTATATACCATATATATATTTATATATATATATATATATTTAGACAGAGAGATTCCTTGACAATGTCTATGTAATAGTTGCTGGCAATATCAGTGAGTGTAACCTGCAATGGACTTGTGCCCCATCCAAGATTTGTTACTATCCTTTGTCCAATGCACATAGAATAAGACAAGGCTCCCCACATTCTTACAATTGTTTGCCAATTCAATAAACCTTTGAATGGCTGCATTCTTTAAATATAAGAGCAATTAGATAAATGAAGACTGAAGACTGCAGTACTGTTCAATAGTTGAAATTGTGCTTTATATAATAACAGCTCTTGCTTCAAATTACAGGAAAGAGTATAACAGCATTGATTGTGCTGTTTTGTTGCGCTGATGTTCCTTGAGTTTCCCAGGTTGCTTTTTTCTGTTCTTGCGTGTTTTTTGACATTTTGTTGTCATTCCCAGGTTTCAAGTGTGCTCCTTTGCTCATTACTGGCTGACTGCTGTATTACTGTTCATCTCTGGTTTTAGTGTACAATATAATTATATGACATGCTTTGTGTTGCACTTCACCTCAAAGTATTACTTTTATTTGGATTTGTTTTTGCAATTTTCTTTGCTTATTTGCTATAGTATATATCTTAACTCTGGTCAGTAGTGCCAAAGAACCAAGTGTTTTGATTTCTGCCTAAATTGGAGTAACGTGGTCATCTCTGAACTTTATTTAGTGAACAACTGACAAACATGGACTCCGTCTAGCAAATGCCAATGAAGCTTCATGAGTGGTGCTATTTTGCATCACCAGTAATAAACATAACGGCCGTTATTATTGTTATTATTATTATCAGAGGCTAATACATTAATATATTTAAAGATTTTATCTTCAGGTCTCAGATCCTGTCAAACAAACACATGAGATAAACTGAGTGATTTAGAAAGGAAATGTATGATGGCTACATACATAAGCTGAGAGATACATACATAACTGATACTTCATTAGCCACTTGGTTATGGTAAACATTTACATGCAAAAACATGTTTAGCAAAAAAATCCAGAGGTTAGTTATGAGTAAATCAAAATGTGTAATCATTGTATTGAATAGAAATGGTGATTGAAATCTCTTTAGAGAAATATTTTTACAGACCTAATTGCATTTTTGAGAGATGGCCCTTCAGACCCTCGACCCATTCTAATTCTCACATGACAAATAATCATTTTTACTTTCATCCTTCCCGGATCTCATCTAACAAGTAACATGTCCTTGTATTTTTGCCACCGACTACTGACAGGCATAGTGTGAGTAAATGTCTTACTTTAAATAAATTAGTCTGTAACTCAGGGTTCAGCTTAATGAAACAATTAACTAATTATAAGTGTCAGCCGAAGAGGTGTATAATAGGCTAAATGTAACCTCTGAGGTACCTGTGATGTTTTGTTAAGTGCCATTTGGCTGTCAGTCCTAAAGCTTTTGAACGCCACACTTGGCAAAAATTCCTTCACCTTTTTTGGCTTCTGCTTTGTGGAGCTCTTGTTCTTGGTCTGTCTACGCAGCTTCATTGATTGTAACATTCAAATCACACATTAGCACTTATCTTGTCTCCCTTTCATTTTGCATTTGATGTTGCTGTAGTTAATTCTTTTTAAATTGATTCTGTTGTGCCTGTCATACTAACATTGACCTCAATGAGCTGCCTATCGAATCATACTTCCAACTGACTCCTGTGTTCATTCACTTTTTTATTCCAATAAGCTGCCAAGGCATTTGCAGAATCTTCCTTTAGTAGTGTGTCAATATATTTAGCCATGACTTGAATGATCTTGTAAGCCAGCCTCTTGTTTTGTGTAATAGAAATAAATATTTCATTAGGTTCTCTATCTCTGTACTTGCTAGACAGGTAATCCTTCTTATGTTTACTTTTTTGTTTTTTTCTGCTGACACTATTGCTATTATTTTTGTAACAGATTAAAGCCATAAAATGTGACAAGATTATAGAAGTGTGTGGAAAATATGTACTGTACAGGAAAGCTGATGTTAACATTTTTTTCACATGCTGAGTTTCTGGGAGAAAGTTTGCCATGTAATCAGTGTCCAGTTGACTAGAACTGATCAGGCTAAATTTCTAACTTTTGATTATAATGACAATAAATGAAGCAGATATTCAGTGTAGTATGAAGTATCTTTAGAGAAGTTTTGAATATTGGGTGATAATAAGGGTAATATTGAACACTTTAATGTTCTTGTTCTTTCTGATTTTGTGGTTTGTCACAATTTTTGTCATAAAGAAATATAGCAGAAATTTTTTTTTGCCATAAATATGCTACAGCTGGGTGGTACTTTAGAACATGTTTGATAAGAACAAGGCACTCAACCCAACAGTTCTGTTCACCTAATTTCACCAGAGTGACAGGTAGAGTTTTAAAGGCTGCTAAAGTTCACCTATCTACCACACTTCTTGTTCACTTGGTCATTCCATGTGATCCAGCCATCCATTTTCTTGACATGTTGATCCCAGGAGACTTACACAGCTGAATACAATACATGGCAAGAACAGAACAGTGCTGCCACATGTGAAAGTCACACTCACAAACAAACAATCAAACTCCATGTCTTGGAATGGAGTGAGGAAATCAGGGTGGCCACAATGGACCCATATAAGCACAGACAGAACATGTTAAGTCCACTGCCTAGGAAATCTACTGGCACACAAGTCCAAGGATGTGGTTATGCTCACTGCCAAGCAGTTCTGTTCTCTGCTACATTTTCATAAATAAGCAGTATGTCTGGTTCAAATTCAGAATTCTTTTTTGCATTTCTCAACAGACTGAATTTGAATTGCAGCACAGTTACTACAGAATCAGAGTATAATTTACATGGTTTTCTGTGTCTGTGTAGATTTTTGCTGCCACATTTAAAGAAGACAGTGTGAGTGAGCTTGTGAGTGTGCTTTGCATTTGACTGGCATCTTCTCAAGCACTGGCTCCTGCTTATGCTATATGTGGGTCACCATCGTTGTCAGTGATTTCACACAATTCTACCAACCTGGTTTTGCACTGTTCTGCTGTTGGAAAAATAATTGCTATTTTCTAACTTTAATATTGTAACATAGATAGTCAGTTTCAGCCCACAAGTTTATTATTAAAGCATGAAAATGTCAGCCTGCAAACTGTCTTTGGTGTTCTCTTCTGTGGGACAGTTGGTAATCCATTAGGACCCTTGGTTTCTGGAGGTGCCCACTAGATGGCACTTTAATCATAAGTTTGCATTTAAACCTGGATTTCATCCTGCATTGATGAGAGCTCTCTAAATGTAAGCTTCTTTAAAAATTAGTGACTAACACTTGCTGAAAATGATCCCCTTTATATATTGTATCGCCTCTCTCAGTGTTTGAAAATATATATTTATTTTGCCAATTCATCCATGAATTTCTACCACTTTTTCAATATTATTTTAGAGTATTATATGAAAATCAACTATGTTGTGGAAACAGTTGCACAGTAAATAACCACACTAATTTAAAGTCAAGTCTCTGGGGCTTGAAAAATACAACAAGGCGTGCATTTATTCTCAATAATGTGCCCCCTGTTGTGCCTTATTGCTTAATTATACACAGGAAATATTGTTTGAGCCAGCATGCATACTCTTCATTGCTCTCCCTGGGAAACTCTGCATGGATGTTTACATTCACAACTATGGACACATCTCTTAGGCTCTTAATACCATATATCACAATTCAGAGCTAAAGCATATCGATTGGAGTCAGTCATGGGTAACTGTGTGTCTGAGATTTATGAAAATGTTATCCGGGTCAGTTAAAGATCTACTGTTAGTTACCCAAAAGGGAATTTCTTGTCAGAAACTAATTATAAAGACGTGTATTGTAAATTACAGTTTTCTTTCAAATGTAGTTAATTATCCTGCATTTAATTGTTTCCTTTACACTATAAAATACATTTCTTTGTTCCCTAAGAGAGAACAAATGTTACCCCACTTTACGTTTAAATCTTTGTGCTTTATTTCATAGCATAAAATGGTTTAGTATAAATATGTCCATAAATGAGACAACTTCCACATAGATAGACTAAGAAACAAAGATGCTCAATGTAAACATTTTTTGCGTTTAACACCAACTGAGAATTTGCCCTTGCTGATCTCTTATGTACAGTAATTCTACAGATTAGTTCACAACTCTTAATGATTTATATACAGTATATGCAAGATTTTCTAACCTGTATACCAAAATAATTTGTACATGATTATCAGCATAGAATGTGTGCCTCTCATTTTCCCAAAGAAATAGTTTGTCCAACTGACCAACTGACACCTTCCACTTTTAGTTAGAAAAGAAGAACAGGGATTTCTTCTTTTTCAATATACAGGAAAATCTTAAGATCTTAAATCTTAGGATGGATGGACGGATAGATAGATAGATAGATAGATAGATAGATAGATAGATAGATAGATAGATAGATAGATAGATAGATAGATAGATAGATAGATAGATAGATAGATAGATAGATAGATAGATAGGGGCACCATATTTACATGTAGTTGTCAGAGCTTCTGGCTAACAGCTCAAGAGTACAGAGTTGGAATCCCAGTTCAAACACCGTGTAGAGTCTGGACGTTGTCTGCTGTCTATGTCTGCTTTCCTCTGGGTAATCTGATTTTCTCTCACATCCCAAGGATGTTCATGTTAGGTTATTTGGAGACCCTATTTTAGGGGTGTGTGTAGACAGAACTGGGCCATCTTCAGGGATACGTCTCCCCTTATCTTCAATGCTGCAGGTACATTGCCTATATAAAAGCATTTCACTCCCTTGGAAATGTTCACTTTTTATTGTTTATACAACATGTATGGTGGCATAACCTGCACAGTGAATACAAAAGAATACTTAAAAATACTCCATGAATAGGTGATTGAAAAGCACCAGTCAGGGGATGGAGACAAGAAAATATCCAAGTCACTGAATATGCCTTGGAGTTCAGTTAAATCAGTCATTAAGAAATGGAAAGAGTGTGGCACAGCTGTAAACCTGCCTAGAGGAGACCCGTCCACAAAAACTGAAGACGAGTGAGGGAGGCCACTCTGATAACTCTGAAGGAGTTACAAGCTCCAGTGATGAGGTTGAAAAGGCTGCACATAGAACTTCTGTCCAGGGGCTTCACTAGTTGCAGCTTTATGAGAAAGAGGGAAAGTGAAAGCTAATCTTAAACAAAAAATGCACGACATTCTCTATCATTGATAGTTTGCCAGAAGACACGTGGGAGAATCTGAAGTCAGCAGGAAGAAGGTGGTGGTGTGGTGGGTCTGGTCAGACCAAAATTGAGCTTTTTTGTCCATCAGATTAAATGCTTAAATGTTTAAACACTGCAAATTATCAAAAACACATTGTCCCCCACCCGGATTCATGGCGGTGGCAGCATCATTCTGTGGGGATGCATCTCTGCAGAAAGCAATGGAAAGGCATGTGATGGTAGATAGTAAATATAATACAGCAATATACAGGGAAATCCTGGAGGAAAACCTGATGCACTCTGCTAAAAACATTTGATTTCCAGCAAGACAACAACCATAAGTATATATATCTGCAAAGGAGTGGCTAGAAAACAACAATATTAATGTCCTGAGGTGGAAATTCAGAATCCGGATCTCTATTCAATTGAGAATTTGTGGCCGGACTTGAAAAAAGCAGTTCACTCACAATTCCCATGCATCCTGGCAAAGCTCAAGCAGTTTTGCAAAAAAAAAAAAAAACAAATTATAAAAATCCACATATGCAAAGCTGACAGAAAGACAAGTTCACACAGTCTTAAGTTTATCATGGCTGCCAAAGATGCATGTACTAAATACTGACTTGAATAGAGTGAATACTTCAATCTATTCATCCATTTTTTAACCTGCTTTATCCTGAGCAGGGTCATGGTATGCAGTCAATTATTTTGTGTCGTATACCTGTAATTAACTTGGACCACTTCGCAGACATCTGTCTTTGCTTTGACAAGAAATAATCATTTTCTGTTGATCAATGTCAAAAAAACCAAATTAAGTCCACTGTGATAAAATATTGTATAACAATAATAGGTAAACATCCAAGGGGGTGAATTATTTCTGTAGGCACTCTACAGGCACTAGTCCCTGGTGAACCAAAACTGATCAAGAAGATTTAAACATTGATGGATATAAATGATTTAATGTACTAACATACTCATTTTTTACACCAAAATACATAATTGAAATGTAACAAAATAAAAGAAAGAAATTATAGGTAGAAAATCGGAACTGTGCATGTGCTCCTTTACTTTATATACTGACAAGTAGTGAAATTCATTTAAAACATTTCTTTAGATAGTATATAATGATTTCTTTACTTCAGCATTCACAATTTTATTAGAAATTGGCCCAGCCATGGTCTCTGTTGTCATGATATGCCCTTTGCCTGTGTATATAGTGACATATACACTTTACCTTTATAAATGATATTACCTGCAAGCAAGGATCTGGTGCATCCACAAGAAGCATGATAATCAACCTCAAACCCTAGGGAGGCCGGATAAGACACTGAACATTTTTCTACATTGCTTATCCTTCTCCTACCCCACATGGATAATTACTGTACTTTATCCCAGCCTGTCAAGAGAGAAGTGTAGTGCAACAAAGTGCTTCTTCAATTGTGCACTTCACACTTAAAGAGCTTGTTTTTGTTATTTTATGTTCGTACTGTATACTGTATATTTTAAGACATTGACAGTATCAGTGTTATGTGAAATCATAATACACATGTTGTACACACCTTGACAAACATTTTTATGAAACATTGAGAACTTATAGCCATCTTATTTAATCATGCATCATCTTCCTATTAGGAATGGCTAATATGTATCATGAAAAATTTTCAAATGGAATTATATGCCATTGACAACAAATATGATCAACAATCAGTTGATTTATACATTCATGTTATGAAGACATTCAACATATGCGATTTGCTATGTTTAAATATATAATGTGAGATACATGTATAAATACATATGCAATATTTGAGCTTGTACTAGGAATATTGGATAGTATATGAGGTGTAAGAAAATGTCAGTCTAGAGTCAAATAAAAGCAAGACAGAGCTGAAGGTCAAGCACAGGATTTTTAATTAATAAGGAACTTGCAGAATTTTCTAGTTACAGTGAGAAGAATGCGGAAAAAGGTGTCTACAGGAGTGTCTAAAGATTGTATCATCTGTTTGACTAATTCATGCAAAGAATATGTAAATAAGATGATAAAGCAGCTTACACCCCTGCTGCTTGCCTGTCTCTCACAATGTTCTAAGATTTCAGTACTGTCCTTTTGGAATTCATTGATTCATCTGGTATTTGCACCACTTTTTTCCAATGCAAGCCCTGGACTCCATTGGAGAGTGAAGACCTCAACTATGAATAACTTTCATCATTTGGATTAAAAATAAACCCAAGTGCAATTCTTCTCTATAATTCAAGTATTTTGCTCTTCCATGTTCTATTTTGGAGCATGTTTGTGTTCTGTGGACCGATAAGACAGGTAGCAGAGATCAATTTTCCACATTTTAGCACCACATGTCTTTAATTACAATACAAAACTGGAGAAGTATCTTACAATTAAAAAATATGTACTAAAATGCCTCCCCGGCAATTTTTTTTTCCTTTTTAATGAAAATTCAGTAAAGTGAAGTGAGCTGTAGAGTCCTGAAGTCACATGTCAGCCTGGTCATTGCCTTTGTGAGGTCTGAACATTCTGTCAGCATTCACAGGTGAAGTGAAGGCATTTGACGGTATTGGCAGGAGTCTTTGGATGTTCTGTTGAAACTGATTGGAATTATTCCTACTGAATATTCATATTCATGAATGAATATCCATGCATCCATTATCCAACCCGGTATATCCTAACTACAGGGTTACAGGGGTCTGCTGGATCCCAGCCAACACAGGGCGCAAGGCAGGAAACAAACCCTGGGCAGTTCGCCAACCCACTGCAATGAATGAATATGAATATTCTTATTCAGTTATTCATGAAGGCAAGAAAAGGCCAAGTTTTTTTCTAAGTAGCATTACCCTCTACTTTTCCAGTCAAGACCCTTGCAATTCCTAATAGATTACAGTCTTTTTATCCATCCTCATCTACAGGCAGTGACTGTGGTGGAAGTCATTGAAATGCAGTATGTGGATGATAATGCAGTTGCTGGTCTTTCAAGGGTTCATCTTCAACAGACGACAGATGCCTAGCTCACATATTACACCATGTATGGTCTTGAAACCAGCATCTCCAAGAACAAATCATGCATAATTAGCCATGCAGTGCTGGCTGCAAGCATATGGGGATCAGTGCTACATATGTGGTGCCAGTACTCATAATTTTCTCAATAAGTTCAACTAATATACCCTTTGAATCAAAATACTGCAAGTTTTATTTATTTTTTTTTAAGTATGTGGGGTGGTACTGAGTGCTAGAGTTCTGATCGGGTTGTGACATTACACATGTGCAAAGCATATTGGCAATGATCTTACAGTATGCATTTGTGAAAGGTCTATGCATAACTTTACAGCTCTGTGCTGTCACACTGGCCTTGGAAAGCATTACATGACAAAAAATGTTTGCCTAAGCTGGCCACACAATGAATTTCAAGAAAATATTTGGCGAACACAGTATATTCGCTGCACAATACACTTCAGCAAATTTTGCAGTTCAGCACTAAGAATAACATTAAATATTCATATGAATAACTTTATATGCTCAGACAATTTTTTTTCCTAGTGGCATTACTAACCAGGATTATCATTTTGTGCTACGTTATCAATTAATGTACTAAGTGTAAAAAGTGAATGTTTGAAATGGTTTTGTAAGTGTAAATTAACACAATAAGACATAATAAATGCAGACAGGGGCAAAAACATGCATTACTTTAATGCTGGTTGCCTCCTACTGTATATGGCTTTTTGCTGCTATACAGTATATACTGTGGAAAAGATCCATTATGGGTTCTAAATTAGTTAATTATATTACGATGCAGTATTATGGTTTCAACTGTATTTATGATTTCATGCTTATGGACAAAATTTAGCTTGGGATAAGCAATATTTTTACAGGTGTGGCCCTAGTAGACTGGCAACCATTGGCACAGGGGAAGCCCCTGCAACTCCTGTGTGGTGGGAGAGCCTATAAACTCAAGGGGCCTCCTCATTTTAACCTCTACAAAACCTGCCTATAATTTTTTAAAAAGAAAATAAATATTTTGTGCATCTTTATGCTAAGCAAAACACTGAGATATTAGTGTGTCACATGACATTATCAATAACTCAATGCATTTTAGTGAGTTTGCAAGAAAAAATTGTAACAGAGTGCAGAGAGTACTGTATAGGCAGGACTGAAAGATGGTGGTAGGCGAGCACTTCACATTCGGGGTGGGACTAGATATTTGAGTGGCAGCAGTCTGCTAACAAAGGTTGATAGCGCATTCCTAAAATCACAAGGTTTCAAGACAGAGGGCAGAAACGGTCTTAGAAACTTTATAAACCAGACGTATATAGATGTAGACGTTAATGCTTGTGTATGTGGGGCGTTACCTCAGTGATGATGAAAAAAAGTGTTATGCCGGTTGCTCATATTGTGATATCAGAAACAGTTAAGGCCTCGATATCTTGTGTAAAGTTTGTAGCAATTTTGGAAGCATTTCCTGTGACCCATAAAAATAGGAAGGTGAAATCACTTGTACACTGCATAAATGCATATGAAAAAACAGAGAAAAAAAACTTTAAATTGGAGTTGTTTTGCTTGTATTTAGCAAAAGAAAAACCTGCCAAAGGGGTAAGCAACATTTACTTGACAAGATTTCTTAAAGTAAGCTAAATAATCATAAATACAAATTTTTGGATAAGACAGTAATTCTTACAATAAGGAAAACTAGATTTAATGTCATTTACATACTTTTCACTTTGCGTACATTTCATTTTTTGCAGTGTATTGTTAGGCTTTTAGAATGAAGTGCTGTTGTATTTAGTTGCTCAGTAAACTAGTCTGTTATTTGGATGAATCTGTGGCAGTGCTACTAAGAGGACTTCAATTCCCAGCAACCAGCGAGAGTGTGAAGGGGCTGACAGGAGATCAGCATGCAATTTAAAACAGATTGATGCTCACACTTCACCAGGAAATGAAAAGGTCAAAACAAACCTATAATGGTCTTTGACAGATAGCTTTTAAATATGTACAATATATGTTATGAAATGTGGCTCTGCACTGTGTGTTTGCAGACTGCTAATCCATGTATATTGCATTTCGTATACCTAACATATGCATTCTCTATATCTGATTATTTGTATATTCCATTGTGCCAGAGTAAGATTTCAGTGTTCAGCCAACAGGAATACCCTGAGTACACTGGGGGTATTCAACACATTGACCGCAAAGCTATTAATAAATATAGGCCAAGCGACATGCCCATCCCAGACCTACTTAGAAATAATGATATGCAGTATTTGAACAGAAATATGTAATTAAAACACTGGAGTCTGGAAGTGTTTCATTATTATAATGTTAAAGTCACAGTAGTTCTCCCTCCAATTGTAACAAAATGGCCAAGCTCAGCACGGTGTCTGAATAACCCTTCATTTGAATAGCTGCTGACTTTGGAAGAGAGGCAGTCAGATTTAAATTAACACTTCTGGTATGGTGGGGGGAGGGGTGACCATACAAGCAATCCCAAACCAACCATGCATTATTACCTCACAGTAAGTGACATTACCTTCAGCCAGGCCATAATCCTTTACATAGAATTCACATACATCCATTGTCTAACCCGCTGAATCCGAACACAGGGTCACGGGGGTCTACTGGAGCCAATACCAGCCAACACAGGGCACAAGGCAGGAACCAATCCTGAGCAGGGTGCCAACCCACCACAGGACACACACAAACACACCAAGCACACACTAGGGCCAATTTAGAATCTCCAATCCACCTAACCTGCATGACTTTGGACTGTGGGAGGAAACCGGAGTGCCCGGAGGAAACCCACGCAGACACGGGGAGAACATGCAAACTCCACGCAGGGAGGACCCGGGAAGCGATCCCAGGTCTCCTAACTGCAAGGCAGCAGCACTACCACTGCGCCACCGTGCTGCCCCTCACATACATCCAGTTTTCATAAAATCTTCTTCTTTCAGCTACTCCTGTTAGGGGTTGCCACAGGAGATCATCTTCTTTCATATCGTCCTGTCTTCTGCATCTTGCTCTGTTACACCCACCACCTGCATGTCCACTCTCACCACATCCATAAACCTTCTCTTAGGCCTTCCTCTTGCCTGGCAGCTCTATCTTTAACATCCTTCTCCCAATATACCCAGCATCTCTCCTCGGCACATGTCCAAACCAATGCAATCTCATCTCTTTGACTTTGTCTGCCAACCCTCCAACTTGAGCCAACCCTCGTTCCTAATCCTATCCATCCTTGTCACACCCAGTGCAAATCTCCAGCTCTGTCTCCTGCTTTCTGGTGAGTGCCACCGTCTCCAACCCATATAACATAGCTGGTCTCACTACCGTATGTAGTCTCACACATGTATTCTGTCTTGTTCTTACTGACCTTCATTTCTTTCCTCTCTAGAGCATTTCTCCAACTCTCAAGGGTCTCCTTGACCTGCTTCCTACTCTCGCTACAGATCACAATGTCATCAGCAAACATCATAGCCCATGGGGACTCCTGTCTAATCTCGTCTGTCAACCTCTCCATTCCCATTGCAAATAAGAAAGGGCTCAGAGCTGATCGCTGATGTGATCCCACCTCCACGTTGAATGCATCCATCACTCCTACCGCAGACTTCACCACTGTCACAATTCCCTCATACATATCCTGTACCACTCTTACATACTTCTCTGCCACTCCCGACTTCCTCATACAATATCACAACTCCTCTCAAGACTCCCTGTAATAAGTTTACAATTTTCATAAAATAAAATATAATAATGAACTGGCTAAGCAGGCTGGAAAAGAGAGAAAACTATCTCATCTTCGGTATTAGGTTATTTATAAGTAAGTATAATAAATGTATTTTAATAAAGACTAATGACTTTTCCTAGGTAAGTATTTTAAATAATGCATTGAGTGAAATCATATGGTTTCAAGTAATTTTTACTTAAATTAGAAAAACCTGGAAGTGCTCACATACATTATAATTATTATTAATGTTACTCCTGTGGTTATGCCCAATATCAGGACCAAACAAACAATTGTTAAGAACTTTATTATACTGTTTCTCTAATTATTCCTCTTTGGTAATGTTTAGGTTTCACTTCCTTTCTTTGGACTTGACTGTCTTGTTCAAACTTTGCCCTTTGCTGCCCATAATCTTCTTGAATCTAGCCACAAAGAATAAATCAGTATATTTAGTACTTTTCTAGTTACTGCTGACACAAACACACAGATGGTCTTTTTTATTTATAAGTTTTTCTACTATTACGCAGAGTGAGATTATGCTTGAAGAAAAAAATGTGAGAATCCTTTATAGAGAACAGCACCAGATGTCTGCAAATGACAAGAGGAATAGCTTTCCGCAAACACTAATTATGTAAACATTTAATAAAAGTCAACTAAATAAATTCCACAGCTTTCTTCTTTTCCTTAAAATTTCTTGTATTAAATATGCCCTTGCAGCACAGGGTTAGTATTATGTTAAGCTTTTCATATGCAACAGTTTATGATATCAATGCATACCATATAGCTTTTTGTAAAAGAATACATTCAAATGTTGTAAAAGACTGAAATAAAACAGTGATGTGTTATTTCACACAGTTTGTTCATACAGTGCAACCCTAGCTCCATGTGGCATCAGCAATACTTGTTGCTTTCTTCTGATTTTCCAGGATCAGCATGCCGATGACAAGGCTACTGTGTTTATACTGCAATAATCTCATTTCCCAGAGTACTAACATTTATTCTATAAATGCCTGAAGGTATTGAATCCTAATAACACCACCTGCTTCTAGGTTTTCACAGGAGGATTGGTGCTGAATATGTGAATCTGTTACAGTACCGGCTCCTGCAGATAACATTGCTGTTAGTCACCTGAGCAACAGTAGCTCAGCTTTAGCTCCGCCAGTTACATTGATTCATGGTGAGGCTTTGAGAGCGAGTACTGGTATTTGATGACGGTGGGGATAAAAAAAGCTGCAATAGGTACTAGTGGGATGTGCTTTACTGAAGATAGCAAGTAAAAGTCAGGGAGAAAAGCAGCATTCTATGACATTTACAGCATTCTATTGGAAATGCATTTACCTTAACAACTTATTAACCCAATCCACAAGATTTTTAGCTAAGCTGAGTAGTTTGGTAGTGTATTTTGTCTATGATGGATGCATGAGTGCAAAGGCTGAGGTTCAGTTTAACAGGGGAATTATTCAATTGCAGATCAAGTGGTTAAATGTATTTAAGTTTTAATACTCTGTGTGTCAAGAAAAAAGCTACCTTGGCCAACTAGCAAAGGATCGTTCTAAGAATCGATTTGCTCAGAAATGGATAAATGGTTGATACTCATGACCTAAAATAGAAAAAAATTCAATGTATGGGCTTTTAATACTTTAATAAGTGAATTTGGGAATGGAGAAAGAAAGCTGAGTTGAGAAAATTGGGAAAACATCTGACTAGTGGTGTTAGGTAAGTCGTGTAAAACAATAGGAGTAAGTTTCACTTTTTGCAATATTGTTGAAGTGACTTTTTAAATGAAGGTTGTGTCATTACTAAAGCACTTGGCACTGAGATGTTTGTTTAAACACAAAATAAGTAAACTTTTCAAAGTAGTTACATAGCAAGTTTGAGACCTTTGATTAAATGTAATGTCCATTCATTTTTTTAACTTTTTTTATCTAGGGCAGGGTTGCAGGACAGCTTGAGGCTATCCCAGCAATCACTGGGAATAACACCTGGGCAGGGCACCAGTCCATCACATACACATACCAGGGGACAGTTGAGCATCACCAGTAAACCTAACCTGCTTGTTTTTGGACTGTTGTTAGAAACCAGAGCACCTGGAGGAAACTCAGATGGACACAGGGAGAACTTGCAAACTCCATGCTGAGAGCACCTGGGACTTGAACCCTGGTTTACTTAATGCAAGACAGTAGCCACTACCACTGTGCTACCATGCTGTACGTAACTTACATTAGCATAAAAAATGAAGGAATGCAATTAAAAATCTTAATTGTATAAAAGTTTGTGTTTTTTTATGTATTTCATAAGCTATATACAGAATGAACCCAAAACAGAATGCACTTTTAAGGCTAAATGCAGCTGGAGCTCAAAAAAGGTTTCACACCTTTGTTAAGAAATTTAGATTACAAAGAGGAAAGAAGACTGATTGAGTCAGGTAATCCAATTTTGAAGACAGAAGGGTAGAATCACTGTGTTGCTTCTACTGGACTGTAAAACCGTTCATTTTCTTTATTAGTTATACTCTAAGCCTATAACTCCATTAGGTAGTGGGATATATATATATAGGGAGAGAGAGAGAGAGTGAAAAGACGCTAGCTTATTGTATTTGAAATTTCTCCCATTTAATCACTTCTTGAATGTTGAATGTTGTTGTGTGCTTTACTAAATAAGAAAAAAAACTTTTTACTCTAATTTGGTTCACTTTCTTGTATTTTTCCAGTCTTAGGGGTTTGGGTGGGTGGGTATATACCTACAAGTTTCATTGAAAGAGTAAAGCAGAGTTAGCTACATAATGACAAGTGCTTTTGGCCCACAACAGGTAACCAAACTTGTTAAAGGACCAGAGGTCTGCATCTGCAGATTGACCTAAGGGACCTAAGTCCACTATTGCCTCCAGATCTTTCATCCCTGTGCCTGGAAAAGACAGACAAATAACTGGAGTATTCCCTTAGACCTGCCTTCAGAGACATCTCCAAGAAACAGACCTTTAAATTTTGGGGAGTGACAAATTACAAATACATGAAACATGCTTCTGAACAAAGGATATTAAAACCAGACAGATTATTAATGAGGGATCATGAATTTTTAAAAACTTCAAAATGCAGACGAAAGAGTTCTGAAGACCTTCATTGTACTGTATATCTAGAGACAATGTTTTAAAATGACTGTGTTCAAATGTGAGGGACATGTCAAGGCAGTGGTTTTGACTACTGCCTCATAACTCCTGTTTGTTTAAAACCTTCCTTCTTTAACTGTCTCTGGGGAATTTGTACAGCCTCCTCATGTCTACATAGTCTTTCTTCCAATACCCCTCACACATAATAAAGAATCTCTTGTTTGGTTCTGACTCCCAGAAACATTAAACAGGGTAAGCAATTTACAAAACTGATGCATAAAAAAACATTATTCAAAGTAATGAAGATTTTGAACACCACGTATGAAAGTAACATTACTAGACCTTTGGATTTCCCTGCTGATGGAGCATTTACAGCATATTATGCGGCCTCAGTGCAAAAGGCAGGGAGGCAGTTAAGGCTAAGTATAATCACAGTGTGGTCAGAAGAGCACAATGCATATTATGAGGAGTACAGGAGAAGGTAAGACAAGATGGTAGATGATTGCAGAGAGCTCGGGGATGAAAAGAACTTAGAGGAAGGAGATATGGTGGTATGTTGCAAGAAAATGACCAGTCATGTTTTAAACAATGTCAAAAACCAAGAAAAGCTTATAGAAAAAGTGTTTTAGCAAGATCAGAAAAAATAGATTTTGAATTCACAATCTCAGATTGGAAGTGCTTCCTTTGATGACACGACTGTTGAAACCCATTTCATCATTAACCAAAGGTTACAAACTTTGAGCACATGCCAATAACATTCTGGGATGCAATCCTAACAATAAGGAAGACAAAATGGTTACTATGAAAATAACTAAAATGTCTATGAAAATGGCCCAAATAGGTTAACAAAACTAAACGTAAGCCTCAAATCTGATGTCAGATTCAGGATCAGGGCTTAAAAAACACAAAACGCATGCTCAGACTGAGGAAAAGATAAACAAAAACACACAAAAAAATTAAATAAATACCCTACTCATAACAGATGGAGTGGAGTGTCAACAGGAGCACCCATGAATATTTATAGTATATAAATGTAAAGGTTAACAGGGCCTAACAAAGAGAGATGGGCACTGCTGTATTATTTTACATAATTTTATATAAGCTACTTATGTTTGTATGTTGGTATATGTGTGTTCATGTATGTATAATGGTTTCTTTTTTCTTTTAAATATTTCCTTATCTGGCTTTTATTTCTAACTGTTACATTTTATTCTATGCAAAGCACTTTTGTCAATGTTTAGTTGTTTTAAATGTGCTATATAAATAAATAAATAAAATAAATTAATGCTAATTGTCCTGTGCCACTTGTCAGATTGGAGGATGAGGACGAAAAGTTACTGAACAAGATGGCTGATCTCTTTAATATTATTTTCTAACGCAATCTTTTAAAATGAAGGTCCAGATCAGAAAGGAGCTTTGTACCAGTATATATTCTGGGTTAGGTGTACTACTATTTTGTGGCACTAAGCTAAGCAGATGGATTCTACTGTACACCTGTAGAGGTTTAGAACATTACAAGATTAGAACAATCTGGACGAAAACAGGCCATTTAGCCCAACAAAGCTTGTCAGTCCAATCCACTTAATTCTTCGAAAATAACATCAAGTCTAGGTTTAAAGGTCCCTAGCATCCTGCTGTCTACCACAGTAATTGGTAACTTATTGCATGTGTCTATAGTTCTCTGTGTGAAAGAAAACTTCCTAATGCTTGTGTTAAATTTGCCCTTAACAAGTTTTCAACTGTGTCGCTGTGTTCTTGATGATCTCATTAAAATAACAGTCTCCATCCACTGCACTAATTCATTTCATAATTTTAAACACTTCAAACATGTCACCTTTTAACCTTGTTTTGTTAAACTGAAAAGGCTCATCTCTTTTCACCTTTCCTCATAACTCATCTCCTGCAGTCCTGGAGTCAGTCTAGTCGCTCTTCTCTTGTCTTTTTCCAGTGCTGAGAGGTGCTTTTTTTGTAGCCTGGAGACCACTGTACACAGTACTCCAGATGAGATCTAACAAGTTCATTATAAAGCTTGAGCAGAACCTTCTTGGTCTTGTACTCTACACATCATGCTATGTAACCTAACATTCTGTTAGCCTTCTTAATGGCTTCTGAATATTGTCTGAAAGTTGACAAGTCCACTACGATTCCTAAATCATTCTCACAAGGTGTACTTTTGATTTTCAGACCTCCCATTGTGTATTCCAACTTAACATTTTTACTTCCTATGTGTAATACTTTTTACTAAAGTACTAAAGTACTTTTTACTGTAAATACATTTACTTACATTAAATTTATCTGCCACAAATCTGCCCACGCTTGTAGGCTGTCCAAGTATAGATTATCTGCCAATGCTCCTAGCTTGGTATGATCTACAAATTTAACCAGTTTGTTATTTATATTACTGTTGAAATCATCAATGTGTATTAAAATATATAATGAACACAGATGGAGATGTTTAGAGTTTCTTTGGGCATCTGAGGTAGTTAATACATTGAAGAGTCTTTTTCATGATAGTTGAGATGTGTTGTCCCTACTTCAGGCCTTTAGTGAAGGTGACTCTAGGAAATTCAAATTTGCAGACCCTCTCCACGATGCTTTCTTTTATTTAGACTAGAGCATTGTCTGTCTCTTACTTCTTGAAGTCTATAACTAGCTGATACAACATTAGTAGAACTCACATCTCATTTCATAAGTGGTCAGATCATTGTTGGTGAAGAAGCTATGATGGTGTTTTTAGAAAATATAATGAACTAGCCAACCCGCGGCATACCATACGCCGCATAATCAGGCCGGTTTTTTAATAATTTTTAAGCACAAGTAGAAAATTTTACATTTGCAAAATCGGTAAATGTAATAAATCAGCAAGAAAAGCAACATTGTAACAATGCACGGAACGAACCAACACACAATCGTCCATGCGGCGTAGCGAGGTGGGACGGGGGTGTGTACAAAGTGCAGGAGCATCTAAAAAGACGCATGTTTGTCGCGGATGCGAATTGCTGTATGTAGCGTGTACAACACTTTGCTATGCTGCACGTGGTCGTGCGTCGTCGAATCAAAACTCGTTTTTTAAAGACTGCTCACTTCATTGTGTTTTAACCTCAGTTGTAAAGGAATGTTTTAATGATCCCATGGGATACCCCTTGCAAACAGTTTTACACACTGCATATGGCGATTCACCTCCGCGAGAAACATGCCTCTATTAACAGTCAACGTGTGGGAGGGGGGTGTGCACAAAGGGTAGGGACGAAAACAGTGGGAGCGTATGAGTCGCACTTAGTGGCAATTCCACGGTTTGCAGCCCAAATAGGGTTCAACGGCTTACCCACGCCTAGACACACGCTCAATCTCATGCATAATTATTTATTGAATGGTAAACACTTCTGGAAAGACACGGTTGTCTAAAACAGGTTAGTGTGAGAATACAACAGTAAGTGAATGAAAAGATGGAACTCTGGAGAGAGCAAAATACAACACAATAGTGAACCCGGGGCATAACAAACGCCGCATAATTATTTATTGATGGTTGAACACTTCTGGAAAGACACAGGGACACCCCTCGCAAACTGTTCTACACGCCGCATACAGTGATTCACATCTTCGACAAACAAATTGTTTTACACACTGCATACAGCGAATCACATCCGCGACATGATTTTTCCTAGATGGTCCTGTCGCGTCCACCCTCGCACTCGAAGCATACACACTGCCTGCTCATGTGCCCGGTCACAGGAGAAACTCACGGAGAGCTGCCCACCAGCTGCCTGTGTGTGTGCCTCTGTCTGTCTCTGGTGTGGCTTTCTCTTGCGCTGCCTCTGTGTGAACCGGTCAGGCACAGAGAAGGTCAGCTGCTGAGAGAGCGTCTCGACTGTTGCAGGGCCTGCATTGGTGAAGCAGGTGAGACAGTAATGAAACAGAGGCACAGGGCTTATTGGTTTTTAAAGACTGATTCCTTCATTGTGCTTTAACCTCAGTTTTAAAGGATTGTTTTAAGGATCCCATGGGATACCCCTCGCAAACCGTTTCACACGTTGCATATGACGATTCACCTCCGCGAGAAACATGCCTCTATGAACAGTCAACGTAGCTTGGAGGTACATGACATTAACCTGACCTGCACTGCATGTGGCCTCTACGACAGACGAACATAAATGACGCCATTTTTTCTGTGTCGTCGCGTCCGAGTTGGTGGGCGTGGCCCTGCGAGTTATCTTCGTATCCAATGGTCTTGGAGTTGGTAGCCGTGGCTCCTTCCTGTGTGCGCCATAGGTGGCGTGCTTTTCATGGTTGTCTTGCCTTAGTGAATTATATATATAGATGAGGTGGAGCTATGACTTGTCACACAATCATAGGGGAACAAGAAGTATAGAAGGGGCTCATCAGACTATTATTTGAAACACCTTGAGGTTGCCAAACCTGCAGAACTCTGCCAATTAGGAAGTTTAAAATCCAGCTTAAGAGGGTGGCACTAAGAGTCATGTATAGGAACTTAGTGATCAGATTGATGGTCCAACAGAGTTATGGTCTATAAACCTTACTTATGTCACAATTCATGGAAATTTTAAAATGTATTTCTCCATTAATACATTTTTCTTTCAGCATCTGAAATTTGTTTGGAGAAGTTTTGACTATGAAGAATAAAAGTTTATTTTCTTCTTTCCTAGATGTGTACTTTAAAAATATGTTTTTATTTTATTTTTGTTAAATATTTACAGTGTTATCACTTTGTTTTCATGTGAATGCTGCCATTTTCTGGTACCATTGTCATGACAAAATTGGCCATCACTAGGGTTGTGGCTCTGGAGATCACATGTTGTATAAAAGCCAGCATCAAAAGACCACCATCAAATTATTTGCATAGTCCAAGAATGTGTCTAACCTTTGAAAACATGTATTCAAAGTCCTTATTAGAATTCTCAGTGTGTTGATATTTAGCTAGAACTTTTTGAGCTTGATTCTTGATTAGTACTTCTGTTGTTTCCAGTGCTTATTGACCTCTACTACCCTTTTTACTATGTTTTTCTCCTGGACCTATTATTCATGTGCCCTAGTGGACTGCCACTTTCAGCAGTCATGGCAAAACAACTGTACTATAATCTATACTAATAAAAGGCAAAGCCCTCACTGACTCACTCACTCAGTGACTGACTCACTCACTCACTCATCACTAATTCTTCAACTTCCCGTGTAGGTAGAAGGCTGAAATTTGGCAGGCTCATTCCTTACAGCTTACTTACAAAAGTTGGGCAGGTTTCATTTCGAAATTCTACACGTAATGGTCATAACTGGAACCTATTTTTTCGTCCATATACTATAATAGACTTCTGCTCGATAGCCGTAATTTAGTGCCTGCCCATATAAGGCCGTCCGTCAGCGGCAATCCAATAGAAACACTGCCGCTAAATATTCACGGGTGAAGGACTGTGCTTATGCAGATGAAGATAAGATGGTCAGGGTGGTGTTTGGCACAAACTCAGCAAAACTTTTAAGTGCTGGGTCTTAGTTAACATTAAATACAGCCATGGACATCGCACGAGATGGCACCAGCACAGCTGGGAACCTTCGATGCATGAACACCAAGTGGCTCACGAGAACTGACGCAGTGCACAGACAAAGAGCAACAGTTCCAAAGAGTGCTGAACAAAAACCGAATTACACAATTGAGAAGGCAGCAAAAAAATATGAAGCGTGTGACACATACAAACATATTCATAAGTGCAGCTACTGCGGAAACAAAGCACACGGTGGAAAAAGTCAATGTCCCGCTAAAGGAAGACAGTGTAAAAAAAAACCCGTGCATGCAGTATGCCAGGTCTCAGATAAAGAGGAAGACGAGCTGTTTATTGATGCAGTAAGAAACGAATCGATGAATGAAACCTGTTATCTTTACAACGATTGACAAATACGAAATATAACTTAAACACAACACATTCTACAAATACGAACCTGATTGAAGAAATAATGATAATCAAATCCTTGATGACAGCAACACTCATAACACTCACAAAACAATTACTGTATATTGACAATCATGTTACGTTATTTTTAAAATATTCCCTTTTCTTTTTCATAACTTCTTTAACACACTACTAGAGGCTTTGCCTCTAGCGCCGACGACCGAGGTTCGATTCCCGAGAGAGGGTGCACTGAGCATGTATGCCTGATGACCCCAAAATTAGTGCGAAACATGTGTCGCATACTCTTTGCATTATTTTACAGTAAAACTATTTCAATATATATATACATACATATATATACACACACATACATCTATATCACCGCTTCCCGATTCATTTTACCCTCGCATCCCTTTGGTTTGAGACTTATGAAAAAATATGCAGTTAACGCAGAAAGACAGATCACCAATTGAAGCTTTATGAATAATGGATACTTTATTCGCCATCAATGATTGTTTTGGTAAAGCCATACTCAGTGTAATCATTAGATGAACGGTAAAAAGTAAGAGCGAGAGAGGGTGACTTACTGAGGCACGCAGGCGAAACCACAATAGCATGCGGGCTCGATGTAGTGCGCGTCAACTCGATCTGAATTGCGCGATCACATTCAAAAAAATATATCTTTTCAAGTTCTATTTAGTCGACACAAATATCTTTAGTTGGAATGTAAGGCGAATTTACTCTTTACATTTCTATAGTGAAGAAAAATTTATGCAATGATGCCTACATTTACCTTACATTCCTACCAAAGATATTCCTGTCGACTAAATAAAAATTCCTTCTATTTAAAATTTAAATAGAACTTGAACAGATACGATAGTTCATAATATCCACGCAGACTTGCACGTAAGAGCGGGACTCATCCATTTTAACAAGCAGCGTATTGCACTGATATGAAATAGCCTGCCCATTTAATTATTTAGGAATGGATAAATAAATTAAGATTTTGTACAAATAATGTTTTTCATTTTTCTTCCTTGATGGATTCTGCCACCCCCAGCAACAGTTGCTCACACCCCAAAGAGTGTATATATATATATATATATATATATATATATATATATATATGTGTGTGTATATGTAGATATGTATGTATATGTATATATATGTTTATATATGTATGTGTATGTATATATATATGTATTTGTGTGTATATATGTGTGTGTATGTATGTACTGTATGTGTGTATGTATATGTATGTGTGTATATGTAGATATGTATATATTGTGATAAAGGCGCTATATAGCGCCCGACCCGGCACAGACTACGCAGAGGCACGTGTTCACACTCAAGACTTTTTATTTTTTTCTCTTTGGCCGTGGGCACACTTCTTCCCCGTGTCCCACCGGCCCAACACAGTCCCAAGCACAAAACCCCACACCAAACCAACACTTTCCTGCTCCACCACTCCTCCCAGGCAACCTCGTCCTCTTCCTCCCGATTCTGGCTTCGAGTGGAGGTGGCTGGCCCTTTTTATACCCCACCCGGAAGAGTTCCAGCTGGTTGACCATCTGGTCCTAATTGCCCTTCCGGGTGGGGCTGAGAATTCAAGCAGCCAGGCTGCGGAGTCCATACAGCTCCCCCTAGCGGCCACCCGAGCCCCCAACCAGGCTGTGGAGGACTCCATCTCCCATGGATCCCTGCGGGTGGTTGGGGAATCCCCGTCCGCCATGGAGGCTGCCACCAAGCATCCCGGGGGAGGTACTGAACTGTCCATGTTGGCTCCCCCGGAATATACACAACAGGGGCGTCCCGGCCGGGCATGGGACCTGGCTGTCCGTCACAATATATATACGTATATATATGTATATATATGTAGATGTATGTGTATATATGTATATATATATGTTTATATGTGTGTGTGTATATATATATATATATATATATATATATATGACAGCAACACTCATCACTCACAACAGTGACAAACAATTACATTGACAATCATGTTACGTTATTTTCAAAATGTTTCCTTTACTTTTTCATTACTTCGTTAACACACTACTTCTCCGCTGCGAAGTGCGGGTATTTTGCTATAGTTCATATTAGCCATGTATGCCAGAAACATTGAAGAATGAATTGTGACTGTTTGAGTTGGGTCCTCTAGCAACAGTGCTTCCTTCTAAAGACTGACGTCTCCAATGGTTACCCCTACAGTGTCTCTGCAGCAAAGGGAGCCTTACCCTGGCAGGTGCAATCAACTGTTAAATGAGGTTTGGGTCCCTGCCTTCAATCCTAGATGTTCAACCGGGCACCATGCTGAGTCTTGCTCCACTCTCCCGTCGCCATTCCTAGTCTTCACACAGGAGCCCTCTTCAAGCACTTAGTCACTCCAGCTCCTTGGAGTTGTTCAGCAGAAGTGACCCATGTCCCTCAAGCATTGGCTGTGTGTTGCTTTTGGGGACAAACCTGACCACCCGCCTCCACTGCTTCATATGCACCAGCTCCTCCCTGAGTCTGCCTTTCACTTTCAGTTCAACCTCAAAGTCCATATTTTTTCTTTTCTTTTTATCCCTGTTTCCTGCCAAGGCTCCTTTTATCCTTCATTTGATCACAGACCCCTGAGTGCTAATGAGGCAATAGACCATGGGGCACATCCGAAATGTTTGGCAATTACTCACTAACACCCCCGAGCTATTCCACCAAACCAACGCTCACATCAGTGCCACTCCTGAGCCTGGGCACACCGTTTCTTCATTTAAAATGCTGCTTAACACCGTGGACCCTAGGCTCTTTGACTGCCTCCTAATCGCACATGTGTGACATGACCCCCTCAGGTCGGGCGACCTGCACCGCGAGGTCGTGGACATGAGAGAGAGCATCTGCATTGGCTTGCAAGGAACCCCTACAATAAATGACACTAAAACGATAAGTTTGTAAATCCAAGAACCACCTAGTGATGCGCGGGTTAGACTCACGATGAAGGGACATCCACTGTAAAGCGGCATGACCCGTCACCAGAGTAAACTCGCGTCCCAATAGGTAGTACCTTAATGACGTGATAGCCCACTTCATCGCCAAGGCTTCTCGCTCCACCGCAGCATACTTGGTCTCCCGTTCCAACAATTTCTGGCTAAGGTACATAACGGGGTGTTCAGCACCGTCGGTCTGGAGAATAAAAGGAATAGAAAAATTAGGGGATTTCAACACAGGTGCTGACGTAAGGGCCAACTTTAGGTCACAGAATGCTTTGTCAACCGAATCGTCCCATACCATTTTTAAAGGAGCTCGTTTCCTTGTTAAATTAGATAAGGGCGAAGCAATTTCAGAGAAATGCGGTACAAAACGGCGATAGTAACCCGCCAGCCCTAAAAATGCTTGAACCTGCCGCTTATTCATCGGACGGGGCCAATTCATGATGGCATCAATTTTATTACATTGTGGTTTAACAACACCCCCACCCGCCACGTAGCCTAAATATTCGTCTTCCTTCAATCCGAAGAAACATTTCTTCGGGTTAATCAAAAGCCCTGCTGACGCTAGTGTGGAGAGCACTGTTTTAACCTGTGATACATGACACTTCCACGTGCCGGAATAAATGACTACATCATCCAAGTAGGCGGCACTATAGGAATTGTGGGGCCGTAGCAGTGTGTCCACCAGACGTTGAAAAGTAGCTGGTACCCCATACAAACCAAAAGGAAGAACCCTGTATTGCCAATATCCACTGGGTGTACTAAAAGCGTTTTTTTTCTTTAGCGGAGTCCATTAAGGGAACTTGCCAATATCCTTTAGTCATGTCAAGAGTAGTTAGGAATCGAGCGTTCCCTAACCGATCAAGTAAATCATCCACTCGCGGCATGGGATACGCATCGAATTTAGAGACCTGATTAAGTTGTCGGAAGTCGTTGCAAAATCTCCACGAGCCATCAGGTTTAGAAACGAAGACAATTGGACTAGACCAAGGGCTATAGCTTTCTTCAATAACCCCTAGTTCCAGCATTCGTCTAATTTCCAATTCCACTTCCGCTTGGCCAACCTTGACCTGTAAGGTCTCTCTCTGACAATCACTCCAGGGTCCGTAATAATGTCGTGAACAATCAACGCAGTACGTCCAGGTGTCTCGTCCACAACTTTAGGGACAGACAAGGTAGCCCGTTCGAGATCTTGTCGTTGTTCGGATGTCAAATCAGGACCAAAATTAAGATGTGCACATGACGTGAAAAGAGAACAAGGTTGTCCGGAGGAGGGATCGATGTCCCTGTCCTTCCACGGTTTCAGCAGATTTATGTGATATACTCGTTCACTCGGTCGACGATTAGGTTGTTTAACCAAATAGTCCATGAGTCCTTTTCTTTCCTTTATTTCATAGGGGCCTGCCAATGTGCTAATAATTTTGAATGGGAGGTTGGGACGAGCACCATTTCACGATCACTCGGGACGAACTCCCGAATGGTTGTGTTTCTATTATAGTAACGAAACTGCGCTGCTTGTGCTTTTTCTAAATTGTCTTTTAAAATGGGTCTAATTTTCTCAAGTCTGACGCTTAATTGCGCGATATATTCAAGAATATTTGAAGTAGGGAGGACCTCCTCTTCCCATCCTTCTTTTAAACATATCCAAAAGCCCTTGGGGTTGTCTCCCATACAATAATTCAAAAGTAGTGAAACCTGTAGAGGTCTGCGGGACTTCCCGGTAAGCAAACAAAACGAGGGGAAGCAACTGATACCAGTTTCTTCCATCCTCGTTAACTACCTTACGTAACATCTGTTTCAAGGTTTGATTAAAACGCTCTACCAACCCGTCAGTTTGGGGATGATAGACTGACGTTTTCAGATGTTTTATATGGAGTAATTTGGCTATCTCCTTGAACGTCTCCGAAGTGAAAGGAGTCCCTTGGTCTATTAAAACCTCTTTGGGGATCCCAACACGAGCGAATATCCTTACTAATTCCCGTGCGATGTTTTTTGTATTAGCTGAGCGCAATGGAATAGCTTCTGGAAAGCGAGTGGCATAATGAACTAACACCAAAATATATTTAAATCCTTTTAACGAGGTTTCTAAAGGTCCTACGAGATCGATTCCGACTCGTTCAAATGGGATATCAATAAGGGGAAGGGGAACAAGAGGAGCTCGAGTCCGTCTTGGAATCTGGTGAAGCTGACACTCCGGGCAGGAAGCGCAAAATCGCCAGACCTCCTCATTTATTCCCGGCCAATAAAATCGGAGTTTTATCCTCTCTAAAGTTTTATCGGAGCCTAAATGGGCTCCTAGAAGGTGAGCATGTGCCAACTCACACACTTGTCGCTGAAAAGTGCGTGGGATTAACAACGATGTTTGCACTTCACCCCCGTGGTCTGCCACTCTATATAACAAATCATTTTTAATAACAAAGAACGGCGTTGGTGGCATGGGATCCAGAGTTGTATAACCCTCGGTGGACACTATAGCATTCCTAGAAAATTTTAAGGAATCATCGTTCCACTGTTCTCTTTTAAAGGATGAAGGTGTTAAAAGGAATTGTGAAGTTAAAGTTTGAATCGGGTCTCACGCGACCTCAACGGGAGGGTCTTCTGCCTTCACGTTAACTGTATTAGCTCCCACAGAGGACGATGGGACATCGATTTCTTCACATTGGGTGCTAGTATCAGCCCGTGCTACTGTGGGACATGGCGTGGAGGCAGTCAGATCAATATTTTCCATGACTAAGCCTAAATATTTCTTTGGTACAGTTACGTTTTTACCGCTGGTAATTTCATTCCAATCTCTACCAAGTATGACTGGAAACGGGGGATCCGGTAATATAGCCATGGCCATGCTTGTCAGGATACCATTTACTGTCACTACACATCTGGCTGTCTTATAATACCGGATATCCCCGTGAATACATTTAAGACTAGTTTTTATCTTAGTCCACTGTTGCGGTAAAACAAAACGGGCAGCAACAACAGAAATGTTGCTCCCGGAATCAAACATTGCCCTTACCTTTCTGCCATTTATAATAACTGCACCTGTATAAGGAAGAGACAAAGAAAGGGTTATTCACTGTGGCACAATACCTTTCTCCCCTCACCAACGAGCAATCCATTGGCTCGTAGGAACAGTTAGGGGATAGATGTCCAATCTCTCTACACTTATAACAGCGGGGAAGATTAGCTGGTCCATCCCGTCTACGGACGGCAGGTTGGGAGCTTGTCGGGGGCTCAGGAGCTGCCCCATGTGCCTGTTGGGTTCGGCGAGAGAACCGTTCTGATCGCCCCAATTTGCAAGCCGCCCAATGACGCTCCGCGATTTGGATTAGAGTATCCATGTCATTGAAGTTATGCTCCTGGACTTGCTGGGCAATATACTCAGGGAGGGCATGCACAAAGGTCTCACACGCAAGAAGCTCGGCCATCTTATGGGAATTATTTATATCAGGCCGTAGCCAATGACAGACCTTTCCCCAGGCTTCAAAGCCCTGGGTTCTCAGTGGCCTCTCAGGGTCAAACTGATACTCCCTCCATTCTCTTGCCTGCTGCTCCGGGGATATGCCGTAGCGTTTAAATACTTCCAGTTTGAGAGCGTCATAATCAGCAGCCTGCTCCTCAGTTAAATCATAATAAGCCCTCTGCGCCGTTCCCTTCAGGTTCCGCTTAGTGGTACGCTCAAAGATCAAAAAATAAGTCTCAATGTCGTCTGATTCAGTTAGTGTTGTCAGAGCAATGGGTGGTGACTGAGCGACCTCCGTCAGTATTCTAGCTGCAGCACGAGCCTCCGATTCGGCTAATTGGGTCCTTATCTCCCCCATTTGAATTTTCAAAGTTTGCAAATCTCCCATTATGGTGGAGAGAACGGTGTTCAGGTCTTGTTCCTCAGACATATCGAACAAAAATCCTGCCGACTACGCCAATTGTGGTAGAATAAACGTCACAAATACAAAAATAAAGTTTTAGGGACCGTCCCCGTATATTGTCGTCCAGACAATATGAGAAAATGCAATGATTTAAAGTCTTGAAAGTACAATGAATGAATTTACTGATACAAAATGGCGGTTATATAGCAGAACAAAACATGTGACAGGAAATGGTTGGCATTGCAGCAGGAACCGGAAACAATGTCATTCTGATGAGTCGGAAGTGAGGTGGTTTGTGGGTGCCGGAAGTGACGTCATAAAGGTTGGCCATTTTGGAAGTTGCTGGATTATTTCTCTTCTTGTTTTCTGTTGATGAAAGAGAGTTCAGGTAAGCACCACGTGACAACCCCTTCTCTCTTGATGTTTTACTCACCTTTAGGCTCTTTGACTGCCTCCTAATCGCACATGTGTGACACCATCTGTTAGCCCTGGCACATTTTACATTTTGTAGGATATCACAATTTTGACTTTTAACAACTTAAATTACTTTCTGGAGCTGCTACTTGGATTTCTTATGTGTTTAGAAAAATACTAAACTTTACAAAAGTTTTAAACGTAAACATTCTTATCAGTTAAACATAAAATCATACCAATGTAAAATTCCATTAACATTAGAATTTAGATGCAGGAGAGGATATTTGACTGTTTGTAAGACATAATGAAGTGGATAGGCAGTTGATAATTGCTTCAGTCATCTTGCCAGAATTATTATAATTTTAAATGTCAAAAAATAATCAATTGCTTTAGTCATCTTGCTAGAATAGTTATAATTTTAAATATCAAAAAAAAAATCTACCATAGATGAGATGATGTGCGTGGCCTCTTGGTCTGTGTTGGTTAGCACAGTGATTCCCTGAAGGCAGTGCCTGGGCCTGAGCTGTTAATTAAGCCTGCTGCCACCTGACTAGTGGTATTCTGCTAATAGTAAAAATGTCAGATCAGCAAGGAGCTGCCATGTAAACTAGACCTCTAGTGTTACCAGTGGAAACCAAAACATTTTATTTGAGCCTTATGAAGGCCTTTGGAAACCGCCAGCCATCTGAAACCCTTTTTTTTGTATTGGATAACACACTTAGAGAGAAATAAATTGTTTTAAAGATTAGCAGTTGTAAAGACTTGTGAGCATGGTAACATCTCCAGCTTTTAGACTTACAGTTACTTTCCTTCCCAGGTGAATTTAACTGTTCAACCAGAATTTCCCCAAGAGACTTCCTACATTTACTTTGATTTACTCAATCTGTCGATTTGAACCTTCTTATATAAATGCAATTCTACAAATAGGTTTCTTCAGTCTTCTGCTGGTGCTTGTGTTCCCTGTGAGATTTGAGTGCATGCTTGTAAGAGGAATGCTTCAGTGTATTATACTGTATGTACTGTATAAATAATGCTGTGCAAAACATACTGTATCTGTTTACGGTGGCATGGTAGGCAAGTTGGTAGAGCTGCTACCTCACATCCCTATTGTCTAAGATTTGAGTGTCTTCTCAGATCACTGTCTGTGTAAAATATTCCTGTTCTCTTTGTGTTCACAGGCATTTTCTCTGGGCATTCTTATTATTTGCCACATCATATAGATAGGTATATGTGTTAGGCTAACTTTACATTGACAAAGTGGCCGGGGGGCGGGGATTTGCATTTTGTGAAGCCTTGATTCCTAGATGCTTAATGCAAACTTGCTATAATAACAACAAGCCCAGAAAAGGATGAAAACATGAATTTAACTGTATTCAGCCGGATGAGCTACTACACTTTATTGTACAACAGGAACTTTTAAAGTTATGTAAGGGTGCTTTGCTTGTTTCACTCATTCTGCTTTTTTAAGAGAGCAATTGTATAGATTTAGAAAACAAGAGCTAAAACTTGGAAGTGAACTATTTCAAGAGCCTGCTCTTAAATTCCTGTATAAAACAGGATTTTAAGAAAACTTCAATAGTCATTTACTTTATACTTTTACAGTATATGGAAATGGCACAAGCATTGTTTGTATGTAGTGGTGCAATGGAAGCCAAACACTATCATCCAACATTTTGCAAGAACTGCATAGATCATGTTTTTTAGAAGGTTGGCATATCCTTCATCATTTTGTATAGCTTTTTAGCTTATAGGGATTTTAAAAGGGCAAAAGTGTCCCATTTGTGGTTTATTTCCCGAATATAGTGTGCATGTACTGTATGGTGTGCATAGTATTTTGTGCTTTAATTATATAATATATGATAACATGCAGTGAATACACTTACTTGACTTGAGCATTCATTGTTTTCATACTCTTTCTTAGTACGTTTAGCACTCGTTTGCTCAGAGGTTGATGCGCTTGCTGCTTCCTGAGCTGCTCTTCTTTTCTCCACCCTAGCAGCCCGCTTCTCCTTTTCTTTCGTCGGCATTAAAACTGATTAAGTCAATGTTTATGTTGCAATTACTTAGTACGCTTTCTTAAATGTTTCACTTAAGCTGGCACTTAAGTCTTCAATCTGCCTCAAGAATGATTTAATATATGAAGAGGTAGGGGAAGAGATGGCGAAGGTAGTAGGGATGACAATAGTGCCCATACACATGTGCCGCACGGCCGCCCTGCTGGCTGCTGTCGAGAGTTGATTCCACAATAAAATAAAATAAAAAGAAGAATAACCTTAGAGACAAATCAAGCAGAGAGTAGATGTCATATAGTATATGTGCACCAAATTTCAAGTCAATAGAGCTACAGGTGATTTAAAATCCTGGAGAGACAAACAAACAGCCATGGTAGCATATTATTTAAGAAGATAATCGTATGTAAATGTGTTCAAAGTCTGTCTAATGGGAAGTGATCTGTTTAAAAATTAACTGAACTGAACTGTGGACACAATTGCAGGAAGCTTTTGGGTCTACTTTTGGCTCTCTTTTATTGACTTCATTTTCATTCTGCAGTCCATAGACATTCTGGTAAGTAGACTGAAATGAATAAATGTGTTCTTGTTAGTGAATGTGGGCATTGTACCCTGTCACGGACAAGTGTCTCACCAGATTTATTTACTAATAGTGCTGGGGCTGCCATTGACTACCTGAAAATCAGTTTAAAAACATAAAATCCTAGAAGATCTTCTTAACTTTAAGTTACATTCTTGTGATTTTATGTGCATTTTCTATGTTCTTCTCCCTCCTCAGTTAATATCACATTTCAGAATCAAATGAAATAATACAGAAGTGAAGTTAAAACATTTTCAAAATGATTTATGTATACCAATAAATAGTAGCTGCTTTCTGAATGGTTTCACCAAATATTACTTGTTGTAATGATATTCCGTTTTGCTCATGCTGGGACTCAAAGTGTGAAGACCAGGGTTTGCTCCAGAAAGCTTGGACTAAGAGCAAGCAGTATCTGGTATATGAAGTGGGATCATCCTGTGCAGAATATTTAAATGTGAAAGAGTGTAACTGTTTTAGAGGTGTAAGTCTTGTAATAATAGCACTATATAGCGCCCGACCCAGCACAGACTCACACTGAGGCACGTATAAAAACAACACAAACTTTTATTTTTCTTCACCTGTGCGGCACGTCTTCCCCATGAACCCCACAGGCATAACACAGTCCGAATAAGCACTCAGAGAAACACAACAGTCTTCTCCCTTGAAGCTTCGTCCTCACATCCCGACTCCGGCCACTGAGTGGTGGTGGCTGGCCCCTTTTATAGCCCACCCGGAAGTCCAGGTGCTTGACCAACTGGTTCGAATTTCACTTCTGGGTGGGGCTGAAGATTTGTCCAGCTGGGCTGTGGAATACATGCAGCACCCCCTGGCAGCCACCCCAGCTCCCAACCGGGCTGTGGAGGACTCCATCTCCCATGGAGCCCTGTGAGAGGTTGAGGCACCACCGTCGGCCAGGAAAGCTGCCACCAAGCGTCCCAGGGGAGTTATTGAGCTGCCATTGGTTGCTCCCCTGGAACATATGCAGAAGGGGTGTCCTGGCCGCCCGCCACAGCCTGTTATGTTGCAGTGACAGATAACATTAATGACAGATGCTCAGACTACCACTGTTCTTCTTTAGTTCACCCTTATAAATTGCTTGGTTGTTTGGTTCATGGCAATGCTGCCTATGTGAAGAATAGGGCTGATCCTAGCTAGTGGACAAACTCACAAATCCACTACGGTGAACACAATTTTGATAAAGGTAACATGAATAGTGCAATTGTCCTATGCTAAGTATGGGTAAAATAAATGTGGAAGAATGTGCTGGGAAAGTGCAGTGATGGCACAGCAACTGCTAGGCTAATAAAATTCTTGCTTGCCTTCCCTGTCTCCTGACTGGACTTCAGAAGCAGGTAGAAAACAAGACAGATGTACCATAGGACAGGGTTGAGAAAATCCATGAGATGACTGGCTGCCATGAGGTAAAACAGTTATCCTACCCAGCACACCATGATGAGCTGAACACCCCAGAGCATAATCTGAAGTGTACATTTTGGAATCTATATTTATAACAGAGAGAACCACTTGTCCTTTGGGATATTATCCTTTACTTTTACAGCTCAGAAATGGTGCCAGTTATACTAAATGAACACTGTGAAGATCAAAACTACAGTAATAAAATACGACAGAAAAAAAGAAAGAAAAGCCACAAAGGAAATGTGAAGAACTGACAGTCTTTACAGCTGTGATGAGTGAGCATTAAGAGAAAAGCTTTCAGGAGATGCTTTTGTCAACATACATGACATGGAGCTGTCAATGCTACCAGAATCTTGGAGACACCTGTGGAAAAAAATGGTGTGGCATCAAAGGCTCAAGAACATATTTTGATCAATATCTTTGCAGAAAGGATGGCATAGTGACAAGTGTCCTGTGGTCAAATCATTTGCCTAGGCATTGTCTATGTGAAGTTTTGATTTTCTCCCTGTATTTGAATTGGTTTTCTTCCCCAATCTTCAAAGATAGATAGATAGATAGATAGATACTTTATTAATCCCAAGGGGAGATTCACATAATCCAGCTGCAGTATACTGATACAAAGAAACAATATTAAATTAAATAGTAATAAAAATGAAAAGAATTAAAATAAAATTAATGTTCGCATTTACTCCCCCGGGTGGAATTGAAGAGTCGCATAGTGTGGGGGAGGAACGATCTCTTTAGTCTGTCAGTGGAACAGGACAGTGACAAAAGTCTGTCACTGAAGCTACTCCTCTGTCTGGAGATGACACTGTTAAGTGGATGCAGTGGATTCTTCATGATTGACAGGAGTTTGCTTAATGCCCGTCGCTCTGCCACAGATGTTAAACTGTCCAACTTTAATCCTACAATGGAGCCTGCCTTCTTAACAAGTTTGTCCAGGCGTGAGGCGTCTTTCATCTTTATGCTGCCACCCCAGCACACCACCGCGTAGAAGAGGGCACTCGCCACAACCGTCTGGTAGAACATCTGCAGCATCTTACTGCAGATGTTGAAGGATGCCAACCTTCTCAGAAAGTATATTCTGCTCTGAGCTTTCTTACACAGAGCATCAGTATTGGCAGTCCAGTCCAATTTGTCATCCAGCTGCACTCCCAGATATTTATAGGTATGCACCCTCTGCACACAGGCAGTCTCCTCTGATGATCACAGGGTCCATGAGGGGCCTGGGCCTCCTAAAATCCACCACCAGCTCCTTGGTCTTGCTGGTGTTAAGGTGTAAGTGGTTTGAGTCGCACCATTTAACAAAGTCTTTGATTAACTTTCTGTACTCCTCCTCCTTCCCACTCCTGATGCAGCCCACAATAGTAGTGTGTTGATGTGTCTGACAAAAGATGTGTGTGTCTGATGAATTGGTGATTCAAAATTTTCCCTGTGTGAGTGAGGATGTGTGCACAGATGGGCCTCAGTGAGTGTGGGTGTGTTATTGGGCTTGTCACCGACTGGTGCCTAGCGGGTGGGCAACTTGGGGGGAGCACTACAGGGCTGTTTGCTCCCTTATGCTGAATGCTACAGGTTAGGCTTTGGCTCCAGTACAGCCATGAATTGGATTAAGTAGATTTGAGACTACTATATTATCACTGCAGCTACAAGAAAGACAGACAAGTGGTTTATGATCTGCTTAAAGCAGAGCCATATTGTAAAAACTGTACAGTTTTGCTTTATACATCCTGTACATGGAAGAAAATCAGGTGACATTCAAGTGCCATTGCATTGAGTACATGGCAGTGCAAGACAGCAGGCAAACTTACACACACAATTCATTCATTGTAAAACAAAGTGTGGTCAAATTAAGATTCTAATCCTTATGTCTGCACAAACAATCTCAATGAAATTTTCTACATTGTTTGGCAGGCACACTTGCAATGACTTCCAAGCAAAATGCTTGTTATTTTTGCCAGCCAAAATACCAGCATATGCTATAAATCGACATCTCTGTCAGAGTGGTTTCTTTTAATTTTACTGATTACTACTTGAATAACCTTTGGCTTTCCATAAACCCATATTGGATTAGAAGGTTGAATTGAAAGGATGTATTGATGTCTGTATATGTCATAGTCTCATTCTCTTTTGTGGTGGGGGTTGTGACCCATGACTTTTGCCAGTTTTCCTTACGATATTCTGCAATAGACTGTAAATATATATATTGTAAATATTATTAACAATTGTATTTTTAAGCAGGCTTTGATGAACAAAACCATTGCTTTAGACGCTCAGACCCTGTCTACATTCAAAACACACTACAGATTATGACAATAATTTATAAATAAATATTACATAATTTGTTAATTTATATTTGGAGATTTGGTGCATTCAGCTTAATTTGTTGGTTATTTTCTTTTTTTTATTATTCCACTTTCCTAAACATACATTGTTCATGTGGTTGCTAACTATTGTAGATTGTGGTCTCATAAAGATAACATCACATGACCAATGCAAAAATAGAGTTTTGTTTAGTTTAGTTGCAAAAAATGTATATATTACTTATTTATTGTTATATAACAAGACTTTAACAAAGGCTTTCTTCAGTCTTCACAACACAAAACATCATTAGACAGGTTATTCATTTCAGTGCCTTGTGTGCATATCGACACAATTGTAAAATGACTTGTTAATATGAAAGATTCACAGGTCTTATACTAAATATGCAATACCAAGACAAATATGTGTCTCAGTTAAGCCACCTGAGACCACTCCAAAGTGAAGTTTTGTTAGTACACACAAGGTGGGCAAAGCCAGTCCTGGAGGGCCGCAGTGGCTGCAGGGTTTTGATCCAACCCAGTTGCTTAATTAGAAAACAATCCTTGCCTTTAATTAAATGTCATGGCCTATTAATGGTTTAACTCTGCCATGTCAAGTCATTCTTATATCCTAGATTTTTTTTGCCTTTCTAAGGGTATCATCCAAATGATTAGTCTAAAACGGATGAGTAATTCTCAGTCCTTCACTTTTTTCTCTTCAGTTTCCTTCCAAGTATTTAATTAAACCAAATAGTACACGATAAATTCACACAGGTGTAAAAGGTAACAAGCTAAATGGAGAACTGCTGCTTTCTTTTTTCATTTGCATCTTATTGCTAATAAGGACCAATTAAAAACCGAGAGGGCGACACGGTGGCGCAGTGGTAGCACTGCTGCCTCGCAGTTAGAAGACCTGGGTTCACTTCCAGGGTCCTTCTTGTGTGGATTTTACATGTTCTCCCTGTGTCTGCATGGGTTTCCTCCCACAATCCAAAGACATGCATGTTGGGTGCATTGGCGATCCTAAATTGTCCCTAGTGTGTGTGCCCTGCGGTGGGCTGGCGCCCTGCCTGGGTTTGTTCCTGTCTTGCACCCTGTGTTGGCTGGGATTGGCTCCAGCAAACCTTTCTGACACTGTAGTTAGGCTATAGCGGGTTGGATAATGGATGGATGGATGACTAAAAACTGAGAATTGAGCTGTTTAAGACTAAAATAAGCAATAAGTCTTCAAAATCTTAACGAGCGAGACAACTAAAGTGAAGCAGAAGTGTTACTTGAGCAATAAGTGCTTCTTATTAGGCCACTGGGTTGGAAGAAAAACCTGCAGTCACTGCGGCCCTCCAGGAAAGACTTTCCCAACCCTGTGTTAGTAGATCAAATTAAAGAGATAAATAAATACTTTACTGATGCTTTGTAAGTGCTATGAAGACCCAAAGAAGTGTTTATTAAGGTCCTGTTACATAATATTAAATGAGTGATACTATTTGTTTTATTACTTAATATAAAAATGGATGTGAATAAAACTGTTGACCTTGCTACCCACCACATCAGATTTTCTATTTTGTTTGGAAAAGAAAATATTGAATGGTTAGTTTTATCACACTCCATAGTTTGGGCTATTCACTTGATTTTCAGTTCACTTTGACCGTGACATTGTCAAGATTCACATATAGAAAATAAATAATATAAATTTAGTACAAAGATTCAAAAAGATATTAGTGGCACTGAAGACCAGCTGTTCAAAATTTCAATGGGTAACATTTCTGTATATTGCAGGAGAAAAAGTGATAAAGGGAGTGAAATGTTTGAATTCCAAGATAATGATAGAAGCAAAAGAGAGGAGAATAAACAATATTGTGGGCCTAGAAAAAGCTTCCCATATAGGAACATGTTCCCTGCACATATACAGTAATCCCTCGCTATATTGCACTTCGACTTTCGCAGCTTCACTCTGTCGCGGATTTTAAATGTAAGCATATCTAAATATATATCACGGATTTTTCGCTGATTTCTGCGGACAATGGGTCTTTTAATTTATGGTACATGCTTCCTCAGTTTGTTTGCCCAGTTGATTTCATACAAGGGACACTATTGGCGGAGGCTTAGAAGCTACCCAATCAGAGCACGTATTACATATTAACTAAAACTCCTTAATGCTATAAGATATGCTTCCTGCGCGGTGCTCGATTGTTTGCTTGTCTCTGCCTCTATCTCACCTCTCTGACATTCTCTGCGCCTGACGGAGGGGGTGTGAGCAGAGGTGCTGTTTGCACAGAAGCTGTTTGTCTAGTGGATACGGACGCTCCTCTAAGAAATGCCGCTTTATCGCGGTGCTTCCAAAAGCACACTTATTGATTTTTTGATTGTTTGCTTTAATCTCTCTCTCTCTATCTCTGACATTCTCTGCGCCTGACGGAGGAGATGTGAGCAGAGGCGCTGTTTGCTTAGAAGATACTGACGCTCCTCTAAAAAATGCAGCTTTATTGCGGTGCTTCTGTATACTTAAAAGCACACGTATTAATTTTTTGATTGTTTGCTTTTCTTTGCGAGTGCTCTCTCTCTCTCTCTCTCTGAAATTCTCTGCTCCTGAAGAGAAGAAGATATGTTTGCGTTCTTTTAATTGTGAGAAAGAACTGTCATCTCTGTCTTGTCATGGAGCACAGTTTAAACTTTTGACTAAAGGGTGTTACTTCATGTCTAGAGGGCTCTAATAATGTTAACAGTGTGGGAGAGTTTATAAGGGCTTAAAATATATAAAAATAACTATACAAACATATGGTTTCTACTTCGTGGATTTTCATCTATCGCGGGGGGTTCTGGAACGCAACCCCCGCGATGGAGGAGGGATTACTGTAGATACTGTACATACCTCACAGATTATAAAGAACAAATCAAAAAACCTGAACTTGGACAGCTGCATGACTCTTTGATATGCAACAGAATTCTGTGACCAAGTAAGAGACTGACTTCTAACCCAAGCAGATTTGATACTGGAAAAGTGTGACTGCTATTTAAATGCAAGTGAGATAATGCCTAGCCATGTCAAAAGAGTTGAATGAAGTAATAGAAGTGAACCAAATAAATGCAGTTGAGGAAAAAAAATAACAAAGTAAAAGCTAATTCACAAAATCCTGAGCAAACCAAGGAAATCTGTAAAATGATCTGTAAAATCTTAATATGGATAAAAACATGAATACTGCATACTGCTCTAATGTCACAAAATAAATCACTTGCCGAAGATGTGTGACAATCACAAAAAAATACTACTGCAACAAAGGAATGCACACAACTGAGTAGAGTGAAAATTGCACAAGGACATTCATTAGAATAACCAAATTTCAGTATATGAAAGGCATCAGAGCTGTCAGTCTCCAGAGACAGAAAGAAAAAACATGTCAGAGAATTTGGTAACTAACTTACAGATAGTCATATAGACCTGACACAGGCACAGCGTGTAATTTAATGTCTCAATGCATTCAAAGCACTAAACATACAAGTGGACTCTGACTGTTTAATACACATATAAATATAATATACTGTATATACACTGTATTTATACAGCGCATATATGTAATGTATGCTATGGAGCTCAATTGGCATTTGCCATAGAATACCACAATTGGCAGGTCCACCACTGGTGCCCTGTGCTTTTCACTGATGAGAGTAGGTTCACCCTGAGCAAATGCGACAAAGGGTCTGGAAAAGCTGTGGAGGACGTTATGCTGCCTGTAACCTAAGTCAGCATGACCAGTTTGGTGGTGGGTCAGTAATGGTCTGGGGAGGCATAGCCATAGAGGGACGCACAGACCTCTACAGGCTAGACCAGTGTTTCCCAACCACTGTGCCGCAGCACATACAGTAAGTGTGCCATGAGAAATCATCAGGTGTGCCTTGGATGATTATCCAATTTCACCTGATTGGTACACTAAGACTGCCTGTTTGTTCTGCCTGTCACTAGAGGGCAAAAGAACTTCTTGCTTCAATTAAGTGGGTTGCCAACCACCAGTAAAACAGAAGAAGACGAAGAAGAAATACGAAAGTACATAGTCATGCTGCGAGTAAGACAATGCACCAGGTAATAGCGATTTATAATTATTTGAAAAGAAAAAGTAGTCAATCTGACCTGGGTCCGGGAGAAAATTCTCTAGCATGAGTAGTGGTCAGAAGAAAGCAAAAAAGGTGAGCTCAAGACAATACAATGAAAGTTGACTCTTGACTTTGGATTCACCTATACTGGGGAACCAACCAAGCCAATTCCGCTATGCCTAGTGTGCGGGGAAAAATTGTCAAACAGTGTCATGGTTCCAAGTAAACTTAAACGCAATCTCCAGACAAAACACCCATCACTTCAAAACAAGAACACTGACTATTTTGTTCAACTGCGTGAATAGACTGAGAAACAGGCAGTGTTAATGATGAAAACCACCAAGACGAGTGAGAAACCACTTAAAGGTAGCTGCCAAGTTGCTGAACTCATCGCTAAATCAAAACAGCCACACACAGTTGCAGAGACATTAATGCTGCCTGCCTGCAAAATTACCTTAAAAGAGATGATCGGCCCTGGCACTGTTAAAGAAATAGCCCAAGTCCCTCTCTCAAATAATACAATTTCCAGACATATTGAAGACATATCTGCTGACATTGAAAAGATAGTTTTGGAAAAGTTGCGCATTAGTGGCAAATTTGCATTGCAAATCGATGAATCTATGGATATCAGTAGACATGCACAATTTATGGCAAATGTGCGCTTTGTACATGGAGACATCATCAGAGAAAACTTTCAGTTTTGCAAGGAATTGCCAGAGAGAACAATAGGAGGGGAAATTTTTTGAGTTGTGTCAGAGTAACTTGAACAAGGAGAACTGAAGTGGAAAAACTGCGTAGGTGCTTGCACCAATGGAGCAGCTGCAATGCAATGCGCGGGCACACCAAAGGATTTGTAAACAGAGTAAAAGAGCAACATCCAGATTTCATTGAGATGCATTGTTTTCTGCACCGGGTAACACTCGTTGCCAAGACATTGCCGGCAGACCTAGCTGCTGTACTGGAAGATGTTGTGCGCATGACAAACTTTGTGAAGACGAGACCTTTAAAAAGTCGCATTTTTGCATCACTGTGTGAGGAAATGGGAGCACAACATAAAGTGTTATTGCTCCACACAGAGGTCCGGTGGCTGTCCCGTGGCCCATGTGTATGAGCTGCGGGAGGAACTTAAAAGTGTTTTTGACAAATCAGAAGTATGATGATGCTAAGTTGCTCTCAAGTGACGAGTGGTGTGCAAGACTGGCATATCTGGCAGATATATTTCAACATCTGAATGACCTGAACACACAAATGCAAGGCCGAAATGAAAACCTGCTCATAAGTACAGATAAAATAAAGGGATTTTCTTCAAAGGTGCAGCTCTGGAAACAACATGTCAAAAGTGCCAACCTTAACATGTTCCCACACACCTAGAAATGGCAGGGTGTCAACAGTGCTGCACTGTGTGAGACAATGGGTAAACATCTGCAAAGTCTTGAACAGAAGTTGTCATGTTATTTCCCTTCACTTTCCACTGATTGCCTTGACTGGGTTAGATACCCATACAGCTCAACTGTAGTTGGAAAGTACATGACTTTGCAGGAGCAGGAAGAAATAACTGAAATGAGATAAAATCGTGGTCTAAACTGAGCTTTGCTGATCTACCTTTAGACAGTTTTTGGCTGACTGCTGCCAAGGAGTTCCCCATTCTGGCAAACAATGCTATTTCAGTTCTGCTCCCTTTCTCCACAACCTATCTATGCGAGGTGGGCTTTTCAAGCATGACTGCTATAAAGACGAAAAAAAGAGACTCAGAGCTGTTGAGGAAGATCTTCGTGTGTGTCTTTCTTCAATTCCTGCAAGAATATGAGCTTTGTGTTCAACTAAACAGGCCCAGGTTTCACACTGAGTAAGTAAATTGAGTAAATTGAGACTAGATTTTAATTACATTTCAATAAATATACTTTTTGTGACATTTTTGTTTGGTGGTGTGCATTGTGATTTTTCTAGTGTGAAATATGTGCTGTGGCTCAAAAAGGTTGCGAAACACTGGGCTAGACAATGGCACCTTGACTGCCATTAGGTATCAGGATGAAATCCTTGGACGCATTGTCAGACTCTATGCTGGTGCAGTGGGTCCTGGGTTCCTCCTGGCGCATGACAATGCCCAGCCTGATGTGGTGAGAGTATGCAGGCAGTTCCTGGAAGATGAAGTAATTGATACCTTTGACTAGCCCCCACATTTGCCTGACCTAAATCCAATAGAACACCTCTGGGACATTATGTTTTGCTCCATCCAATGCCGCCAGGTTGCACCTCAGACTGTCCAGGAGCTCAGTGATGCCCTGGTCCAGATCTGGGAGGAGATCTCCCAGGACCCCATCCATCTTCTCATTAGGAGCATCCCCTAACATGGGGGCCATACAAACTACTGAGTACGATTTGGAGTTGCTGCAATGAAATTTTGACAAAATGGAGTAGCCTGCCGCATCATTTGTTCACTTTGATTTTTGGGGTGTCTTTGAATTCAGCCCTCTGTAGGTCAATCAATTTCATTTCCATCAAATGATGTGGCATCATTTCATTCCTAACACATTACCTAGTCCATATCTGTATAGATATCCAGTAGGATTTTTTTTTTCCCATTGAGCTCTGATGTGTTCCTTTAATTTTTGTTGAGCAGTTTATATATTATACTGACCTTTAAATTGTCTAAAATAATACCCCATATGCTTATGTGTGAAGTTTATCATTTCTAACCATCTGGGAATGGCTCTTAATGGGCTAGAATCACCATTAAAAAATCAAACCATTATTTTTTTAATTAGAATTCTTCAAATAGCTTAAAAACAGTGTCTATATTGCTGATCCCCAATTTTTGAAGCTTATGAAAAGGAGTAACATTGATCCCTTCATATCCCATTAACGAGTGAACCCCTGAGGTCAGCTAATGTCCTTCTGATCATTTTTGCTGAAGACACCTATTGGTTTACTCTTTATTATGAGAGTGTAATTTCCCAAAGAAACTATGGTCCAAAAATGGTTGCTTGAATCTAGAGGGTCAAACATAAGGGGGAACTCCAAAAAGCTTAATGTTTGGCATAACTAAACATCAAGACAAGACACACTGTATATCATATGTGGGAGTTTCCCTTTACCTTTCCCTACCCAGGCAGTGGCAGTGAAAGTGAAAAAAAACAAATGATTTCAGGGCATCCATAAGTAATTCTTATGAACATAATCATAAAAAAAGTTTTCAAAAACAGCACAAAATATGCATACATTTACCTGCAGATCCTGAACAATGTATTCCTGAACTTAGCCTTGGATCTGTTTCTGATAGGATGTAGTGGTTGCTTAGTTTTTTGGTTTTGACTACTACCTTGTTTACTGAAAATGTTGTGTAATCTCTGCTGTCTAAATGTTAACTAACGATCTGGAAGCCAGATCAAAACTAATTTATTGATGTATTTATTTTTCTTTGATCTGTTAGATTATAACAATTAAGTTGCATTATATAGTATGTAACATTCTCAAGCAAATCTTTTCCTCCCTTAGCTAGATTAGGGACACCCTATATTGAGCCCATAAAGTATGTTTTCCTCATATTTTTAAACAAAATTTTTGCAATACCCCTCAATTAAAGATGTCTCTCTAGAAACATCATTCCAAGAAATGACATTTTCTAAGTGTAAATTATACACAGAAAGAAGCATAAATTAAAACATTGTGAAAATATGATAAAACATAAGAAAATGTTTCTGTAAATAAAGGATGTGTGTAAATTTTGCTAAATGGGCCATTGTGAAATGTAACATAAAAAGGTAAATTTAGATTTGACAGTTAGCCTAGCAGAATGTTTTTTTAGAGTAGGAAAATAAGACATTTGGGTAAATAAGGAATTCACCTGCACCCAGAGGAGAACTAGTCATGGGTTTTGTGGCCACATATCTTCTCTGAAGACAAAGTGGTTTGATTTCAAACAAAATACAAAGAGGACAATTACAATCCAAAGACAAAACACATTGATGATCTGTATCCAGCTGCACAATTCTGTAAATGACAAGCAAACAAATTGCTTTGTAAAACGAAAGAATTGTGTCTGCCACCCAGCCAGCTGGAAATGACATCCAGTAGCTGACAGCTGACATGCAACAAGCTATTTATTCACCAAGTGGCAGTTATTGCTATTAATATATGTGCAGGCATGATGGCAAGATACGGTTATGTGAACCTGTGTGCAGTGAATTGCTCCAGTGGTATTCTGACAATGTAATGTCATGAAAACGTTGTTTGATATCTACTTGGTTGTACAAATCATAAGGAAACTGTATGTAATCTTGCATTAGTTTGTTAATTACATTAGCATATAGGTAAGAGTATAGCTCCTAGATCGCAGGAATCTCCAATCTACCTCTGGTTGGATTGTCCCTGAAGCTAAGAATCCCTTGGATTCAAACATTTTTAAGAAGCCTACAAATACAACATCTAGTTACACTCTTACATTTCTTTTCTGAGGTTCTTTTGTGTAGGAACCACAAAATTTGTCATCATCATCATCATCAATTATTTGCTTCTTAAAAAATCATATATATCTGAACAAGGCAAAAATATATTCCATTTTACTGCAAGATTAATACATTAACTTAGTTTAAGTAATGCAAGGTAGTCATGCAGATGTACACTATAACGTGTATATCAATTAAAACATTTATTTAAAGGAAGCAGGATGGCATGGTGGTGTTGCTGCCTCTCAATTCCATTCCTGCTTATTGACTGTTTGGAAACTGCATATTTTCCCTGTTTTTGTGTGGATACTCCAGTTATATACACACTTTCCAAAAGATATGCATGTTACAGTAAGTTAATTGCTGATTGTAAATTATGGGTGTGAATATAAGTTTGTGTGTATATGGGTCCTTCAGTGGACTGGCACTCCGCTCAGGGCTGGGTCTTACTGTACCTCTTGCATGATATAACCAAGACAGGCTCCAAAGCAACTTTAAATTAGATTAAGTGGGTTTAATAATGTTATGTTACATTGCATACCTATTTATATGGACTACAATAACTAAACTGCTTATAACTGACATTATTACACATTACTTCATAATATGTTTTGCAATGGATTGGTTTCCAACTTGTACTGAATTGTCTCACAATAGACAGTGGACCCTGAGCTGGATAAGTAGGTTTGAATGTGGATAGATGTACAGTTTATAATAATAGAAAAATGTATTTTTCAATGTATAGAAGGTATTTGCAGAATGAAGCACTAAAGTGTGTGTAATTGTTTTTTTCTAAAAGTTGGAGAAGGGGCTCACTCAGTGTCACATCAATGGTGAGAACTGAACCACCAGCCTATGGGTTTAAAGTCTATTAGGCCACATTACCAAAGCAATGACAGCAAGTGACAATTTTATATTGGACCGATGTAAGTGACTGTGCTCTGTGATAGGCTGGTGCCCTTTGTACGTGTTTTGTAATCATCCAGTGAAAACTGGAGTGGCCACCAGGAATCTTGACAGGGGGAAGACACGTCTAATAGAGAACTGTGGAGTCTAACACAGCAGTGAATGCACACACTATTAAGAATTTATGTGGAGCCCAAGCCTTAGGTTTGCCTTTCATTTAATAAGTGAATAAGCATTATAAATCATGTGATTGAGATCTAGACATAAATCATTTTAACCATTAATTTTCAACATATCATCTATTAATTATATTGGATGTCTTAGAGGAGTCAATGCCAGTCTCAATGTGATCGCCTTGCTAGATTAGATTTCTTTTGAACTTGCTTGTTTAAACTGCGTGTTGAAATTTTATAACTAATGCAACAGAAGATTTGAGGGAAGGTAGTTATACACACTAATCAGGGAACTAGAGAGTGGCAACATGTTAATTAGCACATGTAAGTTAGATTTTCAGTGTACCCTATACAAGTTGCAATAATTATCCTAGAAACCTAAAAGAACAATTTTTCCTTAAAGAAGATACTTGTATGAAATGCTCTTTGTACATTTTATGAACAAATATACACATGCTGACCACTAGTGACATTAATTAATCTGTAGTAAATACATAGGTCTTGTCCTCAAAGTGCAATGATCCATTTTCTGAATCCAAGTATATGTTGAAATTGGTAATCAAACACTGATCTCATTCCAGCCATTATGTTAGTTTTGCAAGTGCTAAAATTCAGCAGTACAGTAAAGCTTTCTTGGCACAGCATCTTCATATTTATGAACATCAAAAAAAAAATCTCCAGCTAAAATGAAAATTGCAGGAAATAGATACCACTCAAATTCTAAATTTTACTTCAGGAACTGTACATAAAATAACTGGTTTTGCTCTCTATTTTGACAGAACTGGGTCTGATGTGCAGGAATCCTTTGCGGCTCTTCAGCATTTTCAGCTTCTACCTCCCACTTCTTGTCTTCTCCATGCTCGTTTTATTTTCAGTGACTAGTGCCCTCATCGTACAAGCCTTTTCCCCTCAATAATCATTGAATGTCTTCTTTGGTCTTAACTGGAGTTCACATTCACCTGGCAGCACTACTATTATGCATTAGTTTTGGAATGAGTACTGTGTCTGCTCAGGAGTGTCACTATACCGTATATAAGGGCCTTCTAAGTGTAAAAGGCAGAGGTACATGGAAAGAGGGGTTAAGCACTGATGAAGCAAAACAAAATCTGTATAAGGTAGCATGCTGTGCCTTTTGGCATCCAAGAACTGTAGCTCTCCTATGTGCATTACTTATTATCTGTAATGTTTTAAAAATCCAAATAACTTTACAGATCTTCATTGTAAAGGGTTTAAACAATGTTTTCCATGCATGTTCAATTAACCATAATCAATTAATTAACATGCACCTGTGGAATGGTCGTTAAGACCTTAACAGCTTACAGAAAGTAGGCATTTAAGGTCACAGTCCTAAAAACGCAGGACACTAAAGAGACTTGTCTACCGACTGTGAAAAACACCCAAAGAGGGAGGCATGAGGACTGCTGATGTGGCTAGGGCAATAAATTTCTATGTCCGCACTGTGAGACGCCTAAGACAGCGCTACAGGGAGACAGGAAGGACAGCTGATCATCCTCGCAGTGGAAGACCACGTGTAACAACACCTGCACAGGATCGGTACATCCGAATATCACACCTGCGTGACAGGTACAGGATGGCCACAACAACTGCCCGAGTCACACCAGGAACACACAATCCCTCCATCAGTGCTCAGACTGTCCGCAATAGGCTGAGAGAGGCTGGACTGAGGGCTTGCAGGCCTGTTGTAAGGCAGGTCCTTACCAGACATCACCAGCAACAACGCCGCATATGGGCACAAACCCACCTTTGCTGGACCAGACAGGAGTGGCAAAAAGTGCTCTTCACTGATGAGTCACGGTTTTGTCTCACCAGGGTTGATGGACAGATTCGTTTTTATCGTCTAAGGAATTGAGCACGTCTGAGACCTGTTGGATCGCAGGGTGAGGGCTAGGGCCATTCCCCCCAGAAATGTCCAGGAACTTGTAGGTGCCTTGGTGGAAGAGTGGGGTAACATCTCACAGCAAGAACTGACAAATCTAGTCCAGTCCATGAGGAGGAGATGCACTTTAGTACTTCAAGCAGCTGGTGGCCACACCAGATACTGACTGGTACTTTTGATTTTGAGCCTCCCTTCATTCAGGGACACATTGTGAAACATTTCTAGTTTATGTCTTATGGTGTTGACTCTTTTAGTGTTCATACAAATATTTACACATTAAGTTTACTGAAAGTAAAAACAGTTGAAAGTCAGAGGACGTTTCTTTTTTTGCTGAGTGTATATATATATATATATATTGTAAGAAGAGGAGACCAGAGACGTAGAAAGGTTTGGGGCAGCCACCCGTTTAATTCGGTTTCCCGGCTGCAAAAGTCTTTGAGGCATATTTAAACAGTTGTTACACAACAGAGTCCAAAACAGAACTGCCTGCCTAAGCAAAGGCAGTGAGCTTTATAGCTCAGAGGGCGGAAATGATGTCGTCCTCTGGGCCGGAACTGGAAGTGACATCACCCTTGGGGCCGGAACCGGAAGTGACCTCATTCTTGGGGCCGGAACCGGAGGTGGTGTGTCCTTCCTGGAAATGGCGGCTCCTGGTGGGATTTCCGGTAAGACCTGAAGAAAACTCAGAAAGAGCGTCAGCTTCCCCCGCACCCCCCGGGCAGATGTATAAACAGTATTGTCTAAGCCCTTCAGCTGCTTCCCATGCACACGTGTGTGACAAGACTCCCCTCAGCCCAGACCCGTCGGGTCGGGCGACCTGCACCGAGAGGTCGTGGGCCCGGGAGAGGGCATCGGCGTTGGCATGAAGGGACCCCTGTCGATGAACGAGCGTATATTTGTACTGCTGCAGGTCAAGAAACCACCTCGTGACCCGCGGATTGACTCCCTGTGAAGGGCCATCCACTTTAAAGGCGCATGATCCGTCACCAGAGTGAACACGCGACCCAAGAGGTAGTACCGCAGCTGCGTCACCGCCCATTTGATCGCCAGAGCCTCCTTCTCCACCGCGCGTACCTGGTCTCCCGTCCAACAGTTTCCGCTCAGGTACATAACGGGGTGTTCAACACCGCCGACGCTTTGGCTCAACACGGCTCCCAAGCCTGTGTCCGGCGTCCGCCTGGAGGACAAAAGGGAGAGAGAAGTTAGGGGAGATTAAGATAGGTGCTGAAGTCAGAGCCCTTTTTAAGTCACTGAATGCAGCCCCCGCTTTATCAGACCATACCACCGTATTAGGAGCTCTTTTCTTTGTCAAGTCGGTCAAGGGCGCCGCTCTCGAGAAGCGAGGCACAAACCGGCGGTAGTACCCGCCAAACCGAGAAAGGATTGGACTTGCCGCTTGGTTTTGGACGGGCCAGGCCATTATGGCTTGCAACTTGGAACACTGTGGCCTCACAGTACCCCGCCCACTAGGTAGCCCAAATATTTGGCTTCTCAAACCAAGTAACATTTCTTGGGGTTGATGCGAGCCCGCCTCTCCCAATGTCCGTAATACTGCTGTGACCTGCTGTATGTGCTCCTTCCAGGTGCTGGAATAGATGACAACGCCATCCAGATAGGCAGCACAGAACGAAGTTATGGGGCCGGAGCACTTTGTCCACCAGACGCTGAAAAGTCGCAGGCGCCGTGTAACCGAATGGAAGGACACGATACTGCCAGTGTCCGCTAGGAGTGCTAAACGCGGTTTTTCCTTCGGACTCCGTTAAAGGAACCTGCCAGTACCCCTTTGTCATGTCAAGTGTAGTCAAGAATTTGGCTGGTCCCAGTCTCTCGAGGAGGTCGCCCACGCGAGGCATGGGATAAGCATCAAATCGGGAAACTTGGTTGAGCCGACGGAAGTCATTGCAAAACCTCCAACTGCCGTCAGGCTTAGCAATCAAGACGCGATGGGGCTGGACCAGGGACTACTACTTTCCTCGATCACTCCTAGTGCCAGCATTCGCTTGATTTCCAGTTCCACTTCTACTTTCTTTGCCTCCGGAGTCTGTAGGGTCGCCACGGACGATCACCCCGGTCAGTCACTATGTATGCGCAATCAGAGAGGTCCGACCTGGTTGTTCACTTACCACCTCTGGGACCGAGCGGATAGCTGCTTGAGCTCCTGTCTCTGTCTGGGAGATAGCTGTTCACGAAATTAAGGGCACTTACTTCCGCCAAGAGAGAGCAGGGCTGTCGGAGGAGGGATCGGGATCCC